>NC_086365.1:12720154-13320154 GCF_036324505.1 Eleginops maclovinus
AAGGCAGTGGGAACCCAGAAAATAGAAGGCTGACTAACATTCTGACAGAAAACATTGCCAGGATTGTTCTCCCACTAAACATTTGTGCACGAGAACACGTCACAAACCCAACGTGCCAAGCTCTCCAGACTGGCACTGAGAAATATGGAAAGTATGAAATTGTCTTCATGCTTAGTTGCACATGGTTTCTCAAACCTCACAACCGAGGCTGCCTTTGAAAATGATGTTTTAGGCTTTTTTTTTTTTCAATAATGAGATGAGATTTTCCTACCCTTTTGAAAGAACTAACGTTAATTATTTCCAATGAATAGGAAGCAATTTATACCCTTGGGTGATAAAACAATAATACCGTAAACCATGAATTTACCGACTTTCACCTCATCATTGTGCTTCATTAAAATAGGAAACGGTCCAAATGCGTTGTGCAGTTTGGTGTGTGAGAGGTTTTGAAGGAGCTCCTGTCCTCCAGCAGCCAATAAAGCACTCAACCAATTTACGGGATCATTTTCCGTGACCTCTGGTGGCAAAATACAAAACATGGAATAACTGGCCTTGACACGGACCTATCTGAGCTACTGATTGTGGCCATAACGTCTCAGTGCTACACACCGAGGGTGCTACGCTAATGGCTGCTGAAGATCCACCAGCTAACTTTAATTAATCTAAATGGAGATAAGGTCACGGGCTGCGATAAAACATTTTTCTCCAGATGTAGAAAATTAGTTACCAAACACACAATAATATTGTGGGTTGCTTTTTGACTTTAACTACAGAAAAAAATGCTACACTCAATTGGAAATAGGCCGGTGGTGGTGATGAACTCAAGGGGAATTATCAACTGATTGCAATTCCCCTCTAAGCACCTTCCAGCTCTAAGTATCTTCCAGTTCATTACTTTGCTCGTATGCCACCTAAACAATCCTGAACTGAGTGGAAGGCAGCTTTTTAAAATCACAAAGCTAGAAAACAAACACTGTACAATCCCTCAAGACACTCCATTCAGCAGGCAACAAGCTAATGCTGCTTTATGTTGCCTTTAATAAACAGCTGATGTCCAACAAAGTATCCGTATTAACTTTGGATAAATGAAATGTAATATAATCTAATGCATCTTTATGAGCTGTATATGTCTTGGTTTGGTTGAGTGCCTGTTGTGCTGCTGTCAAGTGGTAAACAACTACTAATAAAACTAAATGATTTGCTGCTAATTTATCTGTAATTGCTCCCTTATGCCAAATAAGTGATAAGTAATTCTTACATTCAAATTGTTTATCCTCCATAGGTGGAAACATACAGTACATGTCTCAAGTGGAATGTAATTTGGGGCCATTAGTCAATATTTTTTCTTTGGCATAGGTTGTGTTTTCAGCTCATATTAGCCAATGTGTTTATTTTGAAAGAGCAAGGCTGAGGCTTTACCTATTTTTCCCTATTGGCCCCTATTCCTGTTCTATCAATGCTGGTGAAGGAGCTGCTGGTCGGGGCAAACTGTCGTCTCGTGTTTGCTTTGGTTTTCCCGGCCTTATGCTAAATCATGCTCACATTGTAGTGATCAGATAAGATCTGCGACAAAGCATATCCACTCAGAAACATGTTGTGTTTTGTAGACTCAACACTGAATCATTTTCCTTGAGAGCTAAAAGTGGAAAGCCTTTAAAATCTCATTTGTCATAGTCTTCCTTTCTTGAAGCACAATATGACTACTTGGCTACATATCAACACGGGTGGGTAGAACATATTGAAATGCCAAACACTTGCAGCTCACCCACTCTGGAGGTTTCTGAATTTAAAAAGGAGGATTGGGCCGGGGCTGTGTTTTGTTGTCGTTTTTTGATCTTGCCTGCTGTGACGCCTGGTACCCCCGACGGACTTGGCTCTTGTAGTTCTCTGCAAACTTCTCAACTTGGCATGATGTTTACTAATTAAACAGTTAGGTAACACTGGCTTGGAAACCGATGCTAAAAAAAACGGAGTCCTCGCCACAAGAGTCTGTCCGCGGAGAGTTGTGTGAGGAAGCAATAACAGCAGAACGTTTGGAACCATAGAAAGAGAGTGTGTGCATGTGACGGAGATATATGGCTTATACTCCAGCCTTGGAGATATGGTTCCATGTGTGTCTCTTCTTTCAAGTCAAAGCCTTTCAAAATATGTGAAATACCGCAACACCATTCAAGCACACGTTCCGTGATTTCTGTCAGATTACCACACACGGCGGCAGAAACACCATGTAGCGCTGCTGCATTCAGAGGCACTTGAGTTGACCTCACACACAAATTCACCCCACCTCCATTTTGCACCTAATGCGGTGCACTAAAGCTGTCTGAAAATCATTACCTCAGGGGTCTTACTATTTACAGTTGACTCTCTAACCCTTCCCTAACCCCCCTGCCATTCCTGCAACACAACTCCGGGATGCTCGTCTCTCCGCCTCTTCTCCTCTGCCGCCTATCTGCATGACGGAAACACTCTTCTGGCGGCGAGCTCCTGCAACACAATTCCTCCCCTGTCGATATCCTGCTGCCTCCGTCACACCTCCGTCCATCTGTCTCTCTCCTTCTGCCGGTCTCTCTCCCTGGCGGCACCTTTTTTAACTCGTCTCCCTGCGCCCCCCTCTTGTATCCTGTCCGTCCTTCTGGCCGGCTGATCTGTGGCCAGGATTGTTAAGCCACCCACCACCCCCCCACCCCCAACCCCCAACCCCCCACCCCTTCACGCCACAATCACCTTACACCGCTCCTTCCATCCCTCCACCCAGTCCATCTTCATTCTGGGCAATTTCCTTCGCTCTCTGCGGGAAGGGTCTCTAATGCAGTTTGTAGTGTGAATGGTTCTCACCCTGTAACCCCCCCCCTCCTTCTTATTGTCACAACCCATGACACCAGTCCTTCGCAGCTCTTCTCTCCATTTTTTAACTCCTTCCGTCAAGTAGGGGACGACACCTTAATCTCTTACAAGGATGCTGTTTTAATTTGGTGTTTACATGGATGGCTAAACATACACACACACTTTACACTCTTGGACGGCACCACACAGCAAGCACCCGGCAGCTATTGACTGGTGACAATGGCAATAATCACCTACACTAATCCGTTTAGAGCCTTGTCATTGTTGCTAGCATGGCACGGGGATTGAGAAGGATTGCGCTGGCTCTCGTCGATGTGAGAAATTCTCAGCGGAGCGGGCGAGATGTGTCAAAGTCGTGCTCAGAAACCTTGTTAAACAAAGCTGATGTGGCAATGGATTGGTCTAAACAAACCAGGAAGTAAACCCACCCCGCCGGTGAAACACTGCTGTGACCTGACCTTCTGCTGCTGAACCAGCACCATGTCAGACCTGACCTTTACAAAAACCTATGTAAAAAGGACACGGTAGTGTCTGATACCAGAATATACGGCTTTGGACAAGAGAACAAAATGACACATATTACAGAGACTTTACTGGTACAAAGTGAAATTCAATAAGCATGTTCCAACTGGTCTGCTGCTCTGGCTCTGATTGAATAGGCCTGCATTTAGATCATTTTTGATTTTGCAGATTGTGAACAATGCCTACAATTTGTTCGATTTAGCAAATCAGAGGAGAAAAGACGTTCCTCTGTTCAATCTCAGTTGAGCTGGTCAAACGCTGAAACATAAAGCAGATGCATGTATATATAGATCTATATCTATAGATAGAGCTATATCTATAGATATAACTATATCTATATCTATAGATCTAGATCTAGATACAGATATAGAGATCTATATATACATATATATAGGTATGGCAAACAGCAGGAAGCTGTATATATCAGTTCTTACGGTGTTTCAATATCTTTTCCTATATTGTTGAATAAACAGGATTGATGCTTTTAATTATATTCTATTTCAGTAAATGTAGCTGCAGAAAGGTGAATGAATTTGTACATTAAGTGCAATCTATTAGCGCGTTCACTACTTCCTCAGATAGCAGATGTTACTGTAGGTTTTCTTTACAATAATAGAAAATGTATGAATTCATGTGAATCATTTATCCACCAGCTTTCAAACCCACGTCTATGTGCTGCATTAATATTAAACTAGTATTCATACGACACAGTGGCACTTTGGTTCCCTAAGCGTACAGTGATATCGGTTTACAATTTCTAATTCAAAGGTTAATCCTTTACTCTTCCGTGTGCCCCATATCTTTTCAGTGTTGCCTCTGTAAACTTGATCAATAGACTGCCACAGGCTTTGTATCCATCAACAAATAACTATGCAAATAGAAATCAATGGTCCAACAACAGAAAATCAATGGCTCCACCAATTAAAGCCTGGCACCTTTCCTGCATGGCCCACAGGCACTTTCCGAAAGGTGCCATACACTGGAATAAAAAGGGTAAAACGTCTCAGTGTTGGCTCAAAGAATAGCATGCAAAGCAGAAGTATTTTACTCCTTTCTTGTGACCCTGATCGTTACATCACGATGATATCAAGAAATACAATTGCATGCTTGAAGGAATCAGACAGGCGTGATTGTTCTCCTGCAGGCAAAATGTGAAGCGGTGTTCTGTGCAGACAGGCTGTTCTTAGCTGCCTTAAGGAAGCCCTTATCCGTCAGCATGATCATTATCCTCATAATCCAAAAACACTCAGGTCATTGACCTTCTTATTCAATTGGTTTACTGTTTGAACAAATTATACAGCTCATACCCTTTCAAGAGGTTTCAAGCCATTGGGAAACCCTCAAATAATCATGCAGTTACAGTCATGCAGACAGGCGGTGGGCAGCTCACACACACACACACACACACACACACACACTGATACGCAGTTATGATTCAACCTGTTGCCCTAGCAACCACATGAAAAATGGCCACCAAGGCCTGTCATTTACAAAGCCCTGTGAGAGGTATTTCGACTGCTCGTCTGTGGTGATGGACAGTAGCTTAGATCTGCAGAACCCCACGGACACAAATACAGCTGCAATACTTCCTCACATTAAAAGGTGCAGTCCCGCAGCATTTCCTATTAATTACTTGGACTGTGGCGACCTGCCATAGAGTGATTTGTTCTGCCAGTTTCATAATGAACTGAAAAAAACTCACTAAAGTAGGCATCATGTGCAAAACACTGATTTACACAATATATTTATTCAGCAAATTGTATGAATAATATAAAGCCCATTTAATTCCAGTACAAATAGTGATAAAAAAAGAGACTATTATTAGCAATATTACATAACCGTAGATTTAACAAAGAGGCAGACTCACTAAACAAGATATACTGTGAGATAATTTACACCCAGCAATTACTCCACAGACTCCATGATGCTTTTATCACCACTGAAGACACACCAAGGACTTGCCGCTCAGAAGGTGTTTCTCCATATTTCACTGAGCTATGACAACTAATTGTGACATGCTCTCAGCTGCGGGCTGCAGTAAAACAGATGCCAAAGCAGCAATGAGAAGAGACGGAAATAGCAGCGTTTCACATCAGAGCCCGTCCCCGGCAGGCTGGAGATTTGAGATGGTTTTCAGAGATAGGCCGGCAGCAGGGTCTCAACCTCCCTCTTGCATTAATCATTGTAAATATCATCTCAGATAGGAGACCGCAGGTGGAGGCTGGGGAGCACGGAGGAGGGGAGGGCTGAAGGTGAAGGCTATAGGGCCAAGATGATGGAAGTTGGATGGGAAGGCGCTTAAAGGAAAGAGAAAAGGAGGAAAAGGGAGGGCTCTGATATTGAAGTGCCGGCTGAGGTGATGGGTAATGAGGATTGGGGGCAAGATGGTTAAGAGGTTTGGGAACCATGTTGCTCAGGGCTCGAGGGTCCTTAACCTATTTCTATAAGGAGAGGGAGCAGTCTGGAGCCTTGGACATAGGGAAGTGGAGGACCGAGTATAGATTTAGATCCATGTCCAATTAATTAAACATTATCCCTCTGACCCACACGTCAGGTTGTTGTAAGTAAGTGTAAAGAGAGGTCAGCACTTTGTGATTAGAAATAGTTAATTCCAACTTACAGCACAAAGAAATAAGAATGGCAATTAGAGAAAGGTCATCACCACTTTTTGAAAGGAAGAGAATAGCAGCGTAGCGCTATAGTTAGATGTTCTGGATAAGTGTCGGACTATACATTGAGATAAAACAGCTGCTATACTTAAAATGTGACAATTAACTAAGGTTAACATATTCACTTAATGAGAGTCACTTCTAGTTAACAATATTGACCAAATATCTGCTGGATGTGTAAAGGCTACTGATAAAGCTATGATGCATCCACAGCTTTGTTTCTGGCCAAAGTTGTCTAAAAAGCTGTTTTTACAGGTAAAACCAATGCATTTGTGCACTTTTATCTTCAATTATAGTGCTTCTGTTCTCATCAAGTCATGGATGATGCTGCAGTGTGGAATAATAAGTGGTAAATGCAACAATGTACTATGGTAATACAGTAAAAACCGAGCCAAACCAAGGATACCGCCTGCGGTCACATGGGAAGGATTGCAGCTTGATGGTGACTCTCTGCTTGCAGTCATTTTAATTATTGACAAAATAAAATCTACTTAGGGAATAGAATGTTTCCTATTCTACGACGACCATTAAAAAGTCCAAACTGGACAGTTTGTTGAGCTTTCATTGCATGCGTGTCTAACGATCAGAAAACAGGCTGCACAGACAAGCAGTGAGGAGAAAGGTCTGTAAGTGAATATGAGTTCTATTTGTTGGAAAGCTCTGTGCATGGCCCTCTGACACACACACACACACACACACACACACACACACACACACAGTAGCTTTAACAAATAGCTGTGGCCGCTGCTGACAATCCCCGCAGTGCAGAGAGGGAATAATACGCTGTGCATAATAACTGTCCCTCATCAGCGCTCACTCATCATAGCACTGTATCGCACACTCACTCCCCCCTTCCCTCCTCACATTCCCCTGAAGGAGGAGGAAGGGGGGTTACTAAAGCAGAGAGGGGCGAGCAGCGAGGCTCCCATGGGGGCTCGCTACAGGATGGAGCCATTATGCGGAAATAGGCTCGCACATTTCAGGGGCCAAAAGGGGGCATGCTTAAGCAAAGAATCCCCACTATTCACTTTCATAGCAGAGAGGCAGACATGGAGTCCTTAACAATGTCTCACACGCACACACACCAGCATGCACTCAAACTGTGCATTGAAACCACTGATATTGCAGCTCGCAAACCTACAAATTCCCACACACACATACACTGAGCAGGACAAAAGAGACCTGAAATACGCGCCCAGGTGTTTTACAGCCGCTATAGCTTCCCTTTATTCAGTGGCAAATCTCAAATTACCATGGGGTATTCTACTTCCTGTGCACATTTCCCTGCTGTTGAAAGAGTGAATGAATCTGTTGGGTGAAGGCATTTTCATTATTCAATGCTGCCGCAAATCAGAAACTGCCTCGGCGAGAGTATTATAATGGCATCGCTTCCCCGTTCCCGCTCTCAAACTTCATCGCTCTCAAGACCTATTGCCAACATGGACGGTTTGTTGTATTTTAAAATGAGGATTAAGATTGAATAATTTACGCAAATGGCTCGACAGCTCTTTACAACGGCACACACACACACGGAACTCGCTTCAACACACACTGTTACGCTAGATGGCTGCAATCTCTGACTTAAAATGGATCAAATGAATGTTACTTTACAGTTCACTTTGTTCTATTGGAGCCGCATACATCATGCATTTACTCTGACATGATGGGCAGTAATAAAGTCATGATCTACTGCGGGTAATGAGGCGCTTTGAGTGAAGCCACGGCTCGCTGGGTTCATTACTAAATAACCTGATGATACGAACGACTTGCATTTACTGGGATGCCTTACCCAAATACAGTCAATACACTATTGCTTCTGACCTTCTGAATAGTAAAGTAAATACGGTTATGGACGTCCCTGACAGCAAACCGGCCCTGTTATGTCCATTTTCCGGTTCATATTTGTCCCTTTACTTTGACCTGTTTAGTGCTTTAATGTTCAAAAAGGTCTTTATGTTTCTCATACTGCCTCTTTTTCACCAGTCTGCTCTGATTGGTTACCTGACCTGTCCGTTGGGATTGGTCAATTGCTTAGAGACGTCCCGCCCCAAGCATAATGTACTGGAGCACCAACAGAAGGACGAGTGGTCGGTAGTGATGTCACCATGTAGCAAAAAGTAAAGAAAGGAGTCCAATAGAGGCGTTTCAGGCGGGGGAGTACACACGGGGAGTAGGGAAAACCCCCCCAAAAAGCAAAATAGGGCCCCTTTAACACTTCCTAAAAGATCAAAACACTACAGTAGACTATTTAAGAGCCTGGAATTGGAAATACGATCTCTTGGTACGATCTGTTTGCCAAGTACAGAAATGCCCAGAGTAAATAAAATGCTGGAAATGCAGAACGTGTTGCAGTCAATACAAAAAAATAAAAAAATGTTAAAGGTTATTTTTTGCCAAGAGAGTTGTAGTACTAAGACAGATCCAAGAGGGTCAAGGACACGGTTCTGAGGCTGAAAGTTTTCCCACAGCATCTTAAGCAAAAGTGCCTGCAGGGAGGACTTTTCAGTGGAGCTTCATTTGAACCCAGGACATTTTTCCTTGTCAGAAGAAGAGAAGGCCCTATTTTTATCTTTCCTTCTTGTTCAATGAACCCACAGGGAGTTTATTTGCGCTTCCTTGATCTGGGCGGTATGGTGGGTTTAAAGGGATCCCTGTCTTTTTTCCAGAGGAGTCTAATGCCAACTTCAGAGCACGGCTGCTATTGTGCTCAATGTGTTCTGTAAGTGTACCAAGCTTTCAAAATATTCTTTTTTCTAGCCCTTTATCTTTAAGCTCACATATTTTTCTAGCTTCAGTTTCTTTTATGGCGTTCTCAAAGCACAATTGCATTAGGTCACCTTTAAATAGTCAATTTGTTAAAAAAAAGTCCCAAACAGCTATGCTGCTTATTGGTATAAACCTTGGGTTTAGAAGTAACAACGGGAGGGATGCAATTCAACATCAATAGAAAAACTAAAAGCTTTTTTCACAAATGAAAACACTAGCATAACCCAATCCACTGAACCGTGATGTGCCATCTCTAAACACTGCATCCTGTATTCACAAAGGATTTGGTTCACATTTTCAACTCCCCACAGTAGTTCTCTATTCCCATTCCACTCATCCCCCATCCCGCTATATCCCACTCAGTTCTCCCTAAGCTCAAGGGGGTATTGTTCTTCCAGACTGGAATCGTACTGGAGATTTAGAACTCGGTGGATTAGAGGAGGCAGTGTTGTCCCTGGCGGCTGTTCCCTTTTGTAGAGCAGGCCCAAAAATATAGGTCCGAAACCGCCTGAGGATAAAGGAAGCGATCCATCATACAGGTTGAGAATCCCACTTGCGGTCAGTTAAAAGTATGGTGTATCTGTATTGGTGTTGCGAGTCCATGGGCTTGAGCAGATACAAAATAAAACGTCTTTTGGCATTTGGCAATGTAATCTCTATTCATCTCAGAGGATTTAATGCAACACGGGCACAGATCCTCTGAGAATCGGAGAGGAATTCACACATGTCTGATGAAGAGCATAGAAAATATCACACCACAATTCTGAAAACATTGTTATACATGACCCACATGGCTCTTGAGTGCAGGTTTCACTTGCATTTGCGAGTCAAAACAGATGTGTGTGCGCTGCAAAATGTATTTAAGTACTAATACCTAAATTAGTGTTTACACTCAAGGTCGAGAACAATAGCGATAAAGATGGTCACTGCGCTGAAGCAATGCCACTGAAAAAATAATGGGATCCACTCGTCAGCACACAGGGTCCTCGACACCACTTGTTTCACAAAAGATAAATAAATATGCATTTCAGAAAGGCAGCGCGAGACCGAAACGAAAAAGGCCATGGCAAAATGTTTCTGTACGCTCCTCCACTGACGATAGGAAATATCATTTTAACCCACAGAGAACATTTTCATGGCTCATTGAAAAAAGGACAACTTTATGTACTGCAAAGGGCAGAATCAAGCAGGCAACTGTATCACGGGGAATCCTCAGCATTAAACGAGATGCAGAAACACGGTACATCACGAAAGCATGCATTGACTGTCAATTTGCTTTTGGACCATTATATCTTTTGTGTTTTCCTTCAGGGATGTCTCCAAGGCCACATTTGATGCAGGTTGCCCAGTGGAGGATGGCGGGTGGATGAGAGAGTGCGTGTGTGTCGTTCGGTGCAGACGGAGCATTCAATGGGGGTTTGATTTCCCACCTGCAGAGCGAGGCATGGTGCCATATAATCCCAAACCACTGTATGCCACACAAGCTCGTAATCACAACCAGTTATAACGCTTCCCTCGGAAAATAATAAAGTGACTGCTGCGAGGCGACAAAGTGTGTGTGTGTGTGTGTGTGTGTGTGAGAAAGTAAGAGAGGGAGAGAGAGAGAGAGTGAATTGTGTTGGAAGAAACTTGTTGGAGGAAGATTGTATCTAAAAATACATTTAAAAAAGGTGTTCAGGTATCAGGAATAATCCCATTTTAGTATAAACCAATAACATAGTGTCTTTAAATTGCATCACAATGACTTCATTTCATATGGAAATTAGATTATTATTCGTATCGATGTCACATGGTTTTCTTTTTATAAATATAAACTATTTTTCCTTTTGGGCAGCCCATGTTGTTCAAGCTTGGAAAATGTTCTCCCTGGGAATACAGTTAGCATCAAGCAAGTACTTCTTACTCTACAATGTAAAAACAGCCAACGCTCATCTTTGTTTTTTCTGGATCAGGGGTTCCCGCCGAACATCCGAGCTTGATGAGCTCCAGCCTGGTAAAACTATTTAAAGGGTTACACACATCACACCTAAAGGCTGCTTAGAGTAACCAGCCATCTCCTGTCTCCTGCAACAAAGCAGCTTTTCCGTAGCAGTCGGGGATTAAACTCTGACATATGATTTCCATGGTTATTACTCAGAGAGCATTACTGTTCTGACTGGTCCGACGATTGCAAATGGCAACCGTCCAGCATCCCAGCAAATTCGGAAACGTGTCATAAAATATATCTGTCGCTACAGTTTTAGTGACACGAGCAGAGAGGCTCTATGGCTGCGTATTTATCCAATCATTTCACACATTTTCTGTAAAACGAGCCATATAGCCTCACACGGTTGTGTGTAGACTATTTGGGGATGTTTACTGAATATTTACAGACTTTAAGAGAGAGCCTTCATGAGCACTAAACAGTCAATGTGCACACTGAGGATTGGTGAGGTATTTAAAAAAGGTGTAATATGGGAGTAGGGAATGTATATTTAACAACAACAACAACAAGAACTGTGTGAGAGGATACTGTGTCTGTAATGTACATATAGACAAAGCAGCACTGTTATAGTGGAACTTACAAAACGAAGAGACAGAAAGGAGAAAAAAGATTAAGACTTGAACAGAAATCATGTTTTTGTTGAGCTGAAACATCAGGCTGTCGAGTAGCTCTTATGGCACACTTGCACCTTGTTCAGCAGGATGATTGCATATTTAAAGCCCCCATACTGTTTTTATTCTGCACTACATAATACAGTTGTCGAAACACAACCTGCGGTTCTAACACTTTAAAAAATGTAAAGCAGCTGAGCTCATTTGCATCTATAGTTCTAGTAAGTATATTACTCCGCTTTTAAAATGGCCATGATGCTACATTTTGTGCCGTTTGTGGTTATTTGCAACAGACTTAGTACAGTAAGTACCCTCGTTTGTCTTCTTTAGAGTCACAGACTGTATCTGGTACAACAATCTGAGGCCACACCAGGGAAATAAATAAAAAGAAACAGGACTGACCCACTTAGAACACTCCGTTTCCTAATTTCAATATCAGATTCATCATGTGATCTGAATGTTTTTCATATGCATGTTTGTGTCACTACAGCATATCCAGCTTGGGCAGAATTTTTCCCACAATACCCTCCACAACAAGCCCTCAGACACCACCAAACAGAGAGGCTTCAACAAATATGCAAACAAACACAGGAAAAAACAACTGGAGGTGTCTGGCAGCGCACCGCAGGATGTGTGCACAGGGGACAGAGTCATATGAGGTGGCATGTGGGAAATCAAAAATTCAGAGAGAACCAAGTCACGCAAAGACAGACGCAGACATCACCACACCCATGATTCCCGCTGCAGCACGTGAGGCTAAACCCATGGAAAGCAGCTGAAAATGTGGTATGCAGCAGCATGGGGATGAGTAATGCATGTTGAAGGCCGTCTTTGGAAGCCCTTGGAAGGATGGATGTGTGGCAGCTTGAGGCCTGGTGATCCGTCTTCCACTGTCGAGATTTATAAATACCTGAGATCTGACAGGGAGGACAGCTCCTGGAGACCGACACTGCCTATGTACGATAACACAACAACAACACACCTGTGCTCAAAAACACACGCGTTCTGAAGAGTAAGTGTAAAAACACTCCACAAACACCTGCGCGCTGAGCTTCTGTGGCGCTCTGCTCAGAGGCACTTTTTATTTTAAGACCACATGCTTTGAGACAATCTTTCAAAGGAGATAGGGTTCAGTCATTCCAAATTGACTGATCAATCTTCATAAATGCCCTTCCCACAAAATCAGATGTTTCCCCCCCCCCTTCTCTCCATAGGACAGCTGTTAAAATGAGCGTGTCCTTATTCTCCACCATATGCAGTTACATCCAGAGTCGTTTGTTCCTTTCTAAAAATATAAGTTTGGGTCAGAACAGTCAAAGTCAACAGTCTTTTTTTTATTCTTATAAATGGTGCTAATTATCAGTTGATCTAAACTAATGATGTGGCACAAATTAAGAGGAATAATTACGCTTTTTTCCCCCCTCACCCGTTTTGCTCTCAATGTGTCAAAGCGGTGGCCTAGTTGTCTCATCAGTGTCTCTGCCGATGCCAGTGTGATGGAGGTTGTCCTTAAGGGTTTAAGTGTGTGTGAGGGGAATGGAGTGGAGAAAGAGAGTGCTCAACTAAGCTTTCAAAAAAGAAACCCAAACTCGGGTGCTTAAGCATCCATAGCATACCATCAAACTGCTCTCAAGCTTCAGAGAAGAGGAGAAGATCCACCTTATTGGCAGCGACAACACACTGTGGCGCTGATTGGTTGAGTCATGGGAGGAGTATATTTGAAAGCAGTATACATTTTTAGTTGCTGTAGACTTATAGAGGACCTATTCTGCTTGTTGTCAGGTTCATATTAGCAGTTTGAGACTTTACTGGGACATGTCTCCATGCTTTAATGCTCAAAAAGCTCTTTATTATTCTCATACTGCCTGTGCTGTGTCACCTCTTCTCAGCTTCTGTCTGAAGCTAGCTGTGATTGTTTTGTGTCCCCTAACTGTATTAAAACTCACTCTAATACAATATAATTTAACTGGATGGTAGTCGTGCCCATAACCACCTGCAAAAACTTCATTTGTTACACTTTTATTTTAGTATAAATTAAGCATCCTTTGACAATTAGTAAACTTTAGTAGTGGCACAGAGCAGATTTTGTACCAAGGTAAACTAACAAGGCTGCCGGTTGAGCCTCATATTCTTCCTGCGGACATGAATAGAACACATCTCCTTACCTGAGTCTCAGAAGGAAGCAAATAAGCTTGTATCCTGAAATGTTAAACTTTTTCTTCAAATATGAAGCTAAACCCAGAAGGGGAATACTCCTAAGTGCTGGTATTTTGGGATTTGAAATCAACAAACATATTATTAGCAGTGTTTGAGCTATACAGAACGTTTTCCTGGAGGTGGAAAGCATGGCAAAGAAGTGCAAAAGCAAATGGGTTGTGTAAGAGGTGTACATTTCACAGCAAGCATACAGTGGTTTCCCTTAGGGAGGGAGAGAAGTGGGCTTTGAGTGCCATTAGAGGGTGTGTGGGTGGCACAAGGTGGGGTGCCATCGGGAAGCCTACTGAGCTGTGCAGTGGTTATATGGCCATGGGGGGGGCTCAGATCTGTTTAAAAACGGTTTGGCTTATTCACCCTGTCCCCTCCACCATGTGGCCCGGCTGCTTATAGCCAAGTGATCTTTCTCCACCCACTCCACTCCACTCCGTAACACACTGTCCCCTGCAGTTTATTTTCAATTTCAGCCCAGTAGGCGTTCTTTCTGTCCATTATCATTTAGTCTAGCTCTTTTTTTTTCACACACTTCTTCTGTTGCCGGCCATGAATGCAACTTGTTTTGCTGAGGAGGCATTCAATATCCTTTGTTATCAAAAGCTTAATGTTTGAGGAACTGGCTTCCAAGTATACAGGAGAATAGTGTGTCCAAATCTAGGTTTATATACGGAGAACTGCGATAGGGGTGAGTTTACCACGCCTGGTTTCAGTCCATAGGTTCCAAGCAGCAAAGTGGAGCCACGTCAGACTCATGAGGCCAAAACTATTAGAATAACAATTGGCATTTGAAACCTAACAAGGGAGTTCATACTCTGTTGTAAACCAGAAATCAGCAGAATACTGTATCGCAAGGATCGGTATTTTCTATCTTTTTTAGCTCCTCTAACAACCAGCATCGATTGTAGCTAAAAATACTACACCACATAAAGTCGATTTTATACAATGTCATTACACTACATGGCTACACATTTGTGTAGTTGATTCGGTTTGTTGAGGTGCATTGATCTCAGACTAGTTTTGTCATTTTTTGTGGAATACTTTTGTATTTTATAACAGCCATGTACGCGTGCCTATGGTCACACAACTTGTTAAATACAAACAGATCAATACAAAATCAACACTGAAATGTTATATTTTTTTTTTGTTAATTGTCATGTAGTGTATCAGTTTTCTGTTTTTGGAAAAAATATATATCAAAATAACTGGAAACAGAAATGATTTGTCAGGATTCCACTTATTGTCCACTTTAGTGCGTCCCCATCTCCATTTCCTAACACTTACACAAACCCCACACACACACACACACACACACACAACCCGTCTTGCAGCCATTACTTCTCTGGATCTGATTCATGGAGTCTTGCCTCAGCTTCAGCTAGCCTTTTAACTCGGTGTTTTCCGGCCTCTCAGACAGCAGTGCAGTGCATCCACAGCAGCAGCACTTTAATTAAACTTGGCTACTAAATTGCTTACCGTCTCCCTAGACGTGTGTTCTCGTTACCACTTCAATACTCTCCAATTTTTAATATGAGGCCGTGGTTCCTCCCATGGTATCAAAAGTCGACTTGAAAATGAATGCCTAATATTTTCTGTAAAACTTGTAATCATTTATACCGTCCATATGACATAAAGAGCTGATGATATAGCTTGCCAGGTCTCTCGTAACTAAAGGTTAAATAAATTGAATTATAAGCGCTAAACAATGTATGTCATAAAGCAGTTTATAAGCTTGTAAAAAGTGTAATTGGGAAGTAAAATCATGGCAAGGCTTATGGAACCTAATGGGAGAGCTTGCATCATATCAGATTTTACTGTATTTGTGATGACAGATTTGCAAACTGGGTCTTTCACGTTTTGCTGCTTGCGCTTTTATTTTTGTTCTTGCACCGTGCACAGGTCTACCTCCGTAATATCCTTAACCCACACACCAACACCTCCAGGCATGGTATTTACGTGTTGACAGCCGTGTCAAAGCTCAGATAAACATTGAGACGTGAACCTGCATCCCAGCCCGAGAACAGAAACGGTGTACAAACGGATCAAGTTTCCTCCGCTTCAGGATGCTGCATCTAAACCCGTCACACATCGTTTATTGTTTCAGGGTGAGAGGAAATCTGCAATCTGAGCACACAAGCTCTCTTGTACTAAATATTTCATTGACAATAAACAGTGGTGTGATTGATGTGAAGCCGAGTCAGTCAGAAAGGAAGGTCGAAAGAAGAAGAAAGAGAAGACAAAAAGAGAGGAGAGAGGTAGAGCAAATTAAAAATACATAGACACAGAGCATCTAGATTCTGCTCTCCGTGTCGCTGCAATAATAGAGGTTTCGAGGTCAATGCATGCTTGAAGTGAGAACACTTCTTTAATTTCACACATTAGGGCTTGACCCTTTGACTCTGACTGCTTGTAATGTTAAAGAGGGGGCGGACATTACAGTACTAGAAGTGAGGACCAAGCTCTCACTCCTCCATACGGTTATTTAATTACTCCAATCAGATCAGGGTGAGCCCAAAACAACTCCAGATTTACAACCCTGCTAGGTATATTTAGAAACACAGATTTGCATATCTCTGTAGGGCGCCCTTCCCCCATGATCACCTAAATAAAGTCCTTTTTTTCCACCTTCTCTTGCTGTGAACGGACTGAAAGATGGCAGCATTTCAGAGACAGAGCTCCTCAGAGATTGAGGCTTTATCCCTCTCCTGTCGTCATGGTCACTCTCAAACCAGGGCTGAAATCCCCTTTCACTCACCAGTACAGTAAGACTCATGAATAAAATATACGGACGAGCAGGAATAATAACGCAGGGGCCACGACGTATTAATAGAGCCTTCGCATTCATCTGTGACTCGCAGTCGTCCTCCTAAGGCCGACCACAATTACAGTTGAAATTAATTCTTTCAGGAATTAGAACTTTTGTAATATCCTGGGGAAGAAACACCAGGAGTTTTTCATTTCAGTTCAATAGAGGTCCAGATATTAAAAACGTCCGCCGAGCAAAGGTCTTAACCTGATGTCATTACTGCGTGCCACAATCAATATCAAATATAAAAAACAAAATACATTTCTTTATCATTTCCACGTTGAACCTGTTGTGCACTTGGATGGAAAACAAATAGCTATCTTTACCATCTGAATAATTGATCAGTAAACCTACAAATTGTTCTAAAGCAGCCCTGCCCAACACATTCTGACGTAGGAAGCATGTCTGAGTGGATGCCAGTGCGTAGACGCAGTGTTCATCACGTGTATGCTCAGGGATGTGTGTGTGTGAGTGTTTCCATGTGGCGATCTCACCAGTCACAAGAGGAAGAGAGAAAGCTCTGGGACCAATTTCCCCAGTCTGTTCATTACTGGGAGCACGGTGGGGGGGAACAATACTACACAGCCCGCCAACTTTATTGGCTGCCATTTTTCTCTCAATCTCTCCCTTTCCTCTTGAAACACTACAGCGCGCCACCCCGACTTCCCATAGCGCACCACTGCACGCCTGTGAAGCCGAGATTGGTTGCAGTGGGCTCTCCAAGGCTCCAAAGCTGTCGCCGCCGCCTAGAATGTTTTCTCTCTGCCTCTATTTTTCATCTGTCATGTTTCTGAGAGTGGAAATAAACCAGACATCTCGGTTTGAGTTTTTTTACCACGGTATTGCATGTGGGTGCCGAGGGTTTGAAGTTGGCTCCGGAGAGTGGAGAGAGAGGGAGACAGAAAGACAAAAGCAGAGATACAGCAGGCACTTGAAGGATGCTAATGCACCAAGATAGCGGTAAATGGAACTTGAATGGACTCTCCTGTCAACGACTTGGTATTTTAAGTTTTGTTTGCCTGGTTGCTCATGCATAAATGTATGCATATACAACACAATGCATATTTCATTAAAAGCAATGACACTTAACAAATAAAAAACCCTGAAAATATGTCCGTGGTTATGAGCGAGACACCATGCAGTGAAGCAGAAGATGTGATTTGTATTTCGGAGGACACACAGCTTAAATTAGATGGCTGATGTACAATAATGATACTATATCAAGCCCATGCATGCAGCCTATGATGGATCCGAGCTGAAAATGAGATCTCATTTCACATTTCTTGCAACACTTATTCTTAGTGAGCGGGAACACAGACAAATAGAACCATCAGATGGAAATTGATCCTTTGCATGAATAAGTTTTACAGGCAGCTCACAGATGGGTGTGCTCACAGCAGCGTGTCGAATAAATCAGGTTTGTAATGGCCCCTACTGCAGGCATGACAACAAGTCTAAAAGAGGTTCGGTGCCCCAAATGGGCTCATGGAGCGACCGAGGACACAGCGTTTCTCTCAGTCAGATGCTGCCTCTTGAAAATGAAGGATATTTAGTAAGTTAGTCTCCAAGGACCCAAATGTTTCCTTGAACTGTTTGCTTTCAAGAGTGAATATCAATGATGTGTGGGAATTACAAGCTGCACTGGAAAACAAACATCTTTGAAATTGCAATGCTGAATAAGACACTTTACTGTAAAAACTTTTTCTCGTCTTCAAAAAATCGCACTTCTGCTTTTATGGACGCGAGAGATGGATTCCCAGGAGATCTGACTGTCGACACTCAATGCAAATTGTGTTGTGTTTCGTTTTTAGAAAATGTTTAACCTTGCATTAAATAGCAAATACAGTTAGTGAATGTCACACACAACACACAAGTCAGATTCGAGTCAAATGTAGCTTAATCAACACAAGTACAGGGCGATAATGAAGTCTCCTTTCCTGCCTGTTTGTATTTGCACACAGTGTTTGGTCTTTGTCTCCCCCAGCAGAGATCTTTAGCTGAATATTAGCCTCAGTGCTGACTGGGTGTTTGAGATTATGTCTAGACTTGTTTTCGCATTTCTGCCAAATGACTGTCATTGTGTTGAATGGCAGATATAGGGAGCTAATACACACCGGGTGAATTAGTATGCCCCTGCAGCGCTCAGGGCATTTTGTCAAGACGAGAGGTGATATAAGAGGGGGATTAATGTTGCAGTTTCCCACTGACCTGGGGCTCCACACCCCCCGCACAGAGACACACTGCCCCCTCCGGGCTGGTAATGGACTTTCAACAATTTAAAGGGTTTTTTCCAAGTGACTTATCTAGATTTGCAGTGATGTGGCAGGATCAAAGCTCTCGGTTCTGTTATGAGTATCATTAAAAGCCATGTGGGGGCTGATGTTAAAAAGGGATATTACGGCACCTCCAGTTCCAAGCAATTAACACCCTGATTACATGTTTAATCTGGATTTGAATACTCAGCCATGTTAACTCCGAAGCAGCGATCTTGGATTTGAAATGTTGAGGGTTTTTTCTGTCTTATCTTCTACTTCATAGACTCAATGATGAAATTAAAAACTGCAAATCATCAGAGCCCAATGTGCTCATTGTGACTTCAAGCAGGCTTACCTTAACCTGTCAATCTTTCCCTAAAGGTATCAAACATTGATACTTCAACATGACCTACAGGTGATGGGATTTTGTATCTTAAAAAAACTAATGTTCAAGGTTTGCTTTCTGACTACAAACGAATCATCCCTTTGCCACAGCTGTATTCGAAAAAGGTAGTGGATTGGTTTTCTTAAAAAGTAGGAATGCCACAGAAAGGAGGACCAGTGATGAGGGGCAAATTCTTCCTCTCAATACCTCTGGACCCCTGCCACAATCATTCTAACAAGGCGTGCATTGAGGGAGAGCAGAGAGAGGAAAGGTTAGTGTTGTTTAAAGGGTGGATTTTCCAGCTAACTTGAGTTAAAGGTATTCATAAAGTGCTCTTAATGCACAGGTTTTACACCCGATTACTTCACAGAGGACAGGGGGCATGAATAAAGATGAGAAGAGAAAAATGTTAGGATACGGGTCCTAGATTGTGTGTGTGGTTCCACTTTTACTACCGTAACCTAATGTTAATATCTTTCTAAACTTGGATGCTCCCACTACAATTCCCCTCCACTAAGAGGACTGCTTTGTCTTCTTGTTACACATCCCAGAAACATTGTGTAAGCCATTGTTTCACTGCTTTAGTTTTGGATAATAAACAGCTGTATTTCATGTACCGCAGGAACTCCTTGTCCCCCCAGGTCAGCAGTTTTAGGGGTTTTGTAGCCGTAAAACAGAACCTTTTCTGTACCATATACACTGCAAGTTAGCTAGGGGTCAATCGTTTAATGTGGAGGACAATTACGGTTTTGATTGGAGCAAAGAGAATGCAAATCCTTGTTTTCCTGGAACGGAAGTTTAAAGCCCATGCATCCAATAACCAACAATAATTGATTTTGGTTTTATTCTTGTTTTTTTAACAAATCAAAGCCAACCTTTTGCAGCGGTCAATGTGACTCATGCTGACTTATACCTCACATTGCACTTCAGTACACAACCTTGCAGCTGTTCCCAAAAAACAGAGACGTAGCAAACCTGAGGCAAGAGTAGACAAAAAGAACCTCTTGGAAGTGGATTGTTTTGAGTTTATCTAGTTAAATTAAACAATACAGAGAAATGGGAGCAAAGGAATATCTGCTGTCAGTTTCATTTACAGGAGAAAAACTAAAAAAATGCATACATTTTTGCATTTTTGAGAGTCAAATATGAGTTTACTGGCTCAAAGCAGCAAGGAGTGTGTTGTACCAGCTTAGGCTGTTAGTTTCGGCGAGCTCACAAGGTGAAGCATGTCTGTAAGCTACTGTAGAGTGAAAGTCTTCATTTTCCCACAACAAAGAGATCACTCTCCGTGTCCACCGATGCATGAGATGGTTTGGACGGTTTGATTGAGAGCACTGAAGGTGATTCAATACTTGCTTGTTTGCTTGCTGGCATCGTGGTGTATTAGAAACGGATATCGGGTGTTAAGAGATGACTCCTACACGAGCACGTCCCGACTTAACCTCCTCTATGAACATGGGAATTCGGAGAGAGCTGAGGACTGTGAGGTTTTTTCAGTTTGGAACACGAAGAGAAGGATCCTTTGAGCGAATGTTCCTGGGAATAAATCAAGCCTATTGGATATTATTCATTTGAACTAGGAAGAAAGGGATACCAATTGGCTCTGTCTTGTTTGGGTAACGATGACAAAAGGTCCATCGGATACCTGGGAAGAGCGAACGTGAACGGCTTTGATCCAATATTTAAATCTGTTTAGAATGCTGATGTTATACCTCTTGTGGTATGAGAAATCCAGCACCCAAGACACGTATTAGTGAGTATATTGGGGAATTTAACTGTGTTTTCAGCTTTCAAGTATATGTATGCAAGGGAATAAGTTGAGGAAATAGTACTGCATTGCTGCACACACCAATCCAATATCACCCCAATCACTCTTAAATAATTGATCATCCAAATAGAGCTTTTAAGTAAACTGGGGAAAAGTCCTGTATTTTCTTATATCGAAGAAAAAGAGATATTAAAATAGAAGTATTATCCCCGGTGTCATGCAGCTCTAGTATCCCTTTAATCTTAAATCATGTTATTAAAACAAAGTACAGTAGGCATCCATGCATGACGATCTTATACCTTGAAGTAGACTCATTTACCACAACTCAGCCGATAAGGACATTAAATACTATATTCCTTTACAGGGTTGTTTTCCTACAAACTTGCATACTGTCTGTCTAGCCTCATATTTCTTGGCCTTGCTCGGTCTGCAATTATCCCATTCTGAGTCAGCCCTGTCCATGTATGTCAGCCTAAGGGGCCTGTTTGTGGAAATGTGTGTGTGAGTGTGCATGCTTGACTTGTGTGTGTGTGTCTTACCTGGCACGTGCATAGTATGGCTCAAGACCCCTTGTGTGTGTGTTGGTGTGTGTGCTTGCATCACTCCATTGGTCTCCTCACATGGATCTGTACTACTGATGACTGAACCGCAGAGTGGATCTCTATGAGAAGCTACGTTTTTATCCAAACATATATGTCTAACAATGCTTTTAGGGATTGGAGGCAAACATATGGTGTGCTTTTCACGCGATGATCAATGTGTGCGAGAAATCCCACGAGGAATACCTCATGTTTGAAAAGAAATCAGCACGGAATGGACAGCCGGTTTCTATAGACTTTTTCCACCATGTCTTAGTCTTAGAATAAAGGGGAGACTCGTTGCCTATTTGCATTTGTGCAATTTAATATGAGCTACCTTTGAGCTATAATACATTTTAGCCTCAGACGAAGAGGTGTTTGGAGCAACACTCAAGAAGGTAGACAGCCAAGACGGTAGAATATATTATTTATATATACCAACACAGGCTCCCTCACAACAGAAGAAGAAAACGCTCTATGGACATTATTAACCCTACCTCCAAGGCAACAAAGCAAAATACACTTACAGATTTTTCTTTCCCATCATAACAAAATGTATAAAATAAAACCTAAAAAGCAAAAGAAAAACAGCTCAGACTGGAAGAACATTTCGAGGGTGCAGACCTCGGCTCGCCAAGGCGCAACGCCCTATCTCACAATGTTAACAAAAGTGTCAAATCATGTGTGCATCCTCCCCGTGATCTGGAGTCGCTCCGAAACATGAGGTCTACCATGACTTTTCAAGAGCTGAAGGTTTTCTGTACTCCCGAGGACAAATAAACAAACCTAACCTCCATGGCAAAGATAACAACAAACGATTATGACTCAACGATTGGATCAAATGGCTCGCATTTCAGAAAGGGAAATCTAGTAATTGTTCAGCCACTAAACCTGTGCTTAATGTGAAGGCAGAAGCCAATTACGTGGTTGTTCTTTTGGTAAACATGTCATGGAGAACCCGGTGTTTTTTGTTTCCAGAGAAAATAGTCCGCTCCTTCCAAAGAGCTGCTCCTTCTCATTTGGCTGTGCACATTTGTGAAAAGATGCTATTAACAGTTCATTCTGCCATTTCACCAAAGACAGAGGCCTTTAAACACACCTGCATAGCCAATGTAGACACAAGCTGTTTTAATTTGTAGGATATACATGCGTTTCTCATACACACACACACGAGCATACAACTGCTCACACCTTAACACAAAAGTGCGAACATGAGACTTCCCAGACCATTTAGATTATGCCTGCAAAGGAAGTGTTGACAGGGAGCTACCAGTGTGGGACCGACAGCGAGTTAATTAACAGGCACATTTCCAGCTCCATGAAGATAAACAACACCTGTAGGTGGAAGAAGGGGTGTGTGTGAATTCAAGCTCACACGTACAAAACTGGGGAAAGCTCAGAGATCGTGAACATGTATCCGAGTACCACACGGTTGATGTATGCAGCACTTGCAATATAATCGGCACTTTTTTATTTCCTGTATGCTATCGCTATCTTCTGGAGTTTGAAGTAAATTACAGGGCGAGATGATTCAGGGAGTTATTTGCAAAGTTGATTCTCTTGTGCTGTGCTTTAATGTATGCATTTTTGTGTTGGTGTTCATGATTTCCAAGAGGTCAACCAATTCTGGCGAGTTTAACTCACTACATTGGAGGCAACAAGCTCGAAACAAACGGATGCATCGAGAGCATGATTGCGCACAGCCAAAAACTACATTAATTGGTTACCCATCACACAAAACAATGTCAAGTCCAGAGGGTTTTGCTCCTTTGCAAATAAAAACCCAGCCTTTTTTTTTTTTGTACAAGTCACGGATTACAAATTGGTGTACTTTCCAAACTGAGATGTAGTTATAAATATAGGTAAAGGTTTTCACTTTAATTTCTGCCGTTGACTCTGTGCCCTCAATGTGTCTAATGAGAACAAACGAGCTGTTTCTCTGATGGGGTCAGTGTGCTGTGCCTGCTGCTCTATCCGGAGGAGAAAACACATCTCCAGATCCATCGTGAAGGAAAAATAATTGTAGCTCCTCCGGGTGTCAATTAATTTTGATGATGAATAACTGTGAATGTTTTGACACCGCTCTGTTCTGTATTTGAATGTGAAACCATCCTTAAGCCTATTGTTTCTTATGAAATATTGATTGCGTCCAAATATTTTTCTCAAAAATAAGGATGCTTATATTAAAACCAGCACATATCGTCAGATATTATTTTTTAAAAGGGAGCATTTGTATTTTTGATGCATAACAAAAGGAATTGATATTTCAATAGGTTTAAAAAAGTTCCTCGGAGTACGTTGTAAAGAATAAAGGACTCTACAAATGCAAATTGATAAGGCTGTGATTTTGTGGTGTGAATAGAGAGCCACATCACATTTTACTGTGAAGAAAATTGTTTATCGGCCCCTTTGCAAACAAAGAGCAGCTTATGAATGGGGGGAATTACAGGACGCTGCATTCAAAGCAATCAGGCCCTTTAGATGCAGACACCATGCTAAATGATTGAGTTCCATTCTTTGAAGAGTTCTGCTCCTCTGCCAAGATAACGAGGCCGAGCCAACGCAGTGTAAAATCTGCCCGAACATCAAAATCTATAAAAGCGCCACACTCATTTATTTCCATTTTCTTTTCCTTTCTCTTCATTAATGCAATTCAAATAGAACAAAAGAACCGCAATCCATCACACATCACTGGTGTTTAAGTGGTGCACATAGGCAACTGGAGTTTTAAGTCTTGTGAAACCTTACATACTGTGAAATCAGCATCATTGACAACAACCGCTCGCAGCATGACCCGGCACAAAGACAAATCCCGTCTGACATTACCTCTAGATTGGAGTTCATCGGTCTTTAAAAAAGGGGAAATGAGCCAGGCAGTGAATGTATTCATTTCTGCACCGCAGGTGGGGTGTACTATGATATGGCTTTCATTTCTCGGCAGCAATCAAATTTGAGAGTGGAAATAGCAACAAGCATCCAGAGCCTGCTGGTAGCAGTGTGCCTCGCAGACAAAGACGCCGCTGGTGCCCTGCAAGCCGCACGCTGCTTTCAGCGGCACATGATGCCTTCACTGAACGGGCATAATAAATCATCTGCTGCAGGAGAGATAGAGAGAAAGGGTTTAAGAGGGGGGGGGCATAGACAGTTTATGAGCAGGATGAAGGCAGGAGGTGTTGAAATACAAAGATTCAAAAGAAAAGCAATGGGAGAACATTTTTTAAATACAAAAGCAGCCCGTACGGGAGCCTTTATTCTCTGTTTTAGATTGGGCTAGATTCTCACCATGGCTGCTCTCTCATACTGTCCTCACCACACAACACTTCCGGGACAGCTTTTAGCTAGCAATCCCATCGCAAATGAGAATAGAATATTGATGGTAGAATCCAGCGGGAAGCAGTCTTTAATGTCATCTCTATGCAATGTAAATTAGCCCTGTTCTATTGGAGTGAGCGTGGACAGGAAGTACTGCTATATTTAGGAGGTAAGTTCTCTCCCATGATTCAACAAGAAGCAAAACAATTCACATTTTAAAAAGGTTAGCCCCTCCGTAGAGAAACATGCATGTTGTTTTCTATCGCCTCACATGAGGCAGTTCCTACTCTGCTTTGCGATGTCAGCGTTGTTTACTGCACATCTTCAGAGTTTGACACAGTTAGGATGGAAACAAGCTTAAGGTTCAGGGATAATCCCCCAGAGAGACACAAAAAAAGAGGAAGATTATGAGGGAATGATGAAAAACTGAGTAACATGCTGAAGGAAAGCAGTGTTTCGGCTGTGTTTCAACATAGGTAAGGAGCAAAAAAGCAGACTTCAATCAAATGCTTGAGTACAGTGGGTCTAAATAAGAGGGGGGTAAGCCTCTGTTGTGCCTGATCCAACTTTGATTGCATGCCATTGCCCTTGCACAGCTAAAAAAAACAAAAAACAGCTGAAACATGTAGGCCCATGGAAATTCTCTGTCTGGCTAGATCCAACCCAATTAGCCTATGTTGCTCACTGTCACTGTACGACTACCCCGGAGAAACAGAGGTGGGCAGAAGAGAAGCCATCTCATGTGTTAGAATGAGACCTGATTTAGAACCTGTCTTTTGTTCTCTTCCAGGCAGAGAGCCGACTATTCCCACTCGACGCTGCCGTACATATTGCACAACCTGCTCAGAGGGTAGCAGAGGAGTACGTGATTCCCTCTGCAGTTCGTCTTTGATTCACACCCAAATCTGTATCGACACATGCGCACAAAAAACGACTATTAAACATGCCCATAGCAGTCAGAATAAATCACAGTTAAATGGGCACTTCTCTAAGCCGTGCATATATTTACAAGACTTGTCACTTGCACTAGAGTTTAGTTGATGTGCATGAAACATAAATAGAGAGTTAGCTATGAAATACCATAAGTGCCTCATGGGCACTGTAAAATGGCACCTCATCCGCGCTACACGGCTGCCAATACTTGCAGAGCACACACGAGAACACAGATGTACACTCACACCTCCATTCGTCAGAGACACACACTCACAAATCACCATGAAAATGCCCTGCCATTACACCATACTGTACCACACACACACACACACACCCCTGGGCTCGCTGTCGACCCGGCCTATCAAGATGCTACACTGTAGGATGTGCATTGCTCGAGATGGTGGGCAGGACGTTTTCTTTTATTGGCCTGCCAGGAGATGTCATTGTGCTATCAGTATGAATTGCACTTCCGTGGTGTCACACATGCTGGTTTATTGTAGCGTGACTGCCAACGCTAGAGTGCATTACCCTCATCTCTCGCTGTTGAAAACATCAAGACCTCGCCAGCCACATGAAAGAACGGCAGCAGGTATATTTAATTATTTCATGGCGAATCAAACGCGTACGCTCCAGGATGGGTATGGAGTTGATGGCTGTTGATGCAACCACAATGGACATGTGTCTCCATCTTTGTCATGCAAGTACACAGAGAAAGATATCCCCAGTGCGGTCACGAGCTGTTGAACAGGTCTCAGTGAAGGGTATTTTATTTTAGTGTAGGTGAATATTGTTGCTATCATGCACATGTATGCATGACCTGATTGCACTGAGGTAAACTAGACAGTGAAGAAGGTACCTGAATCAAATATGGTCTCTAATATCAGATCCGTTTTTAAACTGGAATAATTAAGACTTAGTTAACGTTTCAGAAAAGGCACTCGAATGGAATAGTGTTTTAAATTGGAAATTACACTTCCTCGTCAAACATTGCTCTCACTTTATAGCACAAGCGGTGACATTAGCGGCTCTGTGAAGCAGTACTAGAGGAGCTTTTAGCTAAATGAAACTGCTAACCCATGCTGATGTAGCAATAGCAACTACCTGTGCAGTGATAAGATTTGGTTATTACCTTAGTTTATATATCATTTTTTTGCTCATTGTGGTCATAAAACTAAATATTGGAAACGCCAACGATCATTTCAGTTCATCTAGAGGGGAAAAGCCGGGGTATCGAATGTTACGCAATCCCTACAATAGTCTTCAAGATATTTCAGTGTGGATGAAAGTGGTTGACCAATCGGCTTAGAGAATCCATGCTGCTAGCATTGTTGAGCAGAAAAAAACAGAAGAGAATTTGCCAGAAAGCTTTCTAGTGTGACATTCCCACTACTTTTCCTGTCTGATGAAGACACAGCACTTAATCTACATTTGCTCACATGACAATACGTAAGGCAGAGGAAATAGAAAGGGCCGCTGGAAAAGACAATCAAAGGATCGGATCAGTACTGCACTAATCTCATTGCCATTTAGACCAACATTGATTTCCATAGGAAGGACTCCCGGCCTCCAGGCCTCCTCAGCCCCATCGTTCAGAGCCCACAGACTTATTCAATAGAGCTAAAGGCCAGGCTGGTGTTTATAAGCGAGGTAATTAACTTAGTGTCTCGCCATGCTAAGTAGCATCCCATTCAAATCAATCCAGTCACTGCGGCCAGCTCTACAGGGTCACCTTCCTGTTACCGAATGAGGGCAGGAAGTAGTAGAAGACGGTATTTGGCATACATTTTGACGTTATGCGTGTTGCAGAATTTGGTGGTGAATTTACACGGTTGAAGTGAAAGTTCAATAAAATATAGACAGATGGGTTGATGAGTGCCATTGGCGAGAATGTGAAAAAGGATTGTATGAGCCTCTCCATCAAACACTGAAGAACTGGCAACATCAATAACAATTGGAGTGACAACTGAAAATACAATTATTTTATCGTCTGCAGATTGTTCTGATCTTTTTGTTTGGCTCCATGCGGGAGAGGAGCCAAGCAGAGCAGAGAAAGACTTTTAGAGAAAGCTTTGTCAGTCTTAGAAAATAAATAGCGTAGCATTAAACCCACAGCTATATGATCCATCCATTTTAAAAGTGTCGCCTTTTCCAGTGTCAAAAACTAAACAACAAACTGATGTGCGCGGCCTTCATGTGCTCACGCTAACCTCTATACCCTGAAATATGAGCGATGCAGAGTCACAGACAAATGACACACAGTTTGATAAATGACCCGAGCAAGGAGGCCAGCAAAACCTCAAGAGAATAAGGAAAACGCTAGCAATAGTGGCACTTACAAACAATAATACCTTTAAAGACACCAGGTTTCTGTTGTTTCTATTAGAACTGGATGGGTTTTATGTTTATTCATCAAAACAAATGGGAATTGATGCAGGAAAGACCCAAGATCAAATGAAAGACAGAGGTTCATTCCTCTACAAATGGATGTCCACCAATTGTCTGTGCTCTGATTTGTTACAGGTTTGAGGAGTACTCCCTGTGATCTCACCCTGCATCTTCCCTCTCATTTGATTTAGGCAAGGCAAGGCAACTTTATTTATATTGCACCTTTCAACACAAGGCAATTCAAAGTGCTTTTAGGAACAATTAGGTGGTGAATTCGGCCATCAATGCCACGGGAAAAACATTTTTTACCCCACGGGATTCTGACACGCAGAGTCTAGAGATTCGACTTGCTCGATATCTCTCAGGTGTCTGCAACTCATTGGGACACCTGTCAGACCGTGCCTTTGAAAAATCACACACACAGGGATCAGACAGCGGAAATTAAGGGCTAAAATTGTGTTGCGTAAATGTACTTTACGGGCTGAAAGGTCCTCCAATCTTACTGGGTAACTGGCAGTACTGTAAATATGTCCCATTGGTGGGAATCAGTGTGAAAGGCAGCTAGCAGCTGGTGCTTAGCAGGGTCCTGCTGGCCCAAGCCCACAGCCGCCCCGGCTCACTGATGAAGACAGATGGATTGAGCCACATCCCCGACGCAGGAAACAGACCCCCGAGCCGACAGATTAGAGCCAAGCCTCCAATAGAGCCCTGATAGCCCACTGAGGGAGAGAGAGCAGACTGGGCAGAGGACTAATGCTTGGTACTCAAGCGCCTCTTCACATGAACTTTTGAACTAAGAGATGGTATAGAAGGAGGTCGGATCTACGTCAACGATTGAATAAAATGCCAGAAATTTAAGAACGATAAGGAAAGTAACAAGGTAAATAAACCTCAACCAATTTACCAAACCAATAGCTGATAGATAGATAGATGCTACTACATGTATAAATACTACCCAAACTATGGAACCTGGTTCAGTATGAATGTGATAAATCCTGATGTGTGTCTACTTGCCTACCAGAGAAAGGTCATTCTCAATAAATGCTATTATTACAATGAATGCACTTACAACAAAAGAACAATTTCAAATGGGCCGGTTTTAAAGTGTGGGTGAGATGTCCTCATTTGTAAGCGGCTATAGGAACCCGCTATATGTTCAGGGAAATGCAGTTTGTTTTGTCCTCAGGCTGATGGGTTAGCATCTTTCCGTTGATACTTTATTATCTCCGTTATGGCTCAAGATGCGAGTAGCTTACATTGCTGGCACTCTGACAACACCCAGCCGCAGCGCAGCTCATTATTTCTAAATGCACCATCTTCGCTAGCGTTGCTTTCTCTTGCTACCGCTGCTTCACTACCCTTCACTATGAAACAATACTAATATACACCAAGTACTCCATATGCATTGATGCAACATGTTATAGTGACCTTACGAGTTAAACATAAGGACAGCGATGCTAATTCATATGAAATGCAATAAAATAAGATATTAAAATGAATTAACCGAGACAGTGTCGACATATTTGGTTTCAAGTATAATCTCTACCAAAACAAGGCACTATTCCAAACAAGCATGCTGACATTAAGTGACCGAGAGGGTCAGAGGTGATGAGAGCTGCATTAGCCCGGAGAGGATATATTATTGATCGCTAAAGCCCCTGCTAGGTGTGTTACAGTTGGCTCTGGGGCGTCTCTGATTGACTTAGCGTGATGAGAGCATAATTAAGACTGCAGCACATTAACAGATGGCCGCAGTATCACACAGAGGGAGTTGGAGGGATAGTTCCTGGTGTGCTTATTATAGCATGCAGGACGACCTTACCAAAGCATCTAGAACCAGTGGTACAGTATCCATTTACCATAGAGGGTAAGCACCTTTGAAGAGGTAAGGAACACAAACAACAACCACTTTGTGAAGCATCTTGTGGGTTGATGCACACACTGAACAAACAGAGTAGTGTGCATGCATTCAGGTATTCAATGTGATCAACGTGCTGTTTATATGTACAGCTCAAATGGATCCACGCTGAGATATGGCACATTGGTGTCTTCCAATATGCCCGCCAATGTGTGGCCTTGACTGTTTTACCACAAGCGTTTAGAAATTACAAAATGCAGCGAGCTCACTGAGCGTCGCAGCATGATCTTAGAAAATGTGTCTTTAGCGGGCTCGACTACTACAATGTGTCTTCAGCAGGCTCGACTACTACAATGTGTCTTCAGCGGGTTCGACTACTACAATGTGTCTTCAGCGGGTTCGACGACTACAATGTGTCTTCAGCGGGTTCGACTACTACAATGTGTCTTCAGCGGGCTCGACTACTACAATGTGTCTTCAGCGGGCTCGACTACTACAATGTGTCTTCAGCGGGTTCGACGACCACAATGTGTCTTCAGCGGGTTCGACGACTACAATGGTCTTCAGCGGAGTTAGACTAAGCTCATAACAATGCTTCTCAGGGAGGCAGACTGCAGAGGCTAATGCTGGTACTCAGCGCCTCTTCACGATGAACTTTGAATAAGATGGTATACAAGCGGGTGGTTACTCAACGATTGAATAACAATGCCGAATTTAAGAACGATAAGGAAGTAACAAGTAATAAACTCAACCAATTTACCAACAATAGTGATAGGATAAGCTACAATGTATACTACCAAAGACTGGTTCAGTAAGGATAAACCTGTGTGTTCACTTCCTACAGAGAAGGTCTTGGCTCGAATAAATGCTTTTTCAAGCGAGCACTTACAACAAGAACAATTTCATCAGGCGGTTTAAGGTGGGAGAGTCCTCATTTGTAGGCTTAGGACCGCTATTGTTCGGAAATGCAGTTTGTTTTGTCCTCAGGTGATGGTTAGCATGTTCGTTACTTATATCTCGTATCGGCTCAAATGAGTCTTACGTTGCTGGCACTACTGACAAACTCAGCGCAGGCAGCTCACGTATCTTCTAAATGCCCTTCTTCGCTAGCGTTGCTTCCTTCTACCGCTGCTTCACTACCCTCACTATACAACGATCTATTCACAAGTATCCATACTGCATGATGCAAATGTTATGTGACTTCACGAGTTAAACATAAGACAGTGATGTATTCATATGAACTGGATAATAAGATTAACAATGAATTTAACGAGCAGGTCGACATACATTGGTTTCAAGACATCTCACCAAAACAAGGTCCTATACTCAACGACTGACACTAAGTGACCGAGGGGTCGAGGTATGAATGCTGCTTACCGAGAGGTTTTGATCGCTAAGCCTGCATAGTGTGTTACACGTTGGCTCGGGGCTCTACTGATGCTTAGCGTATGACGAGCATAAATAGACTGCACTTAACAGATGGGCCGACAGTATCACAAGGAGTTGAGGGGTAGTGCCGTGTGCTTAAATATGCATCGCAGGACGACTACCAAGGCATCTAGACGGGTCAGTACCATTTACCAAAGGGTAACCTTGAGAGGTAAGGAACAACACACATTGTGAACAGCTGGGGTTGTGCACACTGAACAAAAGAGTGTGTCAGCATTCAGGGTTTCAGTATACAAGTGTGTTTATGTACAGGCTCAATGGACACCTGATAGGCACATTGTGTCTTCCAATGCCGCGCAGTGTGGCTTGACTTTACAAAGCGTTTAGATTACAAAGCAGCGAGCTCACTGACGTCGCAGCTGACCTTAAAATGTGTCTTCAGCGGGTTCGACACTACATGTGTCTTCAGCGGGTCTCACTACTACAATGTGTCTTCAGCGGGCTCGACTACTACAATGTGTCTTCAGCGGGCTCGACTACTACAATGTGTCTTCAGCGGGCTCGACTACTACAATGTGTCTTCAGCGGGCTCGACTACTACAATGTGTCTTCAGCGGGTTCGACTACTACAATGCGTCTTCACATGTCTCTTTAGAAGCTGGAGTACGGGAGTATCGGGTTTCTGTTGTTCATAAAATATCCTAACAGGAGTATTCCTTTATAAAGAACTGAAGGGAGGACACAATACATTTCTTCAGCCCTCACATACAATAAACGTAATTACCGTGTATGTGGCATGTGATAGTACCACACGTGGAGAAGGGCTGCTAAATCAGGAAATAGACAGTAATGTCCGTTACATAGCCATGTTTGTTTGGAATTTCATTACATTAAACATGTGGTTTGCTCATATTAGCTGTCATAAGCGTTGATACACAAGATTCAAAAGGGCTAAACTATACATCTATAAACCAAGTTGTAACACCAGCTTTTAATCTCCCCGTCTTCCAGGGAAGGAACCTTGGGGAGCCGATGAGAAAACACAAGTCACGATTTAAACCACATACAAGTTGATGACATGACCAGAAAAATCAATAGGAATTCCTTCAGAGAGCCCCCCCCCCCCTCAGAGCCTCACCGACAGAACAAAGGAACAATTCAGTGCCGTCTAGCTGGAGCGGTAATAGCCCAGTAAAGTCATTCTCCTGCAGGAACCAAACCATGCGTGCTCAAGCAGTGCATTATCTTTCCCATGGCTAACCCCCTGCTGGCAGACGCCGCACACCCCCCCACCCACCACCACCCACCCCACATACCCAGGTGCTATTGTAAATCCTGACAGTGTTTTCTTTGGAAACACAATTTACAATTTGAGGGCAGTGTAAACAAGCAGTGGAATGGAAAGTTTGAGTAAAAGGCAAAAGAAAAGGAGTTTCTGCTCCACTTTTGGCAGCAGGTTAGCTGCTGTAGTTGAACTCTGCCGAAAAGTCATAACCACTCTGTAAATTTCAGGAGAGTTACATGCAGCTGCTCGTAGCTTTCCAGCTGCTGTTAGCTCTGATGTCAAGCTCTAAGTCAAGGGTCTGTATGCCACAAAAATGATAATTATTGGATACTAGTGCATACAATTCCTAAATATAAAAATCCATTCAGAAAAAAACCCTAACCCGTTTTACCAAACAGATCCTTTTCTTTAACCTCAATCTACAAATGGTTTTGATGGTTCGAAACAAATGTACACTGCAGTTTGCATTGTGAAACGTGCCGCCTATAGGTTCCACTCAACCCCCTTTTTTTTTGCATCTTTTCATGCAACTTCTAAATGACTGATTATTCTGTAGTCTGTCTGAATGCTGCTGCCTGGATAAACCCATGGCTTTTTCTATGGAGTTAATCTTCTTGTCAATGGTTTGTTTTTCTTTGTGGTGAAAAATGTTTGGTGCCAAATATGAAGGAACAATAACCAGTTTAGCTAGCACTGACATGGCTACACATTTTAAGTTAAAGGCTACCTTAACAACAGTAGAAACATGTCAAACAACCAAAGAAAAGCCCACTCCGAAACATTTACAATCTGTCACTGCATTCATCACTTTCATTTAGCTGACTTATTACCCAATATATTATGTTAGTCCACTGCGTGGGTAAATTAGACATGTTATACTGTGTAAAACACGGACAGACTGATGAGGCAGAAGTGCTCATTTTCTGAAATAAAATGTATGCATTATGCCACTGAGATCGTATGACAAATGATTGCGCTCTACAGCTAAATTACAGATTGGCTAGCAGACACCAAGGCAAGAAACAACATCCTACAAAGGTCACGCTCCCAGAGGAAGCTTGGTCTGTTCGTTTTTAACTTGGAATATTGTCCCAATTACATCACTCTCCACAGCGCAATTCCCCTTAAGCCTTTTTACTCCAACTCGAGCTTCTCCAGCACAAAGTACTTTATACTGACAGGGGTTTACTTCCCCACTGCCCTCAGAGTGCCATCCTTCCTGCCCTGAGCTGTAACAGCAAACCCGTACGGGGCCAACCCTTCAAAATCTCACCTGACCTTATGTGTATTCATGTGTGTAGGAGAAACCAGAAAGGCCTCTGCACACTGGAAACCACCCAGGCAGAACTAAGGCGATCACCCAGGAGAGCGGAGGCACACAGAGCCAAGCATTTAATTTAACATACACCCCCACAGACAATCAAGGTGGGTGACAGCCTCACGTTAGCTGAGGACAAAAGATTACCTTTTAGCAGGGGTCGTCTGATGCAAGTGTTGGTGCAGCTGCCCTCTGCTCCTGCTGGCAGACTGACGGGGGTTGGAGTTGAAGTCGTGATCGAGGACCCTCGGTGGGTACGAAGGCTTAGTAAACAGGGTCGCCACTTGCTGACCTTCAGAGGAGGAATCACTGAAAAGGAGAGGGTCGTATGATAATGTGAGAACTGCTGCGGAGTGTTTCAAGTGCTGGATAAGAGAGTCTCCAGACGCATACGGCATGGGCCGAGCATACAGAGCAATATTTAAATATTTTAGGAAAAATGCTGTTACAGGTACAGTCTCACAGAAACAGGAACAGGTTTGCATACAATAAAACACAGTTAAAGAACATAAGTTGTAAGAAAATGACCAAAAATGAAATAATTATTTAAAAAATGATGTTTAAAGAACCATTATACGATTAAAATATAAAGAACATAAAATATGAATATACCACCTGTGTTGCTCTGACTTTGCAAAGATGTAATCTGTTACAAGTACATCTAGATTATATACGTTTACACTTTATACTCTTTCTTAAACGTGTAAACATCTTTATGAATCTAAGCGTGTATATGCTGTACTGGCTATTATTGGATTGACAAAAAAGGGGCTTTCTGATCAGATTATTCCTTTAGCACCGGTTAGTATTTCTTTCTTTTGCAGTCAAACCTAATTGGCCAAAAAATGTGATAAAGGATAACTGCTTTTAACTAAAGTTCAACACCGTGCTACACTTTCCTGGACACAGATACAGGACCACTCTGCAGTAAGAAAAACAGTACGCAGTTCCCAGAATACACATGCCTGCATTCCCTTGATCGCTTTTTGTCTCGTACTCTTCTTCAGCATTCAAAGCATTTAAAAACTAGTCGTCAACTCCTCATTCAGCTGAGGCAATCGTCTTCCTCTAAGGACAGCAGGAGTCAAGAAATTAAACTTCACTCATCGTGCTATTAAAAACAACCTGGAGTATTTGAAGCTGTCAGGTTGAAACTCCCATAAGCTGCTGAACACAACAGAGCAGATATGCGAGTGGAGCAGAGAGATAAAACACGGCATCTATTCTTACGAGTCCTCTTTGAAACTTCTCCACAGTGTGCCTCTGAGATGGAGCTTCTTTACTCCCTGCAGAGCTGCTCCAGCATCTCCTCTCCCAGGAGAGATTTGCAGAGTGAGACAAACACCTTGGCTTTCTCTGCGGCTGTATGTTCTCCAAAACTCGCCCCAGGCAACTTTAAATTAATACCTAGCACTGCCTTTCCCCTGATAATTGTGCATCATCACCCATGAATGCTACAATCCGAGGATGTTTAGTGCTTTTTTAATAGGGCTAAACTGTTCTACAGTGCTGGATATAATGAATGCTGCATCTTTTAGAGACATCTCTGCAATTACAGGGAGCTCTGCAGGTTCATAATATTTACATGTTATTACAGCGCTGTGCCTTCCAGCTACGGTTCCTTTTGTTGTAAGCAAGGAAGCTATCTGTGCTTGCTTACAACCAGGACACGCTTTGTTTGCTACCACTACAAGCAGAACACCGCTCTTCTCTCAATAATGGGCAATATGACAAGCCTGTGAAGGTTCATAAGCGACAACAATACACCAAGGCTCGCTGAATGGCAGAGGCATGTCATTCCCGTCGCTGCAATATGCGCCCTCTGTTGCAAGGAGACTGCGATGAGCCGAGAATTCATTCCTGACATGATAATTGCTGTCAAATTACAGCCGTCCACCAACAATTATGATGGCTGCTGACAGGTGAAGTGTGCTCGCCTTCCAATCACCCCGCACCGCGTGTTCGTAGGCTGGAGACTGAGGGAATACACACACACACACGCACAAACACAATTTACTATTGTTCAAGGTCCCTCGGTCAAGCAGCAGTGTTCCATTAACACACAACTGTTGTGCTGGTTGGGTTTTTTAATGCTATGAGATGAACAGGGAACTTCTCCCTTGTGTAAATGTGTCTTCTTTTATCACAAACCAGTAACTCACCAACAGCGGCTGTGCCACATGTGCACCAGAGGGAGATTTCTACAGGCTTTAAAGGCATGGCAGTGGATGCCAAAAGGATGATAGATATATGAAGAGGAGCAGATTAACAATTGGGCCAATTACATCTTTATGTAAAAGAGATTTGTGGCGGAGTCTGAATACCATCTAAACGAAAAGGACATGAAAAGGGTCGCAATTGTATGTAAACCATTGTTTGGTGTGTATAAATAGTATCTTTGGTGCAGCATAACCCAAATACTTTGAAGTGTTGTAAGAGACTATTATTTTCTGACCTGAAAGCACACGCAAGTAGACCACATTGGACATTAATTATACAGTACATGAAGGCCAAAATAATATTTCAATAACAGGACATTCCCAAATTAGACATTTTGACTAGTGCTGGAAAAGAGCACAGGTGTTCCTGATTACTTTAATGAGCGGGTGACTAAATGCTAAACTTAATGGAACTGCGCCATCATTAATTACAAATGTGCTTTTCCTACTGTGCAGGTCCAAATGTCTACTGTGAAAATTGCCCATTTGTACCTTTATGTCATAGATATTGATCTTTCTTTCTTTCCAAAAACAAGACTACAGTCACAGTGTTCATACACCAAGTCCAGCTAGCTGCTCTGAGCGACAAAGGGATGCGCAATGCTCATTTCTAGCAGGTTCGTTAGCTTATCGTGTTTGTATCTTGTCTAAATTAAAACATGTTTGGGCATTAACCAAAGTTTTGGACTATGAAAATGGAATGTCAGACCGACATAGACACGGATTTATCATAGTTTTAAGTATAGCCTACTGCTTTTTGCAAAACAATAAACTTGTCATTCATAGTTTCCCTATCAATGTATCAAGTGGCGGGTTTTTTTTCTCGCCTATTCCAAATAATTTCTACACGTTTATTATTCAATGGACACATACCTGTTGTTCTCCTGCACTTTTACTGCTTAATTCCTCGTTTGTAAGCGCTGTCAAATAGCTCTCGACCAGGTAACACACAGGAAAGCCTCTCATGTTAGCCATGTTTTCCTGAAGAACCAATTCATTTTCATTCGGTTTTATTTAACGGTTGTTTTATCAACGTTTATAAATTCAAGCTTATGTAAAAGACAGCCTTTGTCATGGGTGCTGTGGAAGGGTGGACTGGTGTCGACAATTACTATCTTATTAAAAAGAGACACTTCGTCGCCCAGAAACTTCCGCCATCAACTGCAGTTGATGACAGCACCTGCGACGGTTACCTGGTAAACAACCAATCAGATTTCAGCTGACAGCAAGACCCACGTGGCATCAAATGTGTGTCATTCTAAGCCCCGCTTCCCTGGTTTGAAGAACTAACATAACATTTGAACATCTCGTTATTTCCCTGATTTGTGTTACTTGAATAGACCCTTATCCTGTTGTTAATGATTGCTGTTGTTTTTTAAATAATTGTGATTGTGTTTTATTATGTAAGATGTCATGTTCTATGCTGTATTTGCACCATGCAATGTTACAACTGAAAATAAGTGCCCTGGAGGTTTGTAAATTACTCCTGACTCCTCTCCTAGGTGGTGGAGAGCAAGGATAGTACTACTGTAAATCTTATAATTTCAAGTATGAAGAAACCTTTCTCACTAACGAAATGTGCTTTCAAATGGTGATGGATATACAGTCATAGGGTTCCCGCCCACATTTGCTCGTCCTTCTTTAAATCACTTTCTTTCTAGAGTAGAAGTGAGCCAGAGTCAAGCTATTTGAATTAATTACTCGGGGTACATTATTTCTTGTCCTTTATAAACTCTGCAGCACCGGGATAGTGATTTGAAGTGAACATCGAACACCTGATGAAATCACACAAATACTAAGATGCCAGGTCTTATAACGTAGAAATCAGTCCAGATGTATTACATAGGGCAGTTTATTGAACTTGTAAATGTGTTAGGTGTCATTATGCATGACCTTAGTTTTTCTACACTCACAAAACCATAAAAGTTTGAACATTTATAATAATAATTTGCTGCTTCAACATTACATTCAAAGCTGTAAATTGTTATAGCTACATTTTGTTAAAAACACAATATTTACATTAATTGTAATACACAAATTGTATATTTGGCATACTTACATTAATCTCATCATATAATTTACAGGTTCTCAAGTACTGATTAATGTGAATATTTAATCTCAAAAATTCACAACAAATCAAAAAGGAAATTAACCATACAAAAATGTAACATACAAACAATACTAAAGCTAACCCCCAACCCCCCCGCCCCAAAAGATATTGGTGCACGGAATAGATTTATGCCCTCTATTTTACAAAACAATGTAAAAATGTGCTTGCAACAGAACACTTACTTCACTGCAGCAATGCATTGTGGTTGACCTGAACAACTTCATATCGTACAGTCAACTCACGTCCATCTTTTTAATCAAACACAAAGTAAATCTCAACTGTACAAATATTTGACAATGATTAGTTTGTAAATATTTCTTCAATAGAGTGTCAGTCCTTGTGTGTTTAAGGTGACGGCTGACAGTGAAGACTCTGTTCCAATTACTGCTTTGTCAAATAGAGAGGTCATGATAACAGTTATGGTCACAATCTTGTTTGTGCTTGTCTCGTGTTACAGTTTAATTTGGACTTTTGGGTAAAAATGTGAATTCTTTCTTAATAAAGTATTTTTCCAATTGTGTTGATTTCAGACCCCAGTTAAAAAAAAGTTTCTTTACACCACATTGTACATTTTCCTTTGGCACAATACTTGGTAACCCCACCTAAAGATCTGTTGTCATGTACATCATGCAGGAGGGATAGGGTGTGTTCACATAAATTGCAATGGTCAAAAGGCAAAGCATGCAAATGCAACAGTTTTTCCTCGGTTTGGTCCTGACCCATGATTTCATTATTAATTGGGGACATTTTTGGTAAGTTTTAAACTTTTTTTCTAGAGAACAAAGGGCAGTAGAGTGGTTTGTAAAGGTGGCAACTTCCCACTGAAAACCTCTTTTGTCTTCTGATTTATATAAAACAGTGTGAAGTTAAATAAGCCTCAAAATTGTTGTTACTAAACTTTTAAAATTGCTGCTTGAAAAAGGTACTTTTGAATAGAATTAATTTTAAAAGATGGCAGCTTTTTTTCTAAAGGAATAGTAATTATTTGTACCATTGCTTACGTGGATATGACTATGGGAACACACCCGTATCTACTACACTTTACTGAAATGCATACTCGAGGTCTCTAGCACCTTTATAGCCATATAGTATACAAATGTACTGAGTCATAAAAAAAAAAAGAAAACGTGCAAGACTCACGGATAAAAGACTCTGTTTCCAATACTTAAGGCAAAAACAATTCTCATATATACCAATATACATATATTTGAGATTATTACATCTATCAAAACTGTGTTTTTCTAGTGTGTTCTGGTAAACATATGTTGCTTGGTGACCTATTATACATACTAGAGCTAAAAGTGCGGAATGACCAAGTCAAAGTCAATGCCCTCTAGTAAATACAAAAAGAAACTGTCCTTGTTTGGCAGTTTCTTCAGTCGTTCTTTTGTCTGCCTGTTAATCTGTAGGTCTTTTATTGGAGTGTAGAGCAGGAATGCCAAACTGAAGATCACAAATAAAAACAAGTGAGTGCCCAGTAGAAAAGTGCAAAATACGCCAGTGTGTTTCTTCTCCAGACCGGCCCCACCTATAGCTGGGACACCTTCCTGGGCAGAGGCCTTGGTCTGGGGACTCGAGGGTCGGAGGTTCCGTCCAGCTTCATGCTGCCTGTGCGGAGCTGGTGAGGCTTGGGTGGCAGGGCGGGGGGGTCCACCTGTGGGGGGATGGAGAGACTGTGGGGCAGCGGCACGGGCCTGCGGGGGTTGTTCCTCTCGTACACGCTGTAGGGGGGAGGCGTCTTGTTCTCTCTGCGGATGGGCTCGTCGGAGCTGCTGGAGACGGAGTTTGGCATGGTGGAGGGAGGGGCCAGCGGGTGGGGCAGGTGGTCGCCTGCAGGCAGCTCTGTGCCCGACGCCTCTGACACGCTGCAGCGACTGAGGGACGAGATGCCGCTGCTGTAGCTGCCCGAGAGCACGGGGGAGCTGGACACCAGGCTGGTGGACTGGCACTCAGTGGGCGAGGGGGTGAAGGGTGGCACTGTGGTCTGGTGGGAGAGAAACATGAAGATCAAATACTATTTCTTTGATTGTAGTAATTCACAACCTTTTTGACTTCTTACCCCTTAAAATGAATTATTATACATGTTTGTATTATCAATTTTTCAATTGAATAGATTCTAAAACGCTTATTTTTTGCAACCATTAAAGCCACGCGTTACTTGTTTCAAGATTTTCTCTGGTAACAGTAATGTGCTGCTTTTCTTCTTCTAACAGTGTCAGCAAACTCAAGCTGCAACGAACGGTTATTTTAATCATCGATCATTCTCTAATTACTTTTAATCAAATGGTCTGGTCTATAAAATGAATTGTGAAAACTGCACATAACACAGTCTGAGAGGGACAGACATATTATAAATGGTTGATGAATATAAATCCTTTTCAATCTTTATTAGATGTACAGAAAGCTATTTGCCTCAAAAGCAGAAACTAGAAAAATAAATGCTATTTTTTCCCGTGAAATAAATGGGGGATTTTCAATTCATGGAGTAGATTAAGCATTACTGAAAATGAAATCAATTGTCAAGCAGTTTTTTCTCAATACTCTGTAAGTTCTCTCTAAAGAGTGGATTTGTATTATTTTATTCTTATTATCTTTATTTTAGAGAAGTAAAAGGAACTATAATTTCCCCAAAAACACATCATTTAAAGCCTTGAAAAAAACAATATGGCATTATTGAAGAATCATGGAAAGCATGCGGCCATATTGTGCTGTCTCCAACATGTGTGCTGACACAGCCCTGCAGCAACGATAAATACTTCACCAAAGGGAGAGTCGGTGAACAGATTGAGAGGGACAGGTTTTTACACTCCATCAAGCGGCCCTGTGCACCGAGACGAAAAAACACAATATGCCCCCCTCAAAAACACCATCACTCATCAAAATGTTTTTCTAAGCAATTACACCATGCGGCCGTTATATCTGCTAAAACTTAATTGGATGTAGTCGAGTATACAATTGATCAGTAGGATTGTATTGTTCATGCTACGCGGGGCACGCATTAAGAGATGTATCCATTTGACATGCACGACTGGAGAAACCCTTTCTCACATGTGGGCCGAGCGTGATGGAAACCCATGTGTTTAATAAAGTGCCGACAAGCAGTTCCAAACTCCTGACCCAGTGCTCCAGAGAGAAGTTACCACTGAATATCGCTTCTACACTGCAGCACCATGTGTCATCTGCAAGTCCTGGGCTTTGTGGTGTGGTAATGGGCCCCCGGCTACACTGACTGTGTGTGTTCGGAGTGTGTGCCAGAACATGTGGCCTGCTGCAGGTCCACGGAGGACCCGTTTCTGGCTGTGCTCTGATGGGCAGCATGCTACCTCGCTCCAGGCCTCTTCTACTGCCATACACAAACGTGCCGACACGCACACTCGCACGAATCTGATTGACAGAGCATGCTGAGTGCTGAGCTGTCACTCAAACCTTGGTTTCCAGACTCTCACGCTCTTACACACACACACACACACTCTCCTCACATGTGAGAAGACACCGAAACGAAGCAGAGGAGCTTAGCATTGTTGCTTGTGACACAAACATGATAACAGTTAGCAGTGAGAAAGCAACTTTTTACCGGTTGTTAAAAGCTCAGTAAGCACCTGGTTAACCTTTCCTGCATGTTTTCTGCTTCTGTAAACTGGTATTAACCACAAAGATGCTTTTTAGAGACCAATCAGCGCTAGGAGACAAAGTGAGAGTAATCTGTTCAACTGCAAACAAATATTTAAATATCTTGAGGTCAGAGGTTGCCAAAAATTTAGCACATCTAAGTTTAGAGACGCTGAAGGGAACAATCAGTACAGCAGACAAGCCTGTCTCGTAGCAACAATACTAAAGGAACATTACAAATAGGGGTCAACCTTAGTTTGAGTCACTGACCAGTACATGGAGTGAAGTCGAATAAATCCACCCGTTTTTTAATCAATATTTTGGCGAGCAAGCCAGGAGCCATCCTCTCAGAGTTTGATTTAAGACTCAGTGGGTGACACTTGGAGCCTACCAGGTTTACATTTAGCTAATACGATGATAGCCCTCCAGCAACTTTCGTTTTGAGTGCTCTTTGGGAGAGCTGTGTCATAAAAAAAAAAACAGTGTAGCGGTTAGCAGCTTCACTGAACACTAATGCAAAGCTCCCAGGCCTGGGGTTGACACAGAGCGGGATAAAGACCCTGGAGCGGGCCGGTAAGATGTTAGCGGTGTAGGATAAAGTCCTCCCAAGGCTGTCGCTAAGCAAGGTCAGGCTGTCTGAGGGGAAAGAGAGAAATAAGACACTTCAAACGGACAGAGGAGGCGGGGGACAGCAACCAACCTTTTGCGGCGATCTGGAAGCGGAGACGGGAGACTGCGACCTCATGTTTTTAGCCGAGGAGCCTGCTGACAACCAGAAAAGACACAGAGGGGAAAGAAATTCAAATTAGGCAACCGTTTACTTTCCTTTCACCAGGATGACACAGCGTGAGTCATGCAAACATTCACACATAGAGCTGAGAGGGCCAGTGGCTGCCTTAAAGCATCCATGAATCAAATGTGATGTTCTGCAGGTCTGCCTTAAGCTGTTTCTACATCCAACAGCTGCTACTGCACGGTGGAATGAGGGCGAGAAGGAAAGTGTGCGTGGGGACTTCATCTGCTTATTAGTCTGTTGTGTAATCCACTATATCAGAGCGCACTCGGGAATAAGTCAAGTCTATCGCATCTGTAAATAAGTAAACAACTAAAATACAGTTTGAGTTGATGGTGGGGAAATCTGACGTTGAAAGGGAGAAAGAAGAGCCATGAATTGACTGGAATTTCAATCAAGATCGACTTCAGAGAGTCCTAAGAGACATTCAGACAAGCAAATATCAGCATTTCAAAGCCCTTTAGTACAGAAAATGTTGTTGCCATCATGTGTGTGGGTGATACTAGCAGCAGCAAGCCAGGAAACAGTAGCTGAGGGCCTCAGATTGGGGAACAAAAGTCATAGTAGGAGGAGGTGGAGGAAGCACCAGGTGTCAAAAGCCGGAGTGGAAAATTAGTACCATTCTTCATGGGAGAATTCACGCCGATCGTTCCACATTACCTGAGTACGGTGGCCTAGGAGGTACAGGAGGGCATTGCAATTTGCCCAGAGAGTCAGAGATGGATGGAGCGCCCACTTTGACACTGTCTAGGCTCCAGCTACTGAACATGGCTCTCACTTATGGCACACAGAAACATCACAAGTCACTTCAACAGGTTATGGGATCACACAGGACAACACATGGTGGGATGAATGGAAGCAGACTATCAGGGGTTGGTGATGCATTCAGAACACATGTGGTTCTCTGGAGGGAAAACCCTGGGTTCACACGAAAGGGAAGAGGGTATACATTGCCTGAGATGGAGTGGAACATAAGGTGTATTATGTAATGGCTTCTGATGAGTAACAAGATCCAACATTATCTATCCCTAAAGAGCTTTTGGTTATTTTATACAACATGTTTCTGTATTTCCCCATTTTATCTGTACTCTTGTTAGTGTGCAGGGCTGAAAATCTGGATTTTGGAGATCACACTTTAGATTTGCTAGCCTCCTTTGTTTTTGTTATCCAAAAACCTGAGCGTAACATAACTCTGGGAGACACAATTATTCGTTCTGTTTGTGAGTGAAACCGGTGCGAGGATCAATTCTGCCTCCTGTCATTAATAGAAAAAAGGAACATCGGTTTCGATAGTTGATTTTTCCTAGCTCACTTCTTATCCCAGCCCTTACCCTCGCTTGATTTTCGTTTAAGTTCAATGTGAACTATAGTCAAGTGGGCGTTGTATTTTAATACCTCTATATTTAGCATAGGAAGTCTTAATTTATGGTTGAAAGCAGAAGATGTGACAAACAACACTTTCCTGATCGCAGGTATTGTGTAAATTTTCGCACCTTACATCGTTGTCGTGTGCGTGAAGGTGTCATGTCACCATATTGTGGCAGTTCATCTATCTCTCACATGAAAAGGTGTGTGCTTATGTGGGAGTCACAAGGAAGCGCTCACATCCCCACTCTTCCCTCTTTATTTAAAGTGTCTCTTCCAATCCCTCCTAATTATTTCAAAAAGTGAGTGTGAGCATGAAAAACACCCATGTGCATTTTACACTTACGCAAAAGTTTGTAAAAAAGCAATCAAAATGTTCAATCTTTCCTTCTTTTTTCACACACGGGGGGGGTTAGCTTTCAATCTCAATTCACAGGAATACCTTCTGCCTGAAAATCATGAAATAGGCATCTCTACGCGTCTTTGCTGAGCAAAATGGCAACCAGGGAGCTCACGTGATGGATATGAATTCATACATATGAATGTCACACACGTCCATCATTGCTGCGGGAAAACTAGCTGGCATTTTATTACTTTTTCAGGATAAGGGAAGATGAAAAGCTGTGTTCTAGACAGGCTGTCTGGTTAGGAGTCGGAGGAAAATGGAGCCCAGCATCTGTGGGTGAGTATATGTGTTTGTGTATCCTGAGGAGCTAACTGAAGCAGCTGTGTGAAAACAAACAGTCACACACACTCTGCATGTCTGGATGGATGACCCCCAACGTGATAAGTGTGTGTTCTTTGAATCTGCTTGAATAATTGTCAATCATAAGAGCGGTAGAGACACCGTAATGTTTTAAAGGGGCCCTAATATGTCATTCTTTAGGTTATCTATCTTTGATGATAGTATTTTCTATGCAGGGTCCTTGCTTAAAAACTACAAAATAATACAAATAGAAAAAACCCTGCACATTTCACTTTATCATCCTTATTCCGCTGAAGCAAAATCCCTGCAAGGTGAGAGTGCATTCGGAGGGGTTAGATGTGGATATTCCTGAGCGCATGGAGGAGGAGAGTATAAAATAATAGGATAAATATAGTGTTTTACCTTTGTCTGGTGCTGAGAGGTTGGGGTCACTCCTTGGTAAAGTGGTGTCGCCTATCTGATGAGGAGCAGCTCTCTGCACACACAAGGAAGAGTCCAAATTACAGTCGAATACATACAGAGGGAAACGTGAAAGGTGAGATACTGTAGATAATTGAATAGTGGACTGTTCAAATATATATCAAAAGGTGGGATTTTCTTTGCTCAGAAATTCAATAAAATCGACAACAGATTCAGGGAAATGGTTTGGAATGACCTTTGAGTCCAACTGTGTGATATTTCTATAAGAGTGTGAGCATCCCCCCTCTTTACACACACAGGATCCATGATTCTAATAATCAATTTGTATCTAAAGCTGGAAATAATCACGAGGCCTCCTTACATCTGTAGACTTCAAACGATTATTCTGATTCAACACAAACAGGGAAAGAAAAACAGATGAACTGTGAACCGGGCGCTGCACGGTAGCTGCCCGCTGCTCCTAGTACTAGGATGGGTTAAATGCAGAGGACTAATTTCACTGTGTGTGCTCTGCTGTGTGCATGTATGTGACAATAAAGAGGGTTTCATCCTCTGATTCTTCTTCAAGAAGCTCGAGATGAGAGGCCTTGAGAAACAAACACATTATTGTCTGTTACATGGCGCCATCACTGAGGCAGGAGTGGGTGATTGCGTTACATACTGCCCTTCAGCTAAGGAAGATAACGCAATATCCTGCTCTTCTTGTTGCCGCTTGTTCTTGCCGGACTGAATGTTTTTTTGTTTCCATTTTTTCCCTCAAAATGAGGCAAAACCTGGACTGCCGCTTTTGAAACAATGCAAATCTCAGCTCATGGCACGTGTGCTCGTCCAGGAGGCATTTTTTGCGTAGGTAGGAAGTGAGGAATTCAGTTTGATACAAAGACGACCTTGATTTCTGCCCTACATTATAAAGAGCAAAGTGTGAAAGATGAATGGAGTTTTTCTTGTTCCAATTAATGCTATCACACATTTCTTAATCTGAAAAAAAGGGTCTTTGTAGATAGCTTCTTTAGAAATACCTTGCAAATAAAATAATAATGCTTGATGAAATATTTTAATGACTTTCAAAAACCCTGCCCCCAAAATTGCAGAGGAATATAATTGATTTTTTCCATGTTTTTATTGACTATTTTATAATTGAATGACATGACATTGTATGGTATTTATGCATTTGTATTAATTGTTTTATTTAATATTTGTATTAATATAATCCACTGTTAGTTATTGTTATTTATTATTATTTTTTCCCTTTGTTGAATTATAGTCATTTTGCTCGAACTTGTATCTTTATGATTTTTATTAAAAGGTAAGGTTTAGTGAGAGTTAATTTGAAAGGAAAATATAGAAATAAAAATGTGATCAGGCCAAGTGAGCACCGTTAGAAAAATGCAACCATCTGAAAGAGAAAGTGAGAGAAAGAAAACAATACTCCATTACGATCCTGAGAAAAACAACAACACCCAGGGCGGGTTTGTCCATCTGCTTACAGTGTGGACAGTGTTTTCCTCGCTCTGTATTCTCCAAGTTGCTTTATATAGAAACACAGACGGCCCTCAATGCTACAAAACCCACTAGCCTTGTCCACTGTTGCCATGGAGAAGTAGATTTGTACTGAAATCAACAACACAGCAACATGGTGTATTATATTGTTGTGTGTAAATGTATAATAAGATTTCTCCACACGGTCATCTTCAGGACTTTCCCGCAGAATTTAAAGCATGGTGTCTTGCCCAAAATGCACCTTGGGATTTGGGCTTTAGTACTGATGATCCAACCGAGTTACACGCAGTGCTTCACCTATGAGTCACATCACATTGTCTACGGAGTAAAAAGACCCGGAATAACCAGCATTTAGGCCTGAATTAGCTCCTCCTAGCTCCTATTACTCTTTATGAGGAGTGGAGAACTCAGGAATGAGTCCTAAAACCAGGAAATGAGTCAGCATTTCACCACTTTCAGTTACCTCATATAAAATCAATGTTCTTTTGGTTAAGACAAGCTAAAGAAATGTTAGTACATTAAATATATCAGTAACTACATCACTAGAATGTATTTACTTATCATAAAGCTGGCTAAATGAGACCACTCAACCTCATCACACCAAACATAAGCCGGCTTTAGCTTAGCCGTGTTGACTTGAAATAATGCAGCGATGAAGTATTTCCTTTGTAGCCTAATGTTAGCTTTCGACTTTCAATTTGCGCTTTAACAATCAGAAAGTGGAGTTAATATGTGAAAATGAAATGTTCTTTTCTGTAATATACCAAAATCCAAAGGAACAACACCATTGCTTAGGTTGAGGGACAGCTTGAGCGAAGCTAACATGCTAACTTTTGGGCCGGCCTTGAAAAAGAAATACATCATCAAAACACTGCAGTGGGTGTGTAGGAGAATCTGTGTGTGTGTGTGTGTGTGTGTGTGTGTGTGTGTGTGTGTGTGTGTGTGTGTGTGTGTGTGTGTGTGTGTGTGTGTGTGTGTGTGTGTGTGTGTGTGTGTGTGTGTGTGTGTGTGTGTGTGTGTGTGTGTGTGTGTGTGTATGTGTGTGTGTGTGTGTGTGTGTGTGTTCACCTGTGCAGGGTCCAGGGGGTTGGGGAAGATGGCGCTGACCGGTCGCTCTCTCGGCGACAGACAGGCGTTTTCTCTGGAATGCTTGTGTTTCTCTGCCATCTGGGGGGACCCTGGAATGGCAGCGTGAGGTGTTAGAGCCCTAGCACACACACTTAAACACACAAAAAAGCAAGTGTATCACATAAGGGGCCAAATAACAGCAAGGTGTTAGACTATTACCCACAAACACTGGCAATCAGGAAAGGCCAATCTCTTTTCTCCCTCCAAGACTTTCCACCATTCTTTCAGCCTCACTAGCTCTACGACATGATAAATGGCCTGCCTTCTCCACACACACACACACACACACACACACCCTCCCTCCCCTCCTCACATAGACTGGACAATTACAACACACACAGACACATGCTAAACCTTGACACAGAAACATCCGTTAACACATCCCAACACAAAAGCCCACACAAAAGCCCCCACACACACACACACGCACACGCACACGCACGCAGAACACTCGCCCTCATCTGCTGTTAGCCACTGTGTAGATCTCGATCCATTAGCGCACGTGATAGCACTCGGAAAGGCTATCATGCGAGTATGAGATACCTATCGCTGGCTCTCATTCAGATAAGACCACCAGCAATAACTCTCGGCAGGCTTTATGGGTAGACAGAGGCCACTTTTATAAGGGCGCCGCCCGCTGCTAGCTTCTAGCCAAAGGGGAGTGTATAAACTTCCATAAAATCCCTGATATCGCCATACTTTTTATGATGTAGATCAGGCAGAAAGGCGCTTCAACACGGCGAGATAATAGAAGGCTTTCACACTCCACCCCGTAGAGGAGGGGCCCGGCTTGTGCTGGACTCTTTATATCGTGTTGAGGTCCAAGAGGAATACCTCACAGCTGCAATCATCTCAGCATTTGTCTCCAGCCCATTTCATTTCTCATTTTGTATTCGCTGTAACTTCCCCATCTCTTTCCTTTTGCTCTCTTCTCCCACCCCGCGCTCCTCTCCTGCTTGTGTTTCAGGCGCTGTCGTCTAACCTTACCGACTTTATCGCAACGTTTTTCTTAAGAGAACATTGTGTCAGTGAAAGGTCAAAGGTTCAGTCCCCGTGTTCAGAGTGAGTCCAGCTGAACCTCTGTCCTCTTCCTCTGAGCTAACAGCCTACAGTGTAAGACACTGTGTAATGAGTGCTTGCCGGAGAGCTTCTGTCTCACCTCTGGCACTGGAGGGGGCTGAGCTGGTGACATTCGGCGAGGCTGAGTGGTTGGAGCTGAGGCTTGAGGTAGACGGACTGGGCTGTAGGTGGGAAGACAAAAACAGGAAAAACACATCACTGATATGAACCAGAAAATTGTGAATCATTGTCATATGTTATGCTAGAGCTGGTCAATATCATGACATAGCGTCTATATCGGGATATGACACTATATTGGATTTCATTATATCAAGTGTTGTTTTTCTTGGTCTATAAAGCTGCATTAGGTGACCTTTTTAAAACCTACCACATTGTTCTCTCCATTCTATAATTTGCTTTTACCTGCTCGGTCATTAAATCCAAGTTACTATTGATTAGGTTTTCTATGTATCCTCTAGCCCCGCTTCAGCTCAATTATTAGCATGTTATTTTTCAGTTTCAGCCGTATAAAATGTGGTGGTTTCACAGGGGGGGTTATGTTGGGTCGACAAAACGGTTAGAGCTCTATATTTCCTGTACAGACATGAGAACAAAAGGTAACCTATAAAAGAGAAGCCAATGCAGAAATACCTTGAACTTTTTCTCAACTGAAGTGTTTCTGTTGCACTTTATCTTGCTTTTAATGTTTGTTTTTGTAAAGCACTTTCAAATACCTCCTATTTAAAATCCCATTCAAATAAATTCACCTGGCATTGCCTAACCTTGTTTAACTTTGCAAAATTTCTCATATGTTCTATGAGAAAATATCCCTACTTTTGACTTGATTTATTACCTCAGTTTACATTTTCTTGTGCATTTTAGGGTCTTAAAGGCTCATTTTAAGCCTTCTTCAATATACAATCATTTGAAAATGATGATCTGATTTAAAGTAAATAGATGAAGATAAAGCAAAATTAATCCGCAATGATACCCGTTTGTAGAATCATTGTTCAGCGTACTTGATTTATATGATAAAAGCTATGAGGTTCAAAATTAATATTGTCATAGCTCCAGTCAGATCCCTGACTACAGCCCTTTTTCTCTCTTGTGTTCGTCCCTGCCTCCTGCTATCCGAGGCCTGCCAGGTGCGCCACACAGCTTGCCAGCAGTTGTCGACAGCTTTCTGAATTGGCCAAATCTAGTTTAGATTACTGCCCAACTCCAGCAAGCTGCCTGGACGGACAGAACAAAGCACTGCGTCTTTATTTGATACAATCACGACAATTTGCCTGTCCGGACAAAGCTTTCGGAATGAGAGGACAAAAGAGAGAAAGGGTCAGAGGAGAAGAAAGAAAAGAGGGCGGTTTGAAAAGTATGTCAACACACAGCACGTGAAATCTGCAGGGAGCACAAGGGCAAATGTTTTTCTTTAGGATCCTTTGTGTGGAAAGGCATGAGAGGTTCCTGCATGTGTGTATGAGGGGCAGAGAGGGACATTACCTGCATGTTGAAGACTTCATCCGAGCTCTCCGACTGCCCTGTGATGTTACTGACTTCATTGGAGGCCTGAGACGACAGAGAGGACGAGGAGTAGCGGTTCACAGCAGGGTAGCTGGGGAAACTGAGCGAAGGACAGAGAGAGGGATTACGGTCAAGGGAGACAGAGGTTTATGGGATTTAGCTTCATTGGCTTTCAGAGGTTTGACTCACCAAAAAAAAAAATTCAGGCAGGCCGGGGAGGGGGCGGGTGGGGAGACAGAAGTGGACAGAAAATGTCAGATTATAAGAAGATAATCGATGCAGCAATCACAGCATTTCATCAAATGCTTGTCTGCCAAAAGTGTGAAAGAAAGGTTAGAGAACAAACGCAGTCGTCACTGAAAAATGATTTCTGTTAAAAATAGCGCCTTGTTTTTGTGTCCCCGGAAAAGAAATCAAAACTCAAATCAAAAAGTAAAAATCGTGAAATGTCACCAGGAGACTGAGGTGTGTATGTGTGTGTGTGTGTCTGTGTCTGTGTGTGTGTGTGTGTGTGTGTGTGTGACGTGCATCCCGACCAACCCCGCTGGGATCAGACTGTGGAGGCAGAATGTCGCAGGTAGACAGAGTGGCGGGGTCAGTGAACACATCAAAAACACACACAGACACACACACACACACACACACACACACACACACAGTGCTGGCTCAGGATGAGACACAGAAATATCCCTGTGGGTGCCAGCCAGACAGCAGCCCCCCCCCCCCCTCCCGAACTTATTGTTTGCGAAGATGGGGAACGGAAGAAGGAGGCGAGTTGGGGACATGAAAAAGTTACAAGAAAAGAAAGGATGAGATCAAGACAGAAGGGGAGAGGTTTTTCCAGGTGATTTTTTTTCCATTCCTAGGAAAGAAAGACAAACATGTAAAGTAAAAGATCACCACCTCCGCCTGGCGACCCCTCTGCCTCCGTCGGGGCTGATGATGTTGGGCACCGAGTTCCTGCATGTTCGCGGGCTCCCGTTGGTGAAGTGCACTGGGCTCGCACGCACATACGCTGGGAACTCCTGATGTTGGAGAAAGAGGAAGTGCACATGATTAAATGCTTCTTCAAGCCAGCGTGAGTTATGTAAATAAAATACGCATGAATGCAGATCAAAGGTGGTGTGTATAATGAGGGGTGGCTTTCTCAACCGGGGACAAAAGGGGGTCCTTTACTCAGAACAGTCTAAACACAGCGGTGGGGGTTCTATCGTGACTAACAGCATGCACTCCCGTCAGAGGTTAAATCATTTCTGTTTGACTTGATGTTTTAATCCCTGGTTGATTTTTTTACAAAGGAGCTTACCTGTATGCCGAGGCTGGATTTCATCAGATGGAACTGGTCCACTAATTTCTTGTGGAGAGGTCTCATGTCCTGGGGGACAAACTTCTCGTGCACAGCGAGGCCATACTCCAGGATGTGTGCCTGCAAAACAAACACTGGTGTTAAAAACAACCGAGATGGGAGATAAACATGAAATAAAATGCTCTAAGTCCTTCTTCTTCCTCCTTTGCTCCAGATATGATTGCTTAAAAAATCCCTACAATTGTATAGATTCAGTGTCTTTCCACTTCACATATTTAACTAAAAATGGTGTTTTGTTTAGCCACGTTTTATGCAATATTGTATAACGTCTTAATCGGTCATACACATCTGGAAAAAATATGGGTTAACTAAGCTAATCACACCTGAGAGAGGGAGTACAACTGGACAACTTAATTGTTGTACAGGAAAACCTACAGTAATATATGCAATAAAAGTCCAGATCCTTGCACCATTTGTAACGTGTTTTTATTCATTTCCTGACATTTAAAACGACTTATTAGCACACACACTCCACGTAAATGCAGACCTGTTCGAACATGAGTTCTCTCAGCCGGCCGATCTTCTCGCCGTCCTCCGGGTGATTCATAATGTAGTCCTTCACGAAGAAGGCCTGCGTGGAGACAAAATGCACAACATCTGTTATTCACACACCGGGAGCTGGAGCGGTGGAGAAGTTTTCTGCACCGCCGTGTTACCTGAATCCCCCGCTGGGCTAACACACTGAATTACCGTCCACACATTTTGGTAAAAACCCCTGTTTAAAAGAAAACGTTCACAAACAAACTGAGCAAACAAACAAACACAGTAAACTCACATCCAGCTGAAATGGAGTGTAATGCTCAGTTGTGTGATGTTTTATAAATATGAAGTTCAGGGACCAGGAGAAAAATGATACCAAATGCTGGATCAAATGATTGATTTAAAAGCCAGTTTTCGCATAATGTAAAAAATCTTAGATCAGGTATCTTCAGAAACATCAGCCTGTTTTATTATAGGTTACAGACGGCCTTTTCTAATTGCTTTTCCAGACATTTCCTGAACAGATGAGATGCTTTTGAAATGATGATAACCCATATTTGTGGCGTCCATGCATTAAACTTCAATCCCTTTGCCGTTTACAGTGCCATCAACACTTGTGATGTGTCTACAGATTATAGCAAATCCTTTTCAATCTGCATCGGAATACACAAAGAGGAGAGAGGCGGCGCGCCGATGAAAGGCCCCGGCTCACAATCTGCTTTCAGATCTGCCACAAAAATAAGGGACTTAAAGGTAAAGGGGGAGTTCGTAAAGGAAAAACATCAGCATGGTTCCCATCCCAAGGACACGACTGTTTATCTCCAAAGAGACAGAGCCAGATGACAAAGATGCTGCTTCAAACACACAAACGTAGATCCCTGTCGGAGAATGCATTCAGCCCGCAGACTGTGAATCCTCAATAAAAAAGGAATATTATTATTCCACACAAACATCCTCCGATTGCAAGATAGCATGTATTAGTATGCATGCTTTCACAATCCCCTCTTCCTAACCGTGCGACACAGATGGATACAAATGGAAATATTGCAGACGCTATTATGCTCCTTATGAGCCATGTACTTCTGATACTTTGCCAAGGTAGTAACTCTATAGGAGAGAAGGGCTGCGTTTCAGCAAATTCCATCCAAGGACCTCTGGAAAAGGCGGCGAAAAGAATCAATAGTCTCCTACCAATGATGGAAATTTTCTGTCGGGTTGCAGGGAGTGAGTCGTCGCTATGGAGGAGCACCGTTAATCATTACCAAAGTCCAATTAGAGATGGAATGCTTAGGGGGGAATAAATCAGACGGCATCCCCCCTCAAGGGTTTCAACTCAAACTAAAGCAATAAATCTGAATATTAATAATGACAATTCCTCCTTCATTTGCAACCGAGCAAACCTCCACAGCTGTCAATCGGCATTACATTTAAATGAATAGACATGTGGTGCGTTCTGTCGGATGCTGCATGCAACACCGTGCAAAGAGTGTGAAAGCAGATAAAGTTGGTTTTATTCTAATGTCTCACTCAGTGTTTTTATCTTTAGTATTTCTTGTTGGAAAATGGTCTCCTTTTATTTTTAAGGGACACAACATCAGGGTTTTGTCTAAATCCGGTAACGGGGGCGCGAGGCCCTCATACCAATGCCGATTTTCCCCCTAACATTTTAAAGTGACGCCAGAAAACAATATTTCTGTATAATAACTCCCAAAATATGAAAAGTTGGTCGGTCTGCCGGTGGACGAGTGGCAGGCAGCAGGCTTACACTGAAACTGTGATTTCTGAATCAGATCGTTTCTTTTACTCTCCTTTTTTCTGTAGAGGAAGTAAAGAAAAAGTAATTTGGGATTTATTTGTTGTTTGAGGTGCAATATATGACTCAGCAGCTTTAAGGCATGCCGAAACTATTATTTTCCGCTTCGCTCTAATGCATTATTTTCACCAGAAGTGGGCGGGGCCGTTAATTTGGCCGGAAGTGACGTTAGCGCCCTCATACCATATCTAGACAACCCCCTGAATATTATGTTTGTTCATCGTGGCTAGCATATATAGCTATCTTGATTTAAAATGTTTTTCATCCCACCTTTAATTTATTTGCGCAAAAAATAATTAAAGGGGTCCACTTAGAGATGTCCCGCCCCTTTGTCGGAGCGCTAGCCAATAGAAGCGCGACTGTTACGTAGTGATTTCACAATTACGGGAATCAAAAGAAGACAAATTGAGGCGGTTCAGGGGGCGACTGTGGGGGGGGAAAACTCTCTCTTGAGTGAACTTAGGGATTTTAGCCTTTGCAGACCATTTACATGCTCACAAATGTATATTACACGCTACAGCAGCACTTGTCCAGCAGTCGTCCAGCAGTGGCTCAGTCAGTAGGGGCTTGGACTGGGAATCGTAGAGTCGTCGGTTCAAGTCCCCGAACAGACTTGAAATATGGAAGTGGACTGCTACTTGGAGAGGTCCCAGTTCACCTCCTAGGCCCTGCTGTGGTGCCCTTGAGCAAGGCACCGGACACCTCCAATCCCCCCCTCCCCATTGCTCCCCGGGCGCTGCACAATAGCTGCCCACTGCTCCTAGTACTAGGATGGGTTAAATGCAGAGGACCAATTTCACCGTGTGTGCTCTGCTGTGTGCATGTATGTGACAATAAAGAGGGTTTCATCGTTTACAGGAAAGAGCATAATAGGGGCACTTTAAAGAAACATTAGAAATGAATGCAAATAATAAATGCATGATGTCTTCAAAAAGTGTTGGACAGTAAAGTACTGCTCATATGCTGAAAATCGTTCCAAAAACATTTCTCTAACAAAATAATGGCATAGGTGGAAAGCACTTCAGCGACCCTTGCAACTCCATCAAGAATCCTCGAAACCTTAATAGGCTGCTTCAACAAGGAGGCACGCTCCTCTGCACAAACACAATCATGGAGACACACACACACACACACACACGCACATATATACAGTATGTGCCCCACACATACACGCTCCGAGTGGAAAAGGGAGGTTGCTATGCGACACGAGACTGGTCGCTAAGTCCACTCAGTTTGTTGCGGGTAAAAGCTGGGTTTTTTTTCATGGAGCTTCTCCTAGGTCTGTGCCGTTTTCGTGCAATTGCCTACTGTCGAGGAGCTTTTGGCGAAGGAGTAGATGCAAATGTTTATCAGAGGGATTGACTGTATTCCAGTTTTCCTCTACCAATCTGTGTGTCTGCCTGTTACCACTTCAGCGTATAATACAGCAGCTGAATAAACACTCCCCTCTCATTCATTCAGCCATTATTGCTCATCCATCTCTCGTCCTCCCACTCCTTTATCCTCAATCCTCTGACATGACCCCTCTTTCTCCCCACATCCATTCTTCCATCAACCTCTCTGTCCCTATTTCACCCATCCATCTTATTTTCCCCCGCCTGCTTTCTCCTCGTCTATCCATTCCCTCCATCCATAACATTCAAAACCTTCACCCAGCCGTTCATGCGTCCATCCATCCATCTGTTCCTCCGCTCCTCCCCGCGCAAAGCGCTCTCTGTCCATACTTGGCGCCGTTAAATCCCACCTTCATGCATCATCAGGCAATCCATACGTCATGCTACTCACTCCTGCCACCTTCTGTAAAACCCTCCAACCTTATCCTCCACCCATCCATCCCAACGTACCTCTTGGTAGCGGGCCAGCCCCCCGTTGACGGCGGCGTCGATGACTCCGTTGAGGCACATGGTGAGGGGGTTGATGTTCTGCATCTGCCGGCTCTGACACTGGGTGATCAATGTGCGTAGTTGCAGGTTCTTGTTCTCGATCACCTCGATGGCGTTCTCCAGCGGGCTTACCTCCACCTGAGGAGAGGCAGGTTGAAGAGAGTAATTATTTAAAGGGCCACATCTTCTGTAGCTCTGAAGGGAGTTTTCTAAAGACTAACTTTTGCTAAAAGATGATCCATTCAGTCAACATTTTTTATTAAAGCCGTAGCATTAGCACACTAACACCTTGAGATCAGACTGAAACGTCAAATATTTTTTGTAGGACACGTTAGTAATTCATTTACACATTTTGGCCACTTGGGGGCAACGGAGAAAAAACTATAGACACAATTCTGACATATAATGGTCTTTTAAATTTTAGGAGGATTTTTTTTTTTTAAAGCAAACTGACTTATAGACACTTCCACAAGATATGGGGAAACATTCACGTTCATTAAGTTGTTTTTCTACTACATGATGAATTAAATCCAATACTTGCTTTTTTAAAGCTCTATATAACGGTCACCACCAACACCATCATTTTTCCATGAAAAGAGATTTCCATTAACTTATTACTGCATAAAAACATGTTGTATCCATCTCGCATTAGCACAGTCTCTCTTTTTGTCCCACTGTCTCACACAAAGCCTATTCCTCTTGTTAAATAGAGCTTTTGATAGTGCTGTATTTTATAAGCTATTGCTCTACACATCATAGAATAACACTTATTTCACAATCCACAATTTCACACCGCACTCGGCAGCGATGCGCTACAGAACATGTGCTTAAACCGACAGAGACACTGTGCTGTGTTTTGCATGCGCTGGACCAAACCACATTTAAAGTCCTCCCACACTTTAGAGCTGAATGAGAGGATGGGAAGCTTTGGAAGGGATTTACGTGGTGCAACAGACTTAAATATGATCCAGTATAAAAACACAGGATAAGTATTGGTAAAAATGTCCCAATATAATAATCGATTTTGGAATCAATTGGATGTTGGCAAACAAAGCAAGGCGATTACAGTTTAAGCACAACATCATATCTATCCAAGAGAGGACATTTAATGTATCCATTAGCCCCAGAGTCATGATTCAGGTCATTATTGCTGTTCAGTGAAACGACTTGAATCAATATTTGGCTATTGCCTGGTGGTCCTTTAAATTGCAGCCTGCAAAAGCGTATTACCCTTTATTGTGAGATGTGTGTTGCAGTTATGTCTCTATGGTTATTCCATCAGAGGTGGACATACTCACCAGCTCTCTCTTCTCCACTTCAAACCAGCGGGAGATGCCTGGAAGACTCTGCACCAGAGTCAGGGTTGTCCTCTCCACCCACAGGCTCTGCAGGAACACACAATGAAACCGGTGAGTATTAGCTGAAGCACACTTAGCTACTAGCACACCTTCTCTGGCACGATTTACTGACAGATGCATAGTTTGAGGAAAACATGTATGTGTAGCCAAACACCCACTAGAAGGTGTAGGTCAGGTGTCATGTCTTATATCTCCTCTCATCAGTCATGTCCAACCTCTTACTCATTCAGCCAGCACGCTTGTCAATACGCCAGCAACCCACAAGGTTATACTGACAGCACGTAAACTACAGCAACTCTAGCATTCCCGGCAGGCTATTAGCAAACAAGAGTCAAGCTACAACTTTGACTTGCAGCTAAATCATTGGAATTGGTAAGAGTATGTTCTATTAATTACACTTGTTAAGTTAACTCCCATATCATTCAAAAAAGTAGTTTAATAAACAACTAAGCATTACTTTTAAAACCTTATTTGGCTTTGTATATCCTTTCTAAACAATTAGCTTTATTTAGCCTTTCTTTAGCCCTTTTCTTAGCCTTATGTAACGTTATTTATCTTTAGTTAGCCTTGTTTTTTTACATTTTTAACCTTTTTAAACCTTATTTAGTTTTAGTCTCTTGTATTTTTCTTATAGGAGAAGTTTTGATTCTGAATCTGTGAACAAGTGAAAGTTTGTCGTTGAGAATTTGAACAATTAAATTTAGCGGCAATAATATTCGGATTACATTTCAATTCATACTTATTGATGGAACAAATAGACTTCCAAAAGCGAGCGATGCAGAAGTATAACAAAATGTTGTTAAGAAACCTCTGGAAAAGCATTGGTAAAAAGAAAGGTTTCTAGCTTTAATCAAGTTTTCAAGGTCAACTTTAAATCGTATCTCATGAGTCTCCATGAGGATGTGCTCAGGCACAGCAGTGCTTTGAGCTAAATGCTAACACCAGCACGCTAAACATGCTGACCAGTTCAGAAGTCTAACGTTCAAATGTTAGTTTAGCATGCTGACATTTGCTAATAAGCGCTACGCTAACTTATTTAAGCTTATTTTAGAGCCTGGTGTCTTGCTCAAGGACTCTCCAGCAGAGCAGATGAGTGCTGACAAGCCGCATCGATCCCTTGTCCTCAGGTTGAAGAAGGGTCGTGCGCCTCACTACACAACCTGGCTGCCCCTTATTGATTTTCTGCTTTTTAAGGCCAAGAAACCCACCTGAAAAGCTCTAGGAAATAAAAATAATAAAGTTTAAGAGTAGGAATTTAAAAGGAAAAGCTGTTGAATATAAAGGCTTGACCTTTCTGCAAACAACTTGTTTTCTGCACATGGAAACTTTTGTGTTGAATTTTGTAAAAAAAAAAAGGAGTTTTCTTTCGACTTTATTTCCTGGCTTCTTCACCGTGCAAAGGTTTATCCTACATAATATTCCCACCTGAGGGCCAGAGATAAGCAGCCTTGATGGAAATGTGATATCGTGATTAAATTTGGCCAAATAGCTTTGATGGAACTGAGATGAAATGAGTGTGTGTGTGTGTGTTAATATTAAATATGTATGAGCATTAAACTGTGACAGGGTCTTTATGGTGTTTAAAGTGTGTGCAGCTGCGTGGGTTTGCATGTGCAAGACAGAAGCGGGCGGTAAAGACTTAATTTGCACGGGTCTGGCTAGTACCCGAGCATAATTACTGATGCCGGAGTCACGATGAATAAAACATGCGCTACACGCAGACTAATACCTGGGCAAAGGTTCAAACCATCATTACCTACACAAGCCTATGATCGATGAGCAGTGTGGAGAAGGAACAAAATGAAGCTTTTTCACATGGAGCTGCGGTGGAAAAATGCTAATGATCATGAATGTATCATTTCAAAGTAGAGAAAGTATTCTTTTTTTTATCCCGGATCACATTTTGCAGCTACTCCAACCTTAAAGTTCATTATCTAAAATCTCCATTTCATAACTTCTCAAAATGGATGAATTGCGTGAGTGAAAAAGGGATGAAAGTAAAAAACAAGCAGAGAAAAGTTGCATAACTGTGTGTGTGTGTGTGTGTGTGTGTGTGTGTGTGTGTGTGTGTGGGATGTGCTTCATGTGACAGCAGCTGCCTATCTCCCTCATCAACGTCCTCCCCCGCCCCCCCCCCCCCACCGTACCTTGAACTCATTCTCCTTGTCTTTGGTGCCCTTGTGAAAAGGCCGGTCATATCTGAACCTCCAGATGTGATTGAACTTGTAGAAGCTTTTGATGTTGTCAGGCACTCCGTCTCTCTGCAGCACATCCTGACTCTCGGGGATGGGGGTTACGGCGTAGATCTGCAGGTCTGCGGTCCGGAGGTTAAGGAAGGAACGACAAGAGTGACACGGGAAAGCACTGTAGATAAAAACTAACAAGGAGACTTCAGTGATCGGAAAGAACATGGGCAATAGCAGACACTCTCACACAGAGGACGAACACCGACAGGGGTTTTATGGGGAGGCATGCGTCTTCAAGGTAAGTATATTAATCCTACATTGTAGGTTTTTTTTTCAAAGAGTCACAATACCCTGCCAAGGATAAACATCATCAGAAAAACATGAAGAAAGGGCTGTCAACGTTAAGGCTTGCTATTTAGTTAGCACGTAAACAAAGAACGTCTTGAAGTTTGACGCCGCTTTCTCCTTGTTCAGTGGTTTTGTCGATGATTAACGAGGCCCTATTAGGCTTTTTGGAGTTGTCCCTTTCCTTTAATGTGTTATATACAGTATATTTGTGTGCATGTAAATGGTCTGCAAAGGCTAAAAACACACCCTGCCTGAAACGCTTCAATTGGACTCCCCTGTTTACCTCATTAACATGGTAACATCACTATGTAACACTCACGCTTCTATTGGCTAAACCTACAACACATTGCGTAATAGGCTAAGGGGCGGGACATGTCTAAGCGGTTGAGCCAATCACAACAGAGCCGGCCAGCTAATCAACCAGAGCAGAGGGCTCTGGTTTCAGACAGAGGGTAAGAAGAGGAGCTGCAGCACAGGCAGCATGAGAAACAGAAAGAGCTTTTTGAACGTTAAACCATGGAGACATGTCCCAGTAGAGACACTACATACTGATATGAGCATGAGAATAATATGTCCTGAGAAGATGTTGGCTGAGATGTTTAATAAAAGAATCATCCATCAGATATCTCATCGTGCATTTCTTCCTCACCACACTTATCAGTTTTATCTCCCTAAGTAAAGGTATATAGTGTATATAGTACAGTGTGCGTCTTGTGTGTAAAGAATGACAATATTTGCCGTTGGAGGAAGACATGAGGTGATGCGGTGTTTTTTCTGAGGCTCAGCCCCCCACCGACTTGACCCGAGAGAAATGAATTTGGACAGCTATTGTACATTCATTCATATGCATGAGTGTTTGCAACAAGGATATACAGATGGCTGAGCAATCTGAGAGAGACTCTATTAGTTAGCGTTATGTGCAAATAACGCAGCGGTGTGCTAATTCATTCAGAAGAGCCCTGTCCCTCTCAGTGAGGGGATCACATACAAGCAAACATATCACATGCATGCATAACAACAGCCACTTACAGAGCATATTTTACATATCCTCCATCTGTTTCTCTTTCTCTTTATTAGCGCTGCTCTCCAGAGTCGTTGTGTCATTATGCCTCTCTCTCCCTCCTCCCCCTATATAGGCCAACAGTCCCATACGTTAGAGTGAATAATTCAAAAGGCTCCCATATTGTACATTTGAACGCTGCATTGATTTATGCAAGATTTGGTTGTAGGACACAAAATGAAGTGGATTACAAAAACTCATTTGAGAGTCTCATGCACAGAAGCTAATATATAGTCCAACACTTCGTACATATTCTATATTTTCTATTGCCTATCATTTTTATAATTTGAATTTATGTAAATCAATGCACTATAAATGTCACAACCCTAATAAAAGTCAAATGTAGTATCATGTTTGATTAGCGTCTTTATTAAAAGAGCATATATTTGATTGATGTTAGATTTTAGCATTATTTAAGAAGAATATTAAAGTAACGCAAGACGAGAATCCCTATAAAGTATCTTAATGTTTCTAAAACTGCGGCAGATCAGAGGGTTATCTGCCAGTATTTACACTGACACAACACAGGGTGAAAAGGTAAAGGGAACTTTGGGATTTTAGCCTTTGCAGACCATTGACATGCACAAAACCCTATATAACACACTTCACGAGAGGGAAAACTCAAGGAAGCATAATAGGGCCTCCTTAAGGGGTGTGTTTTAGCACATCTTTGACCACAGTCCTTATTTTGCTATTGAGATTCTGTATGTTGCTCGTAATATGCAGAACAGTGTGTGTGTTCCTGTGAAAGAGCCTTAGATCATGACAACAAATAGCTGGAAGGAGGCATGGTGTGTGAAAGCAAGCAAGAGCCTCATTACAGGTAATTGTGTGGATGTAAACACAAAGCTGGTTTTGTGATAGCGTCAATACGTCTCCATCCTCTGCTGTTGTCATTTTTTATGCATTTCGACAAATGTATCTACTCATCATGATCCGATTTACTGTTTGCATGTGTCTGTTTTTATAGCAAGGATACACTGAGCGTCCGCCTGGTATATGGTCTGGTCCGGCTGGTTGACGTGCTGCATGGCGATGGCGTGCGGGAACTCGTTGAGCATCCGCTGCTGAAAAGCCTCCAGCCTCTCGTAGTCATGGCCGCGGCACACAAACTCCTTATTCTGCAGAGGGGAGGAGGAGGAGGAGGGAGAGGACAGCGTGGGGTTATAGTGACATCTAGTGGACGCACGTTGCAACTACATCATCTGAATGCAAACTCCACCAAGGACGGGGCCTGTTACATCATTAAATAGCTTTGAATAAGAGTAGCTGAATGTCACCTCACACTGGAGGAGTGTTATGTAAGAAAAAGTTCATTCTTCCTGCAGGTCTATTTTTTAACTTTGGAGAGCATTACTTTATTTAAATTGCCCTTGACAAAGAAAGGAATATAGAGCCTTCTTTACCCGTAAGAAGAAAGGGAACTTCTTTCCGTAGAAACCCACTCTGAAGAATTCAGGCTCTAGTCTTTGCTGGTCCATGATCTTGTCGTAGAGAGAGGCTTCCATCATCTGGGGATGGAGAAAAATAACAATATTAACAATAAACCTACAGTGAGGATGTGTTGAATTGAAGAAAAGCATATTCATTTTAAAGCAGATGAAATAGCAGGTGCATAATACGAATAACTCTAGACTTTTTTAAAGCTTTTTTCTCAGTTTCTTTTTATTTTTATGACACCATTTTAAAATATCAAAATACTTTTTATTTTTAGGACAACTTACCCTCATCTTGCTCAGGTTCCTGTAGTCATAGTAGCTCTCGTATTGGTCAGCCAGTTCTCTGCACAGGATGATGCCATTCTCCCAACACTGAAGACAGACACAAAAGTCAGCAAATATAAATATTAAAAACACCAAAAAGAAGCTCACGCCTTTCGGTACGATTTGGATTAGTGAATATGAACAGAAGGCTTTATCTGCTGAGCTGCATCTCCCCCACTGGATGGCACTGCCGAGTCACCAGAGAGTCTGATCTATCCTCTTCATGCAGGTACACGCTGCCATCTTGCTAATTAAATAAAAAGCTTTTTCCTTTCCTGCTGCCTTCAGATCCCCGCGCGGCGGCACCGGCAGATGGCATGGCTCGTGAATGTGAAGGGAAATTGGACTATGAGTAACGAGGGGAGCGGCTTTAACGATTCTGAGGAGCTGTGTTATTTCATCAGGGAGGCTGAAGTTTTCTTTCTGTGTGTGTGTGTGTGTGTGAGTGTGTGTGTGTGTGTGTGTGTGTGTGTGTGTGTGTAAGCTTGGAGGGATGGTACAGCTCCGCTTCTCTCTGACAGGGCAGAACAGTAGCAAATGCAGTTAGGATAAAGACATACCATCAGAAGCAGTGGGAGGAAGACAGGAAGTAATGTGCTTCCTTAGCATGTGAGCTACTTCCTTAAAAGCTGCATAAATCCTGAATCAGCTGAGCTAAAGTCTGTTCATTTTGAGCTGCTGCATAAATAATGCAAGTGGAAGAATTAAATAAAGTAAATGTACTCAAGTCTTGTACAATTTTGAGGTACTTTACATATGTTCTGTTACTCTATACCCAGAATCCACTACATTCATTTGAAACTTTAATTGAATAAATGGATATATTTACTAATCATTAAAGGTTAATATATCTAGCAGTAGCATTTAAAGCCATTTCAATAATCTCCACCTTTACTGTGAGGAGCATATTTACGTATCAATAGTCATAATCCAGAAATTGATTATATATTATTACACGGCTTAGCTGGAAACTTGATTCTGATTGGTCAAATTGTACATTTCCTAATAACACGCCGCTGCTAACGAGAATAGTGACTAAGGAGGATCATGAAAGAGAAGGAAAGCGGTTAAAATTCAGAGCGTTTGGACGTCAGAGAAATCAGAAGAAGAGAGACAGGAAGTAAACACCAACAGGAACAGGGTATGGGCTCTAGCAAGACTTGTTAATCGAAAAGAACATCAGACTTGGACAGCTTTATAAACCCATTTATAAATACAATGTAAGTAGTTCTACATATTGCCACGAGTGCTGAAGGGAGGAAGAATCTTCTTCTGTTTAACAGTGAACAAAGTAGAGTTTGTAAAAAGTATTTGATATTCACCTTCCCCCTGTCGAAGTTCTGCACGATGGTGAGGTGCAGGTACTCCTTTCTCTGCCACTCGCTCTGCATGGGGTAGTTGAGGAACTCTCGGAGCGGCCTTTCCGACCACTCCAGTAACTCGTCGTACAGCAGCAGGGTGTACGATGCCTCTGTGACACACACACACACACACACACACACACACACACACACACACACACACACACACACACACACACACACACACACACACACACACACACACACACACACACACACACACACACACACACACACACACACACACACACACACACACACAGTCAGTATTTATGAGTATTTGATAAAAACCACCCTCTCCCACACATGCAAACAGCCACACACTCACGTACCGGTGTAGTTTTGTGCTTTAAAGTGCAGGTCGTACAGTTTGTGGATGTAGCGGATGTACATCTCCTCTTTGTTCAGCTCCGTTTTGTAGAAGTTCTGACAGCAGCAGCGGCAGCAGCGGGAGGTTCAGGGAGGATTAAAGACAAAAGGAATCACGTAAGAGAAAGAGGAGGATATGCAAATTGTTCCGTAGTAGAAATGCTAAAATAGATTTCTGCTGTGGTGACTTTCGACCTATCTGCCTACACACCCAGGTACTCTTACAGATGGCTGGAAAAGGGCTATAAAATATATGAATCTGAGACATTAACAGTGTATCTATCTAACAAATAAGGAATTCAATTATAGATATTAGCCTGAACTGAAGGAATTAACTATACGATATTTCATTTTTGGATAATCCTTTATCAATAAAAGGGTGAACAATGCTAACTTCTGTCTGAGAATTAGCTTAGCATTAAAACAGCTAGCCAGGCTCCCATGAAGAAGCATTCAATTGGTTAGATTGTTACAAATCTGGTTTTGTTTAAGCCAAAAGCAAGCCGTAAATTAGTCACCAGTGATGCTTCAAGCTTGAGCAGGTGTAGACAGATTAAAAAAAAGACATCTACTCACCAGTAAACTGACTGTGCATCCAATCTTTTTCCCATCCACTTCTCCCAGCTTCATACAATCCCTGTGACGGACAAATCGAACACATGTAACGAACTGAATTCAAACGGAATTCATCCTGAGAAAGCATGTGTGCACTCGTCACCTATAGTCCAGCAATCTCTCCATTAGGCGAGTGACGGTAGCGATCAGAGAGATGCCACTCTCCCTCCAGGTCTCCCTCTCAATCTTCTTCAGCAGGCTGCAGGACAAGATCGAGAGATGTCCAGATTAAAACAGACAAGAGATAAAGGAGAGCAAATGGGAACGGAAAAGGTGACTGAAGGGAAAAGAAAGAAGAAATTACTGCAAAAGAAAAAGGAGGCGAAGCAAAGTCAATCGCACCTATGCTTGTTGGCCTCACAGAAAGTCATATAGCTGTTTCGCCAGCTATAGATTTGATTAGAAGTGATAGAATATACACTTTTTTAGGCTGAATTTACACCCTTCCGCTGTTCCCCCTCACACACGAACACAGAGAGAACAAAGAGGAGAGCGTCTTACCTAGGGTACGGACCAAACAGAGGAATTCTACTCCAGGCGGGAAGCATAGGCGGAATAAATTAATATTAATACGATTAATATCAGCACACACTCACACGGGTAAAATTAAGGGGTTAGTGGATTAAGTAGGAGGAAAGAAAAATGTAATCAAAACAATAAATCAATTAAGAAGGAAGAATAAAAGAAGGCGTATATTAGCATAAAACTAAACTAAACTAACTCCTCGAATCATGTACAGGCAGTTTGATAATTATATCACATTGCACGATATACATTATTTATGTAGTTGTAATAATATGCAGTGATGTTACACTGTTTTCTGCAATGTATCACAAATGGTGGGAAATAGAATGATTGACTGTGAAAGACAAAGGGACAGTTACGGTAGATAATCACACTAAGATCCACATCAGTATGGTAGTAGAAGAAGGTGTGTGGATTGGAAAGAATGGCTTCATTTATGTTTTGGAAAGCTACGTTGAAATGTAGTCCTTTGTGGAGGAGGACATCAAAATATGAAGAGGCAAGACACACACACACACACACACACACGAACACACACGCGCATGCAGGAGTGCAAACCTGGAGACACAGGGACAGAGCGGACTGGCCACAGCGGAGGTGTGAGTGAAGATGGAGGTGGAAACTCATCACTTACCTCATTGTTATTCAATTATCAGTTTATTCATTAGAAACAGTTATGAAAATGAGTAACTAACCACTGCCTATACTGTACTCATCATCATATACTGTATTCTGTTTTTATGACACCAAACAATACAAATTTGAGACTTTCATAAACCAATTTTGCCATATACGGTGTTGTAGGGACGACAAAAGCTGCCGAAAAAATAAATAAATAAATAAACAATTTGATAAATTAAAAAAATGGATAATAAAAGCTGCCGAAATAAATACACACAAATAAATAAATACAAAATAAATAAACGGATTAATTAATTAAAAATGATATTAAATTCTCCAACAATTACATTAAAATAAAAAGTAGACATTTATTAAATGAGAAAAAATTGACATAATTCACTGTTTTTATTTGCTTCCTGATGTATGATACCTTTATAATATTTCCCCCTTCGTATTTACTTTCCTTTTTGTAATTTGGCAGCCTTTGTCCTCCATAGTTCGGGTATCAATCGAACAGCTTAACGCATATAAGAGTGAATTCAGATAACGGAGCATTAGCTCAGCATTAGATCTGTTATCGGTGCTCTTTGGCTGTTTGGGTTACAGGCTCATTTCAGGCGGAATACTGCTACATGTCCACTTACAGATAAGGCAGACCTTTACTAAGGCTAAGTGGGAGTCACAGCTTCCTGTCTGAAGTAGCCTTGTGTGGTGCTGCATCACGTCGGCCATTGGAGTCAACAAACAGCTGTTCCAGTTACAGGAAGTGTCCTGGTATTTTGAACTGGCCTCTTTTTTGCACCGTAACTCTGATTTTACAGTTAAGATAGCTCTTGAGTGGCTCTAGTTTATTTATGTTTTATATTCAGTAAAGAACCAGAATACTTCTCCCACCACTGACTATGAGACATATTACAAAACACACTGACCAAATCCCTCTTCCTTTAAAAACCAGGGGAGACAGATGGAAGTATATATGTCTCCACTTGTCTCTTATCCTCATATTTCCTCTCTCTATGGCTGTTCCTCTCTCTGACTCACATGCTGTTGAAGAGCTCCCTGTACGTCTCGTCTCCTTTGCCCTCAGACATCAAACTGTCCAGCTTGTCGATGAGCTTGGCCTCCACCTGTTAGGAAAAAATAATGCTTTTAATCTCAAAGAAGGGATTCAAAGAAGTATGGAGAGAGACGTTTCCGATGATCGATGCATGTGAGGGTAAAACTTTTGTAACTTGGGGAAAGATCATCTACTTTGATAAGCTGTACCTGTTTGAAATTGCCGCTGCGTCTCTGCTCCCAGTCCATCATGTCGTGGAAGATGGGGATCATGACATTCCTGAGATCGGGCTGCGGCACCAGCGTCACCTCCAGGAACGGACCAATCATGGCCGGGATGAAGTTCAGCTTGTGTTCCCCTGGAGGAGAGATGTAGGTCAACACGGAGGTTAAGCCCTCCCATTATCCCTGAACACAGCAGACTGTTTACTTCAGAGGCAATTTAGCCAACTCTGGAAAGCCTTCTACTTCTCCTCGAAAAACATCAACTACTACAAGCAGCTCCCATAATGTGGCTTACGTGCACCAAAGTCTATGGAAATTAAAGTGGTATAATTATTCGTGTCTGGGTTACTTAAAATCCTTGATTGTTAGTGTGTATTGACATCAAATAAAACAAAAACAAAGTGGCTTCAAAGTGTTTTTTAAATTGGACAAAAGCTAGAAATGAGAATCCAAAATTGGAACGATCCATCGCCTGAACAAAAGGTTGTCAGCGCTCAGCTGGTTGCCATGGAGACACATACTTGTTGGCATTAGGAAGAAAAAAAGTCTGAGAGCGTTTTGGTTCCCATCATCTCAGAAAGAGAGGAAGAGCACAGAATGTTTGTGTCTCCACTTTCTCTGATGGTGGTGCGTCACACGGACATCAGAAACAGTGCTGCGTCTCAGAAGAGGAATAATTATAGATGTATTTATGTGGCTGTAAGAGTTCCTTCAACTAGAATAGAAAAAGAAAATTGTTGCTTTTCCGGCTTCATTTGCATCTTCACCCACCAAGAGATGCACATTTTCATGTTCATATTTGCATTTTGTGCATCTACTGTGACATGGCCAGTAGATGCACACGCACAAACACCTACATAACATAATACAGGAAAGGGAAAACCGCAACAAGCATTTCAGGGCCCCTTTAAAGCATGTGCACACGTCAGAGTGACTGAAATGAAACCATGTGCATTTAAATGACTGAATCTTACCTAAATTCTGCCACATGCCGAAGATCTCACAGCCCATCATCACCCTCATGTCTCCGTACCTGCACGATAACGCAACAAATAAATACAACACAGGGGAAAAGCAGCGAGAACAGCATTTAAACTCATTACAAAAAGTCTGTGCGTGTGTGCGTGTGTGTGTGTGTGTGTGTGTGTGTGTGTGTGTGTGTGTGTGTGTGTGTGTGTGTGTGTGTGTGTGTGTGTGTGTGTGTGTGTGTGTGATTTGGACAAAGAATGGGAGCAGGATACAGAATACAGCATTTGCATCAAAACCTACTTTTCCAGAATCTTCTTCCTCTTGGAGGGAGAGAAGGACTCCAGCTGCAGACAGGGCTGGTTGATAAATATTACTGACAGGTAGAAGTACGAGTCCCAGACCTGGAATAACAGCAAAGAAAAGAAAATGGCATCAAGTGAAATGTAAGTGGTTTGGACAAAAACACATCTCTAATTGTGTGTGGAAGCATTCTTCGGACCTACACACGCACATCACGGAGCAGCCTACCTTGTAGTCAAACTTGTCGTTGAGGAAGTTGGTCCTCAGAGCGTCAGAAAGGTAGAGGACGGTTGTGATAATGACACTGAGGAAAAGGAAGAGGAAGACAAAATTAGGAAAAGAGGGGTATTGTGTGAGCTACCAGGGAAAGGCATCACCACCAACTATTTACAAAGTATTTAAAAGGCCCATTGTAGGATTCAATTACATTTTATTTAAAGTAAGAGCACTACATACAAAAATCCCCTGCTTTTGACAAGTAGAACTATCTACATGATATCAGTTTGCTTCATTGGTACCTGTCTTTGTACCTCCACCTGCTGAAAGGTAAAATCATGTCTCTTTGGAAACGTGAAGGCAGCTGACCTTTCAAAAGAGACTGTCGCGAGGTGGAACACACTGTCCACGGCTCTACACACACTTTCCGCAGAAGAAATCCCTGTCTATGTGTGCACGTTTGTGGTGTGTGTGTGTGTGTGTGTGTGTGGTCTTACTTGTTGGTGACCAACCGCATGACGGTCCAATCTTTGGGAAACATTTCTGGTCGGATCAGGATCCTGAAGACTGTGAAGATCTGAAGGAGGAAATCCTGCGACACCACAGAAAAACACACACATCGGAAACTCGAAACAATAGTGTCAGGCGGGCCAGAGTAATTCTAAGCTTGTAGAGTACGTTAAAGCAGCCTCTGCATGTTGCTCACAGGTACTTAAACAACATGTTTTGATCATTATTTCACATCACATGTTTGTAATCAAAGGGTTAGAGGTATGAAACTACTGTATTTACCACTGTGACCATGTCATGTACTTAAAGGGGACATATTATGCGTATTTCCAGTGTTTCTACTATACTTATACTACAACATGTTTACATTATCGATTATGAATCACATGTTTTTACCATTTACCTCCTGTCTGAAACGCTCTCTCTCGCCTTTCTCTTTGTGCCTCCATAATGTTTTGTATAAGCATTGATGGTCAACCCTACAATGTTGTCGTATTTGGTCAAAACTAAAGCGAAAATCCCCAAAACAACAGTTCTTTTTTTCCTCTCTGCAAGATTTAAAAGTGGTACACACATTAGCCCAGAAATGGCAAAAATAAAAACCGATGATGCTAAAAAAAGAAACAATCTTTGGTGGGTATGGTCTGAGAGGAAGAGGAAGAGAAGCTGGGATGTGAAGACACAGAGAGGACAGGGTGGGGGGGGGGGGGGGGGAGCTTACCCTCAGGTTGTCTTTGCTGCTGAAAGCCTGCAGCAGCTGCTGGTAGTGTCTGTCACTCATCTGTCGCAGAAGGGCCAACAGACACGCCACAAACTCCCCCTGACAGCGATGAGCATCAAGACAAGAGAAGAAGAAATACATTTTAATGCTCTGAGCTACGAGATAATCATCAGGGCTGCTTTAAAGTACTGAAATTAATTGTGCTGTTGTAGTTTAAGAACAATTATGGTGAAGTCAATACCAAAACCTGGTGCTATTAATCTTTATAGGACATTAATTGCCAGCTGGTAAGAATTTACAACATCAGTAGAGCTCTATCATAAGAAGAACCCCCTCTCATTATTTCCCTTTGTGCTGCGTTGTATAACAAACTTAATTATTGCTGTTAATGTCAGATCCTGTAATTACTCCTGCACATTTCGTCAAGTCCCAAAACAATCACATCGAGCTGTCAAAACACACATACAGTGACATCCTGGAACTGAAGTCTCATGGTGGGGCCGGCAGGCTGGGGCCGGTTGCTTATTTCCAGGATGGTTCTCATCAAATCTCCCAGCAGGCTCTCCACAATCAGCTCCACCTCTTCCGAGACCACCGGCTCCTGCACAAAGGACGGAAAGCATGAATAACAGGCATTAAGGACACTCTTTAGAGGCAAAGAAAGACCTAAAATGTCACGGTGACCCTTCAAATAGTGACAAGGCTCTCTCAAAGTTACATAACTGTTCCCTTAAAGTAACTTAATTTGGATTCTGTGATCGACACGTCTTTGTGCAGTCTCAAAGCCAAAGGTCGGCCCCTTTTTATGTTGTAATCTTATTTATCTGAGGTTTAATTAGTCTTACACCACTACGTTTGGGGACTAATAAGATGTTTGAAAGCTAAGAAATCCAGGAAAATGGTGAAGAATAAAAGGAGATGGAATACAAAGGAGAGGCAGACAGTTAAGATCAAAGTGACTCAAAGAGAGAGGAGGATACACTTGTGTGTGTGTGTGTGTGTGTGTGTGTGTGTGTGTGTGTGTGTGTGTGTGTGTGTGTGTGTGTGTGTGTGTGTGTGTGTGTGTGTGTGTGTGTGTGTGTGTGTGTGTGTGCCTCTAGTTTTTCCCCCTGACAAGACGGACAGGTCTTGGCTGGAGCGATAATGAGAAGGAGCTTCAGACTGGCACATTGGCTGCCACTCCTGTCACTTCCCTTTAGATGTGGTGCCAGTCAGTGTGTGTGTGTGTGTGTGTGTGTGTGTGTGTGTGTGTGTGTGTGTGTGTGTGTGTGTGTGTGTGTGTGTGTGTGTGTGTGTGTGTGTGTGTGTGTGTGTGTGTGTGTGTGTGTGTGTGTGTGTGTGTGTGTGTACGGACTACCGGGCCACTAGCCTGCCCCTCTGGCACAAACAGTGCAAATTCCAGACAAACACACACGGCCCGAAGTGACTGCCATTCCGACAATGCCCACTTCTAAATTGATGGGTCTCATTACTGACCGGCATGGCTTCCAATGTCGTTGTTACACAGACTAATTGACCGTACACATAACAAGGCAATCTGCTTCTGCAATGCACTGGCGAGAAAAATGGCTGTCAAGACTATTTCCTCGAGCTTTGACTGCCTTTAAAGTGATTTCCCTGTTATAGTATGGTGGAAATTACCTTGCATAGTCCTGTAAAGAAGAAAAATGTGTACTAACTGCACAGGAGACATCTACATACATACATTACCCCAATCGAATAACAAACACTTGATTTAAAATCTACTTTTTATATTATTTTGCCATTTAATCCCCCATAGATGTAACCCTGTGAATGTCTCCGCTTAAGATAGATAGAATGGGAGGATGAAACCCTCTTTATTAGTCACACAGCAGAGCACACACGGTGAAATTGGTCCTCTGCATTTAACCCATCCTAGTACTAGGAGCAGTGGGCAGCTATTGTGCGGCGCCCGGGGAGCAATAGGGAGGGGGGATTGGAGGTGTCCGGTGGCACCACAGCAGGGCCTAGGACGTGAACTGGGACCTCTCCAAGTAGCAGTCCACTTTCCATATTTTTCAAGTCTGTTCGGGGACTTGAACCGGCGACCCTACGATTCCCAGTCCAAGCCCCTACTTACTGAGCCACTGCTGGAAAAAAGGATGGATTTGGCTCGTAAATTGAATCCCTTTACCTCCGTCTTACTCACCGTGGTGCCGTTCTCCTCCTTGATGATGAGGGACAGCATGCTGGTGAGGATGCGGGCGCACATGACCAGGTCTCTCTGCTCCTGCATGTGCGCCTGGAGAACCCGCAGCACCACCGGCAACAGGATGCACCGTGACTCTGCAACACACACACACACACACACACACACACACACACACACACACACACACACACACATGATAAAATATAAGGGGTGAACACAACATGAGTGCACAACAACTCTTAAGCAGAACTAAATTAATCCAAATGTAATTCTTTGTGTAACATTAATATCATTTCTTGATACGTATATATTCTTTGGGAGCATCGGGGGAAGAAAATCTTGACAGTAATTGGCTTTATCAAATCAGAATAACGGTTGAGTAAGCTTACACATACAGTTAAGAGAATGAATACATGAAGACAGTAATTGGAAGTTGTGAAACAGGATCAAATACATCCGAATATAAAAAACTATTTTCTTCTTTTTGTTTTTTTTTACAAGGAATACAGTCATAAAAATGAAAGTAATATGACATATACAAATAAATATGTGCAATATATTAAATATTGTAGCACAATACAAGTACACACATCATTTTTATTTAACTTCTTACATTCATTGAAATATTTGTTTTAGATTTAGTTTTATTTGATCATTTATTTATTGGACATCTTTACTTCAACTTCAAATGTTTTTAAATAAATATCTTGATTCCATTTTATTTTAATTTGATCTTTTTGTTGCATATTTTTATACAACCATCTTAGGTTCATGTAAATATTTTTAACATTTTTTGTATTTATATTTACTTTATTTAATTCACGAAACCCATTTTGATATCAGCCTTTTACTAAGAACCACAGTGAGCGATGGATCATTATAATACGGACGGGACGGGGGATGGAAAAGTCTGGTGGTGCATGATGCACGACAAACACACAGAATCACTGATTATTGCCTGAATTTTGCAGATAAACATACTGGTTTTTGTTTGTTTGTTCGTTTCCCTCTGTGCTGTTTGTTTTTCCTCTAAGACTTTTTGGTGTGTTTGTGTAAAATGTTCACACATCTTTCCGAGTTGGGTTTTCACTGCGATTAGAACGATGTGTGCGTGTCAAACTGTGCGTGTGTGAAAAGGTCTTCACCTGGGTTAATGTACAGCTGGCTCTCCACCGTCTTGGCGATGCACTGCAGTTTGACAGCCTCCAGGCAGTCGGCGTGGACGGCGGTGGGCAGGCTGCCCAGCGTCTCCCTGACGAAGCCCGCCACCTCCCGCACGGTGAAGATCTTCAACAGCTCGCCGTACACTGCTGGAAACGTCCTCAGGAACACCGCCTGGACAGATCAGAGCCATGCTCAATCATTTGGAGGCAATATGCATCCAAAATTAGATTGGAATCACTTGGAAAAGCGATTATAACTACAAATAATACTATACAGAGCATTCCCAGACATGAATATGCATGTTTTATACCGTGTTTCTGCAGTCATTTTAATACATTTGCCACAAAATCAGCATTGCGTAATGTATATTTAATGACTATTCTCAATGAAAACTGGAGAAGTAGAGTGCGTTAAGCGCTGCAGGGGCTTAGGGTAAAATACTTTCTTATAAAATGTCAAGGAAAAGGCTACCGTCAGGAAAGAGTATCCGTATTCATGCAAGTCTTTGTTTACACAGAGCAGTTTTGTTGGGAAAACAAAGTTAAATATCGATAAATCACCGGCCGAGACAGGATTTACTCCTCAGTCTGAGATTATGCGGATTCAATTTAAAGGCTGCTCCAGTGGGATTGCGGTCTTGTTTGCAGCCCCCCGTCTGATGCTCTTTCTTCCTGTCAAGTTCTGTCGCTGCACAATTGAAAAATGAAAATCTAGAGACGTGAGTCACCATGTCCCTTGTTCCTAAAAATATAAACACTTTGTTTCACAGACACAGATGTTTACAAAAAGGGCAGATTGAGAAAGAAAGGGACCCATAGTCGAACTTCACTGTGCATTTTACGTTTATATTTCATTTGATGCGCCATTCTTGAACACTACATGTATATAACATCCCACTTTTACGTTGTGCTAGCTGTAATTTAGCCCTTTAATAGTGTTTTATCGTCAGATAGTTTACATACGAGTATATTCACGGTGCAGCTTTTATATTTTCACTCTTTTAGCTCAGTTGTATCTTCTATTTTGAGATGTTTATATTGTATAATTGTTCACTTGTTATTTCAGTAATTGAATATGTTTGAATTGCATGATTCTCTATTTAACATATGAATTAATGTGCACGTGATGTATTAGGAACATGATGATTATATCAAAGGCAATTAATGTTTCTGAAAATCTGGGATAAACAACTTTTTTTCAGTGCAAAACCTCTTAATGACAATTACCTTATACATTCGGATATCACTGTGGCAAAATACAGCCTCTAGTAGTACTTGAACAACATTCCTGTGTGCACTCACTGCTCAAAACCTCACATTATCCTGACAAAAACTCAGGTTAAAGGTGCTAAATTACGCGTAAATGGATTTTCTGTGTTGACATGTCATAGGTTAGCATGGATTAGCATTAGCCTAGCCTGCTTCTTCCCACAGCTTGTGTTGAGAATGCAGATTAAAGGAGATCAGGAGTAAGTGGAGCGATGGAGTGGAGCTTTTTTCACGCGGCATGGAGAAGCCCCGACCTGAATATCTAATGCTGCCTGACTGGCCTTTAAGTGAGGTGACATAATTACAAAGTGACTGGAGACTTTAATACAAGTCTGTCAGTCTCTTGAGCAGAGCCTTTTAATTGCAGCGAACGAAAGCTGTGAAAAGAAACATCCTGATGGGAGTAATTGAAAAGACGAGAACTATTTTCGCCCGTAATGCTAAGACAAAAGATGTGTTCCGGATGAGGGCTCTTAGCCAACAAGGCAATAAAGGAAATGAATTACTAACATGCTTTAGGGAATGAACGCACACATTTATAGGCAGGTTCTGTTTTGTCTGAGAGCATCCTGGGATTAAATTGAGTACAAGGACTAAAGAAAAAGGGGAAATGGAGAACACAGAGTAGGAAATAAAGCAAATCAAAAAGGAAGCAGATCAACACACAGGTTCTGGAATGCAAGTATTTCCCAACAAGTGTGCACAAACAAAGACCACACAAGCATCTGCTCTTGGCGTGTAATTAGGATTATATTTGGCGTGTTTAGCTTGTTTGTTTTGGTTGGCTTGTGCAAATCAGTGAAGGCGGCTGCCCTGCTGTGCAGACCTCCCAGAGGAAATGGAAAAGCTGCCACAGAAACTTCTATTCCCACTCCAGGCCCCTATGGCAGCGTGACATTCGATTACAGACAATTTCCGAAAACCGTCACAACTGCAATATCAGCAGACAGGGAACATAATGTGGTGCGTGCGTACCGACAGGGGCAGGTGTACGTGTGATTTCAGAGGATTTGAGGACAGAGAGTTGTGTGAAACCACACCTGGGTCTGTGCGACGGGACTGGTGCTTTTGTTTTCCTGCGACAGGAAGAAGCGGATGGACATGAAGAGCTCGTGGATGCAGACTCGGAACTCCTCCTCGTTCTGGCCTCCGGTAGCCAATGAGAAGAGCCGGCGGGACTGGATGATGTACTTGAAGATGTACTCGCTGGCCTGCAGGACAGAGGGGAAGAAATGGTTTTTACCATCAGTGATGAGACGCCAGGCAAACACACTTCACACGTTCAAGTTGCATAATCTCTAAAGTGGAAAAGCCAAAAATACGCTTGGTCTTAAGTTTGAATATTTCCATCTTTTTATCAATTTGATTATTGATATTTCAGTTCTGTAAGTAGGAAGTCGTCATCACATACACTAATATGTTACAACTAGTTCCTTTCTTGCAAGAAATAAACACATGTAACCTGATTATTGAAACTCAATCCGGAGTCGAGTGAGATTTTTCTAACATACCTGATCAGGTTTTTGGAGTTTGTGCATTTTTCATGATGTTCATACATTTTACAGACTAGTTTATTGAAAGCCTGACGAGATCAGGTTGGCCTTAAATAAAAGTACACTTGTAATGAAATGCAAATGACTGAAAAATAATGGCAACCTTTTTTGATAATAGATCAACCGTTTCCAGATTAGTCATTTTGTTGCAGAAATAGAAGAAAATGCAGATTTTCCAGAAAATGTCCCCAAAAATGTAAATGTCCTGCGTTCTCCCCCCCCCTAATTTTAATATCATATTCAAGTTAATATCTTTGTGTTGTGGACTGAAATACCCAAGACATTTACAGACATCCCCTTTGACATTGAGAAATTTAAATTGACAGTTTAAACTATTGTTTTTTTTAAACTGGAGCCTGTCTAAAGGAAATGTTGTAAGAAAGGTCTGATACAAAAGACACTGTATAGATACGAGGACACATCTGCAGTGCATCACTCATCCATTATTTACTGCATGACAGGGCACCAGTCACTCCTGCTGCAGAGTGTTCTGTGAATGATAAATGGGAGAGCACGGAGGAGGGATCATGCTTCTATGACACCACATCTGCAAGACCCATTACTATATTGTGAAGTGGATTCCCAACACCGGCGACGGCACCGCATTTCTGCTGATTAAAATTGCATGTAGCGTCAGAGCGTAAGAAGGGGAGCGGCGGAGCATGCATGGTGAAGGGATGTATTAGCAAGAGTGGCAGCGATTGGGAGTGTCTGTTTGTACCTCTGGACACTTCTGAGTTGATGGAGTGTGTGTGTGTGTGTGTGTGTGTGTCCTCCTCTGGTTGAATGTACATGTTTTGGAGAAGACGCCTCACCTTGAGCACTTGCTGTATGTGATCCTGATGTTCTGCGTCAACAATGCGGTCCACGTACCACTTCAGCACTTTGATCAGGTCCCTGGAGGAAACACACACACACTCAGTATCACCACACACACATACACACACTCCTAGCACATATACAGTGGGGCAAAAAAGTATTTAGTCAGCCACCAATTGTGCAAGTTCTCCCATTTAAAAAGATGAGAGAGGCCTGTAATTTTTATCATAGGTACACTTCAACTATGAGAGACAGAATGAGGAAAAAAATCCAGGAAATCACATTGTAGGATTTTTAATGAATTAATTGGTAAATTCCTTGGTAAAATAAGTATTTGGTCACCTACAAACAAGCAAGATTTCTGGCTCTCACAGACCTGTAACTTCTTCTTTAAGAGGCTCCTCTGTCCTCCACTCGTTACCTGTATTAATGGCACCTTTTTGAACTCGTTATCAGTATAAAAGACACCTGTCCACAACCTCAAACAGTCATACTCCAAACTCCACTATGGCCAAGACCAAAGAGCTGTCAAAGGAGACCAGAGACAAAATTGTAGACCTGCACCAGGCTGGGAAAACTGAATCTGCAATAGGTAAGCAGCTTGGTGTGAAGAAATCACCTGTGGGAGCAATTATTATAAAATGGAAGACATACAAGACCACTGCTAATCTCCCTCGATCTGGGGCTCCATGCAAGATCTCACCCCGTGGGGTCAAAATGATCACAAGAACGGTGAGCAAAAATCCCAGAACCACACGGGGGGACCTAGTGAATGACCTGCAGAGAGCTGGGACCAAAGTAACAGAGGCTACCATCAGTAACACACTACGCCGCCAGGGACTTAAATCCTGCAGTTCCAGACGTGTCCCCCTGCTTAAGCCAGTACATGTCCAGGCCCGTCTGAAGTTTGCTAGAGGGCATTTGGATGATCCAGAAGAGGATTGGGAGAATGTCATATGGTCAGATGAAACCAAAATAGAACTTTTTGGTAAAAACTCAACTCGTCGTGTTTGGAGGAGAAAGAATGCAGAGTTGCATCCAAAGAACACCATACCTACTGTGAAGCATGGGGGTGGAAACATCATGCTTTGGGGCTGTTTTTCTGCAAAGGGACCAGGACGACTGATCCGTGTAAAGGAAAGAATGAATGGGGCCATGTATCGTGAGATTTTGAGTGAAAACCTCCTTCCATCAGCAAGGGCACTGAAGATGAAGCGTGGCTGGGTCTTTCAGCATGACAATGATCCCAAACACACCGCCAGGGCAACGAAGGAGTGGCTTCGTAAGAAGCATTTCAAGGTCCTGGAGTGGCCTAGCCGGTCTCCAGATCTCAACCCCATAGAAAATCTTTGGAGGGAGTTGAAAGTCCGTGTTGCCCAGCGACAGCCCCAAAACATCACTGCTTTAGAGGAGATCTGCATGGAGGAATGGGCCAAAATACCAGCAACAGTGTGTGAAAACCTTGTGAAGACTTACAGAAAACCTTTGACCTCTGTCATTGCCAACAAAGGGTATATAACAAAGTATTGAGATGAACTTTTGTTATTGACCAAATACTTGTTTTCCACAGTCATTGGAAAATTAATTCATTAAAAATCCTACAATGTGATTTTCTGGATTTTTTTTTCTCACTCTGTCTCTCATAGTTGAGGTATACCTATGATAAAAATTACAGGCCTCTCTCATCTTTTTAAATGGGAGAACTTGCACAATTGGTGGCTGACTAAATACTTTTTTGCCCCACTGTATGTGTGTCACTGGAGTCAGCAAATAAAGATGAGGCGAAATATTGGCTCGTTTTGGAGTTAAAGACAATTGAAATTTGAATTTGTAAAGGGTTTTCGTACATAGTTATTGAAAAACAAACACTATTTGTGATCTGATTGACCAGAAAAACAAGTAGAGATCAAGTGTTTTGAAGAGAATCCTTAATCCCGGAATGTTTTCATCAATTTCAGAAAGAAGTCCAACCATTTGCTTGTTTTTCCATGAACACAGCTGATTCAAATGACACAGCTAAGTTATTTTATCTAAAAATGAGAGAAGGGAGCAATAAGAAATGTCTTGTTACTCGAATAAAACGCTTTAAATCTAAGGGAGATATTTCAAAAGGGAGGCAAAAAAGACGTCAGATTACTGAAAAGGAGGATTTTCAGGAGTGGATGGTACCCTATTAATAACTTCAGATAGTTATATTAACTGCTGTGTTATTAAATTAAGGTCTGACACTTGGAATCAAAGAATATCGCTTATTAAAGAGTTTAAAGGGGATGGATTTGGCAGCAGAATCCATGTGGGAGTATTGAAAAAAGAGAAGATGGAGCCAGCACGGTATCTCACAGGTACAGAGAGTGTGAAGAAGACAGCTCGTGAGAACAGGAGGTTGTGAATATATGGGAGGAGGAACGAGGAGGTAGGAAGGAATATGTTCCCCCTTTCATCAGCCAGGGGGCACCATAGGCATTTCGTCCACACTTGTGTTGACTAAATCTCAGCTCTGACACAGGCCGGCCTCTCCGACTGGCTGCCCGTGTGATTCAGCGAGCCGTTAGAATACAATGCAATCAGGGAGGCTGCACTGTTGGACGCTCACAGACTGCAACGCCACATACCTGTAGGACAGGGCTCCGGCAAAGTGGCTCTCGATGTACGTGTCCATGACGGGTTTGAAGTGCTGGAATTTACTGTCCTGGAGGAGGTTAATGATATGCACCTGAAAAATACAGAAAACAGTCCTTAACGTTAGAAGATTATTTGAGGTGCATTAAAGAAGCTTTAATAGCTTTCTGAAGGGTGAAATAATCAAGGGTTGTTATCATTCCATCAAATAGAGATATATCATGTGATTAATAAATAGATACATCCTAGAAAAACACAATTTAAGTGATGCTATTTTGTTAGAAACCTGCTATAGACGGCAGAAAAAAAGGTTTTCAGCTTCAACTTTTTGTTTTGGGACATGTCTCTATGCTGTAATCAGAGCCCACTCTGCTCTGATTGGTCAGCTGTTCTGTAGCCAATAGAAGCTAATGATGTCGTTATGGTACATAAGTAAACAAAGGAATCTAATGGAGGCGTTTCAGGCCAGGGGGGAGTGTGTGGGAGAGAATACACGTCTATACTTTATTAATAAATTTTGATTCTGAATTGCAGCCAATAGGAGGAAGGGTTAGAAATGAGAAAGGTCAACCGTGACACATTAGCGCTTGTGCTTCATTTTGAAAACCTTAACAAGTCAAAAAAAATAAGCGCATTACACAGTTTGACTCTCACTTCCTCTCCAGCACGATGTTGGACTTCAAAACATTTCAATTAGGAAAGCAATGTAAGATTTTAAAGAGAGAATACAAATTGAACAGATGTCTATTTGTTTGAGAAAACATCCAAGCTGAAACCATCTCGACAGTGGCTGCTCTCAGTCTTCCATGTTTCCCTTAACGATATGCTGAAGATAACTCCACATGTCCGACTCGTTGGATTGATCTCCAAATCACAAACTGGCCGGGCCTCTTTATCAGTGATAACGCCACGCTGAGAGTGTGTTCATGTGTCAGCGTGAGACGGATGCAGAGCGAGAGAGAGAGAGAGAGAGACAGAGAGAGAGAGAGAGAGAGAGAGAGAGAGCGAGCGATCACAGGCATCACTCTATCGGCGCAGTGCAGCGTGACCGGGGTGAGATGGGTTTCTCTGTAGTGTTACATCACCAGATCTTTCTCTAAAATGCTACGAGAGCCTGCCGGACAGGAGGAAGTGAGTAAATAACTTACCAAAGAGTCGAACACCTTGAGTCCATATCTCTGAGAGCTTTCATCCAGAATCCCAAAGAGAGTATCCAGGGTGTCCTGTAGAAACTGAACGAAAGGGAGAGCGAGCTTTAAATGAACTGGAACATCTTCTCAACCTCACCTTTAAAAATGAGCTGAAATCAAATCAGAAACAGTCAATACTACAAAAGCCAGGATAGCGCGAGCAAATCAGTCCCGAGGACCGCATTTTCCGTGCACCTACTTTGACAATCTCCGAGCCATCGATCTCCTTCAGCTTCGAGAGGCTGTCGTTGATCCTCTCGGGGTGCGCTCGCCACTTCAACAGGTCCAGCATGTCTCCTGGAGAAAGAGGATAAAGAGGCAAATGTAGAGAGCTATAACAGGAAAATGAAGGAGATACAGGAATGCAGGATAATGCAAATCGCAAAGCATCAACCCGCCCTTCAATTATCGCCCCAAAACTCCACAGAATCCAAACAAATGATGACATTTTCAAGTGCGGATGGATAAAAAGTCATTTTCCAGAGCTGAGGTCCCCAGACACGCGTATGAATAAAACATAAGCCTCGAGAAGAAAGTGTTTTCGCTGTCTCTTCAGATTTTGTTCAACCTGAAGTGTGTCACTTTTTTTCACCAGCGGATCTGTGTGTGTGTGTGCTTGTGTTTGAGGGCATGACAAATATTTTCCCACATCTGTCAAGCACATTTTGACATCAAAAACTCTGCAATACTTTTTGAATACATTCAGCAACAAAACCAAACGTATACAGGAAATTACCAGCCTGTTGCAAGCAAACTGTGCCTGTAGCCTTTCTGTTTATACACTCTACTGTCTGCTTAATGAGGTTAAACATGATTTATGTTTCACTGTTCTTCAAGTCTGGTACAACAGCGATAGGGTCTGCTGAACCAACAATTGGAAACTGAAATATAACACATTTCACTTCAAGTCACAGTTTTTGGCATGAACAGTTCTACAGTATACATACCCTAGCACTAAAGCATGGTACCAGCTAGTCTATAAATAGTGGATTACAGCATGGATTGGTAATCTAACAGTGCTTTACAAAACACCTTGCCAGTACAGAGAAACAGCCATGAAGGTAATAAGATGTATCTATATGTTCTCTTTCTATCCATACACAGCTGTATCTTTCTATCCGTATATTTCGATCTACCCTTCCATCCATATCTACATCTATTTATATATCTACTGTACATGTACTTTCATCTATATCAATACATCTGGAAGTACATCTATCTATATATCTATAATTACATCTACATCCATCCGTCTATACATCTTTGTGTAGACCCATTTATATCTATCTATACAGTACGTACATCAATCTATATCAAATACGAAATAGGGCAAGCATTTGAGTTTCACAATGTCAATCTCTGGGTGTAGTTTACCGTTTTGTGTGAGCTTGGTGGAGCAGAGGAAGCTGGTGATCCAGAAAGACTCCTTGGGGGCTTTCAGCGTCTGGTTGTTGGACGGCAGGTTGGCCTTGGAGAACGGCTGCTTGAGGTAGCGAGAACACTCTGCCAGGCTGGTATTCTCCTCACACTGCGCAGGGGAAGAAGGAAAAGCAAACATTTCACCTGGCAGTGAAGATACAAAAATCTCCTAGACTTCTATACATTATCAGAACTTGGGTTGTAAGCCAATTATATTAGAGAGATTAAGCTATATTAATCGCACATCGGTTATTTTGGGGGAATTTAATGCTGCCTGTATGCCTGCTGCTGAGGCCTCTTTGAACTACCACACAGTTTGGACTGATTCTACTGTGTCTATTTTGGGTCTGAGGAGAAACTAGGCCATGCCAGCTTCATTGAGCTTTTCAGAAACTTCCATCTGGCATGAAAACGGAAACCTTTTCCCCCCTCTCAACGGTGGGAACACGCAGGGTTGTCCTCTAAAACAGGCAAAGGACTAAATCTGGACAAAGACACGAAGAAAGGAGGTTTTTTTTGTTGAAAATAGTTCACCAGGAAGATAGATAATCATGCTTTTGGTCACTGTTCTGCCTCGCTGCCAATAAAATGTATGCATGCTTCCCTGTGCTCTGCAGAGCCTGAGGTTTATGCACACACCCTCCGCCTGCAGCTGAGGAAATCCTTGTAGTCTGCAATTATTCTCAATTACACCCAGGACGGTCTCGCAGCACAGTAGCTCTTAACTGGGGATGCTGGCCATTTTATTTGCTTTGATTTTGCAAAAGCAAAAAGTGTGAAAACAGTGTCTGCAAAAACAGGTCTGACGTAAACGAACATGAAGGTCATGCTAAATAAAAATAAAGACAGTGTTCCTCAAATGAAATGAGTATGCATCCAAATGACGTTAACACTGTCGGTTCAGTTTAAACACGCAGCTTGAAAATGTTACGTGAGTGGATGTGACTCATGGACTCTGTGAGCTGCTCTGCAGCCCGTGGCCCCGTAACAGTGTTATTACACAATGGCCGCATTTGGAGTGGGTTCACGAGCTGCAATTTGCCAAACTGATAGACCTATTCTTCCTTTCTGTCCACCGTGAAATCGTATTTTGTTTTATTATTGCAACCATATCCTTACGCTTTGGTCGTACTCTCAGCTAAGAGGAATTAGAGGTGCTTATTAAAGTGCTCCATCAATATTTAATAAAGGACCCAAAGGTGGCACTACTTGGAGTAATACCAGAAGGCATTGATGGAAGAGCGAGGAAATTACTTTTACTAATATTAGTCATAATAATAACACCTGACCCAATCGATCAGAAAAGGACATATTTGCTGGGACGATATATTTATTAAAAGGAAGCGGCCTGCTGTTCCAATACAGTGAAGCGATTCAGTTTCCCAGAGTCTTACTAGTATCTCCCCTTATTCATATATATATATAATAATGTACCCATGAAGCTGAAATAATTTAGTTTTCAGTCACATTCCTCTTTTAATTCGGGTTTAATTTTCACTGATGTGTTTGGAAGAGATGATCAATACAGTTTTGAGAAGATATACACTTTATCTATCAAGAATTAATCACATTGTCACAATTATTTCATGAGAAGAGGTACAAAATATGTATTCCAACGTTATGGGCAACAGTGTATATATTTGTTAACTATTTGACTTGATATGAAGGACAAATGGAAAGTTGAAGTAAAACTAAGTTCAAAACGTCTTTATTTTAAGGCCTTAAAATGGCAAATTGATAAAAGCCAAGTATCTTAAATGTTCATACAATGCATATTACTCTCTTTCTATTGATGATATACCAATGCATTGAGAAAAGTACAATTATCCTTTCCTATTGCGTCACATTTGAGGAAATTGCACATCCAACTGATTGTATACTGCAGTACAGTAACCAAGCATAGTCTGAACACCCTGTAAAGCACAAAGTCAATTCCATGCCATGCTTGTGATTCAAAGTCTTTGAGGAGAGGGTATGAAGGTTTTACCTTGTGGATAATGAGCTCATGGGTGCCATCTGGCAGCGTCCTGCCGTCCTCTTGCATCAGCGGCACAAAGGAGTAACCAAACAGTTTCTTCTCTCCCTTGTCTTTAGCTGTCAAACAACAACACATGGCGATGAGTCAAAAATACTGCGTGAAATGAACAAAACTATTGTTGTGATGCTGGTTCTTTTCAATGTTATGCAATGCGTTTAAAAAGATATACGGATGCTCAGTCTGTAGTGTGTTCATTATTCAATGGTTTAAAATCAGTCCATTGATTGGTTAGATATGTAGAAATGCACTAGCATAAGAAGAAGCTTTTGAGTGCAAATAATTCAGGTTAGAAAATCACTGCAGATCTTTTTCAAGAGCAAAAATAAGATGTTTTTAAGTAAATCTTCGAGGGCCTGATTAATGCGGGCTGCTGTTTTTTTAAGAAGCTTTCCGGAAGCTCTGGGTACAAATTGTATCATGAACATGTGTAATCCGATTTAAGTGCTGCTTTAGCAATAATGTGCTAATCTGCGCACAGCGGGAAGTGAGAAGTGTAGAGGTAGGAAGTTTTCTGTTTCCTTTCATTGCAACACACCACTTTAAGCAGCATCTAAAAGGCCTGGGTTTCTGTGTGTGTGTGTGTGTGTGTGTGAACAGGCTCTTATTTCTGTCTTGCTATGCTATGATTTGGAGTTTCCACAAAGAAAGTTGTCGCCTACAAGACTAAAAACTTTAGCTTTTTGTTGTGTGTGGTTCTTTTCAGACAGGTGTTCCTTATCTGTAACAGCTCATCGCCTCGGGCACTAGGAGATTAGGAAAGATTAAGTGGTACTGTGTGAAACTCGGGCTTAGCTGAGTTTAGCAGACCAGGTAGAAATCTCCTTTAACCGTCTAGTGAAAGAAAGAAATAGCTGCTCATACGGGAAATTGACAGAGCGTACCTATTAACAAACAATCAGCTATAACAAAACAGAGTACTGGATGCTGACGCTCACTTTAAGCACCATTTAGGAACAAAACATGGCTGCCCACAAGCAAAAGAACAATAACCGAGTACAAAAACAAGATGGAATTGTAAAGCATATTCCTAAAAATGGAGCTTTCCGTTTTGCCCTGATTGAAACTGAGTGTCTGCTAATCATATTTCTACAGGCAGGTTGTCGCTGAGTTTGAGAGCCCTAATAGTTTGTATAATACAGTTCGTTGTCACCACAGGCTGAAATTGGGCTCTTAATGTGCAGCCCTTGGGTAGCGATGGCAGCCCTGAGAGCAGTAATAAGGCTAACATATCTCCTGCACACAGACACACAGCCTCCCAGCCTCGCAGCAAACGGCATTATAATATCAGCTTCCTCTCTCTGCAGCCCAGACAGAGGGAGGAGCGGATGAGAGAGCGCAGTATTTTGGTCGTAATTAAAGTTTTGCCTCATTAGGAGGTGAGAAGTTGGGACAAAGTAGACTAATTATGAAAAGGCAAAAACAAGTGCACACTTATTCACTTGGACGTTGTGTTTTTTTGGGGATGGCGGCCGCCTCTGGGCTCTCTGGGAAAGTGCATTATTGTGCTTTTACTCCTTCCTAACAAAAGAGTGTTGCAGTCATTACGATTGTTAAGGCTGACCTGGAAGTGAGCTTTGCAAAGGCTTCCTTGACTAAAAACAATGGGATTTTTCCATTGAATTTTGAAATATTGCCACAAATTAACTCCACTTTATTATAGATGAAGTGTAAAGGGATATCTCAATTGTTTTTTAGAATTGAGAGGTAAATAGCTGGTGTAATGCAATAAACAAACAACATCAAAAAACATCATTTTTAACACAAGTAAAAGCTTGAACTTTTTACCAGTGTGATGTTTAATTAAATGTGTTATGTCGAATGTTAGCTTGTGTTAATCACCAAAAACGAATTCAAAAAACCACTGACAACCTTGACAGAAATGCAAGAATGCTAACTCATTTAGATAGGGAGTAGGATTCCTTCCTGCGCCTCTCTTTATCTCCCCTTCCCCATGTTAGTTCAATAGAAACCTCAGGGATTATATAAGTATAAGTGGTTTGTTTCTGTTAACCACAGACCTTAATTTGGGAATCTAAACCATAACTAATTCCAAAAACCATTGGACACGAGGGAACCCAGAAATGCCAGAATGCTAACGGAATTAGCGGTAAGAACTCATTCCTGCACCTCTCCATATCTCCCCTGCATTATTGACATGAAGAGAAACCTCAAGGATTTCATTAATATATAAAAGGTGATCCACGCTCCTGTTTAAACTTACTAGAGCAGTGTCGGAACTCAAAGCGGACGTGGGACCCTCGAAACATGTCTACCGGGATGGGCAGCTTGATCTGCTCCGCCCAGCGGGGGCTGTTGTTGTGGTACAGCACCAGAGAGTGGTACTCATCAGCACCTGGTTCACCGGCGCCGGCAGCCACGTGACTCTGAAAGACAGAAAGAAAGAAGCGAGTGAGTAAGACGAGAGTCAAAGGGGGAAGAATGAAAATAAAAAACAGGAAGTGAAGAGAGGAAATGAGAGGCCAGATTTAAGGATTAGGCAGATTTGAATTACACAATGACTTAATGAGTCAAACATGAAAAGAGGTGAGTGTATTAAAAAAATATCCACACATGCAAAAGTGAGAATGACATGGTGTGTGTTAATGTGCGTCAGACGGGTGCGTGCCATGTGGTAGCAGCAGGGTTATATTTGAATCTATTTTCTGTTCAAGGCCGAGGCAGCGCAGGAAACCACAGGAGCAGAATGTGGCAGCGCTGCACCAGAAACGGGCAAAACACGGGAGAGACACTCAGCTCTCAACTGGGTCAGCCATATTTAAACGAAGAGTTTGGCTCCAAAATAAGACACCAGCTATTAGGAAAACAAACGGGGATACTAAACTAAAGGCTCTAATAAGGTATTTAATATCATGTGGTTAGCTGTGGTAAACAACATTTGGCTGAGTAATAAAAGTTACCTTGAGGACCTGTCCATCGATATCCAGCACGTACACGGTGATCTCTACGTTCCTGGCGACGCTTTTCCCACCCTTCTCAAACTCGCCTTTCTCCAGCGTGATGTAAAGGTCATTCCTCATCTCTCCTGCAGGAACAGGAAGGTAACAAACCAACAAGGCATTGATTATGCAGAGCATCAGGCATTATTAATGATCGTTCAGCAGCCTGATGAAAGATGTTGCCCTAATGCTTCATGACAGGCGGGCGGACAGCATTTGGATTAGTGGCATTTAATGAAATATTTTCTGCTGACGTGATGCCTAAGCATGAGTTATGACCTTCCACCACCAAAGGAAACACGATTGAAATCTCCTGTAAGTTCTGTAAAATCTACATCCTTTGATTACAGAAGCGTAACAAGAGGGAAAGCGCTCCACCTTTGCACTCGTATAACATTGTCAAAGAAAATCGATGCAGATATATCTTTTCATTTCACACTTCCATCTTCCTTTCATGAAAGCTGCTGCATACATTACCCACAATGCAACACAAACCAATAGAGTTTTCGTAGTGTAATATGGAGATGAGAAATGGGCTATAGATATATGGAAGACACCCTTTTTTCACACATCCACACCCCAAGATTATAAATAGTATAATTTATTTGAGTTTTCGCTCTTCAGCCCCAACCAAGAATCACTCCATTGACATCCATTGAGGTAATTAAATTTATAGCACCACTTTCCCCCTTCTTGTATAGATTCATAATCCCAGGATATGTAAATTAATTTCAAGAAAGTCCCTTTAATAGACTTCTTTTAATTCTACATGCATACAGTTAACTATAGAATAGAATAATACACAATGAAGAGGAACTTCAGATAGCAAGGTGTCAACGTTCTTCCTCCTATTGCCACAGTAATCCAACAATAGCCATAAAAAACATCAGCATGGTAAATGTAAGTGCTTAAACAATTATCTCAGTGTCACAACTCTGACAAATAACCCTTTTCCTAAAGCTGGTGCTACAATCTGTTAGGGAAAATAATCCCAAGAAGTAATATTCTACATCTTCTTGATATGTTTGCAGCTGAATCTACAATGACAGAGCCTGGCACACATTTATTTCCTGCTGTAGGGGGAGTGGAAATGTTGCAACGCGTTCTGGGTAAGCGAGAGGACAGGCCAGTTTCCTCTGCAGCCCGGAAGTGGTCACACAAATGGTTAAATTGCTTCTCTATATAACCTCTGTAGTGTGTGTGCACATCATATCTCGTTCTCCAGGGTCAACATTGATTTTCTCTCAACAACAGTAGCCATGGCAACATGTGGCACCATACAATGAGTGTGGAAGGCAAATATATAAGGAGCATTTTCAATAGGAGAAAGGGAAGTGGAGATGGGGAAAAAATACAGATACAAATCAGGAAGAGAGACAGAAAAAGAGGGGCGACGTTTCTTTAGCCTAAAGGCAATCTGACAGCGGGAAGTGTGAGAGCACTCAGTTTTAAGGGGTTGTAGTGAGACAAAGACAGAGCACATAAATCTGTGTTAGAGAGGTGCTAGGGGACACACAGTCCGTGGTTCCTCTTTATCCGTGTGACCAGATAGCATACCTCACTTGTTTAAAAGAACGGCTCCTTTGTGGGAAGAGAAAAGTCCCTTGATGTCCAGACAGAAAGCTAATTCAAACCCCTTTTTCTTCCCTTTCTAGGCTTTCTTCCACAGTCTATGCTGACATCTTTATTTCATCTTACATTCAAGTGGTTGTACATTTGTTTCCACGGCAACAAGACCTTATCAAGCTAAGCCTGAGGGTCTCTTAGAGAAGAAAGCTATATAAGTGATGCTTTTCTACCTGGAACAACCTTATTATTTTATCTCTCTGAAAGCAACCTTAAGTGGAATTCAAATATCTCGCGCAATAGGTTGTCAAGTGTTACCAAGGCAACCACATTAGATGATATAAGGGCAGGTCAAAGTACTGTACAAACATTAGACGATACATCAGACTCAGAGAGGTACCATATCATTTCATATAGTAATACATTATGTATGACTCTTCCGGATTGATCCCCAGTTTATGAGTGTGCATTCACACCTGCTGCCTGGTAAGTCCCACTTTCGTATACCTGTCTAATGAATAGGAAATGCAATGCTTTATTTATGTCTTCAGCAGCACTTTATGGGGAAAGAGCTACCGTGCTCAGTCCAGGGTGGTTTTTCTATCAGAAATTGTGAAAGTGTGAATGTCAGTGTGAATTTGTTTGTCATCTATATGCACATTAGCCTTGACACCAAATGTGATAGATAGGATAAGTGATTTCAATAATAAATGGTCAGAATAACCACCATGGGAAAGAAAAACAACTTCAACAGGAAATGAAAGACAAGTGTGTCAGTGCAAGCACTTCTTTGATAGCCTCTCGGATGTGTAGTGGGGAAAACACCACAGTTAAGCACCAAAAGTGTCCGCAATACATTGAATATTGCAGTACTGAAGTCATTAGAAGATCGGCTGACTCAGAACCTCTGTTGAAACCAAAAGTAGAAGTAGAAGCTTAATATCAATTTGTTTGAGTGTGAATTGACAGTGAGCTTGTTAATGGTGACCTACCTGGCATGATGACATCAGAGAAGCCCAGTTTCCTGGTGATAGACACACCCCGCGTGAAGAGGACCATGTACTCTCGCCTCAGCTGCTCTATGTCACCGTGGAGGAGCTGGAGAGCCACCGCCAGACCTAACAAAGAATACAAAAAATAACAACATTAAACATCTGAAATATATAACAGCCTTGATCTTTCCTCCCTTACCCCTTGGCAAAGCCACTCAATAAAAAAGCTAGAATTATTATCATGAGCCTGTTCCCAACACAATAAACCATCTTTTAATGGGGAGCTAAGGAAAAAATAGCATTCTCAAGGGACTATTTTCAGTTTTATTGCAGTCACGTGGAACCACACAACTACAGTTATACCAACAGCAATGCTTATGTATGTTATGAAGCATACACCCCCACATACAGTACATGAACCAAAAACGCAAACAGCCTCTGATTCACCCCAACTCTGTTTTATTAGGAGGAAATCCTACAGGAAAGCTGTTGCCTCAAATCAATATCCTTACGCAACAACTCCAAATGTCAGCTGGGCTAAATTAATCCGACTTGTATTTAGAGCTCCATAAACATTTGTCTTATGTCCACCGTGCTTGTGTCTGTCAATGCTCACGACAAGGGAGAGGCAGATAAACAAACAGCTTAACAGCAAGGGAGTGTGTAAGAGACATGATGGTGATGATTATTATTATTGTTGTGGATGTTTTTCAGGAGAGTTGGGAGGCAGTGGTGAAGCGGTTCATTAGCGGTGAGAGGTTTCAGTCACGGAGAGTCAACAAGGCAACGTGACTTGTTTACAAACCAGATAGCACGATGCCAAATCGCACTGCATTACAATAGGCATAGAGCAGCCAAAAGGCTGGGAAGTTGAAGAAAAAAAGTGTTTAAAAGCAAAAATGCTAATATGCTAACACTCCTTAGATATGAATATAAACTTATTTTGATTAAGCACATCCCCAAGCTCATATAAATTAATGCTATTTGTGACATTGGCCTATCTTTCTAGCCACTATCAGTATTTGTATTGACCTCAATAGCATTACAATTACCATATTTAAGGTGTTTGAAACTAAAAAGGTTGTGGCTACTGCTACTCTGCTAACTTTAAGCTAGCTATCTTTAGTGGGAGTTTTAGCTAATCCAATTTAGCTGCTGCAACCCAAACTACCATCCTCACACGTAACTAAAGTTGATATCTTTCAATTACAGATGACAGCTAGAGAAAGTGTTAAAAGGACATTTAGCTTTAGGTTAAGCTTAAGCTAGCTCAGTAGCTAGCGTCAGTTAGTGTGGTGTGGTTCAAGTGTTTACATAGGTGTAGTTACAGTGGTTTGGCTTGGTTTAAGGCTTTTGTAGTTCCTGAACGTTTACATCCCTTTGTTATACATTATACATTTCTATATTGTAATACTTTTCGTGTAGTAAAACAGACAGTAAAACATCAGAAGATGGTCTGAACTTTGACCAAAAGTGTTGTGGTTTAGCTTTGTGGGGCAGTGCACAGCTTGAAATCTTGAAGAAAATCTCAAAAAACAAACTGTGACAGATAACACAAACAGACCATCAGTGTGTCGTATGTTGGGAAATGTAACAGTTGAAATGAGAGTCCCATTATGTTTAGGGGGGTTTCTTTTTACCTGGGCCTCATCTGCATGCCCTTTCATGTTGATAAAGCCCTTAGCATTTATACACACACTCACATCGAGGCTCCACAAAATACTGCTGGGCTACAATTAGGCAAACCAGCATCATAGTTATTCTCTCCAGTACATGTAGCTGACTGTTAAAAATTCAACCTTTGATGCCCTCAGCCCACCCAGTGTGCCTCTTCACCAACTCCAAAAACAGAGGAAAATAAAACTCAAAACAAAACAGTGGAGTTGTCGCAGCCTCTTTTGTCACTGCCTACGCTCGCATGGAGGTGGGAGCTGAATTATCTACGTGACCTGACTCATGCAGAGCCAGATTCTTATGAAACCCCTTCTGTTTTGGATTACATGAAATCAACATCACCGTGCATCATCTCCCTCTCTCGTCTTTTGAATTACCCCAAAAGCCACCCTGACCCCTGAAACAGACAGGTAAAGAAGAATGAGGTAGCCACTAGTCCTCATGTGAACAAAATACCTGTCTCCCTGCCTCTTTATTACCCATCAGCCCAGCGTTCTTTATATTTTGAGGGCATTGCATTTGTCTCTCCCCTGCTAATTGGATGCTAATAGGAGACTTATGGCATACTGCCAGGTCTGTTTAAAAGGAGAACCACACAGCGGGACAGCTTCACACACTCACACTCACACACACACACACACACACACACACACACACACACACACACACACACACACACACACACACACACACACACACACAAATATGGCAAGGTACACACAATAACAAACACTGATGTACACACAAACACACTTTACGTTATCTCACACCACTGCACACTCAGTTTAATTGCCCTCCTGACACAAAGTGTAATAAATTGTCGCCCTTAAATTATGTATGGTGTTCCATAACTCCGGCACGGACGTTTTCACGGGGACAAAGTGGAGAGGAGACACCGACCTGTTTGCTAAAGATGAAATATTCTCTCCAGTTGGCACATTCGGTGTCAGGGCTAGACAAGCAGCTCAAGTGTTATCTCCGCAGTTATGTTGCTCTGCGGTAGAGTTATTGCCCTTTGGGAGGAATTGACTTTTCAGACAAGGATGTACCCGGTGTAAAGGTCCGGCCAGTGAAGCTGTGCACAGCTGTTCTGGATATACAGGGAGCAAATATGCGGTTTCCTGGATTTAGTTTTGGGTTATTGTTTGGGATATATTTCCTCCGCCCATAACTATAACCCTGTTTCTTCTGCCCTCACTGAGCACAGGCCTGCAACCTTGGGCTTCTGCGCTCTCAGTGTTTTGTCTCCTCACTTTGCCTGTTTTATCTTGCGGAATGTTGTTTATTCTCTCAGAACCAGCTAAATACACAGGACCAGGGTGAGACGTCTTCAGAATTGGTCGGGCAACCGCTGTGTCAACTCACGGCTGCAGCGAATGTTTTGTTAATTCTCCGGCCGTTAACTGTTGCTGTTTGCCATCAAGTTCCAGCTCTCCCTGTGTCTCTCTGAGTTTCATCTGCATTGCCTTTCTATCACAATTAACACCAAACTTGTGTTTGAAGAAGAAGAAGAAGAAGAACAACAACAACAACAACAACAACAACAACAACAACAACAACAAGATGAGGAATTAATGAATTTGGTCCTGAGAGATGAATGGTGCTCCTAGTAGATTTAAAACAGTTATTCAAAATGTGGCATATATCAACTTTTCTCTTAAAATAAAAAAAAAGCAGATAAAGTACACCTTGTGTTTTCTGCTTAATATCTTAAATTCATTCATTCATTCTAGAACAAACTTTTCCCTTCCGCACTTTGAGTGAGGAAACACCGAAGCTAATCAGCTGTTCAGCTTGATCAATGCCTTGAGCTGACAGCTCCTCAATAACTCACATCCAGGAGTCTGTGATATAATCCCTTAAATGTGCTTATGATGTATGCTGTGTGCATACTAATGTCAAAGGAAAGCAAACACATGGGGGCCACTTTGATAAAAGAGTAAGGCACCATGCTTCTTCCTGCTAGTAATGTTATCTCCCTAATCAGTGTGATTAATTGTTTGGGATTACAGAATGCTTATTAAAGCTTGAAAATGTCATCTATGACGTTTGAAACACTAACAGAGGAAGCCACATGTCTGAAGTGTCATCTAAGGAAGGTCTGAACATCAACAATGATATCCATCTGTATAAAAACTGATAACAGACTTTGCTAAAACACCAAATCGACAGTTTAAGCTGCGAATAAGGCTGATGTAAGAGCGTGATAACGATTGTTGTTGGGCTTCAAATGAGATAAGGGAACTGGTAAGTAAGTGGTTGTGTAATAATTTCTATTTTTATCTTCTTTATCAGAAATTATTCAGCCTTTGTTGTACTTATCAGCTCTGCCCCTGACGTCTCCATCTGTTCACCAGCATCATATAGGACTCTAGCTGGAAGCTGTGGGGCATTGCAGTGTGAAGATGCTGCTCGGATAACGCTCGCTGTGTATAATGGCTTTCTGTCAATCAATTTAATTACTTCTATATGCAAGATTAATCGCAAGAATTCCAAGTCCCGCCGTTGTGTGACTTCTCGAGTATTTATTGGTTTTCTGAGGGGAAGGTGAGACGAGGAGCTGAGTCAGTAGATCAGTCTCACAGATACCAGACATTCTACAAACCTCTTCTCCCTCAAACAGTTATCAATATTCTCTACGGAGCAGGTTACTTCTCTAAGAATATGCATGATGGAGATGTAAGAATGCAATAAACCCACACAAAATCAATACTTCCTTTATGAAACTAGCAGCAGAGTTGGCAAGAGCATTATCCAATAGACTCCTCAGACCTGTTGCTGATTGCTTTCTGTTGCCCTTTGATGCAAAAAGCTGCTGCTCCACCACATTGGATAATATAGTTGGAGTCTTAATTAAAAGCTTATCCTCAGCTTGAATTTTGTTTGCACATAAAGTTGGTAATAGGATTCATTCTAGCGGCTAAGTCTGATATAAAGAATTACAGAACAAAACTATTCACCTTTCTTTGAGGTTTAAAGAACTGAGTGTTCCTGTTGCTACAGGAAACTGCTGATGCTGTTATTGAGTATGGTAAGAGGTGGGCTATTTATAAAAATCATCCGAGTGCATTTGCAACAGCAGGCTTCCTGCAAAGAGGACGCTGTAAAGACTGATCAGCTCCCTTAAAGAGGAACTTCAGTCCGACCAGAAGCTGAACATTGCACAGTACCAGACTGCTGATGCAACTGAGAGGATTACTTTGTGAAAGAAACAAGCCTGCATATAATCAACAGTTAACCAATCCCACATCTCTAAAGACACCTAGTAGATCCACTTGTCTAATGTGAGGAAGCAAAATCAATGAAACACGTGTGGTTCTTACCTGTGTTGGAGCCTGACAGGTTGTATCTGGAATTGGCCTTTTTGATGAGGTTCTCATGGATCTGGTGCCACTCACTTTCTGTGTTACACCTGAGACAGAAAGGAGAGAGGGGAGGAAATTCATACATACTCATGATTAATCACAAGTTTCAAATACTAGAATTGACTTGTATTTGGTGGGGCGATCAAACAAATACATAAGAGGTGTTGTAATAAGAAATGTATAACAGACTGGTTGTATTATTACTTTGTTGTAACATGATTTTCAACTTTTGGCATGAAGTCCAAAGCGTTAAGGTTTCCAGATGAATCGAGAGCCTCAAATTATTTTATTAGATTGTTACACTTAAATGAACAGTGTATTTCACTTAAATAAATAAGTGGGACTCACGTAAACAGCCCTTTATTCATTGTCAATATTAAACTAGGGCAGGCGGAGTGCAAAACAAACTCTTGCAGTGTTTAAAATGACGTCTTGTCTGGAAAACATTCAGCTCAGAACTTTAATGCTAATCCGACTGAACGCTCTCTGGTGTTACTGCAGGTATGAAGGAAGTGTTTGTGTTTCCTTTCAGCTAAACGTATGTGGCCAGTTTCTACCCCTCGGGGGATGGTATATTGAGTTGGACCACAAAGCGGTTTCACTCTACTTATAAGAAAAAAAGAGAACAGACAAGAGGCTTTAAACTACAACAGAAAAAGGTTCTAAATCATAAACGTAAAGTGCTGTATTATTTACTTGGAGAGTACCAACTAACAAGGTAATGACTTATATCATGTGCTGGTTCATCTTAGAGTGAAAAAGTCATAATGCTTTGCATCCTGTCCAAAATTAGCTATGATGGACCTTTAAAACTAGTTTTTGAAAACAATGTCTGGTGCAGTTCATGAAGAAAACTAAATCCTTTCATAGTCAATGTTTTATAATGAACAGACAAGGGAATCTGTGAAGAAACTAAATCAGAATCGCCATTTCAAACTAAACCAATCATGAGCCACTATCTTTATGTCTATCTTTTCAAACGCGAGACTTTAATGATGAAAAACTGGTTGTTTACAGGGACTTACGCATAAACCTTGAGCAGATGGTCATCCTTGGAGTCAGCAGTGAGGAGATCCGCAATGCTGATGACAGCACAGCCAAACGGCCGTCTGTACTGCACGCTGCACAGATTCTTCTTTTCCCCTGCTCCCATCCGCCCTGCACACACAAATACACATTTCAGCAGTGCTATAAAAGCCCAAGAGACATAAAAGACTTGTAGTAAAATACAGAAGCAACCTCCCACCTATTCTTATGATGTGCACAACGATGTAGACGTCTTTTCTTAGATCACTGCTTCCCAAATCCTGAAATTACAAACAAGAAAACACACTTTAGCAATCATGGTAATCATGCTACCTTCATAGCTCTTAGTTTTGAAGGTAATTGTGCGTGACTTGACTGTACATAGCTTTAATCTGCTCCCAATAAATCCATAGTCATGTTTTGTACTCACCACAAATAGCGTGCATTGTCTTTCTGTCTTCTCTGGCGACTTGGGCAACCCGCTCTTATTCAGCTTGACAAAGAACCTTTCACTGTACAAATGGGGAGAGACAGAGGGAGAGGAACACACATTGAGATGAATGGGCCAAAGAGTGAGTGTCATCATATACAACTGCATCCAAGCCACGGCTCACAGGAAACAGAATACGGATTAGAGACAGTGTCAAAAATGTCAAGTTCTGAAGTGTGGGCACCGGAGAAAACACTTCAAAGTTAAAGGCTTCAAACCAGAGCTGTCTGGAGCTGAATATAAGGCAGGAGAAAGACAGGCAGAGACAGAGGGATGGAGGGAGAGAAAAGGATGTCTGAAGCTTGAATTACTGAACCAAATCCCCAGCACAGCATGTCAGGAACATATCCGACAACCAGTACACGTTTTAGCCCAGAAACTGCAAGTTCAGCTAAAACGGGGATGGGTTACAACAAGACATGTACAACGTCAATCTTAAAACTGCTTAAAGCTCGTTGTCATAAATCATGTGGTAGTGACAACGCTACACTGTCACCATAATGAGCAATTTAATAAAGACAGAAAAGTGGAAGATGAACCTGATAGAAGCTGGTTAAAGTCAGAGAAACAGTCCTGCACGTGTTTTAATCTTAAAATACAAAAATGGCACTTATGATTCACAGGCCGAACTTCTTGGTTGCTACTGCATGTTATTGTACATGACGAGGAACAGTTCTGCGACCTATGAGATGTTTGGTTTGACATTGTTTGGCATAACCCCTGCTCCTGACCCAGAGGTTAACATCACAATGACTCATTTGACAAAAAGCAATGGGATTTCTCTTTTGGATTTTGGATCATAGCAGAAAATAAGCCCAGTGACTTGCATTGCTTTATGGTACTATTAACCTATTGTATCATATTGACACCAATTATGAATCTTGAAGTCTATATGTAATCGGCAGAAGTAAAAAGCTAACGTTATACGGCTATAAAATAAATACTTTGCAGTAAGCGCTGCTACGCTAAAGGTGGCTAACGAGCAACGAAAAAAACCATTAACATTTGAAGGGGATTGGCCTTGGCGAAGGGCCGGCTTTCCGACTGCCTTTTCTAGTTTCCCAGCTACTTAATCTGACACAACAGTATTGGACACATTCACATGCCCTCATAATGGAGCTAAAGGCAGAGTAAAAGAAGCAACAACATGCTTTCAAACCGACCGAAAACGTCGCTCTAACCAATAGTTGTTGAGACATTGAGACCCCAATCAGGAGCGAAATCCCACTAGCAGCATTACAACAGAAGGAAAGTCAGGGAAATCACCACAGTCATTGGGATTCATCTTCTGGGAGTTAGATACATTCAAATGTGTTTTATCTGTTACGGCAATGTGTTCAATAGTTGGCACGATATTTCAGTTCGGACCAACATGGTGGACGAAGTACATTTTCTGGCTTGCCCGAGTTAGTTTGGATAGTTTGCGCGTACTCTACAGTGCAATTTTAGAGTATGAAATTCAGAATGAACTTCAATAACCACTCTGGCCTCAAATGCCCCGCCTTCGTGCAGGCGAGGAAATGAAGTGCATGTCGGGCGAAAAACACAAAAAAAAGACGGACACACATCTCCTTTTCATTCTCTTTGTACCCCGTCCTCTCTCTGTCTCTATCTCACTCACACGCTTTAAAAGAGAGGCAGAGGAGGCCTCCTGCTGGGCTCGTCTCATCCTGGCTGGCGAGCGGAGGGCTAATCCAGTTAGGTGACTTTCACAGCCCGCCGATAAGCAGAGAGAAAACCTTGTAATGCACCAGCGCCTGACAATGAGCCAAGTCTCTGGCAAGCTACAGTAGCCCTATTCACACAAGAGCAGACTTTACCCCGACAGATCCTACACAACTTCATACTACATATGGCTACAATGGATTAGGATGTTCTATAATAGTCTGAGCTACTAAAAGCTGTAAATACACGAGCTTTAGAGTTGCCATGATGTAAATAAGAGGCGGCTTCCTGCACTGTAATTCAGTGTTTTGTGTATGTAGGGCAGTGTGCACCCATGTAGGAATTAATTAAACTCCTCGTGATTAATTATATAAATGTGCATGATATTTCATACATGTATTCCTTCAGTACAGTTTTTCCTTTTATCGCCCGTATTGGAATGAGTCGATTGGATTTGAATGCCGTCGTTCCTCATTAGCTGCACTCTGTAACTTTCCGGGCCATTTATCCAGCCATATGGAGACGGATTCCTATGCATTAGACATGAGACTTGCTCACTTTTTTCTCCCAACCCTAATTAGTGCTCCATTGTTGAAACCCCAACTGCCAATTAACAGCCACTCCTGCAAACCACGGACACACGTGCACGTTTTTTTACGCTCCCTGCCGCTGAGTTTTCTCCCTCACAGCTGCAGCGCGTTGATCAGCCACGCTGAGAGGACCAGTGTCCTCCCAGTGGGACCTTATCTCCCTCTATCACCGGTCACATTAACATAATATGAATGGCCGATTTCCCCTCCCCTCTGGGACCGCACGGCGCTCCCTATTCCCTCTCCTGGTATCGATGATTGCGTTAGGAGCTGTGCACTCACCCGACGAGGGGGCGGTGGGGGGATGGGGTAGCGCCTGGTGTGTAAAATACTGGCTAAATTAACTGCCACTGTTGCTTTCCTCCCCCTCGCCGAATTAAAACCCCTAAATCTACCCCTAGAGGCCTCGTAGGAAAGACTGGAAAATGCCAAGACAGGGGAGTGAACAGGTAGGGAACACACAACCTACCAATTACATTTGTCAAAAACACACTCTGCTGTCCACACAGTAATAACACACACATGTCCGGTGGAGCAGAAAGAGCAACACGATCCTGTGTGAGCATGGTACAGTATGCCACAGTATGTGTCCTGCTGGAATAGCCAGACAAGGAGCCTGTATTCAACACAAAGAAGCTCCCATGGTGCACAGGGGCTGCTGCAGTTGGCATGGTACTGAGATGACTGGTCGGACCCCCATCTGGTTTCTGATACACACACACAGACACACACACAGAAACCACCGGCACAGAAGGAAGTGTTGAAATGGCTCCACGCCAGGCATCTTGCGCAAATGTGTGTGCGTGTCTGTGTTGATGCGTGTGACCAGACAGTGAGGGACAACGTTGGCGAGCTGCCATGGCGAGATTTTCCTCAAAGACAGAAAGGCACAATGGTTGAGACCTCAGATTGCCTTCTTTCCCCCAAACTCAAAAAGAAAAAAATGTAATTAGCCCATTCAGGACACACAAAATACATCAAAGGAGAGCTCTGTATATCTGTTGGTTGTTATATTGTTTAATTATTTGTATTTTGTTTCAATAGGAACGCAAACTACGCTGTACTGTAGTGTGTGTTGACTTTCTGTGAGATTTCTTCATTGTTTACAACATGTTTACTGATGATTTAGCTTAACAACTTAAGCCCTCTTCATTCTGTTTGAGAGAAGCAGCAGTGAATCCATTTCCAATGCGTGTTCACTTCAAGTGAAACTTAATGTTATACCACTAGAGTCTACAGTAATTACCCACCTAGACAAAATAAATAGAGGCTGGGAATCGTCTGGAAAATCATTATCGCTAAACATTTAGACAAAAAGCTGCAGACTATTTAGAACACTTGGGCATAATGTGCAGATTTTGTGTTGTTTTAAGAAGGAATATGTATTTTTAGCCAAATTGAAGATGCAGCTTAAACTTATCTTTCCCTAAACTTGTTATAATATCACCTCTGTGCTGTTATTCATACGACAGATGAAACCAAATACTCTCTATGCAAGGTTTAAAAGAAACTCAGGTCAACCAAGTTCACTCAAAAGTTGCATTTTTTGCCAGTGATGTGATGAATAATGTATTGGGTTTCAACAGACACACAAATGGAGCTATGCATGCTGATAAAGTATAATCAAACAATGAGTCCCATCAATGTCACCCTTATTCCTCTGATGTGACCCTATGGGGCGGAGAGTCAGCGTCAAACACGAGCGTGACTTATCAAAAGAAGTTTCAGTGTTGCCGAGCTCATATTTCAACCCACTCGCTTCCCTTGCCTGACGAACTCACTTGTTTGCGACATGAAATGGAATTTCTCCGCTTTGAACTCTGAAACCGGGGAGTTTAAACACAGTCTTTTATTTGGCCGACACCCCGTCAGGAGGTCGTGGGTGTGTGTGTGTGTGTGTGTGTGTGTGTGTGTGTGTGTTGCTGTATGTGTGTTGCTGTGTGTGCATGCGAGCGCGTGACGTCCGCAGACTCCCGGAGGGAATAGGCTCTTTTATGTGGACAGCAAGGACACTTTTTATATGGCTAAATAGCACGGCCTTGCCCACTTTTATGTGTCCAAGTGCGCTTTAACAACCTCTTTCACTTAATTCATCTTCATGAATATAATTAAAGCACTCCTCCTGACAGAGGGAGGAGCCATTTGAAATGTCCCCCCTGCAATCACTGAGCCACCTCACTTACATGGCCATGGATGGATGGATTGATGTGGATACATGAGCAAACATAATAGCTTTTGAGGGTACGAAACAACAAAAGCCACCTCACTTCATGTCACAGGGATAAAAGTTTTCAACCTAGGAATATTAATGAGGTGCATTTTCCATAAGTTCTCCATTAGATTAAAAGCTCATTTCCAGGTTCATATTAGTATGGAGTGTCTCTACTGGGACATATGTCCATGCTTTAATGTTCAAAAAGCTCTTTATTTTTCTCTTACTGCCTGTGCTGCAACTCCTCTTTTCACCCTCTGTCTGAAACCAGAGCCCAGTCTGCTCTGATTGGTTATCTGGCCAGCTCTGTTGTGACTAGGCAACCACTTATATTTGTCCCGCCCCTAAGCCATAGGGATATTACTATGTTGAAGAAGTAAACAAAGGAGTCAAATGGAGGTGTTTCAGGCAGTGTGTGTGGGAGAGAAACTCCCTATGGAGGGAACTTTGGGATTTTAGCCTTTGCAGACCATTTACATGCACCTTTATAGAACACTACAGGAAATGGAATACCCTTATAACCATGGGCTTCTTTATGGGGTATTATTTTCTCGTTGTAAATACCTGAGTGGCCGGTTCTCCCGTCCATCATAAATATGGAAGAAGACTTCTAGCTCCTCCCCCAGGTTGGCGCTCATCAGACTCTTTACGTGGACAAACAAGTGGTGGGTGCTCGCGGGTGCAGGGGTCTCCTTCTTACGATGCCGGTGTTCCATCTGCAGAGGAGAGCAGAACACAATTACAGCTCAGTTTCCTAATAGTATTCCGCACACATTACAATTATACATGTGCTGTACTGTTTGGACATAGGACTGAAGGGTTGGATTTGGGAAGGTTAGGAAAAACAGTCAAATCTATAAGCTCTAAATCCCAAAAGCTCTCCAAATACACTTAATACCAGGGAAAAACAACATGTGGTTACATCTCGTTTAATACCGGCCTATCACATTCCAGAGCTGCTGTATTTAGTGAGTTTTCCGATCGGAGATAAATAACATCCCACTGAGACACCTCTCGGCTGGGAGGAGCTTCACTGCAGATTTGCATATATATTTGAAGACTAAGGCTGAGATATAGATTTGTTGATATAGATCGAGTTAATATAGCGTGTAATGTAATATTGCAGACTGTCAGCCGCACCAGAGGCTATGATGTGAGGGTTCAAACTCTATTTTCTGATCATTTCTTTGTTGCAAACCAGCTTCAAAACAAAGAAATGGGACCCAAGAAGCACATATTGCTCTATGCACAGACACGCATGTATAATTTCAGAAGTATTTATACTTTAAAATACAAACAGGAGGATCCTATTCACTCAAACACAAACTAATTTAGCACCAAAACACGTTCTTCGTTTATTTACCTCCAGCTTTTATCTTTTGGTAGGTTAATTATTTTCTTGACACATAAATAATAGTTCAATTTGCATCCCTTTAAAGTGCTTGCTTAATCTCAGAGAAACAGAAGCACCGAAATTCACACGGTATATGGATAGTCAGACGATGCAGCACAAAGTTGTGACTGTCAGGGCAGTGTATGATATTACATGCTATATTTAGTCGATCTATTTCAAGAAATATCAATAAAAGCTCACACAGCACGGTGATGTGTTGTAAATACCATCCAGATCATAACGCACATTGCAGCTCTGTTTATGAGAGGTTCATCCTAATCTGTTGTCAACATCCAAAAATACAAGGGCAAACACACACATACACACCACACACACACAACAGATGGCCAGTAGAGCCATTGCCAAACTGTGCCCCGCATTCACTTCTGTGGAAGGATGTATAAGGAGATGGGGAGGGGGAGAAAATGGGGGGGGGGGGGGGGGGGGTGAGGAGTGAAGGAAAGGAAGAGAGTAAAGAAATTGCGAGGACAAAGTACCGCGAAGAGCTGCCAGGGAAAATCAAGAATCGAAAACTAAAAAGCGTAATTGCTAATGATTTGATTTTTTAGCATTTTGGCGTCAAAGGTAGATTTTGATGGGTGGGAGTGAAGAAGCATCCATGCGGGATCCCTGTTGTTGTTGTTGTTTTTAAAGGATAGGTCAACATTTTTGGACATACGTTGACTGCCTTATTGTCAACAGGTATATAAGAAGATCAGGTCAACTCTCTCGTGTCAGACTTAGCTTAGCATAAAGAATCGAAACAAGGTGGAACAGCTAGCATGGCTCTGTCCAAATGTACCAAGCAAGCGTATCTTAAGCTCACAAAATGTTTAATCTCGCTTGTTAAGTCTGTGGGTGTAAAGACAACAATTTCTGAATACTATTCTGGATTATTTCTCGGCAATGACCAGTTACTTCCTGGAGTTACAGCCCGTTGTATGGTCAGGCTAGCTCTTTCAACACATTTCAGGTCTTAATACTAAGCTAAGCTAAGCTAACCATTTTAACTTTATTCTGATGTTTTTTTGTAGTAACTGTTGGAAGGAATTTGTTTGTCTTGGTCTGATAAGTTAATGTATACAATTGCAGTAATTAAAAATGGGAAAACCTTCTTACAAATGTACCTTTTGTAGATAAAAACTCAATGTACTGCAATCACTTGTTTAAGGAGGGACCATATTGTGTCAAAAACTTAAACCTTAATGACAAATAATGTGCAGAAAATCAAATGTTGTAATGGCTCTTTCCCTACATTACAGATACGCTGCCCTGTCTCGGTTGAAGTTGCCATGTTGCATTCCCATTTGACAATATTGCTTTGACCAGAGGGCGACTAAATGCTACCTCAGATCATCTCAAATGTGTATGCCATGCGAAGAGGAAAAAGTGACTGCCAAAAGGGTTAGGAAATCAATCTAAAATGTATGACCTATAGATATAACCATATGAACATTACACCACAAGTCATTAAACAAGTGCAATATCTGTCAAAATGATGAATGTGTTTTGTATCGTCCTGTCTGAGATCCCAGGAGGAACTGGAGAAGGATCTACTGTAACAACTAACACTGATTTTACCAGATCCCTCATCCTCTACACAACAGGGCAGAGCCGTGCTTTTTGGCGCAGAATGACAAGGTCTGGAAAGGCCTTAATTGATGCGGTGGGATTTTATTACGAGGTTATTTTCAGTGTGTCATTTAAGCTGCCCGAGCGCAGCAGCGTGTGGCTTTTATGACAGCTTCAGCATGACTAGACACAAAGGATAAACATGCCCTGCTGGCAACATAAAACTGGGAGAGGACCAGATACAGCTGAACAGAGAGCATGACCATGTGTGTGCTTTCCAAAACGTCTCATTATTGTTCACCCGGTAATCTTTCCCTAAAGGGCATGAGTCAGCTACAAATGGACTGTCACACAAGCAGCTTCGGAGAAACTTTGAGTCTTTTTACCTCAGAGCTTCCTCTTTTCATCCCTCATCTACGCTGTTGGGAGGGAGACCCTTGTGACACAAGAGATGTTACTGTATCACTTAAGTAATAACTGAAGTCTCAGAGGAAATTTTACCACCACATGTCCAGGCCTGAGCTATCCATCACTGCCGCCTGATCTGCCGGCGTTAATGAATACACCGCTGCGGGATCTAGACTCCGCTCACGCTCAGCACCGGACTCCAGCACTCCGGGGAAACCAAGCGAAGTTTAAAGCCCGTTTTTGCCTTTGCTTTACGGACAGCTTGAGCAACTGAGCAGACTTTGCATGAGACTGGGGAGCCAATTAGGGATTTGATTAAGGTTTTCTCACTTTAATGATACAAATGAATTGCTTCGAAGTATGTCAAGGCAAGTCGACAAAAAAAAAAACAGGACTGAGTCTCCGTAGAGAAGCTTTCAGATGATAGGAAGGACATGGTATCACTGGAGTATGTCCTTTAAGCATTCGCCCTCAGGCTATGTAACGCTTTGACCAAGCTGTTCAATTGAGCTTTTCTTTCCAATTGAGAACAAATTTGATTAGATAACACCAAGCATTTTGTTCCTAAAGCTTGTTTTCAGTGCTAATAGTCCAGACCAGTCTTGTGCATGGTCAGAGTAAAGCAAACCAGTAAAGTTGTGGGTGGTAAAACCAAAACAAGGAGCTAAAAAATGCTAACATGCTACGTTGAGCAGATGGAAACGGCGGATAATTCACTGGGGGTGAGCTTTGAATATAAGTTATCGCCAAAAATAGTTGCTGCTAACTCATTTTGGCTGTAGTGTCACAGAATAAATGTGGTGAAAGCATGTAGAGAAATATCTTTTGTAGGCCGACCCTGAAGTTAGCATCACAAGAGCTCCTCGCATAAATCAATGGGATCTTTCCGTTGGATTTTGTGAAAATCTCTTAAGCTTCACAGATCTTATTTCAGGCCGCTAACCAAAAGCAGTTTCCAAAAACCATTTCACCTCAAGAAAAGGGAACTGGAAGTGGCAAAAATCTGTCTATAATATGCCTTTCTGAAGTCTTCTATTCAGTGCACTGAATGTCTCCACTTTATCCGTCTCATTATCCTTTTAATTTCTCACCGGGCAGATATCACATAATTCCTTGACATCATTTAGCAGTAAGGGTATATTTTCCCACAGAAACACCCCCTTGCCGTTTCAGCACACACACACACAAACCCAGGCATACAACCACACCAGATAATCCCCGTCTCAATTTAATTAAGCCACAACACAGCGGCAGCACACAAGACAGAAACAAAGAAGCTGTTCCCACAAACAGAAATCGCACTGAAGAATATTCCACTAATTTGAGCTCGATGTGACGGTGTTTTTGTGTCTCGGTGTTCGCGAGTGTGTGTGTGTTTTTGTCTGTGAATGCCATTATCTTGTCTCACTGTAGGGGAACTGCAGTCATTTGCTCATTTTGCACGCCATTTAATAGAGGTGCTTTCATCCTGCCGTGCCTGCTTTTGTTTTGACTAACAAAAAAAGAAACAGATGGATTAAGAGCCTCAATTACTCCTGCGGAGGGAATGCCGTCAGTGTTTGTGTGTGTGTGTGTGTGTGTGTGATACAATTCTCCTCGCGCTGTATGAGGGCAGAGAAGTGGTTGCCACGGTAACAGCGGTTGGGGCTCGGAGAAAACGGGAAGGCGAAGCAGGGAGCAAACGGTCGGTAGAGGAAGGAGAGGATGAGCGTAAGAGTGGTTTGGAGAGAGGAGGAAGAGATTCGGTTACACAACTATACTTAATATTTCTAACGCTGCCATTAGCCCGTTTAGGGGCCAACGCTGAAACGGAGTTTATGGAAATATCTAAACTAAGGTGATAGAACAATCACAGAAGCTCGAAATGTCTCTTAAGTAGTGAAACTAGCCAAAACGACTGGAACCTTTATCTAAAATATGGAAAACAAGCATAATACGATACGTTTCCTTCAGCCTGAACCCCGTGAGTGATGTTATATATAGTACTTTAAACTTTGTTATTACTGTTTATAGATAAATAACTGTTATTAGAACTTCTTTATACTATATTATTTTATTTGTTTTATCGTATTTGATTTTTTCCTTCTTCTGTTTGGATAATTATTCTTATTTTATTTTTGTTAAATAATATTTAATTATTTGTATTTTATTTGATCTTTTATTGCACATTTTAATTATGATGTTTTTATAATGTATTTTTATATTCGTATTACATTTTTTATTAGACTTAATTTCCCCCAGATAAATAAAGTATTCCTGATAAAAGAAGCAGCAGGATTGCATAACTGATGAGTCATGTTGTGGGCTCTTTCTTTCTTTCTTTCTTTAGGGAAGCAGGATATTTGTTCAAACATGGTGTGTAAGACAGCTAGGTTAAGCAAGGTGCCTCCATACAGAGTGTTTTCAACAGCTTATTTGTTCAAGAGATGCTAAAAGACGCTATTGGATGACATCAACAGATATTCAAGGCTACTTTTAAGCATCAGTGAGACCAAAGTCTGAATCAGAAATATTCTATTCATCTTCAGCTAACATGAAAGTGCTGAGGGAGATTGTGTGATCAGATCGAAAGCTCCCCGCATAGATGAAATTGTTTGGCCAACTGCGGTTCCCAAAGTCGATTAAACTTTTTAAGAAATCGTGGATGAGAAGTCCTCACAGAGCTCAACGGAAGACGAAATGTCAATCTGTTATAAAGTCAAAATCTCCAGCTAAATCCTCGCCTCCCACCTCTGTTTCCCTGACCTTTAATAAGAGTGTTGTCAATGAAGAAATGCTTCTCATGTCATCACTGAACTTTGGCTAATAAAAAAACATCTTCTGTACGCATCACTACGAAAAATCTGGTTTATTTGAAGCGACTGCAGCAGCACTTTGTCTCACTGAAAGCTGATGCACTTGCATGATTTTTGCTTTCTTGAGGTCTTCATGGTTGAACGCACTTATTGTTAGCTGGTTCGGATGAATGCAATGTAATTCACTGAACGGACAAGTTGTAGGTCTGGCATTTTGACACCCTGCGTAGAGTTTATCTTACAAATAGCTCCTGACACGCTAAAATAAATAAAAGCATTGATTTGAACTACCTTTTCTATAAACAGTATTATCTGTTCAGTACAACCACACATCCAATCACCACCGACTACCTCTTCCTACATGTATTTACTCTAAATCTTAGAAATATCAGGGTTAAATAAACAATAGTGAGCTTGCTGAAACATGACCAATCCTACATAAAGGCAGAGGCAGATCAGAAGTGACAGTTATTGTTTCCCAGACGGGTTTATATAGCTTCATCTTATATGAGGACACTTCAGAGAAGCAGATACTTGCTCTCCTGATCCCTTTATGACGTGTGACTGAGTATAAAGCGGTGCAATATTGCGCGGAGGGTTAGAAGGTCACTCACCAGTCTGTAGAGCTCTGTGACGCTGATTTCATCGGGGTCCACCATGCTGAACTCCCGCCTGGGCACCAGGTCCAAGCAGAGTTGCCTGAAAGATTGAGACACAAAGAAAGGGAATTAAATACAAATCAGACACATATGAAGACCATTTGTTTCCTAGTGTGTGGCGGGGGAAACAGACAAGGTCGCACAGAATGTCCTCTACCCTTAGGGAAGGATGAAAGAGAAATGTATTCCTGCTGTCCCCTTTTATCCTTCTTCCCCCTCTCCTCTTTTTTTCTGTCTTATCTTCCTCTAGGCTGGCCCTATCAGCGGACCAAAACGGCACGCTGGTGTGTCTCCTTGTCAGCAATAAAAGAGACAGACCTGGTCAACCATACAACAGCCCACAGCGAGGGACTGTCCACACACCTCTTCACTAAGAAGGTGTGTGTGTGTCAGTGTGTGTGTGTGTGTGTGTGTGTGTGTGTGTGTGTGTGTGTGTGTGTGTGTGTGTGTGTGTGTGTGTGTGTGTGTGTGTGTGTGTGTGTGTGTGCGCGCGTGAGCAGAGTCGACAGCAGGGGAACGAAGGAGAATGAAGGGGAAGGATATAAAAAGAGAATGACAGAAGTTGGGAGCTCTTTTTTATTTCACCCCCATGGCATGGAGAGGAATGAGAGAAGAAAGAGGAAGGGAGGATAGAGGGAGGGCTGTCGGTGTGTGAGGGGGGGGGGGGAGTGAAACCTGATTTAGTGAGCAGGAGTGTGCCTGCAGGGATGGTAAGTGACAACAAAAGACAGAGGAGCAAGGAGAGTGAGAAATAAGAAGAAATGAGTGAGTGTTGCAGTGCGCTCCAGCTTGGAAGACAGACAGCTGTATGAGATATTCTCTATTATCACAATTTCCATATTTTTTGTGGAGGAAATGTGAGATTAGTTTTCCCAGCTATGTTTTTTTTTAAGTGTTTGTGAAGTTGAATTAGTTTCAGTTGTGCAAATGTGTTATTAGACCACACTGGGCTTTTTCTCACTTACTACAAATATGATTATTTGATTAATAATTATTTGATGACTGTAGTTTGATTAATGGTCAAGCCAGGTACAAAAATAAGAAGTACATATATATTGAACTGTCTGCGGGTTACCCCTCACAGTGAACATTAGGTTTACTTTATCATGGAAGGATACAGGGGCATAATCTGATTAGTAGATCTGAGCAGAGGGGGAATGATTTATTGGCGGTGCATTCAAAGAAACTCAGACATCCAGGATTTCAGTGTCATGGAGAAGCAATGCAGCGATCCAATAAAGAGTATCCATATCGGCATGATGCTGACCTTGTCAAGCAGATCAAATATCTATGATCGGGCAACAATAAGTACATTTCTACATTGTCAATGTCATTATAAATTGCAGTGTTTCAGATCAGCGCTCTCCTCGTATCTCATTGGTCAGAAGTCTACTCTGTTCTATTTTAATTTTCCAAATTTCTCCAGGTAAAGTGTCTCAAATCCAGGTTGAGTTTCCTGAATTGCTAAAATAGTTCCTGCCATTTCCAGGGCCTTGTACTAAAAACAGGAGTGAAGCAACCAATTTTCACATCCCTGACATCGGAGTTATTTCATGAATGCACTTAAAAAGGAGAACTTAAAATGGTTCTGGTTCAACCAATGATTTTTCAACAACAATATTGAACAATCCTGGGATGGATTGCTGCTTTCTTCTCTAGTCACTGGCATTATATTTTCATAAAATACATTTAAAAGCTGAATGGAACCCGATGGTCGAGCAGAGGGCAGAAAACCAATCCTAAAACTACTGTAGTAGTAACTGATGAATGATTAATGACCTGAAACGGAGCAAAACAAACATAAAAGCACAGATATGGTCCTCTGAGACGGAACAATCACACTCACTCGTTGCCCCAGTCCAATCTGGCTGTGATGTGCTGCTTGACATCCCTCATGCGGTCATGGGTGAGGTGGCCGACCAGCACCTGCCTCCTCAGGTCCAGGATTTCATTCATCACGTGCCAAAGCCGGTGGAACAAATCCCCTTCATTCTTCTATGGCAAGGAGGGACAGAGAGGGAGAAATAAATGTGGAGGAGCACCGAGATGCATTTAGGGCCGGTGTTTGAAAGGAAATTGACAAGAAAGGATGAGGAAGAGGAATAAAACTGAAAATGCACGGTCGCATTCAAGCCCCCAAAATCGAAGTAACACTCATTTGGAGGAACACGCAGACGGAGAAATGGATCTGTGTAAATTAGCTTCAGTGTCCTGCTGCTTTTCGCCACAAATGTTACACTTTGGTCTGCAAGAATCCATCAGCTTGATTTAATCAGCACCCCAGATAGTTTAATAGGACACACACACACACACACACACACACACACACACAACAAATCCAACTAATGAATGTGTATGAAAAAAAAGCATTGAATGTTTTCGGCTTTTGAATTACCCAGGTCCGAATTAATTCACTTCATGAAAAACCTAAAAAGGGCAGTTTGTTCTTATTAGTGAAGTTTAAATGAATGGAAACTCGTGTGTGTGTGTGTGTGTGTGTGTGTGTGTGTGTGTGTGTGTGTGTGTGTGTGTGTGTGTGTGTGTGTTCTTACCACATAGAGCTGTTTCCACATGGCACCCCAGTCCCGCAACGTGGAGGTCATCTCTGTGATGACCGAGTCTTCCACAGGGATGACCGTCTCAAATTGCCTGCAAACACACACACATAAGGGTTATACGGTGGCCGACAGGTGCAGACAACTTACAGCGGCCCAAAACCTTTTTCATTCAGGGCGACGCACTGCAATTTAAAAAACTATGCATAAAGAAAAACCTCATATCTGTGCAAATGAAGAAACAGCTTCACCAACTTCAAAGCTGCAAGAATATCAAAACACGAGGGAAACTAGGGGACACTCAAAAGTGATGCACACAGCTGGGACCGGAGCGCTTGTTGACGATCGGGGATTCTAACGCTGGCCAACGGTCACTGGAAAGTCACCTAAAATTGTGTCTGTTTGTAACAATGTGATCGCATGATATTATTGCAGATCTGCTGTAAGCTAGCTAGCTATCAGCTAAGCTAGTCATTTCAAATATACTCACAAAACACTAACTCTGACAACAGTGGCAGATGGCCAACTCTATAATCCCCAAATGTAAACAAGCACTCAGCTTTCAGTGAATGCTGCACATGTTTCGTCAGGTTGCTGGTGTTTCTTCATGTGCATGTGTTTTGGCACATCTGTGTTTTTACATTTGCATCATTTTCGAGGGTGCAGCACGATTCTCCGGAGGGAAGTATTTTGGCCGTTGCAGCGTGTTTGCACCTCTCGGCCACCGTAGACTGACACCTCCGAAACGACACAAAGGACTAAAAGTAGAGGAAAAACACGGCATCACTTACCCTTTGTTCTTGACGTGGGCATTCTTTAAGTGGATGTAGCTGGACGGGAAGATGCCCTTAGAAGAGAAAAAATGAGGTTAATGAAAAGTTCTTTAAACTCAGCATGTCTTTCAGTTAGCGTGCACTAAAGATGCAGGTAATCAATGAAGTGTGTTTGGGGGTTAGAAGGAGGAGAGCACACAAAGAGATAAAAGCACAGAGCATTGGGATTCAGGAGACAAAAAAGAAAAGATGAAAAGTGTGTTTGGTGTGTGTGTAAGTGCGGCATAATTGACGCTAATAAACTGCAGTTGCTCCTTATTGACTCCGAGAGATCAAAGCAAGTGTAAGTATCTGAGGATAAACGCAACACCTCGCACACAGAGAGACACACTTATCGCATGCTCTCCTGCACAAGAGTTTTTAAAAGTCACATCTATTACTGTCAGTCTGGTTTAATTGGTGTGGTGTTGAGAAAGGACTGGGTTTTTATTCTTAAGCAAGTAAGGATGTAATGGTGTCTTAATGGTGAGAATTATTCTCAGTAGTCAAAAGTTGAGAATAAATGTCAAATGTGATGTTGAAATGAACAAAATACAGCTGGAATAATACCAGAATTAGTCATCACAAGCAAAACACACACTCTGAAAACATTGGCTCACCTTGAAATTTGGATTCTTCAGGATGAATCCTCTGAACCAACCTGCAGAGACAAAAAAAAAACAGTTGTAATTCCCAGCAAGTCAGTATGAATAATACAGGTGAGAATCTTCATGACCGGCATACACTGCAGGGCACACAGGGAGAAGAGCTGGTGAAAAACAGAATGGAGTACTATTGAGCAGAAGATGCATGTGTGTGTGTGCGTGTGTCTGTGTGTGTGTGTGTGTGTGTGTGTGTTTGTGTGACACTGTGTGCGAGACATTGTGTGTGATTTAGTGACAATGATCCAACCCTTCCGAAAGTGTCATAACAAGCCCTCCAGACATGTTTTTTTCCATCTCAGTATCAAATGGAAAGAGGACTGAGACATCCATTGCCAATAAAAATGTCAATGTTTTTTAAATAAGTCATAGAAGCACTCAAGAGCATTGAGTCGTTTGCAGTGACCACAGGCTAATGCACAGCGGAGTGAGGCTGGGAAATGTGTGAAACCTGAACGTCTAGCTATTTGAACTCGCAGGTGTGAAAAGAAAGCAGAGATGAAAAAAAAGGTGAGAAAAATGCGGCTTGCATGTGCCAGTGATCTTCACATGCCATTAGACCCTCCAATCTGGGCTAAGGCCAAATTAGTGACTGATGCTTTTTGCAAATCCCAGCACTGATAGAAAAGATCTAATACATTTGTATCAGAGGCTTTGAGCTGATTCTCTTTCCTATGCAGTCATTGTAAGTCCCTGCAGATAAGAGCATTAGCTAAATAGCTCAAATGTAAATGCGTTAGATTATTCTAATCACCGCTGGGTTTTGCCAGAGCGTCTGAGGGTAGGATTTTGTCCCCGATTTAGTTTTTGGCATCAATGGTCCGAATGGCGTTGAGTAATATGTCTGAACTGTGGAACACGAGCTCAGTATTTCCTACATGAGTCATTTTTCAGTACCAAAGGTTGAGTCCTGTGACAGCTTTCTGTAGTGGAGGATAGCGACACATGTGTAAGAAATGTGTGAGTATACGTGACCAATGTTTTCAATCATTGATTCTCGAAACAGGGGTGTTCTGCGTTGGCCAGAGGAAATGTAAAGATTATGGATGGATGGATGGATGGATGGATGGATGGATGGATGAATGGGTGGATGGATGGATGGATGGATGGATGGATGGATGGATGGATGGATGAATTTGGCTGCTAGAATAGGCAGACACCTTAACACCATCGTATGCTGTGAATAGGAATGCATGTCAAAAATCTAATTAAAATGAAATAGTAGGCTAAGTAAAGTAAAGGATAAACTGTGGAAATAATTGGATTGGATGTGATGGAAAACAGTTCAAACATATGCTGTCACTTTTGAAGTAGCATTAAAGCAAACTTGACTAAATTGATCCAAAATCTCGACCGTAATGCAAGTTAACCATCATCCACTTATCCTACTTAGTCAACCACGTACAATGTGTTGGAGTACTAGTGCGAGGGTTACGTAGGATGTCATCATGTATTATTGTAAGTAAACAAAGGGAGTCGAATGGAGGCGTTACAGTGTGTCTGGACGGAACTTTGGGATGTTAGTCTTTGCAGACTATTGACATGCACAGAAACCTATATCACACACACTACAGGAAAGGGGGAACCCTACAAAGCATAAAAAGGCATGCAATGATCTTAGCCAAATGTATTCAACTCTGTCAGAAACTTCAAGGAAGAGTCATTGACGTGCCAAGTCGAAAATCAATTACCGAGGCGGATGGAGCCCCACATGTCGGCAAGGACACTTTCAGGTGATAAGCTCCTGTGTTTCTGAAGTGTCAACAGTATCAACATGAGGCAGAGCCATTAGTGTGTCTCCTCTGCTCTCAGCTCTCCTCACTGCTGGCAGGGTTTGGATTTTTTTTGTCCCTCCCTTCAAGCATTCCACTGGCTGTACTTCCTCTGGGGCATTTTACCGCAACTTCACAACACCCGGGCCGACTGCTCGCCTCGCTGACTGTGGAGCTAGAACAGTGATAGAGTTCTGGCATCGAAAATAAAAGTGAAAAATAGAACAAAGGGGTTTAGTTTTCCACATTTTTTTCGCCATGTCACTCATTTTCTTTCACTGTTTTGGCATGTAGGGGTGTTTTGAGGAATGTTAAAATGTTAGGAAATGGTCAAAAATGTCCTTGGATTTGATTTTCCGATAATGTAGAATAAACAAGGAACATTTTAAGCAGAAACGATAGCACTTTTTCTTTCATAACGGGACCTATTTGGTAATGTTACATATTCAACAGTCTTTTAATACATGATGTATAAATTCTGTTTATATTTGGTGCATAGGCTAAACTGTGATTGCGGGTCTTATTGGTTGTGCCTAGATGCTTACCTTAAAGAGCTTGAAAGATATGATACAGGGGTGTGTGTGTGTGTGTGTGTGTGTGTGTGTGTGTGCATAACTGCTGCTTATCTGCGCTAAGGTGGGCACGAGTGTGCGTCTTTGCCGTGGTTATATGATTTAATATCATTCTAGGGAAATTAAAAATAGGGCCTGAGGACAGAAAATGAAAGATTGTGAATACCGATCAGAGAGAGAGGAATCACATTACAGACAACAAAAGAGACAGAAAGGAAGAGAAAGCAAGTAGAGGAGAAAAACAGACTCAGCGTGGGCAGGAAGGCGGGAAAAAAAAGCAGCCAGACGGTGTTGCAGGAAACTGTAGCACAGATATGATTCTGCTCATTTTGTGTGCACACACCACAAACCCACAAAAAAAGATATAGTCAAGGTGAAATATGCCTGGCTCACTTAAGAACTGGCCCGTCTCAGTCCATTAGTAAATTAATGGTTGGTTTTGAACCGCCAGCTCCACCAAGTTAGCGATACAGCAGCAGTACCACAAACTATGTTTTCATGAACATGAGCTTATAGATATAGATAGTTTATAGATCTTAACTAGCCAATCTTAATTTAGACAGTACTGTCAGCAAACTGCCATGTCTTACACTGTGATCACTTGCTCACTGGAATTGACAAAGGCCACTGTTTGCTAGCTATTTAGCAACGTTATCGTTCTAGGTACGAAATAATTACAGCTCCATTGACCCAATCAAATCAACAGTAGCTCCTTTTCCACAAAAGTATAATAAGTAACAGTCTAGTGAATGTGTTAAAACATTTTAAAAACACATGTAAAACTTTTATTTGTAGGGTAAGAAGTATCCAGCATTTTGAGCGGGTCTCAGTTATGCAAGTGAAGAAAAAAAAAAGAAATCTCGGAAAAAAGTCAAACTTTTATTTTGAAGGCCAAAATGTCTAATGCTGCGTGTGCAGTAGCCTTTCTACTGGAAAAGTCGGAGTAGAGAAAGGGTTTTGAAAACTGCTGTCATGTAGTGATCAAGGATTGGCTCCAAGTCTGTCTTTTTATTTCATACAAAAGATATGTGCTATACTGCAGTGGCTCAAAACGTTGGGTCGTGATTTATTGACGAAGGAAAAGGTGGGTCCTGAGGCTTGACCAGTTAAGAACCACTGAATACACTGAATATTTGAGTAGCCAATCAACACTGTGCAGGTTGTAGAATTAACGTACTGTGAATTTGGCACGCTATGATAAACGTACTAATAGGGAACAAAGCCGAAGCAGTGCCTCCCATACAGCATTATATCTGCACATCTAATGGGAAAGGAAGTGTTACTTAATTAAATGAAACTGCATGTGTTCTCTTGATGACTCAGCAAATGATTCCCTTACATTTTTGTTGGGTACAGAAAGCAGTTCATCTGAAAGTAATGTACACATACTATGTTTGCATTGTACTGTACCTTCACATTTCTCCAGGATCTGCACCGTGTCTCCGATTTCCAGTGGGAGGCCATGCTGGACAGTCCCTCGGAAACTGGCCAGCACTACAAGAAGAAGAAAGAAGAACAAAAACACCCACATTGGTTATTTTAACATTTGAGTGCATTTATGCAGAGTTTGAGAAAGATTTGACACAAAAAACAAAACCCTTGACTACAGAAAATAACAGAGAGAGAGAGAGAGGAGGTGCAATCGATAACCTGTGTAGGTGAAATAAAATCAGAGCTTATATAAATAATACAACATCCCGGGATTTCTGCAGAAACAGCACACAAAGCAAACTTACATAAATACATTCTGTGTCATGAAGAAGCTATCAATTGAATCTTTTATTCAAAAACGTAATATGGGCATATTTTGAGCAATTCAACACCACCTACACATGGGTCATAAATCATTTCGGGTGATGCAGCGATAGAAGGAGCAGCTTGTTTTTTGATGCACCTTGTATGGTCAACCACCACGGCACATATTTTCCCCTAATACCCAGTGGAAAACCTCAACGACACGTACATGTGGTAAAATAACTTTCTCCCCACGTTCTGATGACATCAAACAACCTGTTCCTGGAACTCTGCTTATGTGATAAAAGCTTTTAGAGTGGATGGACAAGAGCAAAAATAGTTGTGTAATCCTTCAGGGGTCAAATATCCAGAAAGGCTTTTGTTTTTGCATGTTTTCCTATCATCCAAATCAGTCAAAAAGTGATGGAGAGCACACGTAAGGATGGATTTAAAGGGATTCCTACCTTACTTTTGGGGCTTTACCCTTTCCTGTGTTGTAAATATTTGTGTGCATGTAAATGGTGTGCCAAGTCCCAATGTTTGCTCCTGAAAATTAGCTTTAAAAAGAAGTCTAGGGGGGTTGATTGCACTCCAGTTATTTAAGACTACTGGTACAACATGCAGTTTTGAGGTTGCACGACATGGTTCTTTATAAAGGAGCTGGAGAACTAAAAGAAGTTGCATTATGGGAAGTGTACGATCCACGCAAGACGGGATACTTCTGCTTCTGCCACACCACTCTTTCCTAATCGGTTTTATGCGAGTCCCTAGATTATGAAAGTGCAATACTAAAATTGCTGAGTACTGAGAGATAAGGAAGCAGAGAGAGAAATGATGAAGGTGTTTGGAGAGTGTAACAGCAAGCACGGAGAGTGAAAAGCTGTTACGAAACAGAGACCTATTAAAATGAGTTTGGACTCTGTTCTGAGATGATGTAACAGACATACTGTGGGAGATTTCAGTTTGAACATGACTAACATGGAGACAGTGATGGTGCATTAGCAGTGAGTGGTGCTTTGCAGAGTGTAACATCCATCAGAAGTGAGTGTCAGCTATTCAACCAGCTCTTTACTGCGGAGCCTGACACACACACAGAGAAATTAACCCGCACCGTTAAACCTGCACCGTACAAATGTCCACACACTTACAGAGGCAGAGCATTTACACAAGTAGCTTATTCAGCCATGTATGCAAACACACACACACAGCATGCATGCATTCACAGGAGGACACACACCCAGACAGCTTTACTGGGATTTGGAGTGGAAATGTACAACAAGAGTCGCCGTCATGCAGAACTGAGAGGAATCAGCTGGAGTGTTTAGAGGGAATTTCATTTCCTCTGCCTTTCCAGGGCTTGTCCAGTGTACCTGAACGCACCGTCCGAAACAGCACTGAGAGAATTTCCCCCAGCTGGAGAGGGATTATATTTAATCCAGCACAGATTTAGAGACAAAGCGAGGTGCACCGGGAGATCTAGAGTGCAAACATCATGGGCACACAGGTTGGGTTTCATGGACTGTTGACCACGTAAAGACGCAGCACGGGAGGACACACACATTAAGCATTCAGTAAATCCCCAAATCAGATTTATTCTCCTAAAAACCAAAGATATTTTCCTTTTATGGAAACATTTATAAGAAGTTTAGGTGAAATAATTTTAAAACAAAGCACCATCTGAATTTATGGATTTATTTGACTTACAAAAAGCTGTATTCACTCGACTGCCAGAGGTGTTTAACTTCTTATTTTATATATATATTGTTGGCAGAGTAGCCCACTACCCAGGAGAGCGTTCATTGAATTACCAATGCAAACGCTCTCTTATGTCGACATTGAGAACAGGTCTGCTGATGAAATCAAACGGCAGCCAGACGTTCTGTGCCGTCTAAAACTGTGTGTGTGTGTGTGTATTTGATTCTGAAGCTTCGACAGCTCCTTGTTATCCCTCGAGCTGCAGAAACACTATCTTTACAAGGGATTTGTGCACATCTGACTTTGTAATTCATTCAAAGACCAACCGCCTGCACGCACACACACATGGAAACCCGAAACTTGTCTACTTTTTGTAATTCAGTTCCCCTTTGCACACACATAGGCAATCGCAGCAAAACACCCTCACAAAGTGTGCCCATTGCATGAATTATCCAAGTGACTTTCCCAGCTGCGGTCAACTAAATTATTCAGATTCAAGTCTGCTGTTTTTATGGGTTTTTTTTCTCAGTGAAATGAAAGATTCCTGCCTGTCAATTTACACGCAGCTGCTGTCTGTCAGACCGTCTGTCTCTAGCTGCCTGTCAGGCGTCTGTCAGCCGCCTAGCCAAAACAAAAGTGCGCTGAGGAGGCAGGGATGGTGCTTACACTTCAGGGCGAGGATTTGTTGTTGTGTTGAGAAGAAACTTGATTTGTTGTTGTGTTAAGAAAACATTTTGAGAGAGATTCCTTTTATGGCCTTTGACCAAATGCCTGCAGCAACAAAAAAGCAGGTGGAATATCCAATGACTTTACACACTTGTGCACACACAAACATGGCACGTCTAAGTGGGTACCACTGCGGCATGAAAATCAAATTGCATAGATTGAGCAAAATCCGACCCGCTGATTCTCCGATGTGACATGAACACACACAAACACTGTCTGTCTTCCAGATGGCCTCAAAAGACCATCAACTCAGCCGCCAAAAGGCAAACTGAGTCCTTCTGACACAACCCAAACACTCACAGATGATTCTAAGTGACACAAGTCCAGCGGGTCGAAGCGAGGACGATGCTATTCTTAACCACACCATCGTTCCTAAACTAGACATTTCATAAATATGGCAGCCAGGAAGAGGCATGTACACATGAGTAAACAAGCAGAAAACACAACAATGGAGAGACACAGACAGGGGGGAAACTATGTGCACAGTCGGTCTTCTCAGGAGAAAACAAGAGTGGTGAGGGAATTGAAACTGACAAAAGCATCAACAGAGGAACACAGTCCAAAATAAAATCCAGAGGGTCTCGGTTGGAGGTTTAACGCTGATGCGGTGTGTCACTGGGTCTTCTTACCAGGGCTAACATGGCAGCACACATCTCCATCACAACTCTACAGAGGGTCACTTTGAGATTCTCAGCTCGTGGCAACGTCATAAAGAGAGCAACACTGAGAGCAAAAACTAAAACTTGAACGATCCAAATATTCCCTGACAGCTGAAACTAGTTTTTATCAAGTGGTTAACCCAGACAATTTTCATGACACGTAGACTTTGATGAGTATTATTTATTTAAATGAACAAAATCTAAATGTCAAATCTATTATGAAACATCTGTTGATTACTTTTTTTCTCATTCAAGCCAAAACACCCAAGTTTTGTCCTCTGCGAGACGGCCGTTTGAGAATTCAAATGTCCCGATGTATAATGTGGTGAAAATTATGCTAAAGTAAAGTCAATGTACTCAATATGTTGTCTTGTCTTGACTCAGAATCACAGAGGTCATGCACTTGGCAAGAGTCTGGATGTCTGAAGAGCGCTGCCCCCCACCCCCCACCCCCCGGAAGCAGAACAGTTTTGAACAGCTGTCCATCTGGCCAGTGTTGAAACATCCCATCCTTCCTCAACGTTTGGAAACGGTGTTAAAACCATCCTAAATATGGTATTACTGAGAGACATAAGAAGGAAATGTCACCATTGTGTGTGCAAGCATGTTCCAGCAGTTCACTACATACATGTGATTACGCAATAAAACCAATACAATAACTAAGGGTCTCAGGACAGCGTGTTAACATGTGTCTATTACACGAGTAAATCCAAGTAGGCTAGCTCTTTTGTCTTCCTGTAATAAATAATTCATGCACAATGGGTACTTTCCACAAGTTCCTTTAAGATCTGAAAAGGTCACTTCGGGCTTTTGCAAAGTTGAGTGGGGCAATTTTAATATTTACCAGGGATTGTGATTCATATTTGAAAGGTTATTGATAGCTTCATCAATAATGAAAAGGGTTTGCAGCCCAAACGTGCACATCTGATCAAAGTCAAAGGTTGAATTTCCATCCTAAATGTGCTTTCACTTTGGCTTGAATGAGAATTGTATGCCTGTTGGTAGTTTGCAAATGCATTCTGCTGAGTAAGTCAAGATCCCTGGAAAGCCCACTGGCTCAGATTAAGCCTGCATGTGTTTTATGCTGCCGCTTGCAGTCAAGGCCTGTCAAACAACGTTACATTTGGTTAGCTCTTCCCTACGTCTTAGCTCCAGAGAAGAACAACAAACACCGCCACAGAATAAAAAGAAAAGCCAGCGCCTCTTCTTGAAGACTGCTGGATGAGGCAGGTATACCGCAGTGATCAAAGCATTATGTTGCTGCTACACTTAATTTTACCCTTAATTTGACCATAAAAAGGAGAGAAAAACACCTCATAGCCCAGAGCTATTAGCAGCTTTTTTATCACATGGCAAATTTCATTCAAAGCGCTTGTTAATTTGCTTTTGAACCTCATTATCCTGACCTTTTCTTCTCCCCGACTGATCTAACAATGATTCATATGCACTATCCCCTCCCACATGTTAATTATACAGCATTTATGCCATTAATATGCTAATTTGTCAACACAGCAACTAGTGGGGCTCCGCTGGCCCCCATTACTGCGAAAAAGTGAGGATCGTGAAATGTAATTTGTGCGTGAGTGCAATTTTAAACATGCGCTGACACACACAGGCAAACACACATTTGTAAGATTAAAAAGAGACTAATGAGTTGATTCAGAGGAAGAGATATCCAGAATGGGGAAGCAATGCTATTTGCTGTCCTATATCTTATGCATTCACAAGGTGAGTTCTAAAAAAGGAGCCCCTAACACACAGAACTGAGAGTTAACTAACACTCATAAACCCCATCACATCCTCAAGCTGCAAACACTGCGTGCTGTACATCCACTGACCGAAAGCATAACACGGTCAGAACCGCATTTGCTAAACCGAAAGGGCCTTTCATTCCAGCAATGTGACTCAAATATTCCTACTCAGACCAAAGCTAGCTCAACTATGTTTTGTCTTAGCCAACTTCATGCACACTTTCCAAAGACTTGAGGCATTTATCGTTCTTTGTGGTGAGGTAATAGGGGAGAAAAGTCATGTCAAAATACCGAATAGTGTCCCACCGCCTCATGTATTCAAGGCATGTATTCAGTGACAGTGGTAAACAGCACATAAGGACTTGTTTAGGGATCGTGTACAGTAAGAAACCCACAAACACGCTTTTATGCGTAAAGCAGGCATGCTTTCCACAAATACACACACACTCACATGAGTGTGACAGAGCAGCAGAGGTATCTGACGGCTTAAGTGTGAGCTAGAGGAAGATTAAGTCAGCGTGTGCACTCATGTGCATCTGCAAAAAGGTGATTTCTCTGCTAGAGCTAGGAATGCTGGGAAGTGGCATCATGCATTTTAAAGCAGGGGAATCAACGGGGGTCGGGCGGCGGGAGAAGAGAGCAGGCAGACGGATGAAAGTGGCGGCGCTGAGGAGGCCTTGAACTGAACTTGGCAGTCGGTGCGCACACACACACACACACACACACACACACACACACACACACACACACACACACACACACACACACACACACACACACACACACACACACACACACACACACACACACACACACACACACACACACACACACACACACACACACACACACACACACACACACACACACACACACACACACACACACACACACACACACACACACACACACACACACACACACACACACACACAGGTCTGATAGGCAGCGCGGACAAAAGCCCAGGCTGACAGAATCACCCAGGAGGAACGGCTTTTCATTTGGCTTTCTCCATTGCAGGCCTCCAGGTTGCTTTCTCTGCCTTTGTGCGCGTGGAGATAGCAACCTCACCGCCATCCCAAAACCGCTCACTAGCAACAATAACCCAGGAGCTCTCAAAGCAGAGTTGTGTGAGAAATGTTATTACTTTTCTGAAATGGCTGCATGACAAAAAAGTGCTCTTCAGGGCTCAGAATCTTTTCAGCAGTCCCTCAGTGTCATAGACTGTATTTCAAATGTCATACCAACAGTATCAGAAGCATTAAGGAAGTCAAAACTCTGCAGATGACACACACAGACACACTGGGTTTGCTCTCTCTCAATAAAGTGAGGGGTAAAAAGTTTTTTACCAGCCATAAAGAGCAGAAGAGCACTCAGTTTGTCCTGCTGGCCTGAGCAGGAGAACTCCTAAATGACTCAGATTAAACGGAAATATAGGTCAGTGCTTTAAACCTCACCTCATCCCAAGGCTTTAATCTGACTGTGTGTGTGTGTCTGCATGTATTAAACAGCCGCCTGATGCCAAAGTGTAGATGAAATGATTGCTATAATCCTCTTGGCAGAGGTTACCTGCATACATTTGTCATTTGTATCAAGTATTTTTGCGGTGATAGTTTGCACACTTTCTTAAGCAACTAAGATCTTTAAGATATCTTTATCCAAATCCTCCTCTCTAATCCCATATCACTTTCCTAGCAGTTTATCTCCTTAATACTTCTGGGATAGCTACTCACAGCCAATGAGGTGCATGATGACTTCAGGGACACTTCCTGTGACTGGGTTGAACGGCATTTGTTGCCAAAAACAAAGCAGCCCCGAATTCCAGCTCTCCCCAGAGAACAAGAGGAAGCCACAACAATTCCACTCCAGTGTTTTTATGCCTGTAAATTAACACCCCAGAGTGCAAATATGAAGAAAAATGGGTCATCTTCATCAGGTATGTTGCACATTTAAAGCTGCACTGTTGGGTTTAAAGGGCCGCTTCAAAGAAGAGGAACAAACGCACACAACACGGCATATTATCTTTTCAGATTCATGAGGTTTATGTGTTAGCAAAGCATACTCCCATTATAAATTCAGACACAGAGCAACATTTGCATTAAATCAAGCCAAAAAATACCTCTCCTTGTATCTCTGTGAATTCAATGTCTGGCTATTTACTGCTGCTAAATGCTCCACTGTGTACCCCAGCTAGTTGCTAATGGTGTCTGTCTGATGATGAGTCCTGGTAAAACGAGTAGAGAGAGTTATTTCTCGGTTGATGAGAGCAGCGAGAGTGATCAAAAACAATAAAGGAGCTGGCATAAACACCAAAACAATACGCTGAAAGAGACTCAAATGCTCTGTAGAGCTGAGGGGAGCTGCAGAGCTGGATGAAAACTGTTATCTAAGCCAGTAAACAAACACGGCATGGACGCCAGAACTACAAAACAATAAACCAAACTCATTTTTGACACGGTAGAATTATCCTTTAAATATTAATGCGGTCACTATCTTCCACAAGACCCGAAACCGCACTCATAAAATATCTATTCTCTCTCTTTCTAATGCTCATAACACTCTAGATGCAAATGCTAGGAGCTGCAGCGTTGCAGAGTGCTGATTTTCCAGCAGCAACTGAAGTCACACTGACACTGGTGCCTACACATCCTCCCACCCTGCAGAGAGAAAGATGGAGAATGGAGGATAAAGGCTAGGATATACAGAGAGGGAGAGAGGAGGGAAGTGAAGGGTGTGGGTGATGACAAAGCAATAACAACAGAGGAGAGTGATGGAGGGAGGATGTTGAGGACAGAGATAGATAAGTAGCCTGCGTCACTGACAGATGAAGCAGAAAGAAGAAGGCAAACATCTGCTTTCCTTCCTCAACGGTTAGAAGTGGGAGTGTCAAATGAAACCAGACATCAATCAGTTTCTCTCTCATTCTGACTCGCCTCATTTCCGATCTCTGCATCTCTCTTTCGTGGCAAAATGAGGTGCGACTGACCTCTAACTGCACTTCAAGCTCTCTTCACTATGCTAAATGACATCACATTATGCACTTGCAGATGAAAACACAAAGGTGCGCACCAAAGCTGACCGGAAATCAACAGTGAATACGTGCATACCTGTGAGTTAAACACACATATCTTCTCCATTCACATAGGACACTTTGGCAGGTTTGTGTGTGTAGCCGTCTGACATCACGTCTCACTGACTTGACATCAGCAAAAGACCCTCACACAAAAACACACACGCTTGTTTCCACAGCTCCGGGCTTCATCAGCCGGGCCCGCATTGAGGATGATGAAACGATGATGAAACTAAATCCACCAAAAACAGCATCTGTGGTTCTTATCTCCCAGCTCCAGTTCAAACTCTGAAGGAGTGGCCTTTATAAAAATGCAAAGAAAGGGAAAAAGGTGCCCCAAGGTGAAGCTAAATCAATCGGATTCTTACGAGCAAAGCCGGTTAAACCAGTGCAACGGCTTAGTTTTTATTTGTGTTGTGCATCTGTCAGGAGACTTAAAATGGGAGACAGCCTACAGCTACAGCCTCAGGTCTATAGATGCACAGACACTAGGGGGATTTGTGCTGACTGGGGAGCAGGAGGATTGGGTTGGAGACAGACAGAAAGAGAGACAGAGAGAGATGGCAAAACAGTCAGACTGGCAAACAATGCGGTGGAGAGACACAATAGAAAAGACAGGATGAGTGGGGGAAACAGAAAGAGAAAGGGAGAGGGAATCAAAGAGGGAGGCAGGAGACATAAGTAGCTGTCAGCGTCTGAGTATCTCACATCACTTTGTTCGGCCTTGTTCAGTGTGGCAGCTCGAGGGGCAAAGAGAGATGCTCCCTGTCGGCTCTCCAGCATGTTCACGCCGACGGCAGGTCCAGTGGAGAGAGGTGTGGACGAGGGCATGGAGCTAAACACTCGCAGTGGGTCAAATCAATCACGGGGAAGATGGAGAAGATGACAAGGGGGGGGAAAGCGTCGAAGGGCAACATTTTGTGGGTAGAATCGCTGGTTGATAATGCAAAATCACCACACACTTATACAAGATGCTTCAGACCTGATCCTTAAGTGGCATAAGAAAGACGATGGCCTCTTTGCTCACCACGAGGTTGTGCGCAGAGCCTTGCGGTGAAAAACAGCTCGCTATCATTTGTTTCGATGGTTAGGTCCCCGGCTGGCTTGCACCTCTTCATCCAGCTGTTATCTGAAAGCTGTATAAGGTGAAACTGCAGAGGCCCATCACACAGGAAAAGTGTGGGCGCATATCACGCGAGCATGTATTTCAGGTCAAAGTTGAAGCACGAAGTTGTTCTGCAATAAGGGATGGGTGTTTCCGAGACGGTTTGGGTTGTAGTTTTCATTTTTGACTTACTGTAGCTGTACTTTCAAAAAGCTTTGACCAAACTGGGACTTTTACTGAATGCTTAACGGCATTTGAAGGCCTGGGAGTGACACTAATACCAATTCTTTGATACCTTTTTTTCCATTTTTCTATTCAATAACCATGATTTCAATGAAACAGTCAGTTGCATAAAATGCCTCCACCCTGAACATTCAAATATAACTGTACAAAATTATACAATTGGGGGACTCGGGGGGTTCAAACCTGACATATGCACCTCTTTTTTTTTCTTCCCTGTCTATCAAAAAGTAAAAAAACAAGACAAGCTGTACAATGAGGTATTTACTGACCTATAAATACACAGCGCTTCACATCACCATACCACAGACTGTGTGGTAGCTGCTGCGGTAGAGTGCTAACTTATGTTGCATTAAATTGAAGAGCGCTTGTGGTAATGCACTACGAGAAAAACTGGTCTTTTTCTAAGAACTAGGTTCATAAAAATAATTACATTCAGGTATTGCTTGTATGTATTTGATTACTACGACCTTAAAAGGTTTCCAGTAATACTGTAGGCTTAGGGTATGCTGATGGTAATAATGCTATATCTCTCATTGAAATAGATGCTTTGTTTGTGGTGATCGCAGCTGATGGAATTAAACGTGCTCTGCACTTCCAACAAAATGTGCTCTTGCTTCTTAATCAAGCCAATGATTAAGAACTTGTAATATAATTGAATGATGATGAAAGTCAAGAGTAGCAGCAGTTATTCATCCCTCAGGAAATAAAGACAGTACAGCGACACACAACCAGGAACGATATGATTTCTGCTTCGCTCTGGCTCTCCTATAACTTTTTCCCTAGTTCATTCAAAGTCTAATGCATTTCAAAAATGCAGTCTTTGGTAAATCTTGCTTGTTAATATTTAATCAAGTTAAGTGTAAATTAAAAGCTTTCTTGCATTAGTAAATTGGAATGTTTTTCAAGCCTGAGGACGATGAATGAGCAGCTCAGTTTGAGGGGGGTTTTCATTCGTACACTCAGCGTGTGTTGCTGTGATAATGTGCTGGTATCATACCATTCAATTTATTCATATCAAACTGGACAGCTGGTACTTATCACCTCATTAAAAAAATATTTGCCCACCGCACTTTGGTGAAAAGCATGTTGTACTGCACACGTACAGAATCTCAGCATGCACACATGCATGACATTGCACTCATAGGTCTGCGGAGGCATATGATACACACAAAGCACACACATGATGCTAGCGTGGTTAGCAGGGGGGGAAGTCGGGCATCTCTGAGTCTGCACTGAGCCGTGAACAACCATATGGAGGCATTCTTCTTAGTGACCCCCACTGGATTGTTGAATGACAGTAGCCTAACATTTTATTGCACACAGATGCGGGGTGTTTTTGATTTGTTGTTACGGCAACATGCCACCACAACAGCCACCACCGCACATTTAATAACAAGGAGCCAGCCGTGACACAAAAGCCCACGGACGACGGATGAACTTTGAGCAACTTGATGGCGTACATAAACTTCTGAGCTAAAATTAAAACTATTGTTTTGACATTCCTCAGTGTAGAATGAGATCAATCCGTGTTTAACACAGAAATATACTCAACTGGTTCTTCTATGCATGTGTGGTTTAAAAAGGCCAGTAAGGCTCCCTACTGTAAGTCTCTTGGGTATAGGGTTATGGTGCTGAGAGCTGAGAGGGAGTGAAATGAAAAAAATAACTGCCTCACACACACACACACACACACGGCATCCTAATGCGCTTATACAATATGTATTTGTTTGCATGTGTTAAATTGTGTTGTGTGCGTTCACGCCAGCAGTATCTAAACAAGCTTAAACAACAGGCAGTGTTAACATGGTCCCTATGGGCAGGCCGGCTTCTGCCTCATCACCTGATTAGCAACCCCTAGATCAAGGGCGACACACGCACGCACGCACGCACCCGCACCCGCACCCGCACCCACACACACACACACACACACACACACACACACACACACACACACACACACACACACACACACACACACACACACACACACACACACACACACACACACAGAAGCAAAGGATAAGTGGATAGGTTAGCCTGAAAGAAGGGAAGAGTTGGTCGGATCAATGGGGCTTAATGAACAAGTGAAAATGAATGGACGAGGAAGTGATAGAAGAGAGAAGATCCAGGGGGGAAAGGACACAAGGGGTCGAATGTATCTTTGGAAGATGTGGTAGACGTCAACATTTAAAGACAAGAGTACGTAAAACTGGATGTTAGCATCTCGACAGTCTTCGACAGGATTTTGCTTTTCAGTGTTTATTATATGATACCACTGCTAAGCCAAAGGCAGAATCGTGTTTGGCCTAACGACGTTAAGCAGTCTCATTTAGTAACTTGTTAGCAACTGCTGTTTTTAAGACACAAAGTAGCTTCAGACATTCACAAGTGAGGTATTTACTGACATGTTTCATTAAGCTTATGTGGACCACCGACCATATATCAAGCTTCTAACCAAAAACACGCTCAGAAGAATGTCGACTTCGAGGCGACGGAACAAAATGTGGTAATGCTAACCTATTTTCTTAAGAAAATAAGTTGGGTAAGGATGTAAAGAAAAAGAGAGTCAGGGGATCCTTATATCATGAACGTTATTAGAGGACCATAAAGGTTTAAATTGAGTTCAACCTCATAAGCCATTTTCCTCTCCTTCCCCCTTTGATCCTAACACTTCCATTAGCGATGAAGCTGGCCGTTCATGTCCCTTTGAAGCCCGAGATCAGCTTCTTCAGGATAAATGACCCCATGCTGCAACCGTTAAATGCTAAGCCTCGTAGAAGATGCAGTAACTCGAGTGCAAAGTAAAGAGACAAAGACCAAGAAAGTGGAATGGAAGAGGGGTAAATTACTATGTTGATGATATGGTAGAAGCTAATTATAGAGTTCAAGACAATTGGAGCTATTATGTTACTTATTTAGCCTTGTTTGTTACAAACAAGATAAAAAACTAAAGGGGCATAAACGAAAAAGGCATCATAAACACAAGAGACGGAAGATCCCACTGGACCCAAATACTGTAGTCCTTATTCTAGACATAACTTCACATCCTGGCCGAGTAGCCTCCAGTCTGCCCCCATCCCCAGGAGATAAAACAAAGAGCTCTGTGACAATAGACACTGTATAAGAGAAGCGGAGCATCGAAGCATCAGTGAGTGATTCTAGTCACTGGGGAGTGTATGTAAAACTGGAGACTGAATGGAAAGACCACAGTGCTAGGTGCAGGTTGAGATGTTAGACATGTGGCAAGATTCACTGCGTGGGATCGAGACTCGGGAAGAAGTGCGCGATAACACGGACAGGACATGTGTGGAAATGTCACACATCCACTGCCAGACGGTGATAGCCTCCGTGCACAGCCAGGGTAATTGAAGACCCTTCACAGGAAGTGGCGGCGTCGAGCAACTCACGGGCAGACACATAGTGGCTCCGCTCAAGGACACACAGATGGCAGGGGCAACACAAGCCACTGAAGCATCTCGTATTATCATCTAAGCTAGCCAGTCAGTCAGTCAGTAAGCTAGTCACTGCTTCACAATAGCAACCACTCTCCAGCTTTCAATGTGTGCGCCTCCCTTAACATGGAAAAAAAGAGCAGCTAAGCTAACTACTTAAGGGGAAACCTGTGAAGCGTAGCATATTAGGCGAATCCAATGGACACTAGACTGGAGGGATACGTGATGGATGGATGGATGACTTGTTTAATTATAAAGAGATAGGCAACACCATGGGGCTCAAAGAGTGGGCCTCTGAACCCTAGGCCGCCCAAAGAAGTCCTATATTGGGTTTTCAAATTATGGTTTGTTTGTATTGGAACTTTTTTGGGGGGGGTCTGGAACCATTTTTACCATGCTTTGTGGATGTGGCTTTTTTACACATCTGATCTAATTATTAAATGTTGTTTTCAAAGTGTCAATATAGGAAATGTCCAAAGTCAATGACTAGTTCAATTGTGTTAAATAATCATGACTTCAACATTGGCCAAAATAATCTAGGAGCCCCCAGTCTGAGCATTGTTGTGGTACAGTTTACACATTTAAGACAGAGATAAATAGGGAATTCCTCAGTAAATCATGAGCAATAATAGGTCCCTAAACACATGTATAGATTCTGTTCTGGACAACTTGTGATAAAATCCAACATTTATAGTCCAAATGCATTCTGCAAATCTGTTGCCAATACAGTTTAGTATCCTAATAGCCTCTAAACAAAGAGGCATTCAACAGTGGCAAGTACAGGGCGTACCACTGGGTTTCAGGCCATTGTTAGCATCAGCAAAAGTTTGTAAGCTCTGCCCCAAGTCTTTCCGAGCTCAGCGAAGTAGAACGGGGAGAGAAGGCTATTTAATGTGGAGGACACAATGGAGCCGCACTAACAATGACAAGATAGCGACAGGGATGAATGGCGAGTGAACCAAGAAATATGACAAGTATGGAGCCCGTCATGGAGCCCAAGCCTCAGAATAAAAACGAAATGTTTTCCATATGGGATGCATTACGCTTTCCATAAGCCACAAGATATGGAGAATGACTGCCTGAGTGTGTGTCCAGGTCTGTGTTGGCACTGGTTCTCATTCTTTCCTATAAAGCAAAAATGAGGATTGGATTCCAGGGCTTGTTAGAGTGCCAGTTGAAACTTAGTCAGATCGATAATGGATGTCATGCAAGCGCACCGAAATATGGGCAAGTAATGGGGCTGATCCGGAAACCCTGATTTACTGGAAACCATTATAAAATCTGACGAACGTTCAAGGTCTCATTTGAAAATAAGTGAAATCCTTTGTCGTTCAAAGTCTAATGGCTTTGTGAGGGAAATGGGTTTCCTTCCTTCTGCGTGCTTCAGTCACCTTGCCTGGCGCTTCCTGTCAGGAAATGTAGGCGTCATGTAAAAATTCCAAGAGGTGACTTGTTGCCCAGATTTGCTTTCATGTTCATCCAGAGTCGACATAAACGAGACTGAAATGTAAACAAGGGCGGGCGGCCGGATGCAACTGATTCCAAAACAGCCATCTTTAGAATGAGCGCTCTGTTCCCCTCAGCACTGTGCTGTACTGTGCATTTGGATGTATGGCCCGTGTGTGTGTGTGTGTGTGTGCACGTGGCTAAACATTCCTGCGGGGCTAAGGGGTTCAGCTGTCGTCGGGGCTATTTTCCTGTGCGCTGCATGCCATTGGTGGATCAAGGAGGATTATTCCTGGGGTCGGAGAATTTGGGATTGGAAATGGAGAATAAAAAAATACGAGAGAGAATGAGAAATAACCACCGTGGTTTGGAATCTACCAGGAATCAAACGCGGGCAAAGAAAAGGGACTTCGGAGTGGGGCTGTGTTTGTCAAAGCAAACCACGAAGGAAATCACACAGCCAAGAGCTACACTGAGCAAGAGACACACACAGGGGGAGAGAAAGTAGCCACTCAAGCGATTTGGAACCACGAAAATAATTAACCGATACTACTCAACTGTCACACAGGAAAATCCCCAGTGCCTGCTTCAAATTTCGCTTTAGCTCGAAGAGCCACTTCACACTTTGCCTTAATCTTGTCCATTACTGCGGCGACATCAGTGCGAACAAAGAGGAAGCCCCTCCAGTTCATTTTGTAACGACTCTCACCCTGTCAGGGACCCCAAATGAATGAGATTTCAAACTCCCGTTCACATCCTTAGGATCAAATTGGGAGGAGTGGCTATGCTAAAATATTTTAGATGCAGTAGAGAGACAGAGGCAGGCGGACACTGAAAGGGAATGTCAAAGTGACGGCCGTGCCCAGCTAATTTGCTCCAGTCCACAAAGACAAAATCAATGGACTGGAGTAAAAGTTGGAAGGGGGGGCGAGCAAAAAAATGTAAAAATAATAAACGCCCCAGTTTCCTGATTTAGGTCAACTGCAGGCGTGTGCACCCTAATGCTGTCTGTAATTAAATTAAACTGGTTAAAAAGTCTGCAGGAGGCGTGAAGTTGAAGGGGAAAAGAAGGATGAGAGAAGTGGGAGGGGATGAGGCTAGAGTGATTAATTTCATCTTTGTTTCTCTCCTCCCACCGTTCCGAGTGAACACGATCTCGCAAAGTAGCAAGGTAGCCTAGAAAGGACACACACACACACACACCACACACACACACACACACTATAAAGATTCTAATGAGCTACAGAGAGAGTTCCTGAAACTCAAACGGGAGGATGGAGACACACTGGGATGATACTCTCAAGAGGAACTCCACGTGGAACATCCATTGACAGCCGGTCAAATGGCACCATTCTCTCCGCCTTGCTATACTTAATCTCATCTACATCCAGCTCTCTATCGCTTTTCAATTCTCACTTCCTTCAAGTTTCCCTTCACTTCCTTTTATGTGGGATGCGATAAAGGAACTACCAGTTCATGCTTGGGAAATTAAAGCCCCGATTAGCTACTATCAGCTTCAAACGCCTACGCAGTAAAGAGCCTGGGATGTTTGTCTATAAATAATGATTTATGGCTGTTATCTGACATTGATCACACATTAATTGGATCAAGTTATACACTAACCATGACTGATTGTCACAAAATTGACAAGATTAATCCCTGATTAGGACAAGATTTCAAATCTATGTAGAGCTAGAACTATTCAAACAAAGAGATGAGTGACAGAAAACTAATTGACATTTTTCTGCCAAAATTGCCATACATTCACCAGCTCCAGCACCCCAATTATGAAGATTTACTCACCCTTATTACTTCATTTGTTATAAAAATGATCATATTTGGGTTTCAGACAAGTGGTAAACTGATTGAGAAATGATCCGGAGAATAATCAATAAAGAAAACAAGCTTTAGTTGTAGCCCTCACCCCATTGTATGCAAGAGTTAAGTATTAAATGCTGCAACCGATGCATAATGCCTTAATCTACATAAAGCATCATGCAAAGCTCTGATACGTTAAACAAGCTCCACCAATCAGCTGATCATGTTGAGGTTTAGTTTCTATATGGTTAAAGAAATGAGGTTAGGGATGCAAATCCTAGAAATGGAAGCAGACTGACTGGATTGTGGATTTAATATTGATGTTATGATCTGAATGTAGTCATATTGGAGACTGGCTTTATACACATCTTTTCCTAGAACACACTCACTCACAGCATGTTGATGCAGAAGGCTTGTCTACAGATATATGTCAAACAAACAGTCCCAGCCAGCCAGTCACCCAGTTCATCCTAAGTGATGATAGTAAGGTTACTGGTGCATTAGGACAGCCTGTTTAAAGAGGATTATGGCTGTAGCCCAGATGAGGGTCCGGGGAGAGCTTACTGGTGACGCGTCTCCCACTGATGATGCCTGGAAACATATCCGTTCAAATCAATGGCCTGGTTTCAAGCGCAATCACCAACATTACCACACTAACCTTTGAACCAATACAAGCTGGATGAACTAGCTAGAGTTTATTACAAACTGTCAAATGGTACCAGGGATGAATCAGGATCAGGACAATCTGGATCAGGACAAAAAGGAAACTGCACTTTTGGTCGGAATTTTAAGCAAAGAGGACTTCCTATTCTGCTTTGGGGAAACAACAGCAGCATCAGCCTCCATGCTAAGACATATGTTAAAAACGTGTGCGGTGCAGCATGCTCCATTTGTATTTATAGCATCACCATACTCATTATGTCAGCACGCCACAGCAGAAGGCCCGAGCTAGAGAACCGAGAAAGGCACAGGAAGGAAGACAATGCTTCAACTCGGGTTTCTGTTAAGGCATGCAAGCCCCTCACATTTGTCCTGGCTGTGAAGAATGTGTTTTCCAATTAAGTTTATTTTTGAGGGTGATGGAAAAACAAAGTTGCCGGAGTCAACTGAGTAAACAAAGTCAGGAGGATGGGGGTTTAAGACAAAAGGGCATAAATCAGGGACTATCTTTTCACTACTCTTTCAACTTGTACTATTGAAGTAACATGAAAGCATCTGCCTTCAAAAAGCTCAAAGACTGATATAGGATACTTGGCTTTGTAATGACCATCAAGGTCAAAATGGCACTGCTGACGGGTCATTAGGCTGCAGATTAATAGGTAGGGGGATACATGATCCAAAAAGAGATTTCCCTTATTGATCCGTTAACAGCTTCATTCTCTGGGAAAATTCTTCTAGTTGGGTTTTCTATTTTTAAAATCAGATGCCCTTGGGTATGAAACCAGAAACCACCACAATGTTTTCTATCACTTTTAACGCCAACAAAACCATCTGCTGTCAGGATCTGTGGCAATAAATACCGGCAAAAGTGGGCATTTTCTCAATGCCATCAAAGCTTCGGTATTATTTCCATGCCAGAGTCTGTATATTTTATCTGAGGCCAGCGCTCAACACAAATTGCTTGTTAGCAAGAATAGCCGGGGGCCTCTTAAGGTATGAGAACCATCCGCTGGGAGGGAAGCTGCTGTACGATCCCGTTTTGTTCCGATGTTGTTTAGCCCACATAGCCAGCATACATACAAACAATAACTCTCCTCTGCTGTCATCTCTGAACCAACAGCCTGAGGTGGCCATCCGCTGCCATCGCCCAGACCAAGTGCTCTTACTCCCCGCACAAAGGCTCCAGCAGCGGGGGGTTTTCCTTCACATTTCCCCTCTCGCCCCCACACAAAGGGGATCCATTTCAACCGCTTTTAGCAGCACCACTGTCCGCTTTTAGTTCTCCAGACTCCCTCCCCTGAGGGTGTAACTTGTGGAAGAGGGGGGGAATGAAGACACCAGGTGGATGCTTGCAGAGAGGTTAGGCTTGTGGCCACTTCAAGCCATTCCCACAGAGGTTGGATGTTGTTTTTTTTGGTGATTCCTGGCATGGGAAAATAAACTGATATTGACCCTGGTGTCTGCTGTGTATCTTCAAGACAAATCTTTTCTGAATAGGATGGGTTTCTTACTTTAAAATGTGGATTCTTGTGGTCATTTCTTGCAGAGATTTAGATAAGAAAGTTGATATCACTCTCAAAATTGTGCAGTAAATAGGAAGCTACATGCTGCAGTCTGTTAACTTAGCTTAGCAAAAGGACTGCTGAGAGGGGGAAAACAGCTAGCTTTTTAAACCCGTTTTTTATTGAAAAGAACTAAACAGATCTTACGTGTTAATTTGTGGCCTTTACAGGTGATGCCATACTTGCCTTTAAGCTAGCATTCAGCCTTTAAACTTAGGTAAGCTAACCATCTGCTAGCTCCTTTTAAGTTTAGCCTGAAGACTCAACTACACCTGGTCACCGCGCAACACTTGGCAGGAGAGCAAATATGCATATCAACCACAATAACGTACTGTTCCTGTAAAAAAAAAAAAAAGAAGCATGTAGCACGAAAACTCTACTCCATCTCTTCTCTGTTAAATGGCAGAAGACAACCCAGCGTGCTGAATCAACTGAGGCAATCCTCGGTGCAATTTCCAGAAAAGGAGCACAAACAAAGCAAATCAACCCTACAGTGTACTGCGACGCCAACCTTTGGTGTCGCTAGAAGGAGAACTGAAAAAGGCCCCATTCAATCAACGATGAGCAGCAGGAAGAGACTACAGACAAACACAACTTCAAATAATCCACTGGTTTGGATATTTGGGGGCTTAATCATTCCAGACAACTATTTAAATAAGAAATTGGTTTCCATCTCTGCTTGGTTTGAAGGCTTTTTCTCTTAACTGGATAAACATGCTAAATGGGAACAGTCCCTGTAGACGGGTAAGGTTTGAAAAGAGGAGAAGCACTGTAAGAAGTGAACTGGGTCGCAGTTGGAGGTTTAGTCAACCTGATGAATTAAATAGACTCTCTGAGGCAATAACACTCTAAAACACCCACACAATTAATTTACGAATTCACAAGAGTTGCTCAGCTGAAGAGAACAGGCATTTTCAAAGCAATCACATTTTGGAGCTTTGTCACCGAGAGCTAATCTCATTTCAAAGTTGTAAGTCCTCTGTTCTCTTAGCCCTTAAACCTAAATGAAGAGAGCCCCAAATGCAGAATACTATGCATCCTAGGCCTTCTCCTTCAGTAGAATGAAGCTGAGCAGTCGTGCGCGTCAAAAATCAATTGCAATCGGCCTCAACACTTTAGTTCCATATGAGCAGCAATGAAAAGCCTCTTTGAAAGGCAACCTGACATTAAACTGGCTTTTCTGTGCGCGGGCAGAGAGAGGAAGTGAGGGGAGCTGACAGAGGCGAGGTGAGGAGGATGGGCGTTGGGCCAGCATCTCGCAGGTCGACGTCCGGGGCAGAGCCATGCCCTCATCTCGACTGCACAGCGAGAGCAGGAAACAGATCGCTCACACACACACACACACACACACACACACAGGCATGCATCTTAAAAGGGACAAAGATCAGATGTAAAGCCTGTATACAGTCATACACACACACACATTGTGCAGGTAATGAGACAGCTAACAGCAGCCAAGGTCGGAGAGGCTGCTGTCCAGAAAGCAGCCAGGCAGCAGCTGATCCTCCTAATGCGATCCTTACGGAGATAGAGAGAGTGATGGAGAAGGGAAAACAGTTCAATCTCAAAGAAGAGAGAGGGAAACCGATCAATGTCGCTCAGCCACAGCTCTTGAGACCACAGTCAATATACACTACTAATAACGCGTACCTGTGGCGTGTGTGTGTGTGTGTGTGTGTGTGTGTGTGTGTGTGTGTGTGTGTGTGTGTGCGCAAGCGTCTCTGTTTGCCTCGCGGATTTTCATGGTCAATTCTGGACTAAAATCTGTGTACACTGGCACGAAAGACCATAAAAAAAAGAAGATGAATGAAAGTGAGACAATTGACAAATTCACACTAGACAGGCAGAAGTTATCGGCAGCAGAGCACAAGGATGAAGTGTTAATCTTGATATCGCTTCGGCACTGTAGGCAGCATGAAAACAGCTGCCTCCGCCATTAAGAAAACACTGAGGAAAAAAAAAGGTACCAAGGCCATAAATAGAACACTCACAATGGGACAGAAACCTCACCTCAGGGAACATACCATCTGTCTGCCTGCTACACACTCGCACTTCAAAGCCATTGACTTATTACAGACATATCCTCCAAAATGATTGTTCTGCATACATCATGACTGTTTGCTATTGTCCCCCATAGTTACCGTTGCTACGCTTGTCAAGCCTTGTTTTTGTCCAATCTCTATTTTTGAAACATCTGGCACTTTATTTTCTAGCCACTCTTTTAGTCTGTTAATTTGACGTTAGCAACATATGTTAAGGCACATAACAAAGCACAGTTGATTCCATATATTGTACTTTTTTTTTGGGTGTTGGTAAGGAGCTAATGTTGTCTTTCACATGTCTATTCTAAGTGTTTGGGATGAAAGGGTTGAAATAAACAGTAAATTGATATTTAAAGCTGCTTTTGACATTTGGCATCCTTCCTTCTACTCTGTTACGTTACATTCTGCACCATCAACAACTTCAAAACGCATTTTTAAAGATCTGCTAAAGCATCTTTAATGCTTTATCATCTTCAGACTTGCAGTCCACTGAAGCAGCTGCGAACACAGAAAGATTAAATGTGCACACGGGCATATAAGTGCACATGCAACATGACACACACTCAGCTACAAATATGCAGGAATGCTACACAACAGGCAAACGCACACAGTAGCCTATCTGGGGACATCTGGGACAGGTGAGCGTGGATCCAGAGGAGGGAGAGGAGAAGGAGACACATGTGGAAAGGAGATAAAGGTGGAACAGAAGCAGCACAGATCGAGAGAAGGAGGCTACTGAAAGAAAGTACAGATGGAAAATGAATGAGTGGGTGATAGAGGAGAAAATAGGGTCATCACAGTGTGACCTGCTGTCCCTGGAAACTGTTCACTCTGCAAGGGATAGGCGAGGAGAGACAAATTGATAGAAAAAGACAGACAAGACAAAAGCATTTCCATTTAATAAAGGCAATACAAGACGAAGGTAAAGGAGAGGGGGAACAGATGCGATTCCTGGCAGTGAGGGAACAAACGGTCAACGTCGAGCCATGGCGTCTACAAGCTTTCCGTCCGAAGACCTTTCACCTTCCTCCCTCTGTCATGTCATCATTAATCCTGACCGTCGTCCGGCTGATAAACTCCTGACAGTGTCCTCAGTGGCCCGAACCGGACTCTGAGTCCTTTCTGAGAAACTGACCAGAGATGAGCCGCATTTTTCGAGGAAACAATTTAGTTTCTCGGAGGAATTTAGGTCATGTCCACAAATCTTTAGTCCCCCGTTGTGCCATTACAGCCACACTAAGCTAGAGATTTATATAACTTCTATTTGATCATTTAGAAAACTCTGCAAAGTGGATATAGGCCTGTAAATTATGTTGCCTGTGCTTTGCAGTGTGGATAGAACATCAGAGCTTTAAGAAAATGCTTTGAATTTGTCACATGTTTATATTTTAGTGTCAAAATGATGTGTTTTTTGAAAAGTTTTGCCCCTAAAACTTATTTTTCAAAGCTGGACAAGAAGTATAGAAGCATGTGTCTTTTCTTAATACCCTATTTGCCATGATAGCTTCAGATCATGACCACATTTAGATAAGGATAAGCAGAAAGCATTGTCAAAATATGTTGGTCACAAACATTGAAAAAGCTCATTTAAAGGATTATAATTGCACATTTTTGGGTCAAAAATGGACATGAGATGACATACATATCTCAAATAATGATATTGCTATCAGTCTCAGGAGTCCTGAATAGGTTGTGTATAAAACGTATGGAAAATATCACACATGCATGTATTAATAGCAGCTAGAGCGTGATCAGCTGATACTGATAATAAGCATAAGTGTGAGCTGAATGCAGTGACTGGCTATGTCAGCAGCCTCCAACCACAAGTCATTAGAAATCAGTGTGGTAACCGTGTGTGTAAATCATCACAAAACTAAAAACACTAGGTTAAGGTTCTGGATTGGTGAGGACATCATCATAAACCACAAAGGGTAGGATGACATGAAGTTATAGGCGGAGGAAAATCTGCCCTCTTGATAAGGGTCAATCATCCCACGGTAAAATAGATTACACTGCAGAGCTAAACAAAGAAGAGCGATCTGTACGAGTCTGCTCACATCCCCCGCTGTGAGTGTGTGAATGACAGTGTTAGAGGCCAATTCTGTATTAGAGACTTATCAGAGGTAATTGAAGACAGAGACAACCACGGCCATTAGCCCCTCACAGTTTTTAATTATGCATTCGTCCTTTAAGCAGGCCTCGACACTCAACGACCCACAAATAATGATACATCCTAAGCAGACTTCTCTTTTTATTGTAATGTTAATAATAAATGAAGCAGGCTTGTTTTAGTAACTTGAGGGCAAGCAGAGGTAGGCCTAGCCGTTACTGACTGGAGGATTATGGGGAAATGGAAACCATGAGGTCATTATGATGCAAGGGGTCACCCACACAAACGCTCACACCAAAAAAATCTATTTGCACTTCCTCTATGATCAATACATGCCTGGATTACAGCCCCGTTGCACAGATAGCTGATGCTGGACCAGTGCAGGCAATCCTTTTTTTTTTGGTTCTGTAAATGAGCACAAACAACAAGAGTCTCTCTGCGCTCTTCTCAGCCGCCAATCACAGTGAGTGTCACCGGCAGACGCTGTTCGTTTATGAATATGGCATGTCAGTCATTTTTTCCCCCGGCCAACACAGATGACACACACACACACACACACACACACACACAGTAGCGCCACTGATCAGTTAAGCTGCTGAATTCCTAATAGGACATATCCCATTAACCTCAGTCTCATAGGGATCAGGGATTGATATTGAGGAAAGGGAGCCACGGTCATATTACACCACAACACCTAGTCATAAATGTAAAGGATTGGGTGAAAAATCACAAATTCATTAAGTTTCTTGAAAGAAAACCTCGTTACTAAAACGCACTTTGCGATTCTTTCATTGTCTGATCTAAAAACCAGTGAAGAAGTGGGTCTCCACTCAAGAAATATAGCGGCAATTACCCATCGGACGAGCATTTGAAACCAATGCATCATGTCAAGCCAATGTGAAATAATGGTCGTTATAATAGCCATACGCATTCTGGTAAACTGGAAATCACTCGGCCATCTCAGAGCAGATGCATCGTCTCCCAGCAGCGAGTACGCTACACTGCTGCTGGAGTTAAAATGCAGAAATACTCTGCCCCCCCCCGCCCCCGCCCCGCCACCCCATCCCCCTGGCTGCCTGTCTCCACATCATACCTGGATGTGGACGGACGATTGCGGCATATTGGTTTGTCCGTGTCCCCAATGGGATTCCCACGGGGTAACCCCAGAGTGTGTGACAAAAAGCAGGAAATGATGTAAAAAGCAACGACTCTAAGAGATGACACAATTGTGTAGTTTTCCCTTTTGTCTCGTGTTCCTGGGTCTAAACAAACAGACACAATGTGCACAGTGCTCTTTCATTACTGAGGGCTCCATAATAATTAGAGCGTGGTTTAATTGAACAACACAGGCGAACGAGCGGTGGCATTTCTCCAAGTCTCAGGTCGTGTTTGTGCTACAATGGTTATTATTGTCAGCGTGAGTCAGCAATGAATAAATCGCCTTCATATGTCACACGTCCACGTAGATTCATTTAACCGTTGCGTGATGCACCGTCAGGAGCAGCTCTTATTTTCTGCCTCTGTTCAATTCACAGGGGGATTATCCCTCGGTCTCCTCCATATTGAATTATTGCATCGGGCGAGAATACGAAGGAGACGGGGTGCTATATCTGCCGAGGGAGACGAGGCGGCGGGCGAAGAAGCAATTACAAGCTGGTGGGCTTCACCTCGCCACGCCTCCTCCCCCCCCTACCCTGTCACATACACCGCCCTGGGGCTTGCTGCATTAGGGAATCATGGGTATAATGGTGGAATGGACTTCGGGGGCCCCCCTTCCAAAACAACCTGCTAATCCCCCGCGGAATAGGGAGGGGGTTAAGGCGAGGAGGGGAGAATTTGGGGGTAACAGGGCAAGGAAGACGCCTTGACAATGAGTCCACCCCTGACACGCGCCAGCACCCTCAACCACCTCCGAGGGAAGTTAGAATCCTCAAGGCCCGACATTGGCCCTCCATCGCTTCCGGAGCGGGATATTCAATCAGGCCTGTTTCACTCTCTCTAGTTTTCAAAAAAAATGTTTTAATGGTTGCGCAACTAAATCAAGCTTCTCCGGAATGCCACTTGCACGCACGCGGATTAAAAGCGGCTCGTTAAAACGCTTTAATTATGGGTCCAAATTATGATGAGCAATGACATGCTTGATTGGTTGTATCAGATGGCCTTAATTAGGAGAAAGGCCTCACTCTCTGTCTGTCTACAGCATTAACTCTACCAATGACACGATGCTGCCTCGAGTGCGCTGCGCTGTCAGAGGTTATTAAGTCAAAGTGTGCACGACTTCTGTGACAAGTTATCCATCATGCATTTATGGAGCTTTGGTTAGCCTTTTCACCAGCTACATCTCTGTGTTCAAAAAACGTGACTTTGATATATAGGACTCTCCGTCTAGTCTCAATCTAACGTCTCCAATTCCCAAGTGCATTCAGGAATCAGACATTAACGCGGTCTTGTTAATCTTCCAAACTTCTTGCTTCGGGGTTAAAAACCAGTAATCACTACACTGGTGGGCTAATGGGCGCCTTAATATTAACTCGCCGAGAGTCCATTCATATTTCATCAATGGCAGTGGCCCCCGTCCTGCCAGGGCCCCGCTTTCGCTAGCAAGGCGAATAGGCATCAAACGAAGCAACCTCCCAATTACACAGCGAGACGTTCAGATCTCGATTTGGCTCAAGATCAAATGTGCAAGGATCCAAAGATTTCCAAGGTCTTTAGTAGGGCCTGCCTCCCTGACAAAAAGGGGGTAAAATGCTCGGTAAAAGCACCTGGAGGTGATTTCAAATGGCTAGGGTGGGGACTTAGTTGTACCAATATTTGGATACCACAGCAATTGTACAGCATGGATATTCTTGGAAATAAAAGCCTAACAGATGTGGATCCATGATGTTAATTCCACTGAGGTGTGAATGAGAACGACTCCCAGTTCAGGTTGTGTATTATCACAAGATTTGGAGAAATGTGGAGAGCCGTTCCTCCTGGCATAAACTATTTAGGGTGAGATTCTGGGGATCAATAGACTTTGCTGGTGTGAGGTTATTTTGCCACAAGGATAAACATTTGGTTGCCCTTTCCCCCTGCAGAATATGTGTGCTAGGAGACAAGCTATTGGAGTATTTCCCCCCCTTTCCTGTTCTCTTTTCTATCCAATAAAAAGCACAGAAAAAATAACCTAAACGATTTATGTGTTAAAGATCAGGATGTCTGCAAATGCGTCTTCATCCCCCTTTTAACCCAATTTTCCAATGAATTTACTGAGCATATTTATAGCGGTTTTTCACCCCGACATTAAGTGTAGTATTTCGTAAAGCAGTTTTTATGATAATGGTCAAGCAACATGTCATACTTCTGTGTTGTAATGCCCCTAACTAACCTAATAATCTCTACAGTCTCAATTAATCCACTGAAACATAATAAAGTACTTCCTCACCAGACATGGATAGAGTATGTACAGTAAAATAAAAAAAGAGAGCAAGGGCCAGTCCAGCACATTAACCTTTATGAACCTCAGACTGAAAAAAAACAACACTTTCATAACAGGAAAACACCCCATTTCCTTCCTATAAAAAACACAAGCACCAGAAAACAAAGAAGTGCACCAATGCCAAAACACGTCTTAAAGAATAAATCACAGCTAATTAAATGAGTCTTATTGAGGAAAAAATGGGATAAGGACGCTTAATCCAATTAACAGGGCCCCCCTTTTGCAGTTTGGGGACAATGGCAAGTATTTAGCCTTCAAAATAAATGTCTTCCTTTTATCCAGCCAAAGGAACTTTGACAGGAAGGGATGGGTTTAAGATGCTAATTGGAATAAATCTATTCCGCCCTATCAAGATATCAAAGCAATGGGCTCAAGAAGACTTTGCCCTGCACTGGATTAAGTATGCAAAAAAATTCAGAGCGATTATACTATAGTGAATCAGGGTTTTAAGCACTTACATTGACACGGACAGGGAAGGGAAACAAGTCTATACCAGGGGAAAATATAGCAGTCAAGTGACAGAGAGGGCAAAGGCTAGTTCCTGGTTCACCGATTTCTGTTAATTGTTTGGGACGGAAAGCAACATTTAAAAGAGCCCAAGAAAAAAAGCCACACACAAGAAAGAAAAGCAGTGTGAGGAAAAAGGGAAATCTCTTATCATATCAGAGCTGTGGAGTAGTTTTAAGAGGTTTTTACAGGCCACTTTTTTCCTGGCATCCATGCAAAGATTACAGAATGATTATTGGCTGGTTTTCACAGAGGCTGTGGGATCATGGAGAGAGCAGAGCATCACACACACCAATATCTCTGGGGAAAATAATTACGAGACATTTAAGCCGCCTTTCAGTGCCCACATCTCAATAAAGCCTGCCTTTTCTGCGGGTAAAGGAGAACATTCCAAACCACACCAACAAGACGAGGTCTGTGTGGGATGTATTTTCTCCCCCCCTACATTTGGCTTGGGTTGCGTTGTTGTCGCTTGTTTGTCTCACTTCAGTGTTTGATCCAGAGCCCCCAACAGCCTGGAACAATGCACTGAGGGAGACACACAGGACCTGTCAATTGCCCAGTGCAATCTCAATCCCAAATACAATCAAATAAAAACAAGTCTATTTTTGGATTTGTCCTCACATTTGTGTTTTTCTTTTTTGGGAGAATTGGAAAGCGTTAAATAAAATTTAAAAAAAACAGACACAGGGACTGACTGGTAAGCAGCTGAGTTCCCATTCAAACAGAGAGAATAACACGAGGAAAAACAAAGCCTCTGAGTCCAGATCGTGCACAATAATTAACTAAGATAAAGAAAACAACAAACGGGGAGAAAATAAATGTTAATTTAGCAACCCATGGGGGGTCATAGCGACAACCCTATGCTTTGCAATGTGGCAGTCCGATGAAATCCCAGCTCTGGTGCTACCTTCCACAACAACAACACAAAATAAACCCTCACACAACAATTCAGAGGTGGATATCATCATCCCTGAAGCCAGTCACCTCTAGAAACCCATCCACACATGCCCTACGAGTGATAGTGATAGAGGACAGCAGTTTGGAAAACAGAAAGGTAATAAACTTACCGACGCCGTATTTTTCATGTTCTGTAGGTATCCACATGTTCACGGTCGGAATAGCAGCGAAAAGCAGAGTTTTGGTGCGGTGTAACGCATTCTATTGGTGTGCTTTCCTCCGGTCTGTAGTAGCAGTCATTGTTTAGGTTACGGGGAGAGAAAGCGCTGCTGCTGCTGCTGCTGCTGCTGCTGATCGTAGTGGTACGGTACGGAGACGTGCTGCCTTCAAGGGCTGTGGGAACTTTGAGTATTACGTGGTGGGAGCCCGGGTGGGACCCAGCGTAATGAAGATTGTCAGTAATTTGACAATTTCGTGACAGAAGGGGGCGGAAAACATGAAAGATATACTAATTAGTAATGATAAAATCGACCTTTTACTTGTTTTACTGTCAACTATATTTATACTATGTGCACTTAAAACGTATACCAGCTCTGGTACCTGCACATTTAATTGTAGTATTAACAGCGCTCACCTAGGTATGTACATTCACCAGATCAGTTTTTAACTAACGTTATTTCTAATAATACTGTTCATTCTTATTTTATTTGATATTTTCGTATATATGTAAAATTATGCCTGTGTATATCCCATGTGTACTATGTGTGTTTCTTTCTGATTGTGCTGCTATGACACGTGAATTTCCCCTCAGGGATTAATAAAGGTCAATTAGCCTATATCTTGTGTTCTCATAACAAAAATGTTAGTAGGCATATACAATTTGAACAATTTGGTGTTTATTTTAAGGCTAGTGATACTTTATCTTTCTAATCATTCTGTAAATTCACTACGTGTTCTGCCTACAGCACATGTTTAAGTTTAGCTAGCCCAATAGTGCACAGTATAATGGTGACATGAGGGTACTTTACATAATAAAACTAAGTGTTTTAAACTAAAAAAGTACTAAAAGGCTACATGTGATTCAGTGAATAGCTGTCACGACTTAAGGTAGTGCTTTTAAATCGTTCTGATAAAAATAGGAGTTAGCTAATTAGCCTAAAATATGTTACAACAGTAGACAAAATAAAACACGTAGGCTACTCTCAGTTCAAACACTGTAGCATGATGACTATTTATACAAATTAGTTTCTATATTATTTCTACTTACTGATACTTACTGACAGACCCTTTTGAGACCTTTCAGTTATACAGTTCGCAAAGTTTTTATTTTCCATTAAACTGAGATTCATTTGCAGCCTGGCTTATTAGCGTAACACATTGATGTCACCGTCCCAGGTAGTCCATGTCCATCAATACAAGGGTGAAATAGTTTAGAGACAACACCTAGAGGTCGTTATACCTCTTTGTTCTGCCACTGCACTGCAGAGTAATGGACTGTTTTATTTCTCGGCGTGTAAGAGGATTTACCAAGATGTTCAATTTCAGTTTTTATTATCTTATATCAGCACCACTTGAGTTTGCAAGTGGCAACTGACATTTAGAGGATCGGAGTGGGGAAGTCCGAGGTGCACTTGAACGCAGCGAGATCGCCAGCGCAGCGAGAAACGAGAGCAAGGCATTGTGGTACTTGTAGTATAACTAAGTGACGTCAATATAGATTTGAAGATCACAACCCGCAGCATCTTTCCAACTTAATATTGTTCTGTTTTTTTGGCATTTTTTATATATGCAGTTTGCTCAAATGAAAGAAAGGAAGAAAGATGAACTACTGTTTTCTGAGGATGCTCTTACATGTTCCACATAAAAACAATGCACATAATTTAACAATAGACCTAAGGCCCATCATTTTACGAAGGTTATTGTGCAGAACGTGACCTTGTTAAAGTGTCTTGGACTTGCAGGGCCTTCTACTGGGACAACTCTTGCATGAAAAATACATGAGAAGAAACAGAAAACTGAAGCGTGTTCCAAAGCTAAAATGAAAACGTTCAACACACAGCTCTCTGTAAGTGTGTACATGCCTGTCTTGCATGTGGGGGAGTGCATATACACCAAATGTCACACATTTTTTATGAGCCGGCTGTCCTCACCATCTAATAAATCCATAGCACTCATACACATCAGTTCTCCCTCTCCCTTCTTATCTGCCGGGGTGTAGACGGTGTTGTGTTTGAGTACAAAGGTTTCGGTAAATTCCCATTCTAATGCATGTTCATTTCCCATGCTTCAAATGATACATTAAAATGCTTTGAAGTGTCAAATGTGCCTCTCTTTTTTCTCTGTCTCATCACTAGTTCAGATGCCCACTAAAATACCTACCTTTGTAGTTTACAAGGTAAATTATGAATGGACGTGCCATGAAAAAAAGAAAGCAACCCGAGGCTCGCTGCTGGCTTGGTAGGTAAAAGTACATGCCGTGTGCTTAGGGCATCATCGGTTGCATATCATCCCCTTTGCAGCCTGTTTCTCTCACTGTACACAACAATACAGTATGAAGCCTTCAGTAAATGCCATGCCATACTACATTTAATTAAAAAAGCAGAACAGCAGATAGAGCTGGATTAATTTTAAAACTGGTTTCCATGCTGCCCTGTTTCATCCCCATACGGCCTCCTTCGATATTTCTGATTGGAGGGGGGGGGGGGGTTATGGGTGGGGGATTGTTCTACTCCACATATGAATAAATCATAAGCCGGAGAGCAAAGTAAGACAGAAACCCAATGGATTCATCCCTGCGAGGAAAGGAGATTGGAGCCGGCGTGCTCTTTTAGAAACTAGAAAGTAGACTATGATCTTTATCAGTGAATCGAGGCTCGGCTAGCATCCCATATTGGTTGTGATAGATGTGAAAAGTTATGGCAAGGTAAACAAGAAAACATGCGTGTGTCAGATAAGAAATATAGAGATACTAACTGAAACAAGTCAATAACCATGTAATTGATGATTGCAGGAGATTACAGAATCCCAAAAGTCAGTATGGATTCATCCTCAGGGAACCATGAATGTCTTTCACGGCAATATATCCAATAGGCTGATCGCTATTCGTTTCCCTAGAACCACTTTGGCTGGAAATTGTAATCCTCAGCGTATTTACAATGTCTCTGGTGTGAAGCCTTGTGACACTGTAAGCCTCAGACTGACATAAATAATCAAGTGGCAGCTGAAGATGGAAAGAAGTGAGGAGAGGTTTCGGAGGTGGGTGACCACGCTGTGAAAGGATTATCATGGAGGCCTGAGGACTGACAGGTCTTACTCAGTCTTTTGGCTTGGTTTCACCTTCCCTTTATCTCTTCATCTACCCTTCCCTTTCCTCTAATTCCATATCCATCCCACACTTCTTTCCTCTTTCTCCAGGTTTCATCAGTTCCCTTCAGGGTGCCGTAGTTGGACTGAAGATGATGGAGGGAAGATGGAGCTGGCCATTTCCAGATGGCCTCTGAAGATTGCTCAGCATTTCCGCCACTCAACCACCAGTCTCGTTTCATCTCTTGCCCACGGACGCATATAAACGACACATCTGTGACGCATACATCAAAGTGGCAAGGAGGAATACAAGAGATTTTTTCTTTGCTTTAGCATCAGCCAAGACACCAATGCTGTTGGAACATAATCAAGTTGTGTCTAACAAAGAAGATGCAAGATGACATGGTCAGTGATGCATTTTAAAGCCAGCATAAAGCTTTCAGGTTTTATTTCTGGTTCATATTTTGTGTTTTCTAAAATTCCCCCCTTTGGACATCAAAGCACTACAACTACAACCGGTTCATTTCCTCAAAAGTGAAACTACACATCCACTTTATTGGCCGGTTGGAGCAAAAAGGAGCCTGGCTTATCTCCAGAGACCACTGCCGATCACCTCCTCTCAGCACTTCTCAGCTTAGATTTAATTCACACCAGGAAGTGTAGGTCAGATGGGGGGGAAACATATGCCTCCCTCAGCTCACACACAGTAGGAAATATCCTCACCTCCAGTAGAAACAGGCCTCTAAATATAGCCATGAAAACAGGCTATGCCTCACAAGAAAAGCCTCTATGTACATTGTACCATATGAAGAATGAATTTCACAACCCAATACTTTTGATAGCGGATCTTCATTGAAACCGTGACCTTAATTACTTTGCTTTTCCTAGACAGCACATGTTCAGCATTGGCACGTTTACTGTAGCTTCGAAAGGGATTTGCACTTTCTATAGTAGGCTATGTAAAGCCTTCATATAGATATAATCCCCCCATAAAAAGCCCATGTATATTCTAACAGACATGCAAATATACACACACGGGCATAAAAACGTAGCCATGGCACGGCTTACAGCTAATGTCATGTAGACAAATATTCTATACATACAGTATATCCTGTAATTGCACTAAGCTAAAATACCTGAACGTATACACACTGTGACAAGATATATTTAATACATAAATGTGGAAAAACAAAAATAAATATCAACCTTAAACTATCAAATGAGTGCCTTGAGTTAAATAAAATGCTGACATCAGTATGCTAACATGCTCGCTACGACAACGCTAACATGCTGGTATTAAGAAGAAATTATGTTGTCAACAAATTAGCACCCTATTTAGCACAAACACCAACACTGCAGCTAACGGAGACGTCGTTAGCTTAGATTTTGACCTGATTTTATACTGAATAAAAAGTTAAAGGATGGTTAAAGTTGTTCAAACAACCCTGCTGTGTCTATGAATGTGTGTACCAAATGTCATAGCAACACATTCAATTGCTGTTGGTATATTTCAGTGTGAACCAAGTGTGGGCTGACCATCCCACGGAGCTAGCCTTCAAGTTACACACTACTGATCTTTCAAAACCAAAGTAAAAGCTACTGTATGTTTTGCCAAATATCAGAACAACATGACGGACAAACAACATCTGCAGATACTTGTGTCTCTGGTTGAGAAGAGAATATCAGCTCAGCTATTTTCCTCTTCTCTGCTGGGCCTTCACATCAATCCTTGTTTTGACTGGGTATAAAAAAAACCCTCCTCCGTCTCCCTCCTTAGCATCAATACGGAATGCACCAATGGATGATTTCGCATTGGTTTGATATGCAAAACCTAACTCAGAAGCGATGAAACATCATTCGCGGCACAGGAATTGGTCCTTCCACTTGCAAGTGTTCGCCATGGGAATCAAAAGACTGAAAAGTACAGTGTTTCCTCCCATGTTCTCTCTTATCAAGTTTAACCGCTTCTCTGATTCCTCCAAAACGCTTACTGTCGACAAGCTTGTGAGTCACAGCAGCCAGGTGAGATAAAACTGTTTTTTATAATCTGCTTGTTTCCAGCTGCCTTTTCCATTAGAAAATAAATTGTTGCTTCACCATCCACAAAGGGTTTCAGTTTTCAACACATTCCCGAAGATATGTGACTCCGATCTGGACCCTGATCTTGTTTCAGGATATCAACAAGTAGAGTTAAAAGGAACCTAATCATCTTCAAACCAACCCTCATCTATTATCTCCTTTAGCTTATGAAGTGGTCTTTCTTATCCTCTTTGCCTTGAGCAAGCCTCTGAACTGACAACCTCTTCAGCTGTCCACCAAATAAATCACACGGTCGTTTCCCACCCTGGCAACAAGACATTTTCATTCAGACACCTCTGCTGCAATGTGTGATTGTAAGTGGTCATCTAGGGTTAGGGTTTAGAAAACACTTGTCTGTGTGCCATGAAAAAGAGGCTTTACCTTTATCATTTCCATTCTTCTTATTTAGCCAAGATGAGGTGAGACCCTGAAGGCAATTTTTTTCCTGAGGTTTAGTGTGCATGCTAACTGCAGGCCCCAGATTGAGCATCTATGAATGTGCTTTTATGACTAACATGCTCTGCAGGGCCCCCATGTCCCCTGCGCTATTGCACAGTATGGGTGCATTATTACAGTATGCAGCCACCTGGACCCCAACACCCACCAGCGAACACACACACGCAAAAACACACACATTCACACACACTGGACAGATGGCTGTCATAAATGGCTATATCTGTTAGCTAGTTGAAAGCAACCCTTGGCAATGGCTCCCCTCCTCACACCGCCCCACATGCATGTTTCATCTCATCACCGCACACACACGGGAAACATGTGTCTTAAAGGCGCTCTGTCATGCTCATTTCCATATTTTTTACCCATTTTATACGTTTTGTGATCTAAAACGGGTCAGATTGAAACATTACAAAGTCACCTGAAAACTACTTTAGACCTCTAAATGTAGCTAACGTTAGACTAATTAGATACTTAGCTACAACTAATAAAAAACGCTGGAGATCAGGCAGAGACGTTTGTCATTTCAGCTGGTAAAAATCAACCATTCTCTGGCAGAAATGATGAACTGTTTTTGTCAACTACGCTCACTATCCAACCTGAAATCAGTTCTCAGAAACATTAAATGTACATTTGCTGTTTCAGCAAAAACAATGGACTTTCCAGGAATAAAATTAGCTACTGCAAAGTAAGTGATCTACACGTGGATTCTTATGAATACAGAAGTAAAAACTCTTCTGACATTATTTTCAGAATAGAAACTGAAGGGAAGAATAATTCAGAGTTATTATACTGTAAATAGTTTCCTAATTTGAATGACCGGAAATTGGCCCGAATATCATGGGTTTCGGTGTGAGGGTGCAGCAAGGACTGAGAGTAACCCATCGCAGATAAACACGGTATATTACAGAATCAGATTCAGAATACCTTTAATCGTCCCACGGAGGGGAAATATTCACACTCATGGAAACAGCCGTAGACAACATCAGCTCTCCAATTGCCTTTTGTTTTGATGCTATTGGAAAGAAGGATTCATGACCAGATTAAATAGCATGTAAGGAGACTATGTGCACAAACATGCAATCTTTTATTTCAATGCTTAGTCATCCGTCTTACTCATATCTGTAAAACCACAGACTGGCAGTATTCCTAGCAGCTCTCAGCTAAGTGCTGGTTGCTCTTTTTCTACTTGGTGTTTAGCTGTGCTGTCCGCCTGTTGGTACGTAGGTGTTGGTGTGAGGAGCAGTCTGTGCTGCGATGAGTCCACCCACCCCACCTACATCCTGTAACCCACGTAAAGAGGTGGTGTATAACATGCTCCATCGGGTGAGCTGATAATTTCTGCTTTTCCCATGCACTGGCCTCTCGGAGCATGAAGATGCCATGAGGGGTGTGATTACCACGGCTGCGTGTTTACATGGAATAATAACATAAAAACACGATGACAGGTTTAACCATAGCCTGTGACACCTGTGACAACATGCAGCTATCAACCTGAGGGGGAGGAAATTACACATTGCTATCGCTATCGCTTAGATTTAGCTGAATGTCAGCAGGTTATCTCTGGTATAAACATGGCTGCAAGGACAATGAGTTGATACCCATAAATATGAATTTCCATACTGCTCTGCTTACATTATAGGGATGACTATGCCATGTGACAAGTATGTGGGAGTATATCGAGGCTGAGCGAGAAATTGTGAGTGTTTTTGTGTTATTACTTAATGGTTAACAAACGGTACATTCACGTCACACATTAAAGGGAAATATTGTTTTATTTCTGAGTCTTTAGTCTTCAAAAGGAAAAGCCTTGGTATCACTGATATCAATCATATTAGCAAGGATACAGTAATTATACAAATGAATGCCTTCGTAAGTGTGCGTTTCTGGTGTTTCATCAACAGCCTGTGTTTTTTTGTTATTACAATGTTTGTGTGAGTGGGAATCAGAGCTTTAATGCAAAACTGTCAGCTGGGTAAATTTCTCATTTTAGCTAACTCGCTTGTTCTTAAAATTCTGTGGAGATTACACAAGGTCAGTGGATCTGTTAATCACATTTTGGTGGCTATCAAGATCTGGGATTTCCGACATTACGTGATTATCTAAGTCATTGTTATTATGATGAACTCATTTGTTAATGGGATGGTCTGATACCATCAAATCAACTTCATCTTCCAAGTCTGCTTTAATCAGTAGGATTCGTTTTTTTAATTTGCATCCACGCTTCAAAAAGACAAATAAACAACCACTATTTCTATGAGTGGATGTGAGGGTGGTAATGTGTTTGTTGAGGACGCTCGAGTTTTATAAAGTGGCTTAAGCCTGTCAGCAAAACCAGAAGCAGGAAAGACAGATCTGCCCAGATAAGTCAACGGAATTACAAATCACAGCAGGATATGAGAAAGCCTAGATTTACTGCCTCGGGAAGCTCCATCAGACACACTGTCTCACATGTTGTATACATACAGTATATCACTCACAAGTCTTTGTGCTGCATGGTCATAAACAAAACACCAGCATATTAAGAGAGGAGATTGTGAATTTATGAATTTCACACTGTCTAAAGCACATTTTTTCTGGCACCATTTCCGATGCCCTGACAATAGCATCTTAACCCGGTGAAATAATCAATGCTAATTTAGCTAAGCATGTGAATTCAAGTCGGTGCATGTTAATGCCTGTACCATCAGACTCAAGAGGATGCTTTTTGGATCATTTCGAACGTTCAACTGAGAGCTGTATCGGCTCTATCAGTGAACAAACAACACTTCAATCAACACTTGTCGATACTTAATAATTGTCCCTGAGAAATCCACATGAATTTACGTTGATAGATTAGCTGCACATTGATGACTATAAAACAGGGTTACAAGAAGAAAAAATGGGGTGGAAAATTAATGTGACAGAGTTTTATATACATATGTGTGTGGGCTTTCAGTGCAGTTACATTAAGAGGCAGATGAAAGCCGTTGGAGGAAAGATCTGTGCCTCGTGGCTCAGTGGGAGACACACCAGGCTTTACTTTGATAACCCTCTGACAGCGAGGTGAGAGGGTCTGAGCACTGCTGCTCCACTCACTACAGACAGGAGTGCAATATAGAGATATCCTCTACCAATTCTCGCACACACGGGTCTATTTAAAGCATGTAGAAACATGAAAGATATAAAAGACAGGATAGGGGGTTGGCAAGCCACAAAAAAAAGACAAAGGAGAGAAATTATGAAACAAACACTTTCGGTGAGAGGCGGAGAGAGAGAAAACATTCTGCCTCCCACATTAAAAAGCCTTCTCTTCCAAATGTCAGGGCCGCTTCTGTGTCAGGCCCTCATGCTTTCATTTGCTGTCCTTAAACCTTGATGTCTTCTGCAATCGGGGCATGCACTGCTCCTTTTTTTACGGTTAATATTGAAGATGCAGCTACAAGGCAATAATATATCAAAGGAGATGAACATTTCAGGCACCTGGAGAGATATACAGTGGGGAAACAGCAGCTATGCTCCCATGATAAGGATTTATTACCCCAGGTAGTGTATTCACTCAGACTCTATTTGTACATCGTGCAAGACTTGTGTCCTACATGGCTTACCACAATCTTGTTGAGCAAGGCGTCTATATATTTCTTTTAATTTGGGTTAAAAAAGAAGAGACTTTTTTGCAAGCTGTAGGTGAATTGAAACCCTTCGACACATTGAAACCAAATGACAGTTCGCTCTGTGGATGACAGCCCAACCTTTAATCCAGGAGATATAAAGCAACACTTCTTTTATTACCGCGGACATTGCTTTTATTAGACTTCCTTATTTCCCTAGAACACATTTCTCTAACTCTACGTCTCTCTATCTCCCTCTTTCATCTCTGGCCTTGACAGACAGAGCCGAGTCCCGGCGGATATTCTTTTCTCCTCCAACTGTCACAAGTGATGACATAACCTTTAAAAGCCCTTTGGCTCAGTTTCTTACATCAGTCTGCTCTATATTTCTGAACAGCACCCTGCCATGATTGCAGCAATTTTTCACTGAATGCTCAAGCCGGTCTATTATCAACCCAACATAACATCTAGCACTATAAAATAAAGACCAAATCAATAAAATGAGTGCAGAGCCAGGAAGTGGTGCGGTGGACCTTATTATTGTGTCCCAACAGAAATAAGCAGGGTAGCAAAAGAAGAAGCAACTATTTAAATACCACACATCATTTATTTTGAGTTAAAAGAAAACTGTAAATACTCATTCTAAAGGCCTACCAACACTTTCAAGACCGTTTAATCAATATATTATATCTGTTTTAAGCAAGCGGCGAAGGCAATGATACATGGAAGTGTCCTAATCCTCTATGCCGTCTAATTTCCAGCAGGTAAAAATAAATCACATTGCATAGAAGAGAAAATTACCTGTATTTTCACTTGATTTATTACCTCAGCAAACATTTCCCTGATGAGTTTATGTTCTCAAATGTTTTTTAAATACAGCATGATGCCTTTTTTGGTAAATGTTAGTATCATTAAGAGTAAAAAAGACAATAAAGGAGAGTACGCTTGGGGCGGGGCTTTTTGTGTGTTGCTAATGGCTGTTAGCTGTGACTTTCTGGAGTCTTCGCTGGTGAAGGGGTGACAACAAAACGTCAATAAATAGCAGCTTTTTCTACAGCAAAAGTAAATATTATGCTTTAATGAGTAATATTTTGAGATGTAGATGGGTTTAAACAGAGCCCAGCTAGCTGTTTCCAGTCTCTATTTTCAGCTAAGCTAACTAGCTGCTGGCAGTAGATTCAAATTTCATTCCAACACCGGAAGTGGTCTTGAGCTTCTCCTTTCAGTGTATGAAATGAAGCAAATATGCTCATTTCCCCAAATATCAAACTATTTCTTCAAAACAAATATACCGTGTTTGTTGTAAAGCCATGCATGAAGCTTATTTTTAGCCCGATAGCATTTATTTGATCCCTTATTAGGCCTCGCAACATGCTATGCAGTTGTATTTACTTAAAGTCAGAGGTCACACACTGAGAGTGCTTTGAGGTGATTCACCTTCATGCTGGAGCAGCATCACGTGACTGAATGAAGGAGGCACATACTGTAGAGGCATCTGACATCAAAACCCGTATTCCATGCCCTCTTGCCTCGGGGCCTTTAGTCATGTTGCTTTTGAAGATACGCACGCATGCCTGTTAGCAGCTCACATACATGTACGAATGCACACACCAAAATATGATATATGCATCTTTGATCTCTGTGCTGGCTGCATATATTACCAGCGTGGATTTGTGGTAAAAGCACCTTGGAGGAGGAGAAAGCTGGAAAATTATGAATTCTCCAGCAATTCTCTGGAGAGTTACGGCTTTATTATACATGAGGCGGGTGGGGGAAGGATTAGATCCATGGTTATCATTTTTCTGCCAAAGATTGTGTTTAAAGATAACAGTTGGCTATCAACAATTCCTGTCAAAAATCTTGCCATTTGACCTGAATAATTTCATCAGTGAACACATATTGCCTACAGTATTACAGATTACGTGATATGGTATTTATAGCTTTCAAAAGGCAGATTTTCCAGCCATCTCTCTGAAGAAAACAGCTTAAGAGATAGTATAGTGTCTACAAGCAACAAGTAGGGATATCTTTCTATTGCCTAAGCAAAAGCAAAGGGGGGTCCACACACATAGGATAAAACACATGCACACTCACAAACAGCCATCTGCCTCAGCGGGAAGTTACACTCCCTCAAACACTGTGTTAGAGCCCAAATCAGAATCAATAAGTGAGGAAGGAAAACAGACTCATGGGGGGGGGGGGGGGGGGGGGTGCTGAGAGCGAAACAGGGAAGCAACAGTATGGATTTCAGCATACTGTAGTAGATAAAGACAGACTCAGACTCAGATGCTGACAAGAGAAACAAATCTGGTGTAAACTTAACCAAGCTTTCCGTGTAGAGAAATCATGCTGACTGATTCATGGAGTCTCGTTAGCTGATAGCAGCCAGATAGCTAACAGAGTATCCAGCTGGGAGCAGACAAAAGCTTCCTCAACCAGCTGTTTACTCCCAACAAAAAGAGGAGCTTCTATAATTCAGACTAAAGTATGAGCCTGCACACAAGCAAAACAACACAAGCTGCTCTTGGGAGGGTTGCCCCCCCTCTGATGTGATACTGAGCTGAAATTGAGATGCACAACAGACAGTACATACTCTTTAATGCTGTTTCTAAGTCTAGCTTTAGTATGTGGATTTGCATGGAGGTACAGAAAAACTGCAGTTTCATGACATGGCGATAAAAAATGAAAGCTTTCATTTAAATAAACCATGCAACCATGCCTTACTATATAAAAAAATATGTGTATGCCATCACAAATAACTACAGATACACAGAGTGTGTGCTGTTTGAGTACCCAAGGTGTGTGTGTGCGTGTGTGTGTCTAGCTGAGGGCAGCAGTATTAGTGATGATTTTGGGGACTCAGGGGCCCAGTGCCCTGCTTCTGCCCACGGCCTTACTTGTCTGAGATCTAAGCTCTTTTTCTCACACACACACACACACACACACACACACACACACACACACACACACACACACACACACACACACACACACACACACACACACACACACACACACACACACACACACACACACACACACACACACACACACACACACACACACACACACACACACACACACACTCTCTCTCTCTCTCTCTTTGGGTAAAAAAAGGCAGAGGGGAGGGGGGAAACATGGTGAGACAACACTAGAAGCAACGGTGCAAAAACTAGAAGAACGTTGGATAATTTTTATATATTCATTAGACAAATTGTTGCATTTTTGCAAATAGTTACACTTTCTATTTTTAACATTTGCCATTTCCTCATGTTTAGCTCCTGCTTCACCTCTAGCCACCTGCTGGGGGTCTCTTTGAACTGCCTCACTCAGACATTCTGTGTACCTTAGCTTTTTATAGTTTTCTCTGATAGTGTTGGCTAGGGCAGGTAACATTACACCTTTAAAGCCCATTGAGACACTGTATGAGGCTGTACTATGTCAAATTGAGCTGAAAGACTGTGGGAAACAAGTAACAAAGTAATCCGTTACTGTAAATATGTAATTTACCTTGGGTTTCTGTCTCTTTGCCCATTGGCTAGCAGGCAGGCAGCTCCAGTGAGCACACAGTCAATCTGTGCACCGGACCGCCTCACAAACTCATTTAAATACTGCCCACAGCCTTTACGATATTTTTCTGTCTCTATCATTATCCGCATCTCTCCCCTGCCTTGGTTGCTTGACCTCGCTATGCTGCCTGCCACGACTGCTGCTAACATTTGTTTCTTTTAAGACTATTTGTGTATTCACAGCATGGCTCCTTCACCTTCCAATATTTATTCAATTGCAGCTTCTTTATTTCTCCTCCCCTTCTCTCATAGTCTTTATTTATCTGTTCACCCAATCCTCAGAGCTGCGGAGTTGCCAGGAAGCTCTGATTATTGCCCTCCGGCAATAATGCTAGCGCTCAGACAGAGAGCACGGCATGGGCTGTGTCAGAGTAGGAGATTAGTATGCCATCACGATGCCTGGATGCACATGCTGACTGAATACTGAATGAGCGCTCGCAGAGTGACATGTATAATACATATATACTCTAGTTTCTTTTGGATTTGTTGCACTCCTCATGCACACTTTAAGGTCATGCTTGTTTCACACCATCTGTCAATACAACGTGTCTGTGGATATTGTGCACAGATTCCATCCATCACTTCCTGGGTATATATTATTCTGGCTGACTGTGGCAGATCTGAAAAGTAAAGATTCGTCTTCAGGACAAATGCTATGCTGTAGCTGTAGCTGTAGAAATGTAAATAATAGTTCCAGTCTCTGGTACTTTTACACTGTTGTTTTGGCTTTGGAATAATTTAACGGAATAAAAACATATACCATTAGAAACTGTAGTTGACTGTTTACATATTGCATTGCACACATATATTGCATTGTTAGACTATGTTAAATATATACACAAGAAGAAAGTGGAAGGCCTTCATTTTTTAGCTGTGCTCAGCAGCTCTGTAGGTCACTCTGTGAGTCGGTTGTTGCACAAATATTTCCCCACCCTTTGACAGCCACAGTTTTCATCCTGCAAGGTTTAAATTTGGCATGAAGGTCGAAGTGGATTTTAACAAAAGGTGCATAACCTCTAAATGGATTCAGGTACCATGGCCAAACTCTTTCTGTTTGTCGTGAACTCACGGGGGGCATCATTGAACTCAGCAGAGAGTGTTTGTTAGCTTTAAAGGCTATATTTTCATATGCACAATAGCTACAGCAAAACGTTTCAGGCAATGCAAATCTTGAGGCTGCTCCTAAAGTGCAACACACAGTATACTCAAGACATAACAATAAATAAACAAATATGCATGCAGAGATGCACGTGGTAGCAGGTATTGTGACTTCCTGGCATTTTTTCCTTCATTTTCTTTCTCTAAATTTGCAGTTTTGGGTACCGTAGTCATTTTTAGCATAAAAACGTACCCAGATAACCACAAAAATGAACAATATCTGTTAGTATCGTTCACTCCCTCACTAGCTCCCTGCTTCATAAATATTTCATTTGTTTTATGTGCCACGGGTGTCCACCTGCAGTGTGTGAGTGATCAAGTGAACGAGGGAATTGGAGCATGGTGAGATGTTCAACCTGGGAGTCGTAATGAACTCCAGATGCTGCCCAACATCTCTCCCCAATTCTCTGTCCCTTTTTTCCTGCTCACACTGTCCTTATTTCACCCTACTTTTTTCTTCCATCTCTACCATCCTTCTGTAATGATCTTCCATACTTATGTAGTTCAGGGCATCCATGGGCTATGTTTATCCTCAGCTCCAGGTTCCCCTGGCGGGCAGGCGGGGGAGAGGAGAATACCCCCACCCAGCAGCGCCGCAGGTTCTCATGGCTTCAATGCATAACACCCTGCAGCGCACAGTTGGTGATGACCTACAGGAAGGAAAATAGCACCGAGGATGGGTTGAAATGGTAAACCCTTTATGGACATTATATAAATCTAAAATCTATTTGACTTTAGAGTGAATGATTTTGCAATCCTGAGAATTAACACGTATCTTCTTTCAATTCAATTTTCCAACATACTGTAAATAAGTTGTGGGAGTAGATATTTTAATTCTTCGTCATGTAACTCATCCCTGCGGTGACATAAAGCGTCACAACAGCACCACACTTCCCCCTCTTTGTGGTTACTGGGTTGCCAGGCAACTCCATGAACGTCTGCCTGGCTGGGTCCCTGCAAGCTTTTAGTGGCACATGCATTCCTCTCTGTTCAGCTTCATGCACCGTGTGCTTATTGAAAAACAAAAACACATTTACACACATACATACATACATACAACGTAAAGCTTTAAATCACCTGTGCTCTTTATGAACTTCTGGAAGTATGAGATGGTTACTCAGCTTGGTTATGTGTGTTTATCTATCTAGTGATGATGCAGAAAGGAGAAGTCTGAAAAGAGAACAGAAACTTCCCTGGACACCAGATGATGGTGTGGAGTTTCCCAACTCACTTCCTGGACAGAGAGTGCCAAAAGGATTCATTATGAGGCGCGTCTGCTTTGAAGTTTTGGTTCTTCTCTTTGTTTCATAGTTCATTGACGGCGAAAGACTCACATCACCGGCTATCAAAGAGTGTCTGATTTGGTTGTGAGATAACTTGTGAATGGTAGATCAGTGACGTCATACAGGAAGAGCGCAAAACTGTGTGTAGAAGTGGCTGGAAGATTTGAGTCCCCCTCCATTGTCTGGTCACTTTTAGTCACACAGACGTGACTTTGATAAATATAAATGTTCTTTTCCTGATGAGTGTAAATCAGATGTCAGAATCTTCTTGATCAACTAGCGCTACGATTTGAGCCTGATTCCGACTTGATTCTTGACCCATTTGAGGGCCAGATTGAATTTCAGCTTAACCAGTTGTGTTTTGCTGTGCTGTTTTATATTCCAATTTACAAAACATGAGTTGCCATCTCTTGATCTGAACAAGTGAATTATATGAGGGTTAGGAATGAGAACTGGTTGACATTTCCCAAAACAACTGAATGGACTCTAACACTAGACTCTGTATGCTCTGTAAAAACAAAATTACTTCAAATGTCATGCAGCAATTCAGTACAACAGACTTTCTGTGAGGAATAACATTTCTGAATTCTAAATTAAGAGGTTATTCTTTTATACATGTGGGATTTACAGATGAACGTGTAACAGCCATTGAATGACCCAGTGTGCTCTCTGTGATTTCAAGTATATCTTCGACCGTGAGTCTGGGTTATTGGTAAAGCTCCATGAATAAACAAACAATCAAACCACTGTCCCTCCTTTTCAGATGGAGTATTACGGGTTTCAAATGGATTCACACTAGATGACCTCTGTATGCCCAGAGCATTGAATTGCAGTGGATTGGTAAACAGAGGCAGCCCTCATAGCCCTGAATGGATGCAAAATCACACAAAACCACTGTCTGGAGTCTGAGAGATTAACACAGGCCGATGTTATGTTTCGTTAAAGAAATCACCTTTTACATGACAGAAGCAAGAGTTGCACTACAACAGGAGTGGATAAACTTCCTGCCTTCTCATATGTCTTTAATCCACATCTAGATCTGTATTACTCCAGGTAAACATAGAGAGGTTTAATGGAAAGCATGGGTCGACAGGTAACATGATATCCCAGTTTTTCTGTTCCCCACAATAAAACAGATAAACAGACAGGGAAAAAGAATAAAAGGTAGGGGTGATGTTTGTTTTTACGCACCTGAAAAAGCGATGCAGACAGATACAAGTGGAAATACAAGGCTCGCATATAACAATGAAGTGTGTAACCGCTGAGGCAAGTGCTAGAGATTTCCCAACAGATCGTCTGCCTGTTTTAATAGCCTTTGGGCCTCTTTACATGGGATTCTATTGTCTGGATGGCTGCTGCCCGCCCAGACACTGACAGTAGCATCTATTATTTTCTTTCAGAGGATTTTGTTAATGGTAGTGCATATTTGCTTCTTCCTACTGAACTGTGAGGCTGACAAATTGACAGAACTATAACTCAAATATCTTCAACCTCATGGTAAGAAGAATGTCATTTAAATGAATCTACTAGTTTCGTCTTCATCACTTTTATCTTCAAACAGTTCCTTCAGGTGACTGGACTAACCAGCTTCTTCCCGCATGAAGCTTTGCATAGAATGACAGAATTGATTTCAATTTGCTTTCCTTTTTACAATATTTTTTTCTGCAGTCTCTCCCACTGTGGAAGAAGGGATAAAATAGAGGAATTTCCTATTATAGGAAAGGGGCTTTTCTGAGGAAATGGAATTGAACAAGCTGCCTGGTACAGCTCAGCCCTCTATTGATTCAATGCCCAGGGCTCTTGGGCTATTTGTCGGTGGAAACCTGCAAAAAGGGACCTCGCATCCAAGTGGTTTGTTGTTTGTTTCAAGGACTTGGACAAATGAGCGATTGGCGCACAGCGAAATAGAAAACAATGTTTTATGGAACACGCTTTACAACAGGTGGAAATATGCCTGGTTGTCTGTGAGTTGCCTCAGGGGGGGATTGGTTTGGTTTTGCTGGTGTTTACAACATACTGCACTATTGAACCATAACTACAGGTGGAAAGTGGTGGCCACCTCCAGAGAAGGAAGCAGGTGACGAGGACAGAGCATAGGGCGCCATTTACCCCCAACGCAAAGCCACCAGAGACACAGCTAGCCTCTAAATGTGTTTTTAATCTTCTTAATCAGATCACAATGACATTACCTTATCAGTTTGTGTGGTTGTGGGACTTAATGGATTTTTCACAGAACGCAGATAAGCCTCTACCTGGAGTGCAAAACGCTTTCATGGCAGATTCTTATTCAGACTTCGAAGCAAATTGATGATCACACCTTTTGAGCAAGATACAAGGTAAAGCTCCCTTTAAAATAATATTTAGGGTTAACAGAAGCCACTCTAAAAATACTGAAGACGAAGCCGGCTCTAGACAAACATATAGTTATTGGATGACGCACTGGCATAAATATTTTGGAAATAGCTATTTAAAGAGAGCCTGTGACACGATGACGCTCTACGGGTGTTTTCGACGATCTTCCCCCAACTTTTTCTCTTTACTTATTTCATTTCACCCCATCTTTGATCGATTGAAATCAACATTAGGGAACCTAACAATGCACTACATCACAACTGCCTCTCTCGTTTCCTTCCCTCTCTGTCTGGAGGTTAATGGATTGTGATTGAAGTAGGAAAAAAAATGAGTCAGAAAGACAAATGTGCGCACAGGCATGGAGAGGTAATTACAATGACAGAAGCGTGGCCTTGCTGTCATATTGAGCTGTCTGATAAACCCCACTCAAAACAACAACAAGAGGGGAGAGAATATGGGATTCAGCCAGTGACTAATATGCTGTAATTAGAAGCTCTAATTTTGAGTCTTTCTGCCTCCTTCCAGATCAGAGCTGGAAATTAAATACATAATATGAATGGGAATTATGTCAGGGTATCCAAGCCAAGTGGAGACGGAGCCAAATGATACCGTGTGTTATTTCTATATAGATCAAAGTGCTGCAACGCATCGCAATAAGTTAGCGAAAAGACGCTTACAGAAAGCCTGACGTAGCTGATAATCGGCTTGCTGTGTCAGGGCCTTTAGATGAGAAGATAGATACCAAAGCTACAGCCAATTAGCCTAGCTAGATAGAAAGGAAAAAGGCTAGCCTAGCCGTCTTAAGTTGACAAATCAAACATCTATAGCTCAGTAATAATAACACTGTACCATTGATTTCTTTATTTTGTTAAAGTGTGAAATAGTTAAATAAGGAAAAGTTGTGTTTTTACAAGGGACACATTTTTAGTCTTAAGCCTAGCAACAAGTTCTTTGAGTTTCCTTGATAAGTTGCCAGTTAACCAGTAGAGAAACAAGAGTTGTGGTAGGCAGATTGTTTTACTTGCACACAGAACCAGTCATGCTTTATCAACCTGCTTCTAGGCTTCGTGCTAAGCTAAGCTAACCGGATGCTAACTGTATCTTCAAGAGTGCCCCTATCTTCTCGTTAAACTGCAGTATAAAAGTGAATAAGAGTATTTGCACATAGTCACATTATTTCATTGAACCCTTCTAGCACAGTACATAATGTTAGTCACATGTATTAATATCTGAATGTTATTTGCATAAAACTAACTGTAAAAAATGAAAACAATAGATGCTTAGAGGAATTCTTTCCACCAGTTGTTGTCAGGAAGTAGGAGAGCCAATTCACCTTCGGGTCTTGGCCTGTCTACAGTAAGTGAAGAGCAAAGGAAATTTCAGAGAGAACTGTTTGTGGGTTTTAATAAATAACACCTGCTAAGCTTTTAACATTGTGTTTCCACTAAGCTATTGTATAAACACCTGAGATTATTCCCTAACCTCGCTCCCTCCCCAACCCATGCATCCTCGCCACACATTGCTCCAGGCCATATCACTTATGAATTATTTAAAAACAGTAGTATTCCACATGAAATTAATATTCAGATATTTCCCATTATCTGCTGTCAGCTCCCCCGCCCTCCCTATCTGTCTCACTGCTATCGGTCATTTTGGTAATGATCTGTATTCCTGTGGCATTAGGTCGGTCAGGGCTTGTGCCCATTGATGCTACGTGCCATGCATGCTGAGCGGGGTTACACTGGGCTGCTGTGTTTTTCCCCACACTCTTACACTGCTTCACTGGCAGGTTATACCTCTCTCCTCGCTCGCCCTCTCCCACTACCTTCAATAATAACATCTGTCTTTGTCATTACTCAGTGTACAAATGCAACTTTTTTCTCAACCAATTTGGCTATTTGACATTTATATAGCACACTCCGGACCATTAGACGTTCAAGGATAGACACATCGCAGCAGTGAGCACAGTTCACTGACTCAATAAATTATGCATCAAAAAACATGTCTTGGAATTTCACTGGCTGTATTGCAGTGAGAGCAGTGTGCCGTTTGAATTACAAACAGAATGGCTCCCCCTAGTGCCAGAGACGGTTGTGAGGTCTCTTTAATATTACAGGCATCTATAAGTGTAAACCAGCAGGGAATTAGCAATGCTGTATTAGCATTTCAATCTTTTTTGATCAAATGCAATTAAGCAAAATCCTTTTCTATGCCTGCACTGCCTAACTCCCCGCTCTTTCATTTTGCACTCCCAGCAATGAGTGATTGGAGGCACTATTAGACCCACTGTATGAAAGAATACTAGCTGGTTGCAGAATTTCACTGAAATTGAAATCCCTTAACCCTCCCCATTGTGCTCTATTTGGCTTAAGGAACTTGAAAAAATTAAATGTGCTCCTTGGGGTCTGTGGGAGTGCTTGGTGGATTATTTCAATAACCTCCCCCGTGCATAAAGGGAGGAATGTTATTTATATATTTGTATTTGCTGTTATGCACTGTTATCAAATGTATGTATTGTATTTTTCCATAACTTTTAATACTTCCCTTCCCTCTTTTTTTAATGTATATACTTTCATCTATGTATTTATTTACTCATTATTTTCATATCTATTTTACACAGTTTTCTCGTCCAGTCGGTCCAGCAGTGGCTCAGTCAGTAGGGGCTTGGACTGGGAATCGTAGGGGTCGTCGGTTCAAGTCCCCAAACAGACTTGAAATATGGAAAGTGGACTGCTACTTGGAGAGGTCCCAGTTCACCTCCTATGCCCTGCTGTGGTGCCCTTGAGCAAGGCACCGGACACCTCCAATCCCCCCTCCCCGTTGCTCACCGGGCGCTGCACGATAGCTGCCCACTGCTCCTAGTACTAGGATGGGTTAAATGCAGAGGACTAATTTCACTGTGTGTGCTCTGCTGTGTGCATGTATGTGACTAATAAAGAGGGTTTCATCCTCCGATTCTTTATCTACATTTGACTAAACTACTTTTGAAAATCACTGTCTCAATTGTAACACCGTATGATGTCCTTTAATAAAAAAAACATAAAAATGATTAAGGAAAGAATTAGAAAAAAGAATTGAGCAGAAAATCTGGTATATTGTGTGAAGTGCTCCTCATTCAACCTCACACTATGTACTTCACACACTATGAATTATTAAAGCTGCAGATGGAGCAGCTGTGCTGTCCGTGTCCTGCACCCTCAGGGCTACATGAAGCCTCTTCTGGAAATGAGTATGGTCTTAGCGCTCGGCCATCTTAAGGGTTAAACTTGTTAAATATTCAAGACATCAAATTACTACATGCAGAAAATGAAACCCCCCCCCAAAAAATGATGTGGACCAACTCAGCGGTGGAAAGTACCCAAGTACAATTACTTAAGTACTATTTGGACATACTACTTGAGTATTTACATTTTTGAGGAAAATATTGTAGTTTTGACTCGCTACACTTATTTTTCTTTCATAGTATATATAAAAACATGTCATATACTTATGAGAAAATATGAAGTACTGTACTTCTAAAATACAAATTCAACACAGTATACTAAAAAGCATCTAAAATTGGCTGCACATTGACAAACTACAACATTAAAATGCTTATAATCCTGTTTTTGAAGGTGATAAAAACAGGATAATACAAAATGTTATACTAATATAACACTTAAGCAAGGCAAAACACCCAAAACACTGCCCACTGCTCCTTATAATATAACGGATTAAATCCAGAGACCAAATTTTGTGTGAGCTCTGTTCATGTACATGTGTGTGTGGCAAATAAAGGGGGTTTCATTATTGTTATATTGTTCATGTTGTTCATTGAAAAGCAGAGTTGGACGTCTGTAAAGAAGGATACTTCTAGTATTTTAAAGTAAAAATGTGGATTGTGTAAATGGCTCTGACACTTTTGCCGTGACAGAGCACCATTTCTCAAGTTTTATGCAACGTCTAATCTTTCTTGTTGTATTTAAATCCATAATCAAAGATTTTGCAGGTCACTCAGTAATGAGTTTTTGGTGCTTTTGTTTGGATTCCAATAGCTCGTTTTCTACTGAAATTGGCTGCTGAAGTGATTAAGCAGATACTAATTACTTTCTATGTCAACTTGTGTTCATGGTCAAATGTTGTCCTTGTAGAAGTTGTTGTCTGATGTGACTTTCTGGGCAGTATGTGCGGAAAAATTCTCCTTTGGCAGGACTATTTGTTTCTGTTTGGGTTAAGATCGGGGAAAAAAAGTAGTAGGAGTGCTTGTGGATCAAGGCAGATCTAAAGTGACAACTACACAATACAAATGCTGTAAGGAAAAATCTGTTGTGTCTGGGTTCAGCTCTGGAAACCGCCGAATAATAGGATACAAGCTGCATAAAAAGGAAACGTAGCTTTGAATTTTGTAAGTCTGATGTTTGTCAAGTATGCTCTGGGAAGAACAGTGCTGACAGTTGGACCGTGGGAATGGTAGCATGGAGGCTGCATCTGTTAGATTTTCCACTCCTAGAAAAAAATCTATTTCTGTGCCGTCAAGACAAATGCACGGTAAGGGAAATAACAAAAGCCAGAAAAGATAATTAACTGGAATGATTTAATCTCAGCTCTTTGTTAGGGGCCAATATATGATAAACGTGGATTATGATATAAAGCAGTCAGACTATTTAGTGCAAACTGTGGATGACAGAGGCTGTGTGACCTCTAAAATCCCTGTAGAGAGATTCAGCAAGATTTAATAGGCTGTAACAAGTTTGCTTTACTGACAAAACAGAATGTAAGTGCATATAATGTTACATCTACAAGGATAGAAACGTGCTGCACTTAAATAATGCAACATGCCAAGAAGACTCCAGACCCTCTCAATTTCATCCTGCTGCTTTCTACTGTCCAGAAAGCTTACTGATACACATTGTTCTACATAGTGATGAAATGTTTTCCATCTGGCTGCATTACTGATTCAAAATGCAAGCAGTGATTATGATCAATACCACTAACTGGATTTATTTTCATCAGTACACTAAAGCTGGTTGGCAAATGTTTAAACATTTACTGTATCTTCTAGTCAATCGTCCAAATATGATTGAACTCTAAAAAGGACCAAGGATTAGTCGACGACTCAATGACGGAAAACTGATTATTCTGATTATTGATAATCGCTTGAGTTTAAACCTTATCGATCTGATGTTTACTTGAAAGCCACAACCTGCATTAGTTGTCACACTTTGGATTACCAACTGGATTTTGTTCTGTCATTTGCAATGTTGCCTGGGAAATATCCATACTACCTCTGCCTGCATAGGAAAATAAAACACGACCGAAGGAGAGCTAGTTTAAACCTCTTTTTTATATCCCTTTCTTCTTAGTGTTTTCATTTTTTTGTCTCCATCTTCATTTTGCTGTAAACTTCCCCTCAGTGGGACGAATAAAGGTTTCTGATTCTACCACAAACCCTTGTTCCCAAAAATACAAGAACATGGCAAAAGCACAAACACAAGCCGACCCAAGCAAATGTTGGTCAGAAAATGAATTCGTTCTGAGAAGCTGTGGGTTAGTCATGCGTTTCTGTTATTTTGTCTACCTTACAATGGCTACAACACATAACGGTGTACATATGCTGCATGGCAAATGAACCCAAATAATGTATTGTTTTTCAGAGCACTGTATTCCTGGTAGGTTATAATCTCATTTTTCTAATGCAATATATAATAACAACATAACTGCATCAGAGCAAAGGGTCTATTGCATCACAGGCCTTTAATCACAGCAGCCATTGCATCCCAAATGCATCAAATGACAGCATGAACTGCATCAGGGTGTCCTTTCATCACCGTGTCAATTGCATTACAGAAGTATATCGCAATAATATAGGAACATGATCACAGAAGGAGAGCAATGCAAAGAGGCCTGTAATGCCACCAGCTCTACAAAGATACATATTTTATTCTTGCAGATAGTTGTAGAGGATGTAGTTGTTTAAAAGTAGAAGCATTGAACGAAGCATTCAGATCTGTTCCTTAAGTAAAAGTTGGAAATAATCAGGGAAAAGTTACATTTCATAAACTACATTAGCAAATTGGAAGTAAATACATTTTTGGTCAAATAATCTGACTTAATAATTTAATAAATTATGATTAGATTTTACTTTTTTATTCCAGTATTATTATCATCATCATCATCATCATCATCATCATCATCATTATTATTATTATTATTATTATTATTATGTAGTAGTAGTAGTAGTAGTAGTAGTAGTAGTAGTAGTAGTAGTAGTAGTAGTAGTAGTAGGGTAAAAGTATAACATGTAAAAACCCATCCAAATGAAAACAACAATTATAGATCCTCACAACGTTTACTGCTTCGTTGCTAAATGTATAGCCACATTTTATCCAATTCTGCACTTTGGTATTGTCCAAAAACAAACATTACACATGACTGTAAACATCATCGTGCCCTCTGCTCGGTTGCCAGCGTCACGGGCAGACGCCTGTTCCCGTTCCCGGATTGGTGGGCGATGCCGGGAAACCTCCTCGTGACATGTCAGCCGGTATAAATACTCCGAGCCGCCTTGTTTTTACGCAGCCCTGTTTTATGAGGGAAGATGTATCGTCTCGGCCATCAGTCTATCTCCAGGATCGCCTTCAATTCCTTTTTATCCGCTGTGCCACGGGAATATTTTCATTTTACGAGACAATATAATAAAAACTGGTCGAGTATTGGCTGATTTTTGATCAAAGTATACATTTTTCTGCACGAAAATGCCGAGGACTAAAAAGAAGAAAAGCAAGGGTAAGTAAGCGAGCGACCGCATTGCTTTGGCCTAACTTATCGACATCTCCATGCCGACGGTAGTTGTAGTTCATTTCTTCTTTTCAATCCATCTAATCGAGTTGGACGTGCATGCAGAAAGAACTACAAACGTCATAGGCTGGCCTACGTCAAAACACAAAGCTAGCTAGCCGTGGTCACACAAAGCGTTGCTCTCTCAAAAACGTGCCATAGTATGATGCTTTTGCCTTGTGATTATTGGCACACTACTTTACTGAAATTAAAACGAAGGTTTACTTCCCACAAGCCCCTAACCGATATCGCTACAAACAAGCTAACGTCAGCTAGCTTGTCAACTCCACACTAGCAACATAAGGTACTGCTTTTGTTGCTAGGTAAAGTTAATTTAAACAATCTGTTGACATTTGACAGTGTGAATAAAGCATTAATATACGAATTATGTGGGTCTGCAGATTAAATGCATTGTGTAAACTAACTCGAATTAGGTGAAGTGAGTTCGTCTGAAAACACTGACCTCAAATCATCTTTAGCCACATTTCTGACAACTATTCAGTCTGACTGAAGTTGGCTGACTTTAAGTAAGCATGGCTGGAAGATTTGTATTGATTAGTATCGGTTTATTATTGTCCAGCTACAGCAGGCAGATATTTTGCTCTCCAGACACCGGGGTGGAAAAGAGGCGGTGCCCGGTTCCCAGAATTTATCCACCGTGGTGGAGAGTCCACGTCAACAAACAGAAATAGCCTCTTAAGTGGATAAAAAAAGCCTTTCTCTAAATAAGATTTCAGAGACTTCATAAAGAATTGGTCATGGCTTAACAAGTCCTTTTTGATTCTTGGTTGTGTCTACGTGAAAACTTGTTCTTACAGTGCCAAAGTTAATGAAACAAAATTCAGAGGTTAGTTCAGGTCAGGCCATAGAAGCCTGTTGAATCTGCTTGCAGTGAACAAACGGCAAGGAAGTCCTTTCCCCCCCAAAATTCTAACTAATAAAACAACCAAAGCTTTATTGTTTTAAAAAAATAAACAGACTCAAGACGTTCACACCATTTGGATCTGTGATTGTTCACACTGTTCATGCTTTTATGAAAACCTCTTTTATTACTCACCATTATCTTACAACCATGCAAGTATTCTGTGTTTTGAAGGGTCTGTTTTACACAGGATTTCATTCCAATTAACAGTATTTTGATTAGTTCCCTGATACAGTCCTCTGATTAGGACTTACAAAGAACAATAGCTTCCTCCTTGTCCTATGTGACACGTTGTTGCTTCCTGTTGTGCTTCCTGACTGTCCCAATACAATATTTCCTATCCTGAACAGTAGCTGTGCAGCTGTCAGTCTCCCCCATGGCAAGAGCTTATTATGTCACGAAGTTCAGTTGTGTTAACCCGTGTCCCTTTAACGTGACCACGATGTTGTTTCCACTGTCAACACTTGTGTGGTCTGCCCTTGACCGCATGTGGCATTTTCATATGAGATAATAAAAGTACAGCAGGACAAGCTGTGCAAAGGACAAAATGCAGATTAGATATCTGCAGTGTTTGCTTGTGTACCTGTGAGCAGCTGGTGTTACATAATTGACTCTCTGCACTAATGCATTTTTATTTGATTAGGCTGAATTATGCTTTCTTTGCTTGTGTTTTTTTCCAGGGGGCCAGCACGGAAATGTGCAGCCTTTCAGTGATGAGGACGCCTCCATTGAGACCCTCAGTCATTGCAGCAGCTACAGTGACTGCGCCAGTGTCGCAGATGAAGGTATGTTTGTACACCTTTGCATGTAATTGTGTATTTTATGTCTGTTCTATGTGTGAGTACGCATGCTGTGAGTGTGTGTCTGTATGAGACATCCTTTTATGTACACCCATCATCAACAAGTAAAGCAACTTCTGGGAAAATGTTTGCTTAAAACCACCAATTTAGTTTTTTTCTTGAACTCAAAGACCATCCGTAAAATTTAGTGTCTAAATGTTCTGGTGTTGCCAGGTGGCGAGGCCAGTGAGGACGCAGCCCAGGAGGATTTCCAGTACAAACTGAAGGGGTTCATAGATAGCACGGTTGACAAGAGGTAATCAAAAGTTCAGAGTTATTCAGTTAAGTTAGAGACCCATGTGTCTAGTGAACTTGTATCAAAGTAGGGATGCACCAGCAGGGCCACTTTATTGTTAATGCCATGTCAGAATGAGTTTGTAAACATTACAGATGTCTTATTTATAATTTGACGAGAATGAGGTTGATACTGAAGGAGAGATATTAGCAGGAATGAATGAATGATTGTGTACCTGTTCAACTCAGTGCGAAGACCCGCCAAGGGGCGCTGGATGGGCTTAAGACGGCCATGGCCACACGGATCCTGTACGAGTTCATCTCCGAGAGGAGGATGACCATCACAGACAGCATTGAACGCTGCCTCAAGAAAGGTAGGAGAAAAGATTTTTTAAAAAAGAGATTCAGCCGTTGGATCCATTTGATATTTTTGAGCGTTATGTGATGCGTTATGTGATACCTTCCAGGAAAAGGAGAGGAGCAGCGAGCAGCAGCTTCTTTGGCCTGCCTTCTGTGTATCCAGCTGGGATCGGGCATCGAGAGCGAGGAGGTGTTCAAGACTCTGAAACCCATCTTCAAAAACATCCTGGCAGATGGATCTGCCAACATTCAAGCCAGACAGGCCGTGAGTACCTGAGAATGTTGGATATAAAGCAGTGCATATTATGATTTTAAAAGCAGTACATATTAGGATTTTATGACGTTGGTAGAATGCATGTATCTGTTAAATTGTGGTTTTTCTGTAATGTGTATACGTTGTGAAACTAAACCAAACTACCTCTCCTCTTATAGGTCGCAACAGGTCTGGGCCTCTGTACTTTAGTGGCAGAAGATGACATTCTGGTATGTTCTTGATCACTTTTGGAGACTAATTAGTCAAAAAGTCATTGCTATCCTACACTTTTTCGCATCAATGTTTGCATCACTGTAAACCGCAGTCCATATTTGATCTCTGCTACTTCCCGCTGTAGGACGTGCACGCTACCATGGAGTGCTTTGAGAACCTGTTCACCCGGTCCTACGCGAGAATGGATGGCACCTGTCCTTTGATCAGTCCCCAGACGAGCCAGCTCCACACCAACGCCCTGCTGTCCTGGGCTCTGCTGCTTACCATCTGCACTGCCAACCAGCTCAAAGACGTCCTGCGCAAGTAAGACCCCCTGTCAACCCTGAAATAAGTCTCACAGTGTACACTTTTTTAATATACTGCAATCCAGACCAGGATAAATGTTAAAAAATGTAATCTTTGTGACGCAGACACCTGCCAAAACTGCCAAGATTGTTGGAAAGTGATGACGTGAACATGAGAATCGCTGCAGGGGAAACCATTGCGCTGCTCTTTGAGTTGGCCAGAGACATGGATGCAGTACGTTTTGTTTTTTGTCAACGTCGTTCCCCTTAACTTAACTCATGTCTTAAGTGTGTTCTTTGAAATGAATGCAGCATTTCTTTCTCTTTGTCTCTTCAGGAGTTTGAATTTGATGACTGGGACGAACTGTGTGACAAACTGAACGCGTTGGCCACGGACTGTAACAAGCACAGAGCCAAGACGGACAAGAGGAAGCAGCGGTCTGTGTTCAGGGACGTACTCAAAGCGGTTGAGGTGGGTGTTCTTGAGAAAGGGACTTTCTTACGGAATGATTGAAGCTTATAATTCAATAATATGTTTCTCGATGTAGTTATGTTGCTCACATCCATCTTACTCTTCTAGGAGAGTGACTTCCAATCTGAGACCATTCGATTTGGCACAGAGCGCATGACCATCGACAGCTGGGTCAGAAAAAGGACATATGATGCCTTCAGGGAGTTTGTAGGCTCTGGGATGAACTACCACCTACAGGTTTGTTTTTATACCATTACTTAAAATGTGAATGCATGTGACTTGACTTTTATAGCACTGCAGTGTTGGACCTCTTTCCTCCAGCAACGACGCAGCACTAAAACACAATAGAGATCTGTAGTGCTGCCTGATGCAGGAAGACAACACTTGCAGCTTGATTTTAGGTTCATGTTAAGAAATACACAGCAGGAAGTTGGTGCATGGGGGAGCGTTTTAGAAGTGAAGATGAGACGATGGAACATATTTTAGACCACATTACTTTTAAAGGTCTCCTTAGTGAAGCTAGCTGTGGTTCAGATGTGTGTGATGATTGGTAATTCATTTCTAAATTCCCTTTTTTTGTTTTACTTCTCAAGGCAAATGAATTCATCAGAGACGTGTTTGAACTTGGACCACCGATGCTGGTTGATTCCGCCACGATGAAGGCCATGAAAATCTCCCGCTTTGAAAGGGTATGCACAAGTTATTAAAACCAAATTAATGGTTTTGTACGACGTTAAACTTGCCGTCTTATTGACGTTATTAACACTCTCTCTCTCCCGTTTCCAGCATCTCCACAACTCTGCTGCATTCAAGGCTCGGACCAAGGCCAGGAGCAAGTTCAGGGACAAGCGTGTGGACGTGGGAGAATTTTAACATTTGTACCTTTTCCACTTGTAATACCCTATTTATCATGGTTTCCTGCTTTTTAGATGAATCGTAAGACATTTAGTCCAATTCATCCTGGCTCAAAATCTGTTTCGTATATTGGGACATTCACTTTCTGTAGTTTTAAAAGGTGGCGCTATCATATTCTGTACTCTGTGGTGGACCAAATCCTTTTTACATCCTTTTTAAATCTATAGGAAGTGAACGTGTCATTATCAAACAGTAGATTTTGCGTTAAACTATCCACACAAGCGGTGGTGTTGTACATATAGTGTATATTTCTTTGCTCCTCATGTTAATAATCATTGTGGCCTTTTTCTTTTCATCCTAAGTTATATATATATATTTGTTAGAGTTAATCCTGCACTTAGGTCTAGTTAGTTCATAGCAATGTTGAGATGTATATTGTGATCTAACCCTTTGATGGATCTGTATTTTAGTTGCACTACCCAAGTGGGTTATTTCTGTAGAACCTGGGTACAAATATTGTGTTGTCCTTTTTAAGTATTGTTATGTGATTTGAAAGGGGTGAAATAAACACTAAAGCTGTAAGAAATGAAGTCCTTATTTCTGCTCATGTTTATTATACGCTCTACTTTAAAGGGGCCCTATTATGCTCTTTGTGGGGTTCCCTTTCCTGAAGAGTATATTGAGGTTTTTCTGCACATAAGTGGCCTGCAAAAAAACCCAAAAGTTCTCCATGGCTTTCCAACACATTGCACGGGAATGACTAAGGGGCAGGACATCTCTAAGTGGTTGACGAATCACAACAGAGCTGCTCAGCTGACCAGGCAGAGCAGACTGGGCTCTGGTTTCAGACGGATGAGAAAAATAAAGACCTTTTTGAACATTTAAGTCACAGTAGAGGCAAAATACAAATGAACCCAATAATTGACGTACAAGGGCCACTTTAACTGACATGACTGACCCAAGATGCATTGATCATTATTTCCCATAGCTGAAAAACAGCAATGGATAGTTATCCTTTAAAATCCTAGCAGATGCTTGAAGGTCATCTCGAGCGAAGGGGCAGTACAAATCTTCTGTATTGCTTCCTCGACACTACAAAGTGAAGGATGTTGCAGTCAAGGTCACAGAGGCATTATAGTGAGTACACCCGGTCTGTACTTTATAAGACAGGTTTGTCAGTAGTGAAACAGTTGAAGGAGCTCGGGAAATAAAGGAGGTCCTACCACATTGTACATTTAGTCCCCCAGGTCCCGCTCTGAGGCTGCTGCTTTTATAGGGCACTAAAAATGCTCCATAACAGCAGCATGATAAAGGTTAATGTGACAAAGCGGCAAATAGTCCCATCAATAATGCGGGCCGGTAGAGTTTGGAGCGCACACCTGCAATCGATGCGGCCTCCTTCTTCAGGTGGAACAAAATTACTTTCAGGAGGAAGCAGGGACATGGAGTTTATACATTTTCACAGCCTGTATGTGGCTCTTTCTCCCATAGGATGGTTGTGAAGTATAGAGGACTTCCATAAGGCTCTTAACAATCCTCCTCCCTATTTAAATCAATAGATGCATGGAGGAACACCATACTGGAATTTCTTCAAGTTTGGCACAAACATCCATTTGGACTTTGCTGGACTAATGTCAAAGATTTAAAGACCTTATCTATAGCTAAAGCATAGTTTTGGTAATAGAGTCTTACTGTCCCTCCAACAATGCAACATGAGTGTTTGGTGGAGGCACCAGGCAGCCATTCTATTCACGTAAATGTCTTGTAATTTAACTCGTCTTTTTATTACATCACTTTCTGTGCCGTTTACATTGTGACACAGCAGTCTGCATCCTCTCTGAGCCCAGCTTGATCAAACCCCAGCTAATTTTCCAATTTCTATCAGAGCAGACTTTTGTCTCCTGACATAAAATGAGAGGTTTTTGTGGCAAACTGAGGTATCAACAACACCTCTGGTTCTTCATGGACCAGTAAAGTCTCTGTAGCTTGAGAGAGGGGATTTGAGTGGCTTAACGAGCAATTCCACACATTTCTTCAACATGTTGTCCACAGCAGGTTTATTCTGGTCAAGAGCAAAATCCCAAACAGCAAGGCAGAACTGTTGGAGGATTTTGGATTTTAAAGAAAGCCCTTTCTTGAAATGTGCTTTCCTCTTGTAGGCCTACAGTAAACTTTCTCTACAACCCGAGTAAGTGATCGATATTGACCCATTAAGTCTGGTGTTAATATAAGACGGTAAATGATGAAGAATAGTATTATTAGATATTGTCCAGATGGGATTCAAATATGACTTCTGATGATTTTGGTCTCTGAGACTGTTACAAAAAAAGATAAAAGTCCATGCAGCATAACTCAATTTAATTTCCCATTTTCCTCCTCATGAAATTCGAGTGGCTATATTACCCAAAATGCAACTCAATTTAAGATGGATGCAGTTAATTGTATAAAAAAGGTACATATATTCAACTACAATTCTTAAATACACATAGAGGTGTTTTTCTTGAGTATTAGTAAATCTACGGCAGTAAAAAATACCCATTACTGCAGGCAATATTAATACAAAAGCACATTTTGATCATTCTTACTTAAGCAACTTTGGTGTATAGTACCCCTACCTAAGGATCTGAATACTACTTGAGAGAAACTACTCAGTATTTCTGTGAAACTGGATGTACAAAAACACAAATATATCTACAATATTCAAGGAGGTGGGTTTTTTATTCACAAGGTACTTTTTTTTAACCTTGGTTTCAGCCCCTGTAATCCATTGTTAATCTCAAGAGTATTGATTGCTACCGCTTTAAATCCTTTTCTCCGTTAAGAATTTAATATTTGCTGCTTTTGAAAAACCATATTAGTTTCAGTGTTGATTTTCAGAATTGAAACAAATTCCTCCTCCCTGCATTTATGGCTTCTCGGTAGATGAACATTATATTTGATTAGATCTCTACAGTCAGGCAGGTGGGAGGAACGAGCAGAATGCTAACGCTGCGCTGTTATTATTCATAATTCACCACAGCCTGTTGTTTTCAGGGAAAACCATCAATGGGTAATTAAGAGAGATTAATAAGGAGTCAGAGGCGTGATAAGGTATCTCCAGTTTAATCAATAGTTACTTTCATTTGTGTCGCTATGCACTCAATGCAATTTAGGACACTCACTGTTACATCGACTTACTGGTTAAGCGATTCCATCTGTGAGGCTTTGTTGGTGCAAGAGGAGAGAAAAAGATGTGGTATCTGCAGTATGCTTCAGGAGTTATGGGACAAAATGTAATATTGTTATTATAGTGGGTCGGATTTCAACTGTGAGGGCCCAAAGTCAGTATTTAAAGACCCCTTCCTGATCTAAACACCTCAACTGATGGCTGCTAGTTATGATTATATAACTGTGATGAGGATTGGGAGGATTACTACAATTACAAATGACCTGCACAAATATGTAAACAGGAACAAAAACAGTTATGCAACCTGATGACTTTCCATTACTTGCAATGCCAATAAATACAAGAGAAAATAAATATCGATAACCTGGATTTTACTTGAGTGAATTACATTGTGTGTGATTGGCTATGTTACATAAACACTGGGAGTCGCTGGTTGCCATGGCTAGTTAGGCAATCCCATGTCGAGTATCCAATCATTGTTTCACGCATTGGCAGCAAAAGGGGGCCTGGGGGCATGTTTGGCAGTCACACACACAGTGGAAAAAACAGTCACACACACAATTCCTTTTCATTAGCAAACCAGGTTAATGTATTTATTCCATTTGTGCGCTCCGGGTGTCTCAGCAGCTGTTACTGTGGCACCAGCATATAATTGTGTGGTGCCACCCACATATACCTCCCTCTATCACCCTCACATCTTCCTCTTCCCTCCAACGTCTCCTTTTCCTGGCCCCAGTTGCTCCCTGGAGCGAGGCGTGTACAGTAGCTATCATGATAAAAAATGGATGGAGAGATTAGCGGTACTCTGTCACCGGATGAGTGTTGTGTGTATGCCAAGGGGCTTGTTGTGACTGATAAAATGGCTGCTGCCTCTGATCACTTCAATTATGCTGCATACATATATCCAAAGCTGCAAGAAGGACTCAGATCCTTAAGTTAAAATACGTCATTACAAACAAAGTCTGCAATTTAATACTTAAGTAAAACTACAGAAGTATTACAAGCAAAATGTATCACAGGAAAATAATTGCTTGTTTGTTTGGTGCTTATTTACACGTCCGCAGCAAAGTTAAGCGAGAGACGTGTAAATAGAAAGTGAGAAATATTAATGTGTGTACTTGTGAAGTGAGACGAGGAGAAAATTGGCAGACTCCCAGGAGAAGGATATTAGCTGTTTTCCCCAAGTGCAGCATATTGAGCCATAAATCATTGGTCATACACTAAGTGTTTCATATTTTTCCTACCAATGCTGCATTCCACGTTTAAGGCATAGCGACTCATGTTCTAATCTATAGAGTCGCACTCAAGGCCTGAGGTGGAACTGCTTTCAATTGAGAATCTGATGAGGTACCATGTTTTTCTGTGTTGTTTTTTATGCTTTCATGAAGGGTGGATCGAATTACACTCATGAACATTTTAGGGACAGTTTCTAGTGGCTAAATTTGGGTTGGAATATATTTATTTTGATATTACCTATTTCTTTCTACCTCTCCCAAAGTTATACTGTAGGTAACATATCCCAAACCCTTGGACATAAACCCCTGACTGTGGCAGAAACAAAAATGTGTTGCTCAACCCTTATTAAAACCTGAACTTTGCCATTGTTTGTCTTTTAGAAGAGTACGATTTTTTATTCCAGAGGATAACATATTTTGCGTGGGGAACACAACACAAGGGTTCAAACAAAAAACGTAACACTCTATGTATGCCAGCGTCTTTATGCTCTGTAAAATTCTAAAAAGTAGTAGATAAAAACCATTGACGATCTATCGAATTGATTACAATCAACTGCAAAGATATCTATGTTATTCCATATTTTGCTAACTTAGTCCCTTAAGCTTCACTTTTTGTTAACTAGCACTACATGTCTCAGAGAGATGTTCATATTGTCTTTTGTTGTGAGTGATTTGCTGCTTGGGAAATAAATATAATCATTAACCAATCTATTCAACCTCTTATAGATCTCTCTCATGTGAAATGTCCAATCTCCTTGACAGCAGGAGTTGTAGAAATAATGAACAGAGCATTTCTGAATTATTTATTTAATACACAAACAGCAAAGGCGTCCTATATACAGTTTAAAAACATCATTTGTTACCTGCTGTTTATGGCGGGGTTCCTACCTGACGATACTCTCCCCGCTGCTGCAGGGAAATTACTTTTTTAGCTGCGGTCATTATTTATATTGCTGCTTTTCTAGAGCAGAAGAGAAATTAAAAAAGCACAAGCTATGAATCACGTCAACGTTAAAGCCCTGATGCATTTAGGCACAGAGTTCATCTTGCTCACATTGCTGTTGACATCACTGAAACGTACATAAGATGTCAGGGTAATAACGATGTCAAGGTGAGTGGGTGTAATTCTAACCGTCACCAGGTGGTGGCAGTTGTTCACCATTAAGCGCTCTGTTTCAACTCTTGAATTGACAGTAATCACCTCTGCACTTGCAAGTGAGTGAGCATAACTGATGCAACAGAGGATCGACGTATATGTTGGTGAATTATTTAGAAAAACACATTTTTTATTTAATTATTTTTACATTTTTACATTGCTACTTTTAATAACGGGCTTATGTACAGGCCAATTAAAGCTTCCCTTTTTGTAAGCGGATTCTTTCAGACATCAGATCTGTTTTGACCTGGAGTGAATGACCAGTATCAATCAGATCAAAGATCGATATCCCACCCGTATCATTCATCTCCCAGCAGACAGACAGAGCAAAGCGGACACCATATGGATTGTGGTTGTAGACTTGAAATAGAGTCAAGCGGTACACATTTGTCGTGCTGGGCGCAGATGCATTGTAGCCCCCACACTGTGTGACTCATAGCTACTGTACACTCACACACAGGCACACTCACACAAAATATGTACAAGTGCACGTGCGCGGTGAAACACACTCTCTCTATTTCTCTCTCCGTAATGTAGGCCAGTGACAAGCGCAGACCCCCATCAGGGCTGACAACTGTTCGCCGGATGATGCCACAGAGAGGAGGCAAGAGGCCATAGTTAAGGGGACGACACCTGTCTGTATCCAGCAGCATCACATCCAACACATACGGTACAAAGCAGATTACTCTTTTGATGAATATGTTAGATTCCAATCTCAGAATCAGGGTTTTTCACCCTACAAAATATGTGTAACAAAAAACTCAATAGACACTTGACTTTGGCATCTGAAGTCTGCACACGTGGGAGGCCCAGGCTTTATCTCCCTTTTTTTTTTAACAGTGTTGACTCACAGCCTGAAACACACGCAGCCCCTGGGTGACAGGAGGGAAGAGATAGCAGGGTTCCCCCTCCCTGTCAACTCCCACTGCCAGCAGCTAAGAACCAAACTGCAAACAGCTCCAAATAAATTACAATTTATTTTGTAAACGACAAAGTGCATTTTGTCAGTGAATAATTTCTGCATGGGTAAAAGAGGAGAATTCAGTTTGGTTTACCACAAACTGGGAGATGGTTAGCTTAGCTTCCAAAGGTACTGTTAGGTAGATTGTAGGCTAAGTGAAGCTAGTCAAACGCACAACAGCCCATAAAACTATGAGGTTTTTATTATTTTTGTTTCCGTCTTTAAATATTGCAATATATTGATTTAATATAATGGGTATTTTACTTTAGGCTAGCTGTTTTCCCCTGCTTTATAGCTACTCCCAGCTCTTATGTCTTAGCTTACAGAGAGCTAGATAACATCTTGTTCGTTTAAAAATAAATGAAAAAGTGTGTACATTGTGACTATTTCATGGCTATCTGTCACTTCCTGGAGTCTTGCTATCACTGTGTTGCACCAAAGTAGCTAGCTAGCCAACTGTCAGCATCCTATAGCGTTGTATAGTGTCTTTGTCTACTAACATCTACTATACAAACATGTGATATCATTCTCTTTTCTTGCTTTCTATCGACCAGAAAAAAAAGCCCTTTATTTTTGTGTTCTTTAAAGCAAAAGAAAATGAATAAATGAATGAGGATTTTAGATGTTGACCAAGAAATTGTCCAAGTTTTGGTCCAGTCATTACTGCTTGTCAACATGAAATCTGATTTCAGGTCAAACACACGATTTGTGAAATAATGAAGATGATACTATCATCTGCCACAGCCTGAGCTGTTTCTTTGATCCCTCGACAGTCGCTCGCTCTTGTTTGAAATGGATTGGATGCTGATTTTCTTTTATGACCACTGTGTTAATAGCCTGCAGCGCTAGTCTCACAGCTTATCTATATACTTTGAACATAGCCACTGTACGCTTCATCTTTCAACTTAACGACTCAACAAAGCGGGTTTTGAAGGATCCCACAGACAGAGAAATGTCTCTCCTGGCAGATCAAATAAAATGTGGCACATTGATCTTAGTCTACTCATAAAGCCTAACATTTCCACTAGCCTATGCTGGATTTTAAATTAGATTTTACTCTAACCAGAAGGGACCTTTATCTGTAAATCAGCTGTTGTACAATCAATTTCTGCCTGACCCAACTTGGTCGAATTTTTCACTCGATTCTATTTATGCAGGCACACACCTGTGTCTATGTACTAGGTCAGCATGGTGTCTTGCGTGTTTATAGGCGATCGTAATAATGAATTCATGAGGTCATCAATTAATCTGTCACTCATGGGATGAAAACAGCTCAGCGTTAGTCTCCAATGTACACAGTAGATCAGAAAAGATGTGGCAGTGTGTGACTGTGAGACGACAGCTCACACGCAAGATCTGAATACTGAGGAAACAGGACAGATTTTATAGAAACGGTATGAGCCGCACACACTCTCCTGGAGCAGCAGTGCACACATAGATGCTTTTCACACACACTGATGTAAAGACAACCCCTCATCCCCACAAACACACACACTTCGCTTTGCCGGTGTGGTTGTTGCCAAGGCTCAGCATGAGCAAAGTGATTGGTCGCCTCTGCTCATCACCGTAGGAACTCACCAGTTGGATTGGCCAGTTCTGTAAAGGAAGCTTTTCAAGATGTTTTGCCATCTCCTCCTTTACACCGCTGGATCTCTCATTACTCTTATTACCGCCACACACTGCTCATCCGATTTAATTAGCTCAGCTTTACAGAGGTGTTTTTTCTCCTTTTATTGCTTTTATTGGAACAGGCAAGAAAGTGTAATGGGGGGTGGGGGGGGGGAATCATTTTTCAAGAAAAGATCTATCCACATTATGATGTGAATGATGATTTTACCAAGGAATGATCACCGCAATATATTGATTCCCACTAGTCTTTGCATAGATGAGGTTAAGAGGGGGGTGATGTATTATGCAGTAGTAATATATGTGCAGCACATATATTACAAGGACATAATCCTGGAACAGAATATATATCCTGTGTAGAGCATAAGCAGCGCACACAGACACTTTCCTTGTCTGTGGTTTATATCTGTTGATAAGCACCAATGACAAAATATGTCCTCGGCTTCAGGGTGTGCACGCTTGAGTGTGTTTGCACGTCCACGTTGTGTGTCTGCAGCGTGCATGACTGCAAGCATGTGGGTGCACGAGAGTGTGTTTACGTGCATCACGCCTCTGGCTGTATGTGGCTGTGCGCGTGTGAAAGTGCGACGATCTGTGTGCACTGCTGAATTAAACAAGGTCACTCAGTGCAAGGCTGACTGCTCTGGCAGCCCCCCACCACACAAACACAATCAAGACAGATTGTCTCCACGTCCAGATAAATGGGCATATTCCTAAATATTACAAGTGACATCTTTAAATAGGATTACTGGATACATCTTGAAATGTTTAACCCTAAATGTCTGTAATGAAGCTAGTCAGCTGGTGATTAGCTTCTCTTAGCTTAGCATAAAAGCGGAAAGATGGTAGAAACAGTTATAATCTTTAGTGAAAATGTTCTAATCAACATTTCTGTGTTTTGTTCAAAAGTAAGAGAAAGATAAATTTTGACTTAACAACATTTCAGTTTTAATTAAAAATCGGCTAGTTTAATTGGAAATGATAATGTCTTACGTAATCACCAGAACCGAGCCTAGTGGTGTACTGCCTAACATCACAAAGACAAAACCTCACCCCCTCTCCAATGCAACCTTATCTTTATGACTATTTGTATTAAAGATGAACAGAAGCTAATTATTGTCAGTTAGCTGAACACCGTAAATATCTGTCCCTCTTTTCACCAGGCAGTCAGGGTTCAAATGTATTCCATCATCATTTTTTACTAGGGTCGTTTAAATGCATTGATGTTATTTATAGGCAGCTGTTTTCCTTTTCATCAATGCTGTCACTCCTTGCGTGTTTGCCGCAACTCCTCGTTTAACCCTCTGGTGACAGGAAGCTAGCTTTAATGAACCTTCTTTTTGAACATGTATCGAAAGTGTTTGTGGATCTTCTCTGTGCGTCAACGCCATGTGTGGAGATCTTAAAGAAATTCCTTTATACATGTACCAGAAAATATAACGGAATCTTTCCTAGAAACATCCATCACACCTGTCAGACAATCAATGAATTAACATGCGAGAGGTAAGACATGTTAATCACATACAATCGTAACTGAATTAGTATGCCTCCTTACACAGATTTTGGGGATAGATCTTTTTTCAGTGTCTGTGACCTAAATGGATTACTTGGTTAGTGCAAATATGTCTCGTAGCAACATCCTTTCTGTCCAATGACAATGAGTTACAGTATTTATGTATAAAGTTCTGCATATCAAGCTAACTGGGCCAGCCACTGCTGTGTAGCTTGAGCAGATTAAATGTAGATGTGCCACCTCAAAGGATTTCCTCTTTGCTTGGGTGAGAGTGGGATATAAAAGGCACTTTAAATAGGTACATTACACCAGGGCTAAAGAATGGCGACGGCTGTCAGAGTTTCCAGTGGATTTAGTGACAGCACAGCATTGTTCAACGTGAGCTGGCTTCCATTTGACACCTTTAGTTATAGCTGTGTCTCAATTTTTGGATACAGGTCTTAATGCACTGCCATGCCACGAACTCTCCTGCTAGGCTAGCTAGGTAGTTAGCTGGCAACATTATCATTTGAGGTAGCAAACCTTTACAGATAAACATTACAGCTTAATTAACACAATACCAATTCAAAAAGGTGGCATCTATTTGGCACTGGTTGGGGGTATGTTTATTAAATACAGAAAAATAACTCACATGTTTTACTTTTACTTTAATGGCTGGCCATGAAACTTCTGGCACATAGCCAAGTTGGCGATTATTGAGTGTGAGATGAGTGCACCATCCAGGTACTCATGATGCCATACTTTGCATCGGGATGCACTTATGCACTCAGGGTTTATCTAATATACATGCGTAATGCGTCTCAATTAGCATGTTCTGCACATACATGTGCTATTTTAGGAACCTGCTTGAAAAAAAAGGTGTCACTGGTGCATAATGAATCTGATTTAATGAATTGGTTCTGACATACTTCACAATTGCTACGATGACACATGACAAGTAGGTGCAAGACAGAAATAACAGGATATAGCCTCAAGGGTTCCCCCCCCCCCCCCAAAGAATGGATTGGGTGTTGTAACAGCTAAGGACAGCGGTGTTATTCTGCCCGGCTGCAAGACCAAACACAACTGTCGGTGTTTCTGTGAGATTTAGTTAAGGGGGTGTGAGGCAGATAAGTCTGTAGAGTCCCTGTTCAGGGTAAACCCAGTTTCTCTGTCTGTCACTTTTCATTTATGGCAGCTAAAGTTAACATGACTCTTGGCTGTCTCATGGTGTTGTTGTGAGCTGGGGTGTCACTGTCTTTGTCAAAAAAATAATTTCCTATTTAGTTCTTCAAAAGCATAAAGTTCCCAGGCAAATGCTCTCCCGTCACATCTCGTATATTCTTTAATAAAAGTGTTAGGTGATGGAAAATGAATCTCTTTGTATTCTTTCCTGGAAATGTACGGTTTGTCAGTTTTACACCCCCGCCAGACGGAGCTAAAAACAATAAATCTGGTAGTTTTTCAGTTTTGCCAAAAGCAGAAACTGCAGAAAAATAAGAGTTGATGCTTGTTAAACAGCAAGATGATGTGATGGGTTCATTCCAGGATAGTAGCTGCTCCTCCAGCCTGTCTGTGTGGGGGGGGGGTCAGAGCCAACACAGCCTCAAAAACGAGGTCAAACATAATGACACATTGTAAACAGAAGTAATGTGACTATTCAGTTACCCCCTCATGGAACAAGGACACTCCCTTGATGCTCCATTTTTTAAATCTTTTGAGGATAAATATTTAATTTGGTTTGGTTAGGATTATACCTCTCCATGTATCATAGACCTTAAAACAGTTTTATGATGGCTTTCAAAAAGATACTCATTTAGAGGATATGACCGTTCTTGGAAGGACGAGGTCTATGTCCTGAAGTGAAAGATGTTCACTTGCTGGGAGAAAAACTATGGCAGTAGACATGTAGATGGAACTGCAAACCAGCCTTGTATAATGCATATTTGTCACACTGATTAATATGGGTGTCATCACTAGCCTATCAATAATTTTAAATGGTATTTGCCAATAAAAAAGGGCTTTATAAGTGGTTATCGTTTCCATCTTATTTCATACGATGGGCCAAACTGCACCTACGATGTTGAAATATTTTAAACACAATGTGACTAAGTTAATGCAACAAAGGAATGGATTTAGGAATGGATTGCGGATGTTTAGGCTTCCAGAGCCATTATTCTACATCAGAGTTGAAACAGAGGGGATGACATGCAGCAAATGGTGCGACGCCAATGTAGCAGGCCCCTTCTGACCCACATTTATGAGGCTAATAACCACTGATAACGGCCATTCAATCAGCCAACGTTCAACCGGTTGAGATGTGTCACTGTATAAACATGGATCCCTCTCTGTATAGGTGTCTCAGCTGATTAGCAAGCAATCATAGTCAGCAACCATCAATATAAAACTATACAACAGTACTATAATAGCATGTCACGCACAACTATGAATCACCCAATGAAAGTCAAGTGGATTGGTGGAACACTGCAGGGAGAGTGATTACATTATAATACTTTGAATTGTTGGTTCTAGTTTGAGTCATTATACATTCAGAATACATATTACGATCATTTTCAGGTTCATTGTGTATTTTGAGAAACTCTTTCTGGCATTAACTATTGGACTTGGCTCATTTACATGCACGAAAAACTAAATTACGCACTTCAGGAAAGGGGAAAAAGCACAAAGAGCACAATAGGGTCCTTTTAAATAAGTTCATAATCTATTTACATAATTTGTTTCTGAGTGGAAATACTCCTGCAGTGCTATATAGATTTAATTTGTATGCAAATGATGAGCGAGCTATGCTCTTACTGCATATATAAAAAGGTGGAAGATAATGTACAGTAAATTACATTAAAAAGGAAAGTGCAAATTAGGACTGTATTTGTTCCATTGTCTTGATTGCAACTTGACATGTACCAATGTTTGTTTATATGCCTATGGGTATCCAGACATCAGCTGATTCCCAAATCCGAACCATCTGAGACAGCTGCACTCGCCCACTTAGAGGTTTTGTGTCTTTACTACCCTAGTTGTCTTGCTTTACACGTACATGTAGATTTACAGCTTGAGGCACAACACTCTGCCAGCAGATGGACACGATAACCCTGTATCAGGCTTTACAGCTCCACAGTTATCGCTTCATACCCTGCAGAAAACAAACCTTTTGTGTGTTCACAGTGAAAAAGCCCCATAGAATAAAAGAAGAGGATGATTCAAGAAATGAATGGATGATATTCCTATCTGTTATGATAAAAATGAACTGGTTCCTTTTTGTATAACAAGGTTATTTTCTCTCATAAATGAGTAGAGACTTTAAACAGTTCTTCTAAAAGCGATAAACGCTGAAGAAATTACATTTAAAGGTTTTCTGCTTTGACATAAACACAGCTTATCTAAACTGATGTCGCATTTATTGCTGATAGATTCCTATTTTTGATTCCTCATCTGGACTCTCAGGCTAATCAGTTATAAGATCGACATCCGTTTGGTAACATCCTGGATAGACATCTTTGGTATCGCCCAGTGCCAGATAGTTCCTGTTGGGTTTTGCTATCCTCAAGCAGTAGTACATCAGGGAGTCCACTGATTTAACTGACAGGCAAATTCCTTCTCACTATTCTGTCCTTCTTTGACACAAACTCAGAAGTAGAGATCAGCAGAATAAAGGAGATGGCAATAAACAAAAGTTTGAGGAGGACTTGAGATTGCCAGATTAATTTCACTGCATGACTTGCAGTTGAGAGTTGAGGCAAAAAGCAACCCACAGTATTGATTCATCCGGGCCAGAGATCACACCATGGCAAAAGGAAGGGTTGAGTTTTTTTTATCAGCAAAAGCTACTTGAGTAGAAAATGATGAGGGAGCAAAGATAGGGGTTTCTGTTCGGAAGACATGAAAGAGTCTTTTTTTTTGTGCCTATTTTAAAAAGGCAGTTCAGTCATAAACAGGAAATTGAAGAAAATCCCCAAGAAACACAAGACGTGTTTGTGTCTGAAGCCGAGCATAGAATTAAAAAGTGTGATGACATTCACGCTTAGAAAGGGAACGAACACAGAAGGGGGAAATAATCAGATGGGTGTTGTTTACTTCTAAAGGAAAACTAGTTAGACAATGCAACACCGAAGCAGCGATACAGTGCACACTCAATCATTCTGGGGCTGAGTGTGAGGCAAAAACACTTACTACACACTATAATTGTGTTATAAAATATAATATTCTATGTTTAATCATAAGGGATAACAAGTTTAAAATACTAGTATTTAGTTGTAGCATGGTGGGGAAAAAATCAAATAGACGTTTGGTCTTGGGATAACGACAGGTTTTTTAACATCTCAGCTTAGTTTTGATGAATTCCGAATTATTTGTAGAAAGTCTGACCATTTTTTATGGTTTACACATTACCCAGAAGCTTCCACGCCGACAGCCCTAATATTATCGTAAGGATTGAGATATGCCAAGCACCAAATGTGAAGCATCTATGTGCTTAAGAGAGCCGTAAGGACGACCATTACTTCTGACTTTAACGGCAACTCATTTTTGGTGCTCTACATTCTGATGAGTGGAAGCTGAATAAACACATGCAGCGTTGAATGACTCGGCATATAATATGTGGCGGGGTCAGCACTGTGTCAGTCTTAAAGATGCTAAGTAACAGCATTTCTCTAATACACTGTTTTTGTGATTTCAGGTGCTTGCACAAACCAGCGTATACAAACAAAGCAAAGAAAACGTATATAAAATGTCAGCAAACGGCACATTGTTAGGAATAATAACAATAGTCACCTTCTTAAGAGTTTGTTTAGAGAAAGACACCTACAAATATATCTCAAGCTGTGGTCCTGAAGGGGTAATAAAAGGTGCTAATAGACAGCAGCTCACATATGCTGCAGAAAATAGAGCCAATACTCATTATAACAACTCATTAGACAATGATAGAGGAAATTCATAGGACACTTTAAGCCAGATGTATTACACTAATAAGCTGTCTATTGTACATTAACTACAGCTATAAGTCGCATAACGATAGGCTAATGACTATGCTAATCAAACCAATTCTCTGCGTGATGCTAATTGCATTATATCATTTAAGTGCAATACACTGTGCTTTATAAAGCAGGTTGGATTTTCATTTTGCATCTGGGTATTGGAAGTGTCACACTGAGGCTAACTGAATTGTTGTGCTGAATATTTTAAAATGAGATGGTTTCGAGAAGTTGCACAAAAATGGAAACCTTTGCTCACCCCCGAGAGCAGAGTTACCATGGTGATGAGGACTTTCTGTGCAGAGATAGCTCGGTTGACACACAAAAGCTTCCGACTGTATGAAGGCTAATAATAAGTTGCAGGAAATTTTTAAAAAAGGGTCTTTTTAGTCTTCGGTAAATAAAGTCTGCTGCAGTGGTGTCATGTATAAGTCAAAGGAGTGGGAACTTGATTCCATTGAACAGCCTTTATAAATACAAAGGAAGCCAAACTTAATTCACACATAAGATGTTTAATAACATTATACATAAGATAACGTAAGATTTTCCATGCAGTTTTCCTATATAAGATCAGAGCCCGATTTTGGTTTTTGTCCAAATCGGGTTACTTCCGGCGTGCGCCCTCAAACCAAAATGCCGATTTCCCCCCCAAACTTTAAAGTGAAGCCAGAAAACCAAATTTCTCTCAGTCTTGAACTGTAAAAAATACTCCAAAAATGTAAGAATTTATATATCTTTTAAACAAGAGCAGGAGAACTTTGATAGTTGTTTTTGTTGGAATATTTGGCGATCTACACTTGTTGTCTCACAATACACAAAGAAGCAATACATTTCCCCCTCAGGTAGCCTCAGAAAGCCTCTGTTTACATCATATTTCCCCCCTTTTGCTCCGCTCACACCCTCATACTATATTTGTCTATAAAAAAACCTTTATTTATAACGATGAACATGAAATGAGCCTAATAGCCCCTTTGAAACCTTCTTTACGTGGCCTCATAAGCGCACTTATCTGTCATTATGTCGGATATTACATCTAAACTGTTCTAATCCAAAGTGTAAGACCTTATATCTGGCGTATACAGGGAGGATACAAGAGGTTGAAACAAAGTTTATTCGATGGCACATCCAATTGATTAGCATTTCCCACACTAATACGCGAACCAAGGAGCCAATCTTTTGTCTTGTGCATAAATCAACAAGGATAATCACATTATGAAAATCAGGTGGATGGGGTGCTGCTCCCTCACAGCCGAGGAGGAGGATGTGTTCCAGTCGGGGAAAACATGCTCCGTGACTAAATAAAAAAGAAACTCTGCTGATGTGCTATTTCAGGTGCCAGGAAACATCGGCAGCGGAATATAATGAGGCGAATCATAAGTCTCCGCTGTCACGTTGCCTCACTCACTCAATCATGAGATGTTAACCACATCCAACGAGCGCTCCTCTCAGCCAGTCAATGAGTCGCTATGACAACGGCTCGTGACAAGGAAAATCAGGTTTGATGTCTTGGGAAGAAAAAAAAAAGCATCAAAAAAAAGGGGGGGGGAGATCCTGAAAAGAGAGCGTGTCCACTCGAACAACGGAGCTTGTAGATGTGATTCAGATCATCTGTTTCCATTTTGTCAAGAGCTGATGAATAAGGAGCCTCCTTGTGTTATTCAGAGCCAATGAGCATCAGTGTCAATGGGATGTCAGTGGGATGAGTTTCCCTCCCTCTATTAACCTCTGGATGGTTGGCCGTGAACTTTGACCCCCGCAAGTCATTATCGATGCTTTCTAATTAGTCTTGTGCTTCCCTTTGATACCTTATCTTGTTATTCACCTCTGCGGCTTGTGTGCCCTTTGGAAATAGCAAAATCATTTCTTCCCGTGCCGTGATTTACAGTTATTGCGAGCCGAGGCCAGGCTAGGTAATTTGGAGATGAAAATGAGCTGGGACAGGAGGAGAGTTCAAGTCTGTAACTCATTTCCACCTGCACTTCCTCCTCCTCCCACCAATGAGAGTAATAACTCAAGTCTTTGTGTCCTCAGCTGACTACACAGCCCTTCGTTAGAGCCTCACTTCTCCGGGCTTGTTGGTCTCAAGGTTGTCCTTCTAGAGAGAGAATATGAACCCCAGGAAAAAAAATTGATCCGCGCATATCTCAGCCGAAGACAGTTGAGCTCTCCAGGATGCCGAGCGGAGAAATTTACACATCGAAACAATGTTTCCTGCTCAGGTGGAATTACACAGCGCCAAGTACATTTGAGTCACACTGCAGGCGCCTCTCAGATGCAATTCTGCTTTGAAAATGTCTAGAAAAGATATTGAAAGTCACCTGCAGAGAGGATCAAACGTTATTGAGCCAGGTAATGTGCCCGTTACCCAGCATGCCAGCAAACCGTGCAGAATGACCAAAAGGATATTTTGTTTAATTCAGCAGAAGCACTGTGATTAAAGGTGTAGGAGGTGTTTCTCTAGGCATTTCTTTGCACCATAAATATGCAGTGTATATAGTAGCACATCCACTTCTCATCCTATAATACACGGCTTCTCCTTCCCTTGTAATGATCGCGAAAAAATCTCTCCACAGCTTCCTCCCGGAGGTGGACATGAGGCTGTAAGTAAAGCCTTACACCTGGCGCAGGGGGCCAGTAAACATAGATGATTTGCTCCCATACGCCTTGAAATCACCAACCTTTTCCCCGAGGCTACGGAGGACAGAGTGTGTGTGTTTTTGTGTGTTTAGAGAGAGCAAAAGACAGATTGAGAGAAGATGAAGAGTTGAGCAAAGCAGGGCAGGGATGGTTGTCGGCTGCAATGGGAAATTTAACAATTGTACACGAGTGTTCTTGGGGGATGATGAGGACAGTAGTAGAGGGATGCATTCATCTGTGCTGCGAGTGTGTTTCGAAAAAAGGCAATAGTTAGATAAAGTGGATAGAATGATGGCTCTAGTAAACTAAATGTAATTGCTCACCTGGTGTATGTTTAGTGTGTGTGCGTGTGTGTGTGTGTGTGTGTGTGTGTGTGTGTGCGTGTGTGTGTAGCCCAAGTTAAATCAATTGCAGAGGATCAGGTGTTTCTCTCTCTTCACTATTTGATTAAGACCACTTCACTGGCAGAGTAATCAAACCATGCATAAGCGCACACACAGACAGACACAGACACAGACACAGACACACAGACACAGACACAGACACAGACAGACAGACACAGACACAGACAGACACAGACACAGACACAGACACAGACACAGACACAGACACAGACACAGACACACCACGGTCCTGTCAGATGAAATAAAGTAGCCCTTCCTAGGCCAGGTCTCCGGCCAAATCGATTACACATTTTAACCAAACTTATAAAATATGCAAAGGGAAATGCTATTGTTGCTACAGTTATGTGATTATTAGGAGTTGTTCATCGATGTTACTGAATTATCCAGTCTGAAAACACTGCTAAAGATAATTAGGGGCCCCTTGACGCTGATATTGCGAAAGATTATGTAAAGAAATGGTAGGGATATTATTTTTTGCCTCATATAATAATGTGAGGAAGGTTACATCAGATCAGTGAGGAGCGAGGAGGAGACGGTCTTTATCTTCTGTAACGTTTCTAAGATTCAGTGGACATTAAAGTCACGTGCTTATAATTTTGTCCCAAATCTTCAATATGTTTTTTCATATTTACACAATTTGTCTTCGTCAAATGAATATCTGAATAAGTGCATGAGATCGCACCTTTGGACGTATCCCATCATGTTCCAAATGTGTGTTTGCAATGTAAATGTAACAAACTGTTTATATTTACACTACTCACACACTACTACACTAGTTTGACTGACAGTAACTTGTATTTCACCATGTTTTAAAACGTTCAACTCATTAGTTATTACTTAAAGCAACCAATTTAAGGCAATCATCCATTTAATTAAGTTAGTACTTTTAACCATTCATCCATAACTTTAAGCTTTCCATTTAAAACCTGTATCCATTACATTAGCTTTTTAACAATTCTTTGAATTCTTTTAGCTATTTGAAGTTTGTTCAAGACATTTTGCTGTCAACCTTTCAACCACTTCTATTAAATATAATGGATAAATTGTTCCTACCAATTACTTTTGGCTCAACATTTTACAGGTATGTGTTAACGGCTTGCCCACACACTCTCATTTGCAACACGTCGTGTTCAATTGTTACAGCACACTAAGTGGATATAAACACACAAATTAGTTGTGCTTCTCTTCAATCTGTTCAAGCACCCATTGGAAAGTGCAGAAGTACCCTCCAGGGTAATAGTACCCCTGATTGGCTATTACGGATCTTTTTGACCATAGCAGGTAATGCGATGCAACGGCTAAAAAAGGCAAAAAGACCCGTCTCACATATATTATAATAAATTAGTGCTCAAAGGATAGAGAAGGAAATGTCCAATGATGGATAGAATAAGCCTTTTATGAGCCAGCAATAATCTGAGAATAATCTAACTAAGAGACAGCCTTCTCTGCACCTGGCAGGATCCAGGACAGTGGTAATGTCCTTATAAAAACACTGATCCATCTACAGTGGAATTACAGCCTTTGCTGTCAAACCAGATCTGGCTAGTGTGCGTGTGTGTGCGTGTGTGTGTGGGAGAGGAGCAGTCTGCCAATACTGCCATCAATATCTGTTCATCTAATAAATGCACAATCTTGCAAAATAAAAATTGAGTTTCATTCAGAGTCGCCAGCAGGGCCATATTGAAACATATTGATTGCCTGCGCTTACGCTTGCCTGCGGCGGCCAAGGACCCGTTGGTTTGGGGATGAGATGTGATCAGTGCAGCTGCCAAATGACAGCGGCGACAGCGGTGACACCGAGCGCAACTCAGCAGAGTTTTCGGTAGCACACTCGCTGGCACTTAACCTTGAAGCTGTGTTCAACTCACTATGAATTACGCCCTTGGGAGGGAGGGAGGGGAAGTGTGGGAGTGTGGGATGAGAGGTGTGGTGGAAGGGGAGGCAAGGTGAGATAGAAATACGAGAGAGAGACTGGCAGGGCGTGCATTTAAAGAGCTGCAGAGGGAAGGTTGTATAGGAGGAGAGTGTGTGTATTGAGGAGGAGGAGGAGGAGGAGGAGGAGGAAAGGATGCCAGAAAGGTCACTAGGCAAAAATGATGAAGTCATCTGTATTAGATTTTCTGTGGCTGCGGTCTGGATGAAAGCTGGCTGCTGGCCAGAGAGGTGAGCTGCCTGTACCTGCCGCCAGAGCTCCGCAGTTATCCGGATTCACATATAATTTTGATTCATATCTAGGGTTTGTTGAATTAATACTGCTTGTAAAAGTCTATTCCTAAAGTGTGGGCAAATTGCTGAGCTATTAGCAAGGATATACATAAAGCATTTATCTTTATGTTTAACCGTAAACTTCTTGGACATTACCTGTAAGTATTTTTGTCCCAATTTCCTGTGTGTGGAGACAAGATATTATACATTTACAAATAGTAAGGATATTTTCTGCCAATGTATTGTTATTAGTGGAAGCGCCATTGTCAAGCTAGACTCAGGTTGCTAATCTAAGCATAAGGGATTCACATAACCCCTCATGCACACCATTTCCGCCTGGCTGTCTGTTTGTCTCCATGTCTGTCTCACATGTCCTCAGAGCCACTTTGTGAAAATCCAATAATGGTTCCCAAAAAGTTTGGAGACTGTAGCATTCCTCCAGGGCCCTGCATCCACTCCCCGTTCCCCACTCAGCGACTGCTAAACCACTGATGCAACAAATAGGCAATCCACTCCCCGTGGCCCAGGACAGCTCCGACTCTGTAGCCTGTGCAGTGAAGTCTCTTCCCACTGCTAACAGAGGCTTCTTCTGTCATAGGAAGTACAAACAGGACTCAAACATGCAACATCATCTGGTTTGCTTTTTAAATCATGTTTATGTTTCATTTTGAGAGGAGAGGGTAACTGTTGCATTCAGGGTTTTTTTTTTTTTACCCACTGACTGACGTTGGGGACGAGATCTTTGTAAATCAGGAGATGTTTTTGAGGGTAATCAACTTACATCATTGTCCTCAAACTTGCAAAAAGCACCAATAGTTGAACCCAGAATTATCCCAGGCCCTAGCAGAGTGGGAGACCCAAAACCTAATCAGTCAAAAAAAACAATGCTACTCTCTTCTATATTTCTTAGACTTTCTGAGTTTAGGTTAAATTATGTATGCATTTCCTGTGAAACCGGCACAAGATTTGTACCATACGGCATGTTCCAATTCCAAGTCTAAGTGCTGAGTATGTCTTAAATGTCAACAACTGTACACGGAAAGACCTGCACACAGGAATAAAATGAAGACGATAAAACGTAGTCTCTCTTGTTTATAAGAGTGCAAACAGTACTGGTGCAGAATTCAACAGGGTTTGTTTAGTAAGATCCTCTTTGGGGAAAATAATACATTTATGTTGTGATATGCTCGTTTAACCTGTTTGTTTTGAAAGCTGTATTTTGTCCATTTTGTAATTTTGCACACACACTTTGATGAGTTGTAAGAGCATTTGCAGAACATTGAAAACTGTGAATGGAAAATTGCAGTCATGTCTTGAATTCTGTATAAAAGCAGAGTTTGTCTGGTTGTGTAATTTCCTATTCCACAAGCCAAATGTGGAGAAAATGAAATCTAGTTGAAGTAACTACAGTTCAAATGCAATGAGGGTTTACAGTCATAGTAGAAACTTCCTCAAAGGGCAACATTAGATTTGGTCTTGAATAACTGAAATGAAATGCAATTCTGAAGAGAAACTCTGACCCCAATCAGAGGGGCTGATTCATCTTTTTAAAAAAGGGGGGAAGGAAATGTCCTCTTCATCTAACAACTGCTTTAATGGAACAGAATGGACTGGGCCTGCTTTTCTTTGTAGTATATATGAACTGGGGCTGGCTGAAGATTAATGGTGAGCGTGTGTGCAGACAGGTGACGGAGCAGGAGACGGAAACACACTGAGACCAGTTGTAAAGGTAGAGAAGGATGAATCACATGACCGAGCTTTTCGGTTGATTTTTCTTCAGTCATGAATCCCCAACACAGGTGTCTCCACTCACTTTGCCTGATTCGACCCCCTACGTCACTCTGCTGTTTTGTTGCACCTGTGAGGGGAAAGTCACACCAGTCTCTGTAAATATTCTCCCTGTCCTTATTTCACCTCAATAGGAGCCTGTGTGTGACTGATATATTTAAGAATAAGTGCAAGCTCAGCAGACTTGTCAACATTGTTTCAATTTTGATCTGCCAACTTGCAAACTTAGCCAATAAAACAGTCTTTAATGCATACTGTGTGTGGGAAGTGGAGTCTGTTTAAAAGATAATAAATAGCTCACAAAAAAATGAAGGCCCCATAAAGCTCATTTTGTGGGTTTAACACTTTTTGTAATTAACAAAAGGGATTTAAAGTATTACTTTTTGAGCATTAGATGTGCCAGAAGGTGGAATTTTGTTGTTGTTTACCTTAGAAGAGAGCCAGGCCAGGGCTATTATTTTTCCAACCCAGTTTTGGGCAAGAAAACATATTTAATATAGCCTACTCTGACAATGTTGGCAAAGTAAAGACGCTGCATTGATGCGGTAGTAGGTGTGGTCAAATCTAAACGGGGAATGTACTGGAAAACACGCTAGTCGCAGCCACGCTAGCTTATCCCCTTGTTTCCCGTCTTTATGCTAAGCTAAGTAGGCTAAGTAAACTGTCTACTGGCTTTAGATTAATATTTAGCAATACTATTTAATCTACATATCTTTGGGCAATCAAAAGCGCAAACACATTTCCCAATTCTGTTGCTTTAAAAACAAAAGCATATGAGCATTGAACCGTCTCCACTTTTAGCTTTTTCTGAACACTGAAATTGGCAGCGAAAGGGTGCTTTTGTCCTAATAGTGAAAGAGATGTGGACGACAATGCCGTCAGAGGAGCTGATACAGCATACAGCTTGTCTTTTCATATTTCAAAAACGGAGAGGACAATCAGCTCCTGCGTAATCACCCATTTTAACACACTTGCCCTTAGCGGTGATCAAAATGCACCATGAGAGAGTGTTAGCACAAGCTATAAGAGTACCGCTTCCATCAGTGAGCTCTTATGGAGAAAATCAATGCAGTCAGGCCTCAAGTGGAGACTCTGAGGGAGAATATTTCAAAGTTTTCATAGTTGGGATTCAACCGATTCCCGAGCGGCCTCCCCTACAGTTCCAGCTCTTCACATTTCTAAGAGCTCTTTGCATAACTCGGCATGATTGGTTGTGATTTCTCGAGCAGAACCCAGACGAGCCGATGCGACACCGCTGCAAATGTCACCACGGGTCAATCAGCACGCTGTCAAACGAAAGCTACCAATTATGTCGCGACCAATCACGCTGCATGCAGGTTTGCGTGCAAATTAGGCACAGTGGACTTTTTTGCCCCCTAAATGTTTTGTCTGTTTTTCTTCAAATCATGGCTGCCATAGAAACTGAATGACTTCAAGGCTTTAGCCGTGCTGTCATCGCAGCAAGCACAGGGTTCACTTTCCTCCCTTTCCATATATAAACAACTGTTTGGCTACCCAGATAGAAAGAGAGAAATGCAGTTTGCTATTTCATGCTGTTGCTCAGAATGAAAAAAAACGAGTGAGAGTGCATCACATCACAGGGCTGCTGATAAATTCAATGCTTGGCAAAGTATCAGAAAGTGGAAACGCAGTCCACCAGGAGGCCACTCTATCATGCTGTCGTAAACCTCTATTACAACCACTGCCTGGGATTTTCTACAAGTATAAATCACCTCACTAATATGACCGTAGCATGGTGGCTGACTACAAGCCCCATAACCACCTCGAAAAGAAGAAGAAGAAGGGGGAAACACTTGCATAGAAACAACACCTTCCCCCATCCCTCAGTCCAGTCGTACTGACCCGAAAGGCAGAAAGCAATTTCAGCCGGGAGTACAAGCATTATTATAGGGCTTGATGGAAATGAATAGTGGGTCGGAGAGCTCGACAGGGTAGTGCTCACAGTCCTTGTAGTGCTTTCTGGGTCAGGCGTTTTCTTAGATTACCTGCTGCGTGTGGCATACATGCTAACGTACACACACACACCCACACATCGCTTGGCAGCCACGAGTGGATACACATTTTTGTATTCTGTGAGTGAGGCCGTTCAGTCGGCACCACATGGGTCGTCTAAATTCATTATTGAATGATGATAAGGCTGCTGGCAAGGACGACTTGTTGGCAACATCTTGCCTCCTGACCATATTATACAGGAATATGATATACCCTCTGAATTAATTAACTAGCACTGTGAGCAATATGTTTACAGGCCCTTAAAGAATGTCAACGGAGATGGCTGTGAGAGATATTTCATATTCCCTGCCTTTAAATCTGTTCATCAGTCATTAGCAAGCGAATCTCTTTGAGTAAAAGGACAATAAACAGTGAGCCTGCAGTGCTACTGACTGATTTGGATATTAATTTATGTTCCGCTCAACATTAATTAATCCCTTTTAAGAATGGTACCTTTAGCCAAACTACACAGGATGTTTTGACATTGGTAGTCCTCAGAACATCGTCGTCGTGTCCAAAATGTGTCCATTCAGAAATTAATTACAGCCCTGCCATCACTGCGAGAGCAAGCTATTTTAATTAGCTCAGCGAGAGCTTAACTTATTCAGTCCGTTAATTCTCAGTAATGTAGCACAAGCCAATAAAAGTGCACACAGTTCACTTCAGTGGAGTGTATAGAAGATGTGCACGTGTGCAAAATTTAACTATAGGTCTATGCGTGCACACATGGACACGGCAGCTGGAATGGCACAGCCAGACACACAAAGGAGAGCGATGCCAAGAACAAAAGAGGAAGAAAACGTTGGTCATTTAGGTCGTTGTTAACACCCAGTTTAGAGGTTGATGCATCCCACAGAGAAAACTAACACAGCCGTGTCTTTTCAGAGCCGGTGCATGTTTCCAATTCCCCAACCAGCTCAAGAGACAATCAATAGAAAGCTTTTCCGCAGTGGACAGCCTGGAATGCAAAAGGACCCCCGGGTAATACAAGTCAGTCACTGATGTAGCAACTTCAATCTCTTACAGTAGCTGCTGGTAAACATCATTGATGAGTAAATAAAGAAAAACATTCAGCGGCTGGGCAGCCATTTCTCTCTGCAGGTCAGGACCGGACTTTCATCGATCTTCTGCGGATTAAAAACAACAATACAAAAAAAAGGTCTGCCTTATCTGGGTAGACATTCAAAACCATACAAATCGAGACAAGCTGAGCAGGGTGCGGGAAAAAAATGCAACCATATTGGAAAAATAAATTCTAGATTTGTGTCATGCGAGGTACACTTTATTGTCAGCTTTCTGTCAGCCAAGCCTCTTGCTCCTTCACATTAAATAGAAATACAGACTACTGTACATTCAGAAAACACCTGCTCAGAGACATTTGTTGCCCTCGAGAGACGTAACTCTTTGTTTTTGTATTCTGTTGTGCAAGAAACCATATCTGAATCACTCAACTGGTGATCTATCGGATCCTGTAATGCCTATTTGTTCCCTGCATTATTCTATAACACATGTCATTCCAGCATTGGTTTAAAAAAAAGCAGGGACGTGCATGAAATATGACTTTCCAGGATTCCTTTGGGATTATAAATGGTATTAAAAATGTAAAAGCTACTGTATATAGCTCTAGCACAGAGTTTAATTATTTACAGTTTCTTTACCCGTCTGTAATATCATGCAGCTAGGGACAAACGTATGTGAAGCAGCCCTCAGCATGCATAAGGCTTTTTCTTCAGCTCATATCAACAAGAGTGCTGTTTTCTCTCACCTGCAATTGAGAAAGAGGAGATTGGAAGGTCACTCTTGCATAAATGCACAGATGAACAGGCATTATACGCATTTACATTTGCTATTTCAGTCAATTTATTGAATATGCATCAGGTCATAACTGCGAATCCTCCTCCGGTACACGCAGAAGTAATTAAACTGAATATGATCAACGGCCGGATGTTAAAACAGCTCAACCTGAAACAGCAGCATAGCTACTGGAGGTGATGCAGGAGTATATGGTGAGGAGGACAGGAAGGCCAGCAGCAGATTAACGGTCATTGAAGATGGTAATCAAAGAGACCTGTCAAGAAAATAATAAAAAATAAACTGTGCGCTTAACAGTTTGGACTAGACGGTGACCTTGAAGGCGTCGTTACTGCCCTGCCACAAGGGCTGCTTCAGATAGGTTTTAATCTTCCCCGGTGTTTTGAATAAGAAATGATTCAATTATTCAGACGAACTTATTGTATAGCACATTTCAAACATTAAAATGCAATGAGCCCTTCAGGTGACGAGACAGGTTGACTGGTCTCATGCCTCATTCATGATGATCAGGTTGGCAATTAATGCGGGAGCTCTGGTTAATTTCCCCTTTCCACATGTGACATCAAGACATGCCTATTGTTCCGAGACTGTTATTCAAGAACACTTCAATTGTGAAGCAGTCACAATGTAAAATAGGTCCGTCATTTGGAGGTAAAGGTAGGGCAGTGACTATTCAAATGCAGAGAGGTTATTAATCTGAATGCGGAAAAAAACTAAATCAGGGTTAAATCATTCTCATCAGTTTACTTGCTGTAACAAATGTAAATGTCCCCTCTGTGGGATGAAAAAGGCCTTCTGATTCTGATAGCTTGAAGTTTGATATCAAACGTTAGCATTGCATTGTTCTTCTTTGTCAAAACCTGGCAGCAACATTATTCACACGATTGCAACAGTGTGGCTGGAGATGTGGGTGTTATGCTATAGCGCCTTATGTAGCCTTGAGTTGCTAGCCTCAAGCTAAGACGAACAGCTGTTTGCAGAAGTCTGGTTAGCTCATTTTTTCAAATGTAGCATTCAAACTGCATATTATAGCACGGCTGGACTGGACTTGCTCTGATTTGGTTTACCCTTTAGCAGAAGTTGTGGATAGTACCTGTTTTGTTTTTCTGGTAAGGTACAAAAGTGAGCTGAGCAGATACTAGGAGGAGGAGTTAGCATACTGCAGACCACAGATTAATCTTTGAAAATTGACAATACTGTGACACACCTCGGCCAAACTCGAGCCAAACTACGGTCAATAGCTACCGTCAATAGTGAGCGCAATTGACCTATAACCTAACCCTACAGACTTCAATGTATACAGTTGGAAGATAACAAGTTACAGCGATGAAATGTTTGGCTTAGTTTAGCATAAAGATTGGACATACCGAGAAACAGCTAGCGTCTCCAAAGTAAAACCTGAGATCCTTCAATGCTAACGTTAATATCCCATAATCTGCTGGAATCAAACACAAGGCAAAAATGTCACAATGACACAAAATTAAACATGTGACTCATTTTAAGTGCCTAAATATCGCGACACCTATAAGGAAATGTACTAGTTTGATTTTACATTGACATACAAATACATTGCTTTTATTAAAGATCCTGAAAATAAGGAATATCAATGATGCTTTTGTGATTCAAATAAACATGCAGAATGTGGCACAGGTTCAAGTTTGCATGTGTAGTTAGCTTGCACAAACAATGTACGTATACAAAACAGCGGGATTGGAAATGTTAGCAACAGGTTCTTCTTCGCCCCCTAACAATCACCTGACAACCAGTGAACACAGTCTGCTTTTCTCCCCTCTCATCTGTCTCTTTGTCTTGCTTCTTCTTCCTCACTGCCTGCTCCTCTCTCTTGCCACTCCGCCTCTTTAAACCCAGAGCCTCCTCTTTCTCTGTGAATTTTTCTCTCTCAGAGAAGTCGCACTCCAGCCAAAACAGATGAGTCTGAAATGTTCCCACTCTATGCTACGGTAGATGACATCAGTCCTCAGTGGGATTGTTTGTTTACTTGCCTCTGTATCAGAGAATTTCCTCATTTTCCTCATTGTTCATGCCACTTATGCACAAAAAAAAAATCTCATTGTCTCCACCGTGTCTCCCCGCCTCTCCGTCTCCATTTCCCTCTGGTTTGGACATCAAGTCATCTGCTCCAGAATTAGACTATTCCATGTCGTTGCCCAATTGCCCAACAGCATGATGCTCTGACCACAGCAGTTAAACTGAGCGAGGGCCTCAGCCTGCCTCCAAACCCTACAGTCAAACCCAGGAAATACCATCTGTGTGGACACTAGGGTTGCAGCATATACTGTATCTGTACCAACGTGTTGAGTGTGTGCAGGAATATATCTGAGAGTCCCTGAGTGCAAAAGTGTTGGTGAGTGTGTTTGATCACTGAAGGACAGGTGTACTCTTTCCTCCCCCCTGCTTCACTCTGATACACAGCCATGAGCACACCTGCCCGCCTCCATGTATCTTTATCCATCATTCCTCCTCTCTGTTCTAACCTCTTCATTTTCTCTCATAGATCTCCTTCTTTAGGGTTTACAATGAAGCTGTCTGTTTTCTCCACTCTTTATCAGGTCATCTTTTCTCTTCCTTCCTCAATTCCCCCTCACTTTCTCTCCCTTTCTTCATTTCACTGGGAGCCCGGCTGCCTTACATCGTGAGCCAGCTGTGAGGCTGCAATCAAACGAGCTCCTGCCGGACTCCCTGGGGTTCTGCTGACACTACGCACAAAGGGACACACATAATGACGCCTTGGTCAAAATTGGCCATACTTATGGTTCTGATTGGCTTTGGCTCTTTTCAAAAAAGGCTTCCCTTATTATTCAAAGTATAATTTCCACTCAAATGTCCTGTAGGATTTTCTCCACCTCTAGGGAACCGTCATGGTGTAAATTCTCCAACTTGAGCTGAATGGATATGAAGTGAATGTGGCGGCACACTCACAAGGGTACACCTTCACAAGACAAACAATTGCCACGGAGATAAACACAACCCCTGATAAACATGCAGGTGAGCAAAACACATTTGTAAATCTATCATCTTGTGAAAGTGCCATCCCTTAAGCCCCCTTCAAGCCAACCTTTCTCAATGCCTGAGCCACACTTAAGACAGCTGACTGTTTGGTACACACAGTAAACAGCTATGTCTCTAGTCAGTGCCTGAGTGCGTTGTTATGTCATGGTTGAGAAGAGACCCACAGTGCGACTCCATAACCCACTTACCGGCAGTCAGATGGGCTGAAGTTGCAGGAGCTGGCTAAGGTGAGTCATGCATCAGCACTGCATAAGTTGAAAAGAGAATTTCATGGCCGGATGGGAATCCATAGGGAGACACTACAGGGAGCTGGGCTAGCTTTCTGTCTGACTTCAAATTCTGCTCAATGGAGGGTTTCATAAGGACATTCAAATGCTGCACAGAACAGAAAAATCCACTGCAGTATACATAACCCAGATATGCTTCATAAAGTACTGGATGTAAACTTTATTTGATCATTACCTACTTTTCTCTACCATCATTATAGGATTCAAAGCGTGGAATGACAAGTCTAAGAGCATAATTAGATGAGAAGATCTGCACAGTGAATGTGTAGCTGGAGACTAAAGCAGTTTAAGCCTAGCCTAGCATATGGACTGAAAACAAATGTCGTCAGCTTGTGCACAAACTTCCTTGGTGAAACAAAAAGCAACCTATTGTTTTTTAGTCATTACATGCTCCAGGTGCACATGCACACTGCGGTACTGGATTTCACATTAAAGGGACCCGTTATGCTAACTTTCAGGGTTCATATTTGTATTTATTGCCTCTACTGTGACATGTCTCCATGCTTTAATGTTCAGAAAGCTCTTTATTTTCCTCCTACTGCCTGTGCTGCAGCACCTCATTTCACCCTCTGTCTGAAACCAGAGCCCAGATTGGTTAGCTGGCCGGCTCTGTTGAGATTGGTCAACCGCTCAGAGGTGTCCAGCCTATCATGCCAATGGGTTGGAGTGCTAGCCAGTAAAAGCGTGAGTGTTAAATAGTTAGGTCACTATGTTGCAGGAGAGTAACTCCCTCTGGAAGGAACATTGGGATTTTAGCCTTTGCAGACCATTTACATGCACAAAAACCTACATAACACACTACAGGAAAGGGAAAACCCCAAAAGCCTTATAGGCCCCTTTAATTTAGAATTTGTTGGAATAAATTCTCCTAGTTTTCTAGGCTCTTATCTTTTTATGTTATATGTTCTTGTCTATATTTGCACAGTGGGACTGCCAGAAACGGTATTTCAATGTATAACACATGTGGAACTTTTGACAATAAAGTGGGCTTTGACTAGTAGGGTCCAATATTCAAAATAATTTGGTTCCACAGTGTCACGTTCTCAAACTGTTATCAGTGCTGCTCAATTTCAACCGTCCACATCCTAGTCCCAGGTGACAAAAACGACATGTCCCTTGAGCGTTCAAAGCCAGATTTGGCTGACTTTCTGACGTGTGGGGCAATTGTGGGAATATGAAACTCATCTGTTTCACTAGCCTAGCTCTGCCTAGCTCTGTCTCATCTCAACCCAACTGTGACAACAAAGCTAATTACCGAACCTCCGATCGCACAGTGCTGACAGTCTTGTTAGCCTCCCATTTCCACTTTTAATTCAATCAAGCGCATCGGCATCATCTAGCTCATACTAACTATATTTGGCTGCTTACAAGAGCCAAGACCCAGAGCAATACAGTTTGATTAGGGAGGAGTTTAAAATGAGCAATCCATACTCATGACACACCTTGAAAGATCTCACTTTAGATGACATGCTTATATATCCCTGCACATTTTGTGTCCAATGTTACATGCATCTATAGAAACCTGTGTTTATTATCACAGAGATAAGACAGTAAAGTGGTTTTATGTGTTCATGGGGCTAAGATGGCAATAGGACAAGGCAGCTGAGATCTCTGCCCACACAATGCGCTTAATTCCTTGATCCTGCCATAATCTTGACCTTCACTGTACAAGACGGCATGAGTGTAATAACTGAGGCAACACACGCTGCTCCTCCTTATCCCCTCCTTCTGTATCTACTCGTAAAGCCTTGCCCAGAGTAAGTCCAATCCTTGTACCATGAATAATCTCTTCACATCGCTGCTTTGAATTCAAAATCTATACGTGTCAGCTCATCCTGACCGTGAATGTTGGGGGATCAAAACTTTTGCTTTCCAGTTAAAGCCGTTCCTGATTCCCGCTGGAAAAGCCCGATCATGCTCTCCTGCACCAGCTGTGCTAGAAAATATTTTTATGGAGAACATGCTTATTGGCTCTCTTGCCAAGAGATAGTTAGTCTGAGTGATTTAGCATTCAGATGCTAATGTGTTTATGATAAATGTGTAGCCAGCAGGTAGTTAGCTTAGCACAAATTGGAAACAGGGGGAAAAACAAGCATGTACGTGGTCAGTTTCTAATGCAAACTATGTGAAAGGAATGAGAGACCATATGGGTTTCGGAGAAAATGCTATGTTGAAGCAGAAGCCTTAGAGCAGGCAGGCTTTTGGCAGCCTCCACCAAATGTCTGCATAGTAGGGAGCGTGGCACGGGTAAACAGCCACTAAACACATCCTCAGCCCTTGTAATTTTAGGATAATGGCTTTGACATTTCAATGTCGAACCTACTGCGAGCCACAGCAAGCAGGCCTCCTGAAAAGCAGGGCACGATAGTGGGAACTGAGATGCTGCTGAATGTTTTATCTCTCATCCCATTACTCCTTCTGTTCCAGGAGAGGAAAGGGGACATTCAGCATTTATGTATACATCTGTTTCTGGTACATTTAGCTTAAAAAAGGATGTATGCTAGATGTCACTAGGCTCCAGAAGTGGGGAAGGATGACGTGGCTGGGAAAAGGCCAGCACACTAAACTCACTTTACTGTAGCTTTAAAATCATAGAAAGCAAATTAACACTTCTCAAACTAGGACACCCTTTATGACAATAATGAATACACAGATGACTAAGTGCCAAACTGGCTTTAAACATGGTTTAAGGAAGTTGAAATTGCATTTTATAAAGTGCACAGAATGTCCACCCCCAGCTGTGCCTTCAGGTGGATTTGCATTAACAACAAAGAGGGACAGATCATGAATTTGCTGCTCCAATCCCAGTGCTAAGAAGCAACTTGGGCTGTAAAAGCACATTTATTTTCCCAAATAAATTGCAGGCAAGAGTCAGGCACATCAGTTTGCCTGCATTAGAAGGTAATGCCCCATGACAGGCTGTAATTACCCACAGAGAGAGACTCAGCTGGAGAGAAGGGGGTGGGGGGAGAAAAAGGCAGCAGAGAATTGGTGTGTGCGGCTCTATCTATGCATGTATCTGAGCTGATGTGTGTTAGTGAGTGTGTGCAGCAGGCTCTGACTCAGCACATCCTCACGGGCCTCAGAGGCGGTTGACTCTTTTATTACCTAATCCAGTTTAGTAGATTAATCCGTCCCATAATCTAATATTCCCGCCATATACACGGATCCCCGATTTTAGCCATAACCACAGCTTGCAGGCAATGCAGCAAAGAAAAGATGTGAGGGAGAGGGCATGTCATTTCTAATGAGAGGGCCCACAAAACCGTCATGTGCGGCGGCAACAAACGAAATACCATTAGAAGAGCATGGCCAACAGCATTGCGTAAAGACGCACGCCGCTCCAAATAAACAGCAATATACAAGCAACCAAGTATTGTGTGCGCGGCGGCACCAACACCAGGAAATCACCCCAAGGAACACCACAGCAGCAGCTTTCTACACTTGGCCAATACCATAGCAGCAAAAAAAAATGTACACGATACACAGCAACAACACATTCCACACTGAGCAGCAGGAGATGTCATTAATATGGAAATAGTCTACTCACTGTTTGATGCTAATAATATTCAGTTGTCCAATTTGTTTTTAGAACAAAACAGGAAGGCTACACAATCCGAACTCAGACGAGCTCCAGAATACGCGGCAGTGTAACGCACACAAACTTGCTTGTGTTCTGAATAGTGATTGGTCCAAATGTGGGCTAATTATAAATAGCTTGTCCTTACCTGGGCCTCCAACAACACCGGGACAGCTAATTGCTACTCATTTGATAAAGCTCAAACGAGACTGATGGTTTAATATTTGGCTCATTCCAATACTGGAGGACTGTTTCTGTCCCACCTTTGAAATTTCAAATAAGCCATGCCCAAAAGGCTAATATGCAGTTCAATGTATTATCTTTAGTCAATATAAATATTGATGTATAATTCAGCAGAATCTACATGTTTAAATGTATTACTGTATTTTCCCAGAATATGAATTGAAATATATTTGAAAATAAAGGGTTAATTGTTCAAAAGTTTGTGTCTAAAAAAAGTCCCCCGATTCTAGAATGACCCATTTTCAGGAAGTTAAAGCTAGTGAAAGGTTACTCCTATTCCCCTGCTTTCTTCGTTACGTGTTATGGATGAAAGATTAGTTAAAATGTCATCTTTCCAGACTCTTCCCAATCCTTGCTTTGTGCCAAACAGCACCCCTCAGAAAATGAACCAATCCACAGCCCAGACCATTAGAATACCCAGCAGCCCCTCGGACGCGTGTCCAGCCCGGCATCGGGACTAACTGAGGTGAAAGCTCAGCGAACAAATCCCCCTTCAGAGATACTTTGACATCCATCGTTTCATGTTCCCTGTCATTTCTCCTCAGCTCACACTCCTAATATTTGCCAGGCAATGCTCGCACTTCCACAGAGCAGAGTCTGTGTTTGTTCAGTGTCTGTAAAACCAGCCATGTTAAATGAGCCCGGCTTCTTGTCTGTCTTTCTCCTTTTTATTCTTGGTTTTTCTTCCATTATTTCCATGTAATCTATCTCCCATGTATAATTTTATTCCTCACACACATTTGTCAGGCAACAACAGCACACAGCAAAGTTTATTCAGTTTATTATGCCAATTTTATTTAGACCTTGTCATGCATAACTCAAGCCAGGCACAAGGGGAAATAACGTGTGGAAAATGCAACTTGACCTCAGAGAAAAACAAACTTTAAGGCAGCAAGAGCTTAAGGTTTTTCACAGCGTAGAACAATTAGTAGTGCAGTGTTTGTACAGCAAGTAACTCAGATGTATTTGTGTAAATAAACAGGACAACGCCCAATACCGGGCCAGGGTCTCTAAGTATTATATACCGTCTCAAAGCCAATGCATCTGTCTCATCTATCTGCGGTTTGGGGATAAATGCAGGTCTGAAAAGCAGCTTGCGAAATGGCTTGAGAATTAAACTAGCAGCCACTTTTATTTTACTAGCATTTTCTGGTGGATTGTGCTAATTGTGTCCCCTGTGTGAAAGTGAGGAATGGCAGGTGGGGCTTGTGGTTAGATGGTGCCCTAACCGGAAGGTCACCGAGTTCAGCCGCAAAGTTTTTTGATCCATCCAGCTGAAAGGCTCTAAGACACAGACTCCCCTCCCTCCCTGCTCCCACAGTTTAAATTAAGATTGTGAGCAAAATATATAAAAGAGGAAGGCAAGGATATAGACAGAGTATATACATACATTTACATATATTAAATATCAGCATTAAAGATGATCCCAACCTATCTTCAATGCGTTTTCAAGGCACTATGATAACATGTAGTAACAAAAAGAGGCAACCAGAAACTTTTCCAAAGCAAAATAAAGGCATTAATGGCAAGAAAACGTTCAAAAGCATGATATCACATAGTCCAAAAAATATAAAACTTTAACAAAAACACCCAGTTTGGTCCTTTACCAAATACCATATATTGAGAAACCATAGTAACGTGCTTCACACGATTTTATCCGCTGTAATCGTGACATATTTTACCAAAGGAGGTTGTTTTTTCTGCATTACAGCAATCAAGCACTATACCATAACACATTTGGGAGGTGTTGAACGACCTGACACAAGGCCACACATCAGTCTGTCTGTATACTATTACAGGAGATTTGTTATTCTTTTATACACACACTTCGTACCCAGCTGTCAAAACATTAATGTTGCTTTCCTTCATTATTAAGAGTGCACCAGTTTGATGCCATGCCCAGTGTCCAGAACAGCTGGGGGGAACCAGGCTAGTTTACACCTCCTGAAGCAGCGCAGAAACACGCTGCACAACCAGAACAGGTTGAGGCCACAGCACCAGTTGGAGAGGTGCACCATGGGATATGTAGCCTTGGGAAAGTGCGTCTTCCAATGCTTGGCCACGTCACTTCCTGTGGGCAGGTGAAGCGTGTAGTCGCTCCAGCGTTTGGACACGCCGTACGCCGCCGTCACAGTCCTTCCCTTGTCCGACCACTGGGTCTCGCTATCTGGGTTGCAGTTGAACTCCACCCACTCGGCGGTGAAGTCCCCCAGGAGGGGGATGTCTCCGACCTCGGGGTCCACCCTGGTGACAGACAGCTCGGCGCCTTGTGCGGCCACATAGATGCCCTCCACCCTGCGTATCTCCTTCACCCAGGGGAGGGAGTTTTCAGTATCCAAGACGATGATAAGGCGGGAGCATTGGCCAGCGTTCTTCTCCTTCCACAACTCCAGCAACTGGCCCAGGTGGAGGCTCTCACCTCCTGCAGGAGAGGAGGGTTCATAGTGAGATGGAGAGGGAAGAAACAGAAGCATAGAAGGAGGAAATTTAGGGTGCAAAGACAGAGGAAGGAATCATAAATCACTTTTTAAAATACGTTTTGTATTGCGTTATATAGGTTTTTGTGCATGGAAAAGGTCTGCAAAAAAAGGGGGAAATATCCAGAGGTGTCTATACGGTAGAGTCACTTTTGGTTCTGTGTCCTCTTCAAGGACATCTCCTACAGGACACATGGCTTTTGATGGACACAGTGGCCTTGCAGGGATCAAACCTGTCAGCTTTCCCCTTGCAGGAGTGTCTGTCTGTCTGTCTGTCTGTCATCACCACCAAACAGACTGCACAAAAATCCACCTGGCAGATCTAAAGTACAAAGATCAGAGCCGTGGTACCAAATGATTTCCTTTAGTAAATAAGAGCAGAGGAGAAAATGACTCCTACTGCAGAGCAACTGATTCAATACTTGGATATGAAATAGGGCTCTTTAATTCGCCTACAAATTTACAACAAGCTGATTTAGAGACACTGTTGTTGCATAACTACACTATAGCAGGCATGTATTATTGAAAACCAGAATAAAGACAAGCTACTTCCTTCTTAATCCCTTCATAATTTAGGACTAAACACTTCCATGCTTTATAACTAGAGAGGAAATATGACTTTAATGACTGTTGGCAATTTTAAACAAGGGCAAAACAAGCCCACTTTTCAAAATGTGTACAATTATCCACCACTGGAAAACATCTCTTCATGGTGACACAGTAATCTTGCTTGTTTGGAGCAGCACGCAGAGATAATGCGTGAAGTAATTTCTGAACCGAGGCTCTGGAGCTGACACCGTGTTAACCTGCTGTGATTCTCATTTCTATTGAAGGCACACTCGTGTCACAGCAGAGCGTCTGAAACTCTCACAGAATCTTCTTTACAGAGACAAAACTTCTGCGGTGAGTCGCTCAAAGTAACTCTTTTGGCTTCTGATCTGTGCAAAATCAGACTGTGATTGAAGGGGAGCAGAGGAAATGAAACGAATGGAAATCAGACTGTAATGAAAAATCAGTTCGGAGGGAGAAAACAACATCCACCTAATGCCATCCGACAGCAGGAGAAGCAGTAAATACGGCTTTTGTGTTTCCTTTTTGTTGTGTTCAACTCTGAGTCAAGTCTTGAGTAATTCAATTATTTATGTGGAGAGATGAAACCGATCTCCAAGTCACTGTCAACTGTAGTGATTGACAGTGGCACATTTCCATTTGAGGCGACTGAGTGACTCCTGTGGGAACGCTTTCATAGCTGAACCTGCTGTAGAATAACACAACAGCTGTTATCACTAATAAAGTCATCTGAATGGATTTTAAAACTGGTTATTTCGTACTTTTCATGAAACAAAAGTAGAACTGTTGAACAGCAGGCAACATGATTTTATCCAATTGACTGAATCATTGTATTTTATTCTTGTTTAAGGCAGTTTATGAGATGTAGTGTGAAGTGTTTGTCAATGTCTTTTGAATGGCGAGCGTTTCTAAACTCATGAAACATGTGGCTGTATGCACTCTAAAGTAACGCACATTAAAAAGGACTTATTCTGCTCATTTTAAAGTTAATACTTGTGTTCTGCGCCTCTTCTGGACATGTCTCCATGCTTCAATGTTCAAAAAGCTCTTTATGTTTCTCATACTGCCTGTGCTGCAGCACCTCTTTTCACCCTCTGTCTGAAACCAGAGCCCAGTCTGCTCTGATTGGTTAGCTGGCCGGCTCTGTTGTGATTGGTCAACCGCTTAGAGATGTCCCGCCCCTTTAGCCTATCACGTACATACAATGTGTAGGGGCGATAGCCAATAGAAGCGCAATGGTTACATAGTGAGGTAAACAGGAAGTAATCAAAGGAGTGCAATGGAAGCGTGTCAGGCAGGGGGCGGAGGGGTATTTGGGAGACAAACTCCCTCTGGATTTTAGCCTTTGCAGACCATTTACATGCACAAAAACCTGTATTACACACTACAGGAAAGGGATAACCCCAAAGAGCATAATCGTTTACCTGAAAGAATAATAGTGCCATGTCTCAAATCAAAAATATTGGTGACAGCATAAAGAAACCAGGATTTTACTTTTGGCTTCTTATACACCCACAGAAAATAAAGTATATTACATTTAAGAGAAATATTTCCAATTGATAAAGACAAAGTGGCTCTTACCGGTCAGAGCCCACGACCCAGTGCCTTTTTGCGTATGCCCACTGTAGAAGATCAGATAGGTGTCATGCCGGGGTCCGTCGTCCGTACGAAGCTCCAGGAAGCTGCGCAGCTTCGTCAGCAAGGCCTCCAGCGTGACGCCACTGGTGGAGTAGTCGCAACCGAACGTCTGGATCATGTGGTGGGAGAAGAGGCGCTGCACGTTGTTCAGCATCCCCGTGGAGCGCATGTTGAGCTGCTGAACGTGCTCAGGCGGCAGGAGAGTGGGCTGCCCGTCAGCGCTGGATGGGGGAGAGAGATGGTAGAAAAACATTTGATTTAAATCAGTTTTTTTCATCTATTCTGTTAGAGACTCACGTTAGGTGTCTTGTGAGGAGCAGAGAAACGGGGGGCGTGTGAACGCAACACGAACGAGTGAGAGGGTGATAGTTTGACACACCGGGGAGAGGTGACGGAGTGATGGGGAAAGGGAGATGGTGTACCAGAGGTGGATCACTGCTAAAGGAAATAGCTTAAGGGCTGTAAAAGAAGCCAAAAAATGTAGGGAAGGGAAGAAATATGACGGGCTCATTTGGAGCAGGGTGACTTGAATGGTGACTAAGGTTAAAGATGGTTTAGAGGAAAGTGTGTGTGACGGATAATAACAACGGGATGATAACATAGAGGGGGCACACACACAAAGTCAAGGCTAGTAGCTACTCAGTGCGGCCATACATTTCATTTCTATCTCCGGACTTGATGTTAGTCATGGCCAAACGGACGGTAATGTCATATTTCACTCTCACAGACATCTACATAACGTATCGCACCCCATTATCACCTTCAACCTCACCTTGAGGAGGACGGGGGGAAAGAAAACTGGAGCCATTTTTTGTGTTTGGCTAGCTTTCCACTGTGGAATAATTAAGATGTTCTTCATATATTGAAGTAAAGACGTCAATACTTCTGTTAATGACTACTAAATAAGATATACTACGCGTCACGTTGCAACCTTTGAATGGCTTCTGAAGCTCAACGTTCCCCTGAATCCATCTTATCTGTTCAGATCTCACCGCTCAGGGGAGTGAAGGCTAGTAGTTTGAGAATTCTGACCACATCTACACTTTCTCTTTCATCCTTAAAAAAAAAAATCCTGTCCTTTTTCTCCACTTGCGCTCCCTGTTCCACCCCCTCCCTCACATTCCTCCCTTGCTCCGTCTGTACCTTTTTTATTTTTTTGCCACCACCCGTCCTTACTGTTTACAACCTCATCCCTGGCCTTGTGCTTTCTCCCCGTCGCCTCACCCACCCCGTTTTACCCCGTGCACCTCCCCTTCTCACCCCTATCCCTCTAATCTCCCTGTGGGGCTCTTGTCATCGTGAAAACATGATCTGCGGCCATCAAACGTCCCATTATACACTGCTGCATTCTCATCATGCTCACACTCCTCCCTATGGACCCTGCACACTCGGCCTCGCATACAGAGCATCTACAGCTCCAATAGGATGTGGGCCGGCATCCAAAATCACCTGGAGAGTTAAACATTAAGGTAGGCATCCCCCCTGAATGCTAAAGCGAGTGATTATATCTATATGTACCAGTCAGAAATCATCCCATGGACAGATTTCAAGACATTAGAGGGGCTCTCGAAAGACAGTCGTATAACTGATGGCTAGGAGTAGGAGACGCCTCTGCATCGTCAAAACAAAGTGGGTTATTTGTGTGTTAACGTTGGCAAATCTGTTAACCTTAATGCGGAAAAAAAGGGACGCAAATTGATTACATTACCAAGTTCGACCCTAACTCAGCGTACACACGGTTCCGTTGCGTTGACGCTTGCCGGTGGGCATGTCTGGCGCTTGGGGTTAACGCGACCAACAACCAACCACATTAATCTCCCGCCCCGGACACACATACACGCGCGGTTTGATTGGCTAGCGCTTGTACTTTTCTCAACTGTCACCGCGAGCAACGGAGCCAAAGCGAAGCAACGGAACCACAATGCAGTTCGGCAACGTTTGTCGTCAACCATAGACTGTATATATATACAGTAGACTGTATATATATACAGTCTATGTCGTCAACCCATTCATTGTGAATGGGAAGGTGCGTCAGGCGCCAACGCAACGGAAACTGTGTGGACGGCCCTAACTTCCTCCCATAATTCCAGCGCCAGATGTTACGGAGGCCCACAGGTGCTTCCAAAAATAAGCTAGCTAGCTAACGTAGCACACGTAGTCACTTCAAATATACTGATAAAACACTTACAACTATGAAACATTCTAACTCAGTCCCAACCCCCGAACCTCAACAACCGCTACAGTCCGAGCTGTGTGCATCACGTTTTATTGTCCCCGTTTCCGTTGCGCTTTGAAATTCTTGGAGAGTTTAGTATTAGCAGCGTTTGGTTTACGCAGCGCTTTTACTAAACCCCGTGCATGTTTCGTCAAGGTGTTTCCTCATTTGCATGTGTTTGGCCACCTTTGTGTTTATATGTTTGCATTGTTTTTGGAGGTCCGGCACGTCGCTCCTCGCTGATGTGTTTTGAGCGTGTTTGCACTTGTAGGCCACCGTAGGTTGTTACCATGAGTTGCATGGCAGTGAAAAAGCAGAGAAGGCATAGGGATGAGCAAAAGCTACACGTTGTGCACTGACTGGAGATGACTGGACATTAGTAGGCAGTCACTATTTGGTGTTACGGCTCCCGCTTCGTCAGAAATCATGTTATAATGAAGTAAAAAAACACCTCTGAATTCTCAAACCAGTTTATCATGCATTAATGATGATTACAGATTATGGATGTGATTAACTCGATTACATATTTCAATCGATTGATCCCACTACAGAAACGCTTGTCAGCCTAAGAGGGCACGGTTACAGGCAGCAGCAACAGCAGCAGCTAATGGCTATCTGCTCCAGCTGAACAACTTAGTATGCTTCGGAGGGAGCACTGCAATGATCCCTTAAGGGCCCGAACATTAGCGGCATGTTTATGCATAGTTATTGGCCTATTTATCTAGTTGGTTTTGTGTTAACCGAGGAGGGAGTTGGAATGAGTGATCATATTTAGCAGCGCCTGTGATGCCAAGAAAGGCTTCGTTGTGGGGCAAAGTGTGGGTTTGTAATTTTTTGTTTTGCTGCTGCATCGTCTGTGTTGGGATTAGCTGAGCTGCAGCAACAGTGCATACAGTATCGATAGAGACCTAAAACAAATGTGAAGCATTCAAGTACATCTGAAACAATTACACATTTAGTCATTTGACTGAAAAATAAATGAATGAATTAGTTGATTGACAGAAACTTATTTTGATCCAGTTATATTAAATATATCATATTTTTCTCATCATCTTATCATATTTTCTTCTTGTTTATGAATTTCTATTTTGTCTGATGTAATAGTTGCGTGTATTTTATTGGGTTTTGGACTTAAAATATTGACTTTTTTAATGGTATTTTTCACATTTTTCTTTTGAAGACCAGAGCAACCAAAAATAAATCTTGAAAAATAACAAATAAACAGCAGTTTACTTTTAAAGCCTTAATTGACTGAAAATTAATATATAACATGCTTGATAATTTAACGTTTATTTATTTATGTACAAAAAATGTCTGACTTTTACTTTTTTTAAATGTTTTCTTCTTTTTAAGTCATTTGTTTTTTTTAATTGTTTTTCAGATGGAATTGAAGCTTTTTTTTTGAGAGAGAGTAGAGATGATGGATTGCATTTAAAAAGCAAATTTGGTAAGCAACTGAAGCTCTAAGTGTACAAGTCTGCATGCTTCTCTGTAATCCTCTGTCTCCTCTCTCTTCAGTACCTGCAGAAGGCAGTAGGTATGACCAGAGCGTAGCCAACACAGGTTCCCCCGAGGCAGCTGCCCAGCTCGTGGAACAAGCCGTGGGTCAGGGACTCCAGAGGCAGCACCACCAGCAGAGCAGAGAGGAAGAGGCCGTTTGAAGGCTGCGAAAAAGCAAAAAACAGAATCAGAGTTACTGTCATTCATCACTTACAGTTTGTACCGAAGCGTTCAGACCCGGCTAATTGGCCGTGACACTTTGCAAGACAGTTATGCAATACGGGAATGACACAGTGTTATTATTATGGGACAAAACATTGGGGGGGTGGACACACAGTGCAGTTTATGACTGCAGATTAAAGTAAATCACAAGGATGCATTTAAAAACCACACTTTGTGGGTTGCCTTGAGTCTGTAGAATAAACCAGACCAATCCCATCAATCCCCAATCCCAACCATATGCAAAATTGCACAATACATGCACATATGCACACTGCATATGGCCACGTAGAAACGTAAAGCAGGTCTTGTGTAATAAAGCACTGTCAGCCTTTAACCGCAATCAATTTCTGAACTCACTCACTGTGATGGTATGCATTGCAATTTAGATTCCTCAAAAAGCTACTCTGATTTAAAAGCACTGCGATGTATCTTAGAGAGTAGAAAAAAATAAAAATCAATACCTGCATGGTTAAGAGAAAGCACAGAATGAAGGACCTATCAAGATAAGGCAAACAGGAAGTGGAGGAGAACTGGTTTTGCAGGAGTGGATCTTGAGTTATGAGAGTAGATTTCTAAACAATTGCACAAAGCACCATTAGTCGATCCTCACTTGTTAATGAATTTTAGCCTTTGCAGACCATTTACATGCACCAAAACATATACAGTATAACACACCAGAAAAGATGGAATACCCAACAGAATAGGGCCCCTTTAATACAAATTTTCAACGCAATTTGTAATACAATTTTGATTACCGCCTTTCTCGATCCCAGCAATTAATTTTTGATCAAACGAAGGAAACCAGGCCCAACCTCAGCGACTTCTGTTTGTTTCCTGAAGTCTCCACATGTACAATGTCTATAATAATGTCTATATAATAGTAATAACGTAAGGCAAATCAGTTTTTGGGTGGGTATTCCATTTATACCTCAATTGAATGCAGTGCAACCAACAGCACACATTAGCATAGAGCTGAATCAACACCTCTTTGAATGTAGTTTTAAAACAGGCTCTATTTATTGTTTGGACAGCATTAGATTTTACCCACATTGCTGTTGTGTTTGTTTAACCACGTGCATTTTAACATCAAAGGCAACAAAAAAAAAGCTGTAAAAATCACACAAAACAAAATCTCATTTGCGAGGGAAGACACATTTGCAACTGACATCAACAATGTGCACTTCTCAAATTAGAAGTCTGGCCCATGAGACTCCTACAAGGTAAACGTCTAATAAGGCTAAATAAGTTATTGCTGCTCTTTATGCAAGAAGATAGGGGTATTAAAGTGCTAATTAAATTGGCTGCGCATGATAGCAGAAGTGCCTCTGCTCGGGGAGCAACTACACACCGCACACTGCCAGTAGCATCCTCCTCCAGAGTTTATAAAAATGGGTGTGTGAAATGTTTAAAGGCGCCTTGTCATTGAACTCCATGTTTTATAGCTGTAAGCAGGAACATTAGAGTAGGACACTCGCCATGATCAATTACATTTTAATACAATTCCGATTTGCACCCAAGAGGTTTCCCGGCACTATTATAGTTTGAGTAACACAAACTTTTTTATCTGTAGATGCTTTGAGGAAGTTTGCGTGTCCTACCTGCCAGGACACAGCTCCCAGTATGATGGTTGACAGCATACTGAAGAACACCAGCCGCTCTGAAATGAGGCAGAAGTGTCGGATGCCCCTGGACGCCAGGACTTGGTCCAGACTCCGGCTAATGGATCGCTCGGCCCGCCAGGATTTCTGACACTCGCTCAACTTGGTGTGGAAGCCCCATAGTGTCATCAGCAGTATTATGTGGCAGATGAACCAGAAAAGGCCAAAGAGGCAGAACCCCGGGATCACCAAATACCACAGCTCCAAGTGGCCAAGCTATGCAAGCCAAGAGAAAAATGTCATTAAACACAGCATTGCAAAAAAGTGTCACTAGTCAAAAATACTGCAACATAAGGGTTACAACTGAGAGAAAAGCTTCAGTTTGAAAATCACGTAGAAACCCTAAAGAAGCACATAATGGAAATGTCATTATTTTTTTGCACAATTCTGTACCTTTAGGGCAGCCAGGACGAAGAAGGCCAGCTCAGTCACACTGAACGGCAGCAGGGACAGCCTCCTCCACACTCTCCCCAAAGAGAGCACTGGTCTCCAGCGCTCACTGGGCCCCAGCCCGCTGAAGTACATGTCCAACAGGGGCTCACATAGCTGCCTGCCCAGGTAGCAGCCTAAAGCGTATGGGTTGGCGGTGATGTCTAAAGCTTGGAAAAACACCAGAGATGTAACCAAGGCAAAACTGACCAGGTTAGGCAAAGCCAGGAGAGATTTCATCCTTAGGTCCACGATGAGAGCCCCCAGGGCCACCACCATGCCTATTATTGCAACTGACTTGTGCAAAAGCATGGCAGTGCTGGCTATGCCAAATCCCAGGAGCTCCAGAAACTCACTCGATGTAAGCAAGGTGGGTTTGTACCGGATAGAGCTGCATATCCGCTCAGTTAAAGCCCATACCGTTTTCATGGTTACACTGGCTAAAAGGAGATAGTTGGCGACCAGTTCCTTGACATTTGAATCCAAGGCGGTGCTGCTGAGGAAGCACAGAAGGCCGAGCAGAAAGCCAAACCACAAATGGAACAAGCTGAGACTGGCTTTCTCCATCGCAAAGTAGTAATGGAGGATGCTGGCTATCCCCAGGACGACGAGGCCCGCGATGAAGATGATGATGATCATCGCTTCTTCCGTCACCTCCCAGCGTACGTACATGCCAACGCACACCGCCACGAGGAGAGTGAAGCTGGACAGGTAACCCAGGCACCGCATCGATGTAAACATGTCCACCTCCTTGGGTCCCTCGACCGTCAGCTCCTCTTCGTCTTCATCACGAGCCATGGCTGACTTGAAAAAAAGCTTTACTCAAAACAAAGTCTATTCTTTACGTCACCTTCTCTAGACATGCACGGGTTTGCAAGTCCAGAGACAAAGTCTAGCCTCTTGATGACATCTTCCAAAATCAGCCCCTGTGAACAATTCAAAAGCACTGTTACTCAACTTCATAAGTATCCAATTAACAGGCCATGCAAAGTTATATACGTCACATTTGTTGGTTACTCATTTACAGATTAATAACTGAAAGCTAATCTGTTCTATAATCAGTTCCCCACCTTAAAATCCATCAGTTTGCATAATAAGTACTTTTGGTAATACTTTTGTACTTTTACATTTTGAATGCAGGACTTTTACTTTCAACAGAGTATTCTTACACTCTGGTAATTCTACTTTTACTTAAGTACAAGATCAGAGTACTTCTTCCACCTGTTTATAATCTATCCATTTCAGAATAATATCTCTGATATGTTTTATAATGATTGATCATCAAAGTCTTCTCAGAGCTGGTAAAGGTGCAGCTAGTTTTAACGGCTTTGTATACTGCAGGGTAGTTTGTGAATTTACTCCAGGTGAAACTAAAGTCTGACTTAAGTGTTGAATATATTTCTCATCATTAAACCAAGTCTGTAAAGTACTTAAAGGTATTTAATAAATGTAGTGGATTTAAAGTCAAAGATGTACCTCTGAATTGTAGTGCGGAAGAGGTACAGGGTAGCAAACACTTGAAAAAGTACTGTACTTGTACTTTACTTGAGTATTTCCATGTTATGCTACTTTATACTTCCTCTCCACTACATTTAAAAGGAAAATAACGTACATTTACAAAGTGGGGTTGAATGGCAAAGCAGAAAAGTACAAGTCTCTCAAAATTGTACTTACAGTACAGTACATCTGAATCTTACTTTACACCACTGACTACTACAAGTTATACTATGCAATTATAAATAACAATAATAAGGTTAACACAATGATAAGCAGCAGTAACAGTCGAGATGAACTGTGTTATAAAGTACCCACTAAAGGAACCGGCGGCCCTGCAGTTTGTGACGATGTGGCAGTCAGAAGTTTGCTAAGTCTCATAGCCTCCCTGCTCACTTCTTGGTTTAGGTTAGCAAACTTGCGGCTTCACATTACAATGCTGTGTCTCTAACTGTCAGAATAAAAAGCAGCAAAGCCTTGCACAAACGTTTTAGAGAACACTTTATAAAAGAATGTCTTAAACGTCAAAATATTGCTTACATGTTGTTTGTTTAGATGACAGCAGCTTTGCTTCCGGATTCCAGTGTACAGCATCTCGCGAGGGACAAAACACTCGGGGCTTCGCTTTTCAGGCTGGGAATGGGATGTACAGTACGTCTGTCGTAGAGAAATATCCTTAAAACTGTACATAAGGTAGTAGAACTAAAACGTTAAGTTGGTGAACCAATAAATCAGTGTCTTATGTCTTTTTATTGTTTTATTATTTTTGATGAGGCAGTTTTCAGTTTCCGCATTGAGAAAGTAGAGGCTGCATATCTTAATAGATCATCAGATTAAAAACCCTTTTTGCAATACGAAACAAATAACAGAACTAAATTAGATTAAATATACTTATATATTTACAATCAAGGTAATGTTTATATGGGTGTCCCTTTTATAAATATAGGCTGTACAGAAGAAATAGGCTATAAAGTAAGATATATTCTATACAGCACAACTAACATTAAGTAATGACAAAGGAAAAAAACAAGTGCTTTCATTTTTTAACAACAGCCATAGTTACTTGTGATTGCAGGATAAACAAATGGGAAGTAATAACCAGGGTGAGTCAGCATGCACAAAGAGTCCTACAACTCTGCCGTAACACAAATGAACACATAATTACACCTGAGTGTTTTCTGCTACGACATGGCAACAAACGTTGGTGATTAAAGCAGATTGGTGTTTGTTGACTTATTTAAACTAGATTTGTATTTATTTTTGTCGTAGTATTATTGAAAAACAGCGAAAAACTCTATAACCATGTTTGTTAGTGAAACCTTATGCTACTAAGGAAATGCAATATTAATAAAGCAAGATTTCCACAAAAATACATGATGTATGCCAGCTCTTTGGTTAAAATGGGAGGTAGATTTTACAATAGTGTGTTATGTATATAATTGCTTGAGCTATATTGTGGAAAAAACCCATTTGAGCTTAACTGTTATGTCCACAATAGTGAAAATCCTGTTTGTGACAGTATATTTCTAAGTATTCAAACCTTTTACTTGCTCCAATCCTGCAACTAGCAACACAAGAGTCTCTATCATTGGCTTTGTATAGCAGGATAAACCCATTGGCCTGTAGGATAAGATGCCTTTTTACTGCATTACTGAGGAGAAGCCTGTTAAAAGGTTTATTTAAGATTTTGCACTGATGCAATGTGATAAATGCAGCGATCAGGGGGAACATCAAGAAGCAGGCTTACTCAATACCCTGAGGGTATACTAAAGCAACACAATACATGCATGTGTGTGCATTTTTCCTGCTTGTGATTTTCTTTTTGTGTGTATTTGTGAGTGTGTGTGCGTGTGTTACTGCATAGTGCTTTGATCAGATGTTTACATAAGGCACATCGAGAAACACACAGTGCTTTAGTCCTCTCGACTGCTCACGCTTTATGGCTGAGAGCAACACGCAAACACTGAAATCCACAATGATAAATAGTAGAGTAACAATAGTAACATTTTAATACACCAGCTACATTTAATGAAATCTGAATGGATGATCCTCCCTGAATAACTCTAACAAAGCTTTAAAAAAAAATGTCCAACAGAAAATATTTCCCACAAGTGTCATAAAAGTGTTTCGTAAAATCAAGGCCGATCAACAGCGGTGTTTTTAACAAGAAGGGCAGCAATTGCCCCGTGTAAAATCACATTTATTTGCTGCCTGTGCTTGTTTATAAAAGAATAAGGTTATGAAACAGAAATGGAATGCAAAAGATGACAGTAATACAAGTCGGATGCTGTCTTGTAAAATCGCACTCGTATGTACCCAAAAACAAATCTTGCATTTGTGTTGTTTTATCATTCCCCTTTTTTAGAGTGGTGCAGGAATGAGTCCTTAAACCTGGAAATGAGTTTGCATTTTACCACTTCTGGTTCCCTCATCTCAAAGTAAAACATGTTTTGTGTTTGGTTAGATGCCTGAACTAAGATCTGTGGTAAACACAAGCTGAAGAGATTTTCACATTTTGTTTTACGACATAAAATACATCAGTAACCCCACTGGTGAATGTACTATAGAAAACGCAGTTGATAACAAATGAATAAATTATACTACTGAACGTCATCATGCCAAACATTAGCCACCTTTAGCTTAGCGGTGGTGATGCGCAGCCATGTGACTGTGCTGTAGTTTGCTTATAGCCTAACGTTAGGCTTTTTACTTCTTGCATCAAGGCTTCCAAAATCTGGAGATAATCTTGCTGAACAAATTGTACAAGTATCATAAGTGCAAGCTTTGGTGAGGGAACCCTTGTGATGGCCTACAAAAGTACATCATCACTGCACCACTCTATTAGGAAATGCATCAACATGATAGACCACTGCATTGCTGTGAGAAACAGGTTTTAACCAACTGAAGAGGCAATGTAACAGTAGAACATGTTTAGAAACAGTGCAACACAGAAAATCTCTGCTTCAAATGATGCACCTTTTAAACAATAACTTCATTTTCCTCTCAGGAGGGGCTGGCAGCTACAGGAACGCTTCTAAAGGGACTAGCAGTGAAGCTCATTGATTGATCTTCATCCCATTTCTTTTTACAACTAAAGGAGAATAACAGTACTGTGCCTGTTGGTAACCTGATAATGCAGTCCCTTTGGTTTCAAGATTACCAAAAGATCTATTGATCATATACACCAGTGCTGTGAAGACGCATCTGCAACTTACAGCATAAAAGAAACGCGTTAAATATGTATGTTCTGTATACGCATGAATACATCACACCAAAATGAAGATTTCCTCATGAAAATAAGGCAGCTACTAAGAAGAAAGTTTTAGTTGATAACATCCTTTCATCACCCATTTTTTTCTGTATAAAGAACAAGATAAGTAACACGATGAAGAAGTCACCACATTTGTTTTTCAATGTGTTGACTAAACGTTGCATTCATGCATAAATGATGAATCCGGTGTTCAAATAATTTCCCAAAACTGTGGTGTATGTGTGCATTTCCCGGGTTTAACGAGCTATCACTAAAAAGAACAGCACACAACCTGTTTTTAGCTCATGAATGGTGCAGTAGATATGATCTGGTGAAGGTTAAAGTGCTGAAAGATTTTCAGAATGAAAAAGAAATACACCCACTGAGAGGAAGAGGGAGGGGGAGAGGAAGAGAGAGTTACATTTAAAATCGTGAGGGTTACATGAGGACAGGAGTGAGAGAAAGGAGAGGGATATGGGAGACTAAAGGAGACAGGTTCACCTGAATTATGCAGAGGCTACCTTCATTGTAATGTCAGGTACACCTCCACACTACCTGTGTACAGGGTTGAAAGGGTTACTTTAAAATGTATTCCATTACAATCACTAGTTACCTGTAGAGAAATGTAATCAGTAACCTAGTCTGAGTATCAAAATATACAAGTAATGCATCCATAAAGCAAATTCAGGCAGTAGGCGTATACATTAACACTTCAAGTATTAGCCTGTTCAGTAATTGTAAGTGTTGTTCAGTATATTTGGTAAATTACTAGGTTAGCTACGTTAGCTAGCTAGCTCACAGCAGATCTGCAATATCAGAAGGAATCATGTGATCAGGATGTTTACATCAGTCTATAAAACGTACATTAGAGTTAAGTTTCCAGTGAAATCCTTCAAAGTCACCAAGTGCTCTGGTCCCAGCTGTGTGCATCAGTTTTTAGTGTCCCCTTCTCCGTTGTGTTTTGAGCTTCATGGAGCTTTTCTTAATTGGCAGCGTTTTGTTTTTGCAGCTCTCTTAGTAGACCCTGTGTCTGTGTTATCAAGTTGGTGAAGATATGTCTAAATTTGCATGTGTTTTGGCACATTTGTGTTTTTATATTGTCATAGTTTCTGCTTTACCCCTGTCGGCCACCGTACAAAGGAACACATATGCACCATATCATATACACACACACACGTTGTATCCAAAATCTACCTACTAATTAACATTTGCACTCTTATGTCTAATCAGGATTCAGATTCTGTTTGCTACCGTCTGAACCTGATTGAAGTAGAGTTTAAGGGAAGTTAAAAATGTTTGTTCTAAGATGAGACATGAATCCCGGGCTCTGCATTGAAGGTCGATCACTCTACACATATCCCCCCACCCTGTCCTGGACACCCTTAGTTTTTGCTTCATTACATAGAGGGCACACAGTTTCCTGCATTGGCACTGAATGTTGGCACGGGAGGATAATCATGTGCTGAGGAATCATCGTCCAAGTACAAAGAGTCCTAATCAAAAAACAAGAGCTGTAATTTGAGGAGACTTCACAGAGTGTAGGACAAAACAATATAAAAATCTATACCTACTCTCTACTTGGGATATAATCTATCAGACGTTATAGGCATCATCGAACAAATGGATATGTAGCCATTTCGTTATACACTACTTCATCTTGACTGCGGAGAGTTTGGATGAGAGATGGAACTCATTTTACATAAAAAAGTCATCTTTGAATATAGGTCATAAAGTATAAGGTGCACCGGTTCGTTGGCATCAGCGTCCCTCATTCATGTGCTGTAACAGGGCAGGACACAGGCGGGGGCCCACGGCCGCCAGGAGAGGTCTGTTCAATCACAGTTTCATCTTCAGAGAAATCAATGTGATGGAGCGCTGCGCCCAAAGTGGATGTTAGGAGAGGCAGACAGCATCAGAAGCCTAAATCAAAAGCCGCCAGTGCTTAGTATATCTATCAAGGCTGAAATGAATTTGAGAAAAAAGGGTTTGATGAATAGGAAGAGAGGTTGATGAGGGAGAGACAGAAGGAATAGAAGGATATAAGCAGATAAGGCCACAAGAGTAGTTGACTTTTGGATGGTGGCGTCAAATGAGAGGGACAAGAAGAGAATAAGACAAATGGAAAAGCAGAGAGGGTTGTAGGGATGTTTCTCTATCTTACCCAAAAGCAATACTCAGAACGGCCTGGGACTTTTTTTTATATCCTGGAAAGACATGAGGAACACTCTGTAACACTCAGAGAGGATGTAAAAATAAATCCCCCTGAGCTGATTAATGCTGAAAGGAAGTGAAATCCACCGCTCACAGTCACTTCCTGCTCAAAGGCAAACCATCTTCATGGGACAAGGACAATGCTTCATCTGCCAAGAAGTGCGCAGGGATCATTTCAAAACTGCTATTACGCCGCTTTATCCCCTGTCAACTGCGCAGACATGGTGCCAGCATTGAAGTTGAGACACAGAGACAAGACGTCCACCGTGTGACAGTTACAGTAGAAGGGGAAGTTGTTTGGCTTAAACAGATTTCATAAATGATAATTATCTGCAAATAGCCTTGATTCGATTCTTTGTTTAGCTATGTAACACTTGTGCTTCTATTGGCTTGTGCTCCAACACACAGGTGAGAAAATTCTAAGCAGTTGACCAATCACAACAGAGCCGGCAAGCTGACCAATCAGAGCAGATTTGCCTCTGGTTTCTGACAGAGGGTGATAAGAGGTGCTGTAGCTCAGGCAGTATGAGAAGAAAAAGACCTTTTTGAACATCAAAGCATGGAGACATGTCACAGTAGAAGTAAAAAATACAAATATGAACCAAAAAGAGCATATTGTGTCCTCTTAATGAGATGTTTTTTGAAAAGGGAAGAGTTGTTCTTTAAAAAGTAGCTCTCTTTTGATATTACTGAGACAATCTGCTTCTCCCTGAAGATGATCTTTGAATATAATGATTGGTTGAGGGCAATCATACATTACCAAACTCATTTTTGCCTGAGTTTGCAATGTGAAGCTGCAATGACTTTTTAATAACCCGACCTGTTCAGTGCCAGTGAGCTGTGACGATGAAAAGTCTGATTCATTAATTGTGCCGACAGGGGGGAAACTACGACTGAAATAATGAATCTGTTTGTGCCATTGTGAGAAATGCTGTACACTCCCTGAAAGACGCCTCTGCACCTCCGCCGAATGGATTTCCAGTGTGCGATCAACGCTGCTGATGATAATGGCATTGTTCATTAAACACACTTGGTTTCACAAATGAGGGATTTGACTTCTCTCTCTATCGGCGAGCTTTAATGTGCTGGTGTTGTAATCGGCCTGGATTAGTCAGCAGGCCTGTCAAGTGAGAACGCGGTCCAGTTGCGCTCGCCTCCCCTCGGCAGATGGATCTGAGACAACGATTTGGTCACTTGATTTCCCTTCACTCGGTTACGCAGTACACCCACACCAGCACAAAGTGGGCTTGTAGAGGAAAATATGCCAGAGAACTGGAGTCTCACTGTGCTTTCTCAGGTTTAACAAATCAGCATCTGTTGGCCAGCCTGCCGGCCAAAAACCCACTGACTCCAACCTAGAAAGATGGGAGGAAACAGATTGGAATCATCACAGGGCTGTAATGTAGGCTACAGCATTATAAATGGTACAATTTGTCCAAAAGAAGCTCTGTACCTTTTGCCTAGGAGTGCTTCTGCTTGGCATATCTTGATCTATTTTTAGCCATATTAGAAGCTGATGCACTTCAACTTTGGTCCAGATTGATATCTCAACAACTTTTAGATGGATTACCATGAACTGTACATATAGTATGTTCCCCAGATGATGAAGGCTAATGGAGTTTAGCTGAAGTTCAATCAGGAAGACTGTCATATTTGCCTGTCTCACGTTCTCTCTCTTCTACTCTAATCCAACCAAAATTTGACCCGATTTTCCTTAGCCAATCATGTTGTTGTTCTGTTCTCCTCAAACTTTAGGAGCCCTTGTGTTAATTAGCAAATGTGTGCCAACTAAAAGGCTAAAATATAATGGTGAACAATAGTAAATAATATAAATTGCTATCAGTATGTAAGCACTGTCATTGTGAGCATCTTAGTAGGCATTGAGCTCAAAGCGCCTCAAAGTGCAAGCTCACGAAACTGCTACTCATCACTATGTTAGCATTGTCACTGTGAGCATGTTAGCATGCGTTTAGCATCAGAAAACCTGTTTGACTCCTTGTCCTTTTAAGATAAAGTTCCAACTCTGAGTCACTGTAACCAAGTAAGCAGAATCCGGCTTCCTGCCAGTGTCACATAAATATAGCCTTCATGTACTACTGAAAGAAGAATACAGTTATATAAGGTCAACAGCAGTCAGGGTAGTTTAACACCTGAAAGCCTTTGCCGCAGCTCTCCCAACACGATTGTTATGCAAACCTTAACAGGATATACTGTCCACCCGATCTGGAGTGTGAAAACTGAGCAATGAGTGACTCATCATCACAGACAGAGAGTTGAGTGTTAACACTTACGCAGGATTCTTATTGGTGTGAAGAGGGTTGGAGTCATTTTCATGAAAGTTAATGAACATGTGTATTTGTCTGACAGAAACCAAACTACTGGAACACGCAATCTGCAAATAAATGAGGGTAAGATTTTCAAATTTAATGGTAATGCTGCTGTAAATGTGTCATCCACAACTCTCGCGGGGCTAGGTTGAGGACACCTTCTGTGCACTAGCTGATGATTCACTTCTCAGAGTGCAGCTTCCCAGAAGACACTCGCAGTACTCATCATCATCCCTCTGTCTCTCTCCATCACACTTCCTCTCCTTCATTGTGTCACTCATGCCATTTTCTGTGTCACTCCTCTCCTCTCACTCGCGTCGCGCTCTTCAAATCATTTGCTCGCTCTCTCTCCATTTTTAATATGGCACACACACATACGCTTACACAATGTCAAGGTGAGTGAGGTAAGCACTTTCATGCATCATTAGAGCAGTGATAACAGCGAAGACATAAAGAGAGAGAGAGAGAGAGAGAGAGAGAGAGAGAGAGAGAGAGAGAGAGAGAGAGAGAGAGAGAGAGAGATGCCTGATTGGTCTGGAAATGACTTCTAAAATGCATTTACCGCAATAGAATTTTATTGGGGAATATCATGTCGGAGTGTGTACACTATAATCCTTTTTAAGATGAGAGAACATAGTGAACAAACCTGTGTCATTTGTAGTCATTCAAAACCACCTACCCAAACAGGTGCATCTAATCAGGTTTATTCCCTCCTAGTGATGTGTTTTGCTGACACCTGTGCTGAGCAATCGTTAACTTGATCAGTCACAGCTGTGCTCGTCCTGCCTGTCTGTGAAAGTCAAAACGTCTGATATTAAAAAAAGGCTGATTTTACTTCTGCACTTGCATTTAACAGCGTTTTACCAGCAAAGGAGGTAGGGAAGTAACCAAACATGAGACAGGTAGAGCAGGAAAGAACACCACAGGGTGGGGAGATAGCCATGGCTAGCTATAAAGCTACAGTAGCGACTGATAGCAAACCCAAAATGAGTGTAAGCAACTGTGGAGTTACAGTCGCTAAGAGAAGAGTTGTCAGTTCTTGAGCTGTGCTAGCGTGTTATTGCAATGTAAAGTAACTGCCGCGAACGAAAGTTTAACAGGATTGATTTAAGTTAAGATAATATAAGCCAGGGGTGTCCAAACTTTTTTCACCGAGGGCCACATACAGAAACATATACGGAGAGCTGGGTCACTTATAGAGGTGATATTGCCTCATAAGTGAAGTTATAAGTTAGCAAAACAAATCAAATGTAGGTGAATAATGCACGATACTTTCAAGTGGTTTAAGGAAAAAACATCCTACATCTCATCTCTCTTTAGGGTTTCATTCATTTTGTTGGCAGCTCATTCCTTAAAACAGAAGCCTCATATTGCTGATAATAAGAGTAAATATGGAGGTTCAATTTCAAGCTGGTTATAGAAATAAGTTATTGGGCTTTTTTTTTTATCAACTAAGATTTGTTGGAAATGTTTTAAATTCTAAATGACTGAATTTATTTGAAAATTGGGTTCATTGATATATTTTAACATATAAGCAATCAAAAGTTTAATTTGTGGGCCCTATTCCATTATGCTTTTAGAATTTGCTGAGGGCCGATTCAAAATGGCCTGCGGGCCACATTTGGCCCCCGGGCCGTAGTTTGGCCGCCCCTGATATAGGCTATCAGCAGCTATCAATACATGCAGCAGACACACAGGAGACCCGGAGATGACAACATCCGGACGCTTACTGCACTTGTGAGGGAGTCCAGTAAACAAAACAAACGTGAACAATTCATCTGAGACTTTGTGGAGTTGCTTTTAGCCAAAATGTAAAAATAACCGTGAAAGAATTGTGGATATGGACCAAAACAAGAGGAGTTCTTTTTGGATATTGCTTCTTAGGGTAGGCCCAATAAACCTGATCTGACAAAAATACGTGAAATGACCACGACCGGAAACAATCCCCATGTCACGGCGGGACGTTGTTCAACCAGGAAATATGTGTCCACCACGACAAAGGATCCTAATTGACTTTACATTGGGATTGTTTACGTGGTGCCGACACCTTATTTATCAGATTCCGTGTTTCCACCTCGTAATACGGTGTTAAGGGGTCGTGGTCATTTCACATATTTTTGTGAGGTCAGGTTGAATAAATGACACTTGAATCAGATCATTCTTGCTCTGTCAAGTCAACATGATGCATGCTTCCCTAAAGCTGCAAACATCTAAACGGAGAGCAGTAAGGATGTATGGTATGGTCTGCACTTTAGACTATCATGTTTATAAATTCAGAGAAAAGGTGCATCAGTTTTTTTTGTATCTCCACTACTGTTAGACTATTAGCAATCTGGTTATAGCCAGTCTTTAAAACAAACCACATTCAATGTCAAGCAGAATTTCTACAGATAAACCTGGTGCTTTATGTTTCTAATATCAGCCCTACTGACTGAAGAGCCAACCAAATGCACCTCACTTGCATATTCAGGTTACACTACACTGACAAGAAAGTAATATCTAGAAATATCAAGTCAGCATTTGGAGAAACACAGCTCAAAATATTTGTAGGATTAATATTTTACATTAGCTTTTACATCAGCATTTTTCTGATCTTAATAGTTACACTGAAACTGAGCTTTGAATTTTCAGACGTGCTTTCCTTGAACCTTGCAGCTGACAAGCCAGCAGAAATGTTCTTTTAAAAACAAGATTTATGGAAGTTATATCAAGGGAGTTTAGTCCATTTGCTAAGTCAAAGTATTCCAACACACAGAGCATAATTTTCCACTTGTGTGCAACGTCATTAAGACCAAAGTGCTGCTCTTTGTACATGGAAGCTATACTTCAAGATTCAGAGGAAATGCTGTATAAGCTAATTAGGCTACTGAGTGTAATTATTATTAATATATAAGAGAACTAACATAACTACACAAGTAGCCAAATAACTATATGTGCTGGTGTCTCTGACTATTTGCAGACAGATAAACAAGAGATTCTTAATGCTTTCTATTTTCCCCTCTCCTTTTTTGAATCATTGCTGTGTAAATTGGAAAAAGCACTTTCACTGAGCCATCAGTGCCATTGAGTGTTTTACAGTAAGTGTTTGTTAACCACTTTAAAGCCCAAACTGCTGCACCAATTGAAAATCTGCCTGTCGATTGTATGCCCTTTTCAAAAACTCTATGGATCAGCCTACATTAATAACAACTGCAGTTGGCCAGCTATCAACTGAGGCTGGCCAAAGCCAAAACCATGTCCTGAACAGTGAATATAAATTGTTACCATCAAATCGGGGCTTCATGGTCCCAAGATTTAATAGGTTGACTGAAGCTTTACTTTGTGCACCAGTCAGTCAGTCAGTCAGTCAGTCAGTCAGTCAGTCAGTCAGTCAGTCAGTCAGTCAGTCAGTCAGTCAGTCAGTCAGTCAGTCAGTCAGTCAGTCAGTCAGTCAGTCAGTCAGTCAGTCAGTCAGTCAGTCAGTCAGTCAGTCAGTCAGTCAGTCAAATCATAGGTCAAATGTATGTTACATTTTGTTTACCAATTGTAATGTTATATTAAATGTTTAATTATTATGCTTTTTGTGGGTTTCCCTTTCCTGTAGTGTGTTAAATAGGTTTTTGTGCATGTAAATGGTCTGCAAAGGCTAAAATCCCCAAGTTTCTCTCCAACTGCCGGAATCACCTCCAGGCATTGGACTCCTTAGTTTACTTCCTAACATAATGACATCACTTTGTATCCTCACACTTCTAGTGGCAAGCGCTCCAACACAGTGTACGTGATAGGCTAAGGGGCGGGAGAGCTCTAAGCAGTTGCCCAATCACAACAGAGCCGGCCATCTAATGAATCAGAGGAGACCGGGGAAAGACGTGCTGCAGCACAGGCAGTGTGAGAAAAACAAGTACTTTTTTCAACATCAAAGCATGCAAACATGTCAGAATAGAGGCATGAAATAACACATGAACCTGAAAATGAGCACAACATGTCCTCTTCAATATACGTACTTGCATATGGAACTGCTGTGATGCAAGAAAAAGGTGATCATGTTGCAGCGTTGTACTGTCATCATTATTTTAGCTGTAAGTGATATTTCTCAATTGGATTTACGGCGGCACTGCATGCATAATTTAAAGGCCAACATGGGGCCGTTGTCCGACCTCCTGTTCTCTGAGTCACCAGCACATCATAAAATGCTCAGATGTGCTGTCGGAGTCGTTGGCACTAACACACCGAATAGTCCTGAGTCATTCTCTTTTTCAAGCTTCGAGTGGCATTAGAAAAGGGTTGCCAATCACAACAGAGAAAGAGAAAGACAGAGAGGGCAAGCGTTGTGTGGAGCTGTCGCCTAGGCAACCTTCTATCCCTAAAAAAAAAGAAAAGAAAACCTTCCTGAAACAGCTGTTGTGATTTCTGTGTGATTAAGCATGTGTTTTAGTCATCGTGAGCTCTCGGCCTATTAAGAAGAGGAGGTGGAGGGAATACATTAAAAAAAAAAAACAGCAAGAGAGAGGATGGTGAGGAGGAGGAGGAGGAGGAGGAGGATGAAGAGAAGAGGAGAAACGTTTAATGTGTCGGCAGAGAGATCATTTCTCTTAGACTACATTAGGAGAACACTTGAGACAGAACTGGGGACTTTTGAGTGTGAGAGTAAGAGAGGCATTGGGGGCGTCTGGAGGAAATAAAAAGCAAAGATATGAAAGGTAAAATGACAAGCCCCAGATTTGAATGAGGGTTTATTACAAAATCCAATTGCAGTGAGCAAATATGAAACTGCAGTTACACAAGGAGTGTATTGCGTCACAAACTGAAGGTACTTTGGATATGATGTTATTGCTGAGTCAGAGCAATCAAAAAAAGGCACAAACCAAATATGTGTCTGCATTATAATTCCTTGGGGGGCTTTAAAACAGAAATGGCATTAACAGTCAGTTGTGAATTACTTTCTAGAGGGGTCAGAGGGTGAAATCAAGCAACAGCATTATTCAGTATGGTTTTTTGTTCCCTTCATTCTCTCTCTGTCTCTCCATTTCCCGGCAGCCCGATCACTGGCATGCTTCATCTGCTGCAGAGTTTTTCAGTCGTAAAACAGCACAGTGTTTATGCAGGGCCGGCTTTCTTACTTTTTACGAGGCCCTTCCATTCAGCATAATGATGCAGAGAGATGCACAAGTTTGCTTCAGCCCCATCCACAACAAAACCCACATAAGCATGATACAGAGTTGCTTCATTTGGCAATCTAAACAGTTGGGAGTACCCAAAATTCGCAATCAAATTATTGGCCTGATTCTTGTTAATTCTAATAAGACCTTCCTTTTTATAGTAATAAATGTGCTACTTTTAAAGCTGCTAAGTGTTGTCACAAAGATAAACACTGGATTACTTTCAGTGTTGGGGATTACTATACAACACCGTAGAGTTATGTGTCTTCCATAAATGTACAAGAAAATACAATCTGAAACTCTCAAATTTCTAGTCCTACATTTACAGTTGCTTTCTTACCTGAAGTTAGTTGAAAGGTTGATATCAATTTTGTGTCTGCATTAAGTAGCAGACCAGCACACTCTGATGGTATGTCCGTGTAGCTAGCTTGCTAGTGCTAACGTTAGCCCCCTAGCAGGCCTATATTTAGCAATCACCTGGACAATGTTAAGACTTTAGTGCTCCATGCTGCACGCGGTTACGCTAACGTAAAATGTGGATAGCCAGGTAATACTTTAAAACGGTGGGCTAGCTGCTTGTTAAACAGTAATATCTGGGTTAAGGGGAAACTATATTGAAACAGAACCATGCCATTAGCAACACCTGTGCTTTTCCGCTGAGACAAGTCGAGTAAAGTATGTTGACCGTGAAAAAACCATGTTATTTAGAGGGTGCTACTGCATGATGGAGCTCTGCTGACAAGTAAATGGGATGAGTCATGCTGCGTTGACCTTATAATTCTATACACTTTTTAATACTTAAGCGGACATAACAGATGAAAGAAATATTTGTATTAGAACCGATATAAAACACATTGTCTGCATTTGGTTCCCATTACAACAACTATTCTACCAAGGCTTATCTTTTGACATTTCTCTTCTGCTTTTCATCTGCCAACTGCCCCCACCCTCCCATTCTTCAGCCCAGTTTCTACTCTCCATCCCTGGCACCCCTCCGTCCGTCCCTCTCTTCTTCTTCACAGCCAGAAGGCCACCGTTTGATAATGACATATCAATCTGTAATGTGCTCTGGTCATGACTAACCCACAGATGGCTAGGAGAAATACACTTTTTTCTCCCCCTTCCAGTGCCCCAGTTACATGTACCAATGAAGAACTGTCCGAGGCTGTGAAGCAGTGCTCTTTCTTGTGCTGGGATATTGAAATGAGATGATTTTGATGCTGGCGGAGCTGGCTGACGGAGCGCTGGTGACTCTCACTCATAATTTGGAAATGTGGGGCTTCTGATAAGTCATGATTGCAGCGCCTAGGAAAAACACACTGATGGACGGAGCAGCAAAACTGGCATGCATGAGAAACGAAAACCTGGAACATGATCAAACGACATTGAGGATTATTTTTCTGAACGTGTTTTGAGAGGTTATTATTTTAGAGAATATCTGGAGGAATAAAGAACTTCTCTGCAAGACTCTTGGGTAAAGCAACAGACAAAAATTGCTTTGTAGACTATTGTTTTGAGGCATTTTGGAGCCATAAGTTACCCTATTTGGACGAGGGGACTAGGGAGGGATCTCACTGCTATGCCTCTATCCTGATTGACAGGTTGCCTGAGACAGCCATCCCTTTACCATCTATTTTACTCTTCATGTTGTATGGACAAATAAGTCATTGGGAAAATGTTAACTAAAGTAATATCAATTTAGGGGTAGCATCTTTTTCTCATAGACTTCTATACAATTCGACTTTTTGTTCTTGTCATAAAAAGAATGAGGTTTTAAGGAAGTTCCGCATCTGCTTGTACTCTTTAGATCATGAGGCTGCTTACGCCCACCTTGGCAGAGAGACAATGACTTCAAAAGTGGATGACTGTGATGCAGAGGAGTGCGTGTGTGTAGGGGCTATCAAGAGGGAAATGAAGCATGATGGGTGACGACGAAGAGCTGGAGAGAAGATATAGTGATAGCAGGGAAGCAGGAAGTACTAAATCCCAGCTATGAAGGCGATAAAGATGGGACAAAGAGGAGGCTGAGTGGAGGACATTGACTCTCAACAGTTTAGGACATTTCCTTACTGGTATTCTATGAGAAGACGGACATTTATGTTTTGTTATTGTTTAAACAGCGGCCTATTTTCAAGCTGGTTTTCCCCCTTACATGTGCTAGGGTCCCTAACTCTAATAATGTTCATCTGTTGGTTGTTGAATTTGGTGCAATCAGAATTTTAACTAATGTACAACATATTTTTCTGGTACTAATACCACTATTAATTACCTCAAAATGCTTGAAGATTGTTTAACAAAGTGGGAGTTAAACGAACCACAGAACAAAAATGCATATTATAACCGCTGTGCTGATACCAACACCTTCAACACTTCGTTATTGCTTGTTTTCTACAATATATAAGCAGTCTTTTCTTCCTGTATACACATGTTTTATGATTAACCACTTCCTTCCTGTTGTTTGCATTCATATTGTGATTAATACACCAACCGTCCGATGCAGACCCCAGCTGGTAGTCATAAACAACTCAACTTGTACTCTATGCAAGGCAATTCTGCAAGTCAGCTGCAATGCAGGTTAAAGCTCAGGAGTCATCAATCAACATCATGAAGCGGAGGCTATTATATAAAACACGGCATAGTTTGACATTTACATTCGGTGTACATTTTTCAGTGTAAAAATTGGAAAATTGTGGCTTGATAACAGCAAATTAATTCAAATCATAGAAGCTTTTCAATAAAGTGGTTTGGAAATGAAATGCTAAAAATGGAGCAGTTAATTGCCAACACATTTCATTGCACTTCTCACCATATTGTTGGAAGACCGCGCTTTGGCATGCCTGATGAGTGTGTTACAGGGAAGCAGCCAGATACGGGTTTGAGTCTTCATTTAATTTCCATATGTGATGATGCATCTTCATTTAGAGGGAGGACAGGAAGTCTTTAGTTGCTCATTAGGTGCTATTTGCAGAGAAGGATACAGGCCTCACTTAACACCCAACGTCACAATCTTATTCTGTACCTGCGAGGAAAGATGTCTGAATCCATTTCTTGTGCGTGCCAGCTTCTTGGTCTAACACAACTCAATTTGTGGAAGATTTTGCATTAAATCTTTATGACTCTAAAAGCTGTATGTGTGCAATGTACTAAAATAGGCAGAAGGGAGGAAAGGGAGGGAGGATCTACTGCATGCTTCAGATTGCACAGAGCTGAATTAAGTCTGGTCTCTGGGCGAACACTGCAGGGATGTAGCCGGACGAGACTTTAACAGGCAAACTAACAAACGACTCCCTGAATGTGCAAGCCAGACCGCTTAGCTCTGACAGCCTGAAATCCTCCTATCATGACTGAGAAGCTCTCGTTTTGCTTCAGGAGCAATGTGGGCTGAATCTCTGGAAGCTTTCCCAGGCTATACGCTATCACGCTAATGTTCTGAACCGGGGCAATTGCAGTGAACGCGGCTTCAGTATGGCAGCCCTTTCTTGTCTCATCGTTAAAGCTGATGTATTTTCTAGCAAACAGAGAGATTCATAGAAGGCGCAGGCGGACAACGCTAATTGGTGGATACTTGTTAGCTTGTTTGTTGAAGGGGGAAATGGTAGAAGAGGGAAAGTGGTAGGAGTGGTGAACGTGGGTTGAAACCAAAGCATGTGTCACAGCCTTTGCTGTCTGTTTACTGCAATAAGCATGTTTATGTCCAAGGCCTTGGAGCTAGCATTATTTTTATGTACCAACATCAGATTGCTATCCATCATGTCATCCTACCTTTTGCCAACACAGTAAAGAGTAAATAGAGTTGTCTATAATTATACAAAACATTTTTAGTTTCCAGGGTTATGTTGTCATGCTCTTCCATGGCTGCAGTGCAATGCCTTCTCATTCACATCTAGTTTTGGACTTTCTATTTGCCTTACTGCCGGTGCTCGAGGGAGTTGAGAGGAGTGTATATAACTCAGCTCGCTCGGGCAAAGGTCAGCAGAACAAAAAAACATTTTGGATAAAGTGACATTGTGAAATTCTGTTGGCTCTTCAGTGTAATACCACCACCAAAATACAAAGCTCGCGGCTCGTAGGGCTGAAATAAACCAAAAGAAGAAGAGAGAGGGAGGAGGGAATTGAATCAATGTGTTGTATCCCTCTGCACTGTATTTCATAAATGCTTCATTTCCAGATGATCTGAATAACAGTTTTGGACAGCGTCTATAGAGAGAGAACTGGGGGCCATGAGTCCACCAAACTCAATTACCAAACGTTCAGAAAGTGTTCCGGAGTGGTGATAGTGATGGCAGGGAACAGGATGGAAATGGTGATGCTGGCTTTCTTTCCAACGGTTTTTATGTATGAGTAACAGGTGGGACTGACGCCGTGTTATGTGTGCTGTTAAAAAACACACAGCATCCTGCCAGGGATTGGAAGTAAAATCTCATCACTCATTTAACAATAAAGAATATTCGATGTGCAAAATGTGCTGGCTACAGAGAAATGTTGCTTTTATTCTAGTACCTTTCTGCTGTTTGATTTGGTTTCCAAACAGCAGCAGCATTGAATCACTGTTTCACTAATGCATTAAAGCATGTGTATCATTAGTCCATGTCATTTGGGTGAATCAAACGCCTGTGTTTGTCTTGCCGTTGCAAACATTATTCCCCATCGATGTCATTCAGGGAACAGCATTGGCAGATTGTTCTTGTACGAGCCGGAGGACACTGTTGTCTGCCGACGTGCAGGATTGAATGCAAAGAAGGTTTCCAAGTCCATTTAAGGAAAGTATTTATAAAGCTTTATTTATATAATCCTAAAATATCAAAGATCCTGTTTGACAGGCTTTAACGTTGAGTCAATCTTGTAATCAGGTGCTGGATATCTGAGGATCGTGAAAGTAGAACTGTTTCACAAAAGATGGACACAAACAAAAAGTATTGAGATCCCTATGGAGGTTAATACTAGATTCACTTCAAAATGTAATAATTAAAGCTTGGGAAAAAGACGCTTTGATATCCACAACATTGCGACTCCCATTGAGACATTAACCATTGTCGTAAATGTGCAAAGAATTACAACATGTGTTATTCATTTGGAACTGTAGAGGTTCTTGGTTGCTGTTACTTGAGACGTTGATGTTTAAATAAACTACAGCTTGACAAATAAAAGCACTGCATGTAAACTTTGCTCCTAACCGTATTCATTTTTAATGGGACGAAAGCTGTGCGCTGCTTGATTATAGTCCATTGTTAAGCCTATTTATTTCCCAACATAATGGTCCCACATTGTCTTTAAAAGTCTAATTACATTTAAGCATATTCATGCGATGCTAGGCTCCTTGAACTGAAGATTGCAACCTCCAAGGATTTGGTTTTTTTGTAAGAAATGTAAAATTCTGCAACTTTTGTAACATGCTTTAATGTTCAAACAGATCTTTATTTTTCTCATACTGACTGTGCTGCAGTACCTCTTTTCACCCCCTGTCTGGGACCAGAGCCCAAATAAATCCTATATTGTATCATTTCATGCTTTCATTGTTCATGTTTACCTCTTCTGGTTTGGGGAATTCTGCTGGAGGAAAAAAAGCAATATGCTTCTGAAAAACAAACCATTGCCTGAAGGCATTTCAAAGAATCTTTGAGGTTATGAAGCTGAACATTTGAAGTTACTCGCGACCTACTTGGATGTTTCCTTACCTGGCTGTTGGTGTATAGTTTACCTAGATCGCACGGTGAATCATAGCACTAAAGTAATTGGGACTGACATTGTTCGAAACCTCTGTTTTGAATATAATTATGTTGATGATTTATGTGTCACACGCCCCCCATACAGATTTGAACACTCGCACCAACAAGTACACTTACACATGATACAGTACCTGAGGGAGATGTGGGTAGGCACAACGAATCACTTTTTTGAAATGTAGCCATGATTCGAGTTTCAGTCGAGCTCCACGTGTCACAGCAGAGACACGGTGTGCCGCAACCTCCCACAATGCTCCGGGGAAATGGACTTACAGCAGATGGATGGGCTGATAGAGGAGGGATCTGGTTCATAGGATTGGTTTCTATATGCGGGCTGATAATATAGGTCAGTAACACATTTACTCTCTTTTATAATGTTGAGCCGTTATACCAAGCGCTCCAAATTACCACTCCCACTCTCCCATCACGATCATTTTGTTGCCACGGTGATGAATCAGAAAAACATTCTTTTTCTAACGAGGAAAACAACAACAGGAAAACGTTTTCAGCGCCGCAGAAATGAAACAAGTTTTGATTGCCTTGTGAATTGAAGTGATGAGAATAAGACACATCATGTAGGTTATTGATTATAGATCCAAAACAACACCAACCAAGTTTAGTTTCATCTCAAAGTGCTCAGGGAGAGGAGAAAGGACAATAACTCATTCTTATTTCTTTGGACAAAATCTCAAAACAGTGTCACAGTAAATCTCAACCCCTCTGGGCTGTTTTCCTGCTATTCACTGTGGCACTAGACTTGTTTATGTGAGCAAAAGAAAAGGGGGATAAGAGAGCTATGAAAGGGATGGAGGGAAGGATACAGAAATAACAGGAAGGGGGAGAAAAAGTGGAAGAGCATGGAGGGAGATGGCCGCAGAGAGGGCCGTGCTGCAGTGTTCTGGCTGCTTTCCAACGGGCAGTGTTGCTTCTGGTACAAACAAAACACTGGTCTATATCAGCTAAATATAACATTTCCCTCCGTGCACAAGCCTTCAGAGAGGTGGTGGAGGCGATGTGTGGTGTGAATGTTCTGTCACGGTGCAATACTCCCTGACCTGCGAGAGGCCACCTGAAGCAGAGTGAAGCGTTAATAACACCCAGGTCACGATCTGCTCCCCCGTTTGATTACCTCTTGGGTTTTCCTCCAGCGTCAGACCTTTCTCCTTTCCACTTGTCCCTTCCGTGTCACTCTGAGGCTTCTTTTGCAGTTGTTTTCTGTATTCTTTTTTAAACTACAAGAGTTTCCCTAGTCCGTCCTATTAGTTTATTATGGCAAAGCAAGACAGATGACTCCCCTTTCCCCTTAGCTTGAATAATGTTTCAATTCATTTAGCATCTTTCCAAAAATAAAACTGCTTAAAAGGTAAAAAATAAATACTCTGCCATAAATCATGAAGACCATAGACTGATCTCAAGGGCAAATATGATAATAAATAATTGGAGAAAAGCCTCTCAGGGCTTTGTTAGTAACTCATAACATCTGTAACTCAGTTCTTTAAGCCTCAGGAAACAAGGAATATAGAGTTTTGGATGAGCTGGAGTCTGTAGAGGGATTGTAGTTACTGATACCTGAAGGAAAATATTTCATATTTGTGGTAAAAAGTATTATATATTATAAAATATTTTATCGTTGATGAAAGGATTTATTCGTTGAGTTTTTGATCTAAAAGAACACCAAGCTTTCGGACAGTAAACCAAGAGTATTTGATATCTGCTCTTATCATTAACACCTGGTTTATCAGCATTCACCTGCAGGATATTATTGTGCGATCTACTTTTATTTAAGCATGTTAACAACTTTCTGGCTTACAGCTTAGATAGATCTGAGTATCATCAGCATAAAAAGGGTCTTTGAACAAGGTTGCCAATAGGGAACATGTAAATAAAAAAACTGAATAGGATCCAACAGAGAGCCTAGAGGCACCCCATAGTTAACATCTGTTGCAGCTGAGAAGGGTGGACCCAAGGGACCAGGCATGGTATTAAAACCAAAGAAAAAGAAAACAAGGGAAAATAAACCCAGGATGACTTGGGGAACATGTGAAGCAAAACCAGGGGGCAAACATGGAGAGTCCAGAACTAGTAATAACTCAACAAACCTAACCACACCAGGGACACAAACAGACATGTCAACAGAACAGGGAGCATGAAACCCAAATAGCAGATCAGGACAGACGAGTGATACCGACACAGATGCTGGTATCTTACGCCGTACCTGAACCACTGAAGAGCCAACGGCACCAACCTACGTAGGTTTCGATGTGTTTTAAGATAATATCGTATTCAACGGTATTGAATCCGTGGGTTTAGACCTAGGCGAACAAATATATGTACGCAGCAATACATTATTCAAGACCTTAAGACGAGCAGTTTCAGTGCTATTTTTCCTAATACCCAGAGTGGAGTTTCTAAAAGACAAACTCCCTTTCAGTTTCTCCCCACCGGCCCTTACTTTTTTCCTTATCTCCCTTTGTTTCTTTTTTTCCATTGACAAAAATACATAGCTCTGAAGATGAACTGCTGCGGCCGCTGATGCACATTAATAATTCACAGAGCAGCCAATGGAAATTAAACATAGGTTTTAGCCGATGCGTAAGAGGCGGAGAGCCAGCCATGCATGGCCTGACTCGTGTGTGTATTTGTGCATTGTGAGATGGTGGAAAAAGGCACACACACACAGTATAATATTTCTTCATTACAGCAAACAATATTGCAATTTTAACTCCCCACAGGTGATTTCAAAGTAATGCTGTCAGTGGCTGCGTTCTCAAATGGTCTGTAGACAAATGTTCATGGAAAGTGTTCATTTCAGCTTCGCTTGGAAAGCAAACCACTGCCAGTTTACTCCTTTAGCCTATGCATATGTGTGTGTATGATCATTCTATGTAATATATGAGCACATCCTTATGGTCCTTCCCACGCATGTTTGTATGTTTCCCTTGAGCTGTTTTTCTGTGTTTCAAAGAGCATAAACTGAGAAGGAAAAAGGGGTTGAAGTTGGTGGCTAGAAGGCTTGGAGGCTGGGTGTTGCTTGGCAAAGGCAGAACAGCACACTAGAGGCTTTGCCTGGCTAAAATTTAGCACCAGTTCTCATCAGGAACTCCAGCACCATCAGCAAATCAAATATACAAATCCCTGAAGGAGATGAGAACTGAAAGCAACGCACTTATTGTCTGCTCTGATTGTTCAGCCTTGTTGTGATTGGTCAACTGCTTCGAGATGTCCCGCCCCTTGGCCTACCACTTACAAATATGTTGAAGCACTAGCCAATATAAACGGGAGTGTTACATAGTGATGTCACATCCCTACCAGTCCTGTTACCCTTTAGCTAAGAGGCAAGTTAGGTAGACTTGCACAATAGAAAAACACCTAAAGGAAAATAAACCCGCTGGTTTTGATGAGTCATCAAGCCCAACAAGGGGTAATTTGTCAGTATCAAATCACCAGATGGCATTCTCTGTGATCGTGTTGATCAGAGTTAAAGAGAGCCCAGGAAATTTTTGTGGCAGGCTGCCGACAGAGAGACGGTTCAATTAATCACGGTAAGAAAATTCACACCTCCTGAGTATGTCATCCACTTCCTGTCTTTAGACAAATATGCAGAGAGACAGATAGACGCCCCGCCACCCTCCGGCTGGCCATGACAAGCTATGCAAATTGACATTCCTGCGTGTATAATGGACTAAATGATGAAATACTAATGGTATTTTGAGCCTTTTGATGTACTCTGAGAAGACAGTGCAGAACCTGTGACCTCCAGGTGTGACAGCGATATTTAGAGGAACAATGTGACATATTTATACCCTGGATGGAAGAAATGTCTCCAGAAAATAAAATTCTCCTGAACACTTGGGACATAGCACCTCAGGCAATATCAGACACGCCTGCCATGAAGTGACAGGGGATGTAAACTGTGCATTTCAAAGATAAAATCCACCAATGTTTTCCTATTTCATGCGTTGGTAGTTCATTTTTTTCCTCTTAACTGACCCCGAAGTTTCTCAGCAAGGGTTTTATATCTTATCATGTTACCAAACACTGTATCCAACCTCATGCACATGACCACAGTCTCCTGAAGATGCAGCCTTACATTCACCCCTTTCATATAGCGGGCAGGATAACTGCGAAGGGAATTCACTCCATGCTCACAACCTCAGGGATCCATTTGTGATGAACTACAACTTTGAGCGCAGATATATGAAGCCACGCTGCGAAAATATGCCTCAGATTTTCACATTTCTCATATTTTGTTGATTTTCAGAAACTTTTTCAGGAAGTATGAGAAAAAGAAATTCGTTTTTGAACATTAAAGCATGTAAAAATGTCACAGTGGAGGCACAAAATACAAATATAAACTTTAAAATGAACATAATTTCTCCTATTTGAATGAAGCTATTAATGCAACTACTAAAAACAAGGACTAAATGCCTTCTGCAGCACAGAGGCTCGCTATTTGCTAGCTTATGAGAGTGGCATCTTGGAGAATGACACAACGGTTGGGTGGCGTGACATTGCCGGTGCAGGTTAGCATGGGTGCAGTAGACAGCTGCCCACACACTGCAGTAAAAGCCAAATGCTCTCTTACTCTTCGTCCTGTTTATTCCAGGAGCTATTTTACATAAGGAGTTGCAGCCTAACAAGGTGAGGCAAATTAGCTTATATATCAAATTAGACCAGGAACATAAATACTAAGCAGCTATAAATAGATAATGCTTAATAATTGCATTGGTTTGAAACAAGAAATATGCAGTGGTGTGATGTTTTCCAGCACAAGCAAATTAGTTTGGAAAACTCACTGATGCTGATGCATTGATTTTGCTGCATGTGTGTGTGTATTCATCTGGAAGGTAGATTGCGTTGAAAGGTTAAAATGGTACAAAGCATGCATGAGTCATTATATATCAAAACAACATCTCCATCTCCAATATAGTGTGAACCGCATGAATTGTGTAAACATAAACAGCCTATAAACCATGAATATTTCATGTGTTTTGAATCCCTCTGCTGCAGTTTTAATTGAGTTGCATCAGCCACAAAGCATAGCACGCTATTGAAAAAGTCCATTTGAATTCTATTCCCCATTATAAGAGTCTATAAAAGCAAACAGGGACTCATAACCTTCATGCTCTTTGGATAACTTGTTATTTGGCGCTCTCTGTAGCGCCTCGTTCTGTCTCTCCTCAGGTCTTTTGCCTTGGCCTCTGTTGTCAGTTCTGTGGAGAAAGACGCACGCTTGGCTTAGTTTCATAATTTACTTTGGGGGAAAAACAGGTGTCTGGCCTTGTGTTCAACCTCCACAATGGGGTGGCTGCTGCCTCCAGGCGGAGTCACCATGCTTCCATTACTCTCTCTGTCTCACACACACACACACACACACACACATATATGCATACAAGTTGGGATTCCTGCCAGCATGCACCTTCATGTGCATATATGCAAACATATCTGCACAACAAGTACCCACAAACATATTTCTCAGTCTGGCAACAAAGGTTATAGCAACAGCTAAAGACATTTAAATTATCAGGTCGAATGTTCCACGGGAAATACATAATATTAGTACAAGTTTTATAAATCTTACGATGTCACTTTCCTCCCGATCATATCATCTCAGTTTATGCACTTTATGGCTCCTGAATAATCCATAACTGTATATCAGGGTGTAGAATACCACCTGTCATGTAGCAAATTCTACTAGCCTGATGGGAAGCGTATTCCTGCGCGACTGTAAATAAAAATCCCCCGGAAGAGAGACAGGCCAAGTTCATGCATTTTATCTCCATCCATAATTCATTAACAGATGTTGGTTTATACTGGTTTCCAGGTATCTGCAAGGACTCTGTGGATATTGCAACCTCCCTGTGGTTTTTAGAGTCATTTACTCTGCTTCCTCAGTGGCGCAACAACCGCTTGGAGCACAACATCTAATAGCTGCCAGAATCACCGCTGAGAACCTTCTTGTTTGGGCGATTTATCATTTTCTTTTAGCATTAATTCTGTATCTTTAGCTCCACAATCCTTCATGTGTTTCTTTGTTAAAAACAGAGAACAAAGAGGAGGAGAACAGCAGAGTGCTGGTGCAGCACTGCCGGGATTAATGAGAGCTAAGCAGACTGACGGAATCAAAATGTCCCTTAACCAGCGACACAGCGAGATGTTGGCACGCTGCTGTCTTGTTTTAAAGAGTTTTTGTGTTTGAAGGGAGGGATGAGGTAGGGCTGGGGATGGCGCTGACAGTGAAGATCTGCGAAGACTAAGCCCGCGGTGACAAAGTGTGTTATTCTAGGCGAGCTCCTCCGAATCCATTTGAACGCCCACTCAGACACCTACGGGCTGGCTCATCCATAGCCAGATCAGGTCCAGCACTCAATCCACTACCTGCTGCTTGGAATGGATGGCGGCAGATCTGCTCGCTGAGGCCGCCATTATCAAGGAGCAATGAGGGGAGAGAGGGACAGGGAGAGATGGAGGGATAAACAAAAGAGCGACTGGGGTATAAAGGATGACAGCAAGAGAGACCAAAAGGGTGGAGTGCAGAAAAGATAGGGAGGGAAAGATGGATTAGTGGATACTGGAAAAACACAGAATTCAAGAAACTGAGCAATAAAACCCAAATCCTTTTTTCATTCTCAGAGGTTTAAATTGTTTCATGATCTTTTCATTTGATCTACCATGTTTATTGGAAAAGCTAGGATTTGGGGTATTAAGGAATGATACATAACACACGTTATCCTCCATACAGTATGGCAGCTGGGCTGTATAGAGACACAATATTAAATGTGCTTATGCTGATGTCAATACTTGTGTTCCCAGATGTGATGAACCAGACTCCCACGCAGCTGTTCTGACACACAGAAGCTCCAGTATTAGTTCCTTTGTGATGCGTCACTTTAATCTGTGTTTGGACAACTGTCTCTGTTCAGCAGGAAGCTATTACCTGAACTTGCAAAGTGGATCAAACAAATGGGAGTGAATTACATTAATCTTGAGAAGCAACAGCAATGGGGGCCCCTTACAAGAAGGTTTTTAAAGGGAGATACAAATGGCAGCATTACTTTGTATCCGACAAAAGTGTCTTCCTGCGAGGCAAGGACAGGGGAAGTCTCTCTTTAATTCTCCGTCCGTCTCCCCCTCTCCCCTCATCCTCTGTCTTTTTTCTCCAAGCCCTCCAATCCCTTCCCCTTGACTGCTCATGTCACATGGGATTATGGCCACATACACCACTGGATGTTTTTGTCGCAGAAAGACATTCGCAGTGGCTGTAGGAAAATACTCAGCTTATACTTTCCCCCGGTTAGCTTGTTGAGACAGCAGTTTTTGTTGTTCCTGTTTTGGGAGCTGTTTCAGTAATTATGTTGCGTGATGGATATTTCCACTTTGTGATTATTACAGCAAAAACAGGCCACCTGATATTTGGGGTTTGGGTTTAAACAACTCTTGGATTGCTATTAGAAAAGCACTGAAATGCTTGGAGTGCTTTGGGATGAGATTTTGGCTCATACAAGAACATTTAACTGAATTTAAGCACGGTTTAGCAGTGTAACAATGCCCAATAACTACAATATTATTTGTTAACTCAGGGGAATGTAAGGAACAAATGGAAGGATGGAAAATAACGCCGTTCTGCAGCCTGCTTTCGTGCTAGACTGTGAAAAGCCCACTACTAATGGTTCAGCAACAGCGTGAATACTTCATCATGCTTTCTCTGAAACATGTGCTTGTTTTCCATCTGAGATAGCATCAACGCTAACTCAGCACAACTTACAAATACATAAGGGACATAAAGTCTATTGTACATAGTAAGTAGGGTACACAATAAAAAACTGCATGTGCCTATGACTGAGAGGTTGTTCAAGATGATAGAACATTTTTATTAAAAGACTACTTTGCTGGACCTACAGGAGTTCTGGATTCTATTTACACTGGACTGGGTGAAAAGTGTGGAAATCTGAAAAGCAGGATGCAAGGACAATATTAAAACCAATTGATCCACTTTAGAGGATGAAGGTTAGAAAGTAATGTTTGATCGTGGGACAATTTGACGTCCAAAAGCATGAAAGTCTGCTCTTCTTGTATTTCTGTAATTATGATAATGTTCTAGCTACCATTTTTTGCCGTGCCAGTATCAGATTCAGAAGTGAAGTAGTCATTTAGCTAGAATAAAGGAAGACAGGGGTTTTCTGATAACGTCTTAATCAGCCTTTATGCTTTAAATGGTGAATTTCAGTGTATAATTTGTCAAAAAAGACAGCCTTGGAACTCAGCAATCAAAACTCCTCTCCATCTTTATTTACCCCTCTACAAGGGTCTTTCTAAGCTGGCTTGGCTTTGTCATTGATTGGTTTGCAGCAGACAATTAGCTTGCATGTCGTCATTGCCACAGCAACGCATTTACTGCAAAATAACAAGAGAAGACTGACATTATTAGGTTTTTGCAGCCCAGAGAACTTGAGGTCTGTGTGTCATATCATTTATCTTCATAGGGATGCATGTATTAACTTAAAGGGCAATACTTGCAGAGGTTTGCATAAGTGAAAAATACATTGTGGATCAATCCCACAATGTAATAGGTTCTTACTTGGCCAATGCTTAAGCCTTCCACCTACAGGAGTTTCATGAGAATCATAGTAGTTATTCCACAATCCTGCTGACAAACACAACCAGAAATACAACTTGGGGAGTCATAAATGGGTTCTAGAGGAATATCAAGGTTCGAAAAACAGTTTCATTTTTGTCTAACAACATATTCAAACCCCTCCAAATGGAAAAGAAAACATCGTGCAGATCAATTTTAAGGGTCTTAAGCACTACACTGTCTCTTTACACATGAAAATACTTACACCTTGACCCTTGGCTGGGATATATAGTTATCAGACCTGAATATATGCTGTCAAAGGCAGAAAAGCTCAGGCCAAGCCCTGAGATTGTTCAGACCAATTCAATTACTCCGGGCCGTTGTCTAATGGAGAATGAACTAACCAGGCAAGGGGTTACTCTGGGATGGCTCTGCTGACGACTGCCTCTTGTCTACATGATCTAATTTACTAAGACACACAGCTATTGATTGGCTTCCGCATGCCAACGGAGGAAAACCTTTTTAGAGGCACTTTTGCAGTTCGCCATCTGGCAGAGGCTAAATAAAAAGCTAAAGGCGAGCAGGGGAAACATTAAAAGACACGCACACATACGGGCACGAGCAAATGCACACACAACGACGTGAACACGGTACAAGGTAATTTTCTTATCGCTGTAAGCCATGATGACCAAATTGGCCTGGGCTTCAGCTACACGGGTCAATACGCACAATCAATGTCCTCAACTGTGAGAAAAGAAAGAGGGATAACAGATTCCTACATGTGCTTTAACTTCGACCTCTCTTATCTGTGGTCGAAGGAGAGGGTCAAATGGCTAGCATTAGCAATGAAACCCTTTCAACACTTTGCATTCACGGCAACAATATTTTGCTTACTGTTTCTTTCCTGCACACCATCACTCCCGCTCCCCTCCCCATATCTAGCTCGACGCTGTGGACACAACAGTCTTATCTGGATGCCGCCTTGCTGTCAGCGAGAGTGCTCTATTTTGGGCTTTATCTTGAGCCGGGGCCGGACCGGAGCTCGTGGGTCTGAAGTCGAGTCGTGCACCGGGAGATAAGGCAGACAGGGACAGTGTAACCTGCGTGTCTGTGGTCAAGGTGGGAATGGATGGAGCCCGCTCTACGTTCAAACAGCTTCCTCTTAGCGCTCGATTGATCGGATCGGCATCACACAGCTGTGGAGGAAGGCTTACAAGTCTCTCTGAAGGCACTGTTTCTTTGAAAAGGCCAAGGGAAGGTTTTTGGGAGCCTGCAGGAATATTATGAAAGAATAGTGTTATGCAGCTGTGAATAATAAAAACGGACACATCTCTAGCTGCACAATTGAGTCGTCTTCCAGTATGAATTGAATTAAACAATTTCCTGAAAACATGCTTTAGGATAATAGTTGGAAACCTTCTTTTTTTCATGCATACAAGTTCAAATTCTGAATGATACATGTTCATTGTCTAGCTTCCCTTTCAGAATAAACCATTCGTTGCAGTTCTTATACGACATCCATTTATTTGCTAAACCACTTACCTGGACTGTGATTTTCCAGTCATAGGTTAGCAACCGTAAAAAGGCACAGCATGTCAATATGCTAAAGGGGTTTTCACGGTGCTCTAAGAGTAAATCTGCCAGTAGCATGCTTGTGAGGGGCATATGTGATGTGTGAGAGATGTGTTAACACCGATAAAGAGAATGACGCTATAAGCAAAGGGTCAATTGTGGAGAAAAATAACTACCCAACAAACAGTATATGTAACCCCATTGATATGAGACCAGCAACATGTTCTAGCCACTATGCAAAATCTGACAGCTTAGCCACAGAGAGCTAACGCTGGAGTTCTGTCTGACAGCTGTATAAAGAAACCATAGATTTTACAGTATGTATACTTCTTAGCGAATCGTTCAACAGATGCTCCCTTAACTCTCCCCGTCCTCGTAACAAACTGAACACATGATTAGCAGGTGACACCTTAAACACTTTCCTTTCCCCTTCACCACAAGAAGCTACACTTGCAGCGGCAGCTAAGCAAGATACGGAAAAGAGAGAAGTCAAAAGAGAAAAGTCCACGAAGAAACTCAGACAGCCTCAGCTTATAGCTTGCACAAGCCAATGCAGTGAGACTGCAGATGAGAATATGTCTGTCTGAGGAGGGGGGTGGGGTGGGGTGGAGCAGGATGCCAGATAGAAAGATATAGAGGGAGAGAAACCAGATGAGACTAGTCAGAAATACTCAAGCTCTCTCCCACTGATCGACACACTACCTCAGCCTGACAGTTTCATTTTCAAAGCCATTGTGTGCCAATGCGCATTAACAGCATCTGCCTGTGTGTGTATCAGCCCTGCTCTCCTAATGAAAACCTGAGCTGCAAGGAAACAGAATACCATCTCTGAGGTTTTGAGATTCACATTGAAGCATGTTTCTCCTTGCTTTAATTACCTTTTCTCGTGACTGAATTGTCACAAACACAATTTGGTTCGGCTCCACACCATGTTTTGAAAGTCGGGGTTATCGCTTCGTAAGCCGACATGACATCTCCCTTTGTCAACGCTCTGTCATCTCATACCATGGAGGAATGTTATTCTTCACTGATTTGGTAGTTGTTATTTTAGTCCAGATGACTCAATAATGCATGGGCTTTATTTTTCAGTGTTTGCTCAGTGGGTTCGATTAGGGACAGACGCCATGCAATCAGAAAGCATACACTGAACTGACAGTACTGACGCCTCATTGAACCAATTCAGTGTTCCCGGAGAAGTACCAAACAGAATCAAGCAAGTGTAAACCATCCAGGGAAGAAATCCCTCCCCCCCCCCATTTAGCCTAGGGCTCATGCTCTCAGTCTACAATATACTGTGGAATAAATAACAAAGCCGTGTAGCTCTTGCTGTTATTTCAGCTCTGTTATTGAAACAGCTAATGCTACACACTTTATACTCCTAGATATTTGGCTTAGCTTTCCGATGCTAATGGGACACATGGGTCCAGTTAGAATGATAGCTATTAATAAAACCAAATTAAGAGTTCAATATTATTACACAAAATCACCATTTCATTTATCCATTTCTATGCATCACTTCTTCAATATAGCTAAAATGTTTTATGCTAGCACCATTTTTCCTTCCAGTAATTAAGTAGCAGGCTAGGTGGTGGAATAGCATTAACTGGGTTAGCTTAGCTAGCTTAGCCATCTCTACTCTCCTGGGGCGGTTGGGATTTCTATGCAATTTAGGTGCCTCCTTTTCAGAAGTTGATGAGTCTAGGACAATCTCTGTCAAAGCCCCTATCTGCTTCAGTGAAAAAGGCAACAAATTAATTCAAAAACTAAGTTCATGTGAGCTACTGCCTGCCATATCCACATTATTTTCTCTCCGTTATGTCTGTCAGGATGAAGAACTGCAGCTACAGGACCTAGCTACCGCCCTGCTGTCTGAAACAGCCATTTAGTTGGCAGGAACTTTTCAGGGATAAGGTTTCAGTTCAGTGACAACATTGGCTAAGGAATGCAATTTATTCTGTGAAAAACCTGTCACTGTTGCTGCCTCTTTTACCAGCGAGTGTGACAGGTAGGCTGGCTTCAGGAGAAAAACAAGGATGTTTGCAAATTTGGGCTGTTACACAAGCACAGTGAAGTAGCACTTTTTTGACCCATTATGTGTTGCATTTCCTTCAGTTTTAGCAAGGGAATGCTTAATTTCAGCAGTACCATCGGCCATGCTAATTCATATTTACATCTGGAAGCTTCCCAATTCAACCGCAGTCGTCTTTATTCGCCACTGTGCCACACTACTAGGACAATTGGGATACACATCAATGAGGACTCTGTCTTCGCCACGCTGACCTCTTTTATCTCATGTTAAGTCACGGAAAGGCTGTGCTGTTGTGCATTTCCAACCGTGCGTGGTGCTTTGAGGATAACATTTTTTTCAGCAAAAAGATGGCATGCTTCAAACTGACTTTCAATTGTTGCTAGGCAACCACAAGAGCCAAGACCAGCCCTACCCTGTCTGATGCCATAAGCTTAAAAACAGTAGACAATTACATCTTTGTGTTTCGCTCACATGAGTATAGGCTCATTCAATCCAACCTGGCAGGTGTTACCAGGTGTTATATATCCTATTTTTTTTTTTAAGTCAATTGACAACAATGCAATGCACCAGAATCAGATGTTGTTTTAGATCCTTTACAATTGATCTCAGATGCTAAGTGTTTGTTTCGCTGTAACCGCCAAAGCCTTATCTGCAGGACACCCCACATACATTATTATGCATGTATTATCCGGTCACCTCCATGTCAGGGAACAATGAGATCACAGCTCTGGATGAGTAGGTAATCATATCAGTGACACACCATAGCCTTCAGCTGCCAAGCAAGCTCCTGACGGAACTGATTATATTAACACTAAAATCCCCCCCCAGTATTTTGCGTAATGTTTCCGAACTAATCTCATAGTTTCATTGCCTTTTGTCTCACCTCTGTATATTCTCAGTCATTATGCAGTATCACTTATTGCTGTTACCTTATGCACCGAGCTGAAATACAATAGTAGTGTATTTCTAAGTCAAACAAAACAATCATTTAGCTATATGTTTATCGCTGTAGTGCTTTTGCTGACACTTTCTTGTGCGTATGTGCTTTGTGTATGTAGTTCAGCAACATGCAAGCTATTTCTATTGTTCTCTTGACCAATGCTGACCACCCAATGTTTGATACACAGATGAACCGACTGGCTCACATAGCCATCATTAGGCTCTACCACAGAGCAGCACACTACACGACCGTCACTAAAGACTCAGATGGAATGTGACGTAAAAACAAGAAAGCATCTCTGTACTTTTGTCCCTCCACACAACAATAAATCCGTAGCTGTTCCTTTGTCGTGAAAATGAAAAGACATGTGACCCAGTGTTCATTGAAATAATTGGAGTGAGTGATCAGAATTTCAGATCTAGTTTGCACAGAGATAGCTCTTGACCCTAGACATGGACCGGGACTGCAGCACTGCTTTGCACCCATAGAGAAGGGCCTGTGACTGGCGAGGGAAGAATCAATAAAAGTGTCGATTAGAATAAATATATACTTGATTATGAAAAAGTGCTGCGGTTCTGACTATTGTAAGTAAATAAAACAGGTTTGAAATGATTGTTATACATAAATAAATGTCCTTGCTGACGTCCTGACATCCTCCAAAAGTCGAGTACATTCACCTATCCATTTTTTAAAGACATGTATTATATGTGATCCGAAATGCTGCATGTGTACTTTTTTTAAAATGCCAAACCGCAACACAGGTTATATAATGTGTAATTACAGAGCGACAATCTGATTGTTTAAAGATGCATTCCAATTATGTTAGGCCATTGCTATGCAAACTCATGCGGTAACAAGAGAGCTGTGAGGCGGAGAGTAGTTTATGTGGTAAGCAGGAAAGAAACCCCGGCAAGAAAACCCTTTTAGGAGTCATTTTTAAAACATCTACTAGGTGGCTGCATGGCTGGAGAGGATGTAGCTGGAGTTGCTTTTTTCAGCATGCTTTCCTCTTGAGCTTGGGGCAAAAAAGTTAAGTAACATCTTTCAAGAAGCAATGAGGAAGAGGTGCTTTTGTGCCCTAGTCTCTCAGAAGGATTTCAGTTCACAGCTGTGTGACACTGCGTAAAAGAACGATTTTACATTTTGAAAAACAAGCAATTTATATTTATTTTACGTCTAAGATGACTCCTTTTGCTGTGTTTCTAGGAGTGGCATGAATGCAAAAAGGCTCAGCAATAAAGGCATAAGACAACTTAAACTCAAATGGATGATAGATTTGCTATGAAAACAAATCACATGGGAGGTGACTTACAGTTCAGTGTGCTTAAACCCTTACAATCAGGTTGATAAATGGACAATCATCCCGGGGCAGCTCGGGTCAAAACAGATGATCGCTCACATCTGCCCTTGTGAGGCAACCTTTTAAAACCTAAGCATAACATTGTCAAAAAGGATTTAAGATTTTTCATACAAAGCTGGGAAATATTTGTCGTGTATTCAATTTCAGGTGTATGCAGCGAGTAGGTAATACAAGCAGAGTGCAATTCAATCAATAGCCGCTGTACAGTTCACACATATATCATGTAAACTACCAAAGCAGGGCTGTGATTTACTAGGGTGGCAGATTTTCTGTTGCAATATGTGATGTGATAGCTGAAAGCATTTTGCCCACAGGGACCTAGGGCTGGATGAATGGCTGCAGAGAGTCAGTAGTAAACAAGGCATCTGCTTCAGTTGTTGGGGACTTTAATGATGATGCCTCCGTCCTGCTTTATTGTTTTTTTTTCAGTTTTAAGACCATTTTACTGCTCTATTTCCATCGTACAAAAATGCAAAACGCATCAGGGACTGCTCAACGCGCAGCCAGCAGGTACATCTCATCTCGATTAACATAATGGTTGTTTATACTGTAGATTTTTCCCCATCTAAGATACACCAGGGCACAAGACATTAAAAAGGTAAAACACACACTATACCAAATATTGAAGGAACTGGAGTATGGTAGGCCTATACATTGTGTAAATACCAACATTGTAATCAGTCTCTGAGAAAGCTATTATAGCTGCGCAGCAAATATAATTCTTCAAGAGGAAAATTGAATCCCTTGGACACAGAAGCTGGAAAATTACTTTTCACTGTGACCATGTTTACTCGGAAGCTGCCGGGCCACTTTGTTCCAAAACATCACTGAATAAAAAAGTTCTAAAATAGTAATATGCTTCCCACTCGCAAGGATGAAGCACAGGTTCTAAGACGGCAGATACATTTAGAGATGATGCCTACAGATATGCATCCATAGAAAGCAAAGGAAAACGCCCAAGGGAATGGATAAGCTCGTTCTCTTGATCAAAGTGTTTTCCACACAGGCAAACAAAAATACAGCAGCACATAATGAACGTATTGAAATAACACTTTCAGCACTTGCTCATAGCCAAATGAAATCCAACTATTTTTCGGGCAGTGCAGAATCTGTTTGATTTGTAACAGCAGGTTATTTCTATAATTAGCACAAAGTCAGATGAATCATTCTGTTCCCACACGCACGCAGAGATAACAGAAACAGTCAAATGTGCTCTCCTGCAAGTGATTTCAAACACAAATCCAGCAGAGCCATTTAATCCTGTACTCAGAGCCCAAACAGTCAGTAACGCTGATGTGAGTGTTCCTTGTGTAATTTGGTGTTTCCAAGGCAACTTAATTCAGTAGATTTTCCTTGAAGTGATGCGCTTACATGCGGGAAAACTCTTCAAAGCAATGACACTGCATCGCAAACAAGGCAATTAACTGATGCATTTGGAGCCACTGAGAGAGAAAAAAAACCCCCTCATATATACATGCGGACAAAACAACGAATGGACAACAGAAGTGGCGGTGACACGACTATCAGTCAAGCCAGGTACCATCCATCAACTGCCATTAACGCTGCTCTACAAATTAAGATGGATGCAAACAATGTGGTTACATCATCGGACTGATTTTGTACCACGAATTAAGGATAAATGCTTAAAATGTGCAGGTTTGAAATAGTTGCCTGTCACCTTCTCAAGGCCCCATTATTAGATCAGCCATCGCACACATCCATTCATTACCTGTCACCTATGTAATTATGGTATATTGAGAATTCACTAAGCATTAATTCTCCCCTCCGCATCTCCGCCTGAGAGATGGAGGGTTCTGTTTTTCGTGCTGCTCGCCTCTCTTCTGTTCTAATATCATATAAACGGCAGAGACACGGGCAGAGAGGAGAGGAGGGGGCAGGGGAGAGCTCGCTAGACCGAGCCTTTGTGAGCATGACGGGCCTGACTCACGAGAATGAGATGTTTCCAAAAATAAAGGAGGGAGGGTAGTAGGAAGAGAGAGAGAGAAAGAGAGAGTGTGTGCTGAACAAGCTGGAACACAAGAAAACGAGTGGATTAACTCCCTCCCCACCCTCCAGTCACCCCCACCAGCGCCTCCCTTTTCCAAAAAGGCCTGTGGATTTATCAAAAAACATGTCGAATTAGCGGGAACAAATCGCCTGTTTAAACACCCCTAAACACTTTACCCAATTGGCATGACGCAAAAATGAGATAAATAAATAATCTTCAGAGCAACATAATTAAAAGCTGGATTATTCTGAACGCGTGTATGCATTCCTTTTTAATATATATTTTCTTTGCCCCTCTGGAGGCGGTTGAGGCTCACTGTGAGCAGATGTAAGCAGCTGGCTGCATGCTGTAAATAGGCACCATAATGTACATGTTTCGCTTTCCATCACGACAGATTGCCCTCCGCAAATACAGAGCTATGAGAACATGGTGGAGTCAGCCTCCTTGCTGCAGAGCATAATACTCTGAAAGCCCCTATAAGCCAGATAGCAGCTTCTGAATATTTTAGTCTGTTAGGAAACTGTTTGCACTGCTTGCTAGTTTTGTCAGTTTTATCCTACAAGCTTGGTCTAATTTGAGTGGAATAAAAAGGAGCTGCCTGCTCATTGGTGGAGAGGCGTTTTTCGGTCAGTTGCTACCAACACCAGCCCCTTTAATTTTTCATGTGACCCAAATATTTCTTTACTCTACATCCAGATCTCCTAATTTCAGACTGCATGTGTGGGGTGGATTAGATGATTATCTTAACTTGCACAGAGACACAGACAGCAGGGCACCACTTGGCTCACGATTGGTCAATTTCCCTAAATCTGTAGTTCTGAGGAATGCAAACACAAAAGCCACCCTTTCTCATACTCATTATCAGGCAGTAAGACACGATGACAAAGATGTTTATGCTGATAATTTGTCATCAAGCGCATTGATTACCCATCAGGACTCGGACTGCACGGCATCATGGGACTCTTTAATCTAGCATGAAAGACACGGGTAATCCTAGTTGGAGGATTACACGCGACCAGTACTCTCTCTTCGCATATCCCAACTTCGGTGCGCTTAAGTACTAACCCTACCAAGCTAGATCTATCCTCCTTCACTCATCCTGAGTCTTAGCAGCGAAGGGACGTGTTTGCTCTGGTCTCCAACAGCAACCAAGAGGATTTAACGGTAAAGAAACACAACCCACACAAGCTTACATCCTGACCTGCACTCTGAACACACCGTTTACGCTGCTCAAACCATTCCCTTCCCAGCATGATGGCAGTACGACGCAGCGTTTACATTCCTATAAACAGCCCAGTCCTGCCTGCCGTGTACTGCGACAGAATGTACACAATGTACTTACAGATATCATAACATTGTTTCCACATTTCTGTACAGCTGTGATAACCACAAACATGTAAGCCACTAATCCTGCAGCATCACAACAGCTCCCTTTTAGGGTAGAACAACAGATACAGAATCAGTCCAAGAAGCAGGGAAGCTTACCTAGTGTTTGGTTAGCTTTAAGAAACAGTTTCACATTTTGGAAATATGCTAATTCACTTTCTCTCATGTGTGTTGGGTAAATATGACGATGTAGAGAGTAGCCACATAGCGTAAGAACAGGGGGAAACAGCTTCCAAAACCTGCCTGCACCCCTCAATCTCCGTTCATTAAACCAAATTGGACAATACTGGGGTTGCGCCCACAAGGGAGCATGTTCGTAAGCATCCATGCCTTTATCATCCATTTGACTCTTAAGTGGACAATAATTCACTAAATCAACATAGTGTTGAATTGAAAGGGTAATGGGGCAGAACACAAACACAGTATTAAACAGGGGAGCCAGGTATAACAGAATAAACAAAAAGGCAAGCTATTAAATAAAAGCTGTTACTATAAACACTAAAAAACTAGAGGCGCAGGCAAAGTCAAATAAAAGAAAAGTAGCGTACAAAAACGAGTAACATACCAAACCAAGGAACCAATGAAGACGAACTGACAAAGAACAAAAGGGAAGACAGGCCTAAGACTAATCACAGAGACCAGACACAGCTGGAAAGGGGAGGTGAAACACAGGGGCAGCAGGTGAACACAATCAGACAATCAGGTACAGGTGGGAAAACCCAATGACAGGAAGTAAAACCAGACAAGACACAAAGAGAAAATATATTTCAAAATAAAAGAGGAAACAGTAAATACAAAAAAACAGAATCATGACAAGACGACCTGAAAGCAGATTACAACCATGAAGTCGTTAGGAAATGAGTTAATAAATCAAATGAGAAGTAGGATCACTTTGCTCATAGACTAACACTATAAAATATAGGTCGTCCCTTTGATAAGAATAAAGTAAAAAGGCACTTACCCTAACACAACCTTAATGTTTTAAGTGCAGATAAAACACATTTAGATCACATGTTTAACAACTTTAACGGGGGTTGACGGCAGATGTTACCTTAGAAAGGAAGCTAACTTTTCCTACCTTCACCCTGAGCTAATTTAGCTAGCTGATCGAGGTAGATTCCTCTCTAGCATACAGACATGATATCGATGTTCTTATGAAACTACTGCTTTAAACCCAACAGTGCACTGTAAAAAAAAGAGTACATTTTGTTCACTCACAACTCCCATACTGCATTCATTTTTTTGAGAAATATCCATGCTACAACTATAGCATCCTACAAATAAGCAGCTGTAACATTGAACGTAAAGACCTCTGAGTTACCTCTGCATATAGATGTGACACCAAAGATAGTACGGATACACTAATTAGATATAAAGTGTAAATAAGTGGGTAGATTTTGTGATCTTTGAAAGGCGCTAAGCTAGCATTTCCCCCCTTCTTCCCTAAACTAAGTTAGCTAGCTAGATTAAGCATACAGTAGCCTGAAGACATGAAAGTGATATCAATCATCTGATGAAACATTGCATTTCACCAAACAGTACAATGTCAAAAAAGCACATTTGTTCATTATGCAGATACACAAATACTCAGTCATGCCTAACAACTGTCATACTTCATTAATTCTTTTCAGAAATCTATCATTTAGAACCAAAAATCTATCAATGCTATACAGATAGCATCATCCAAATGAGCAGCTGTAACATACAATGTGAAGAACCCTCAGAGAAACCTTCTTGTGCATACAGGTGTGTCGCTAAAGATAGAACTCTGCAAAATTAGCTCCAAGCCAGAAATGATCCATCCACTGGATCTCCCATTACAGCAGCAAGAGAGAAAAAAATACTGTTTAAAAATGCAGGACGGAACCTTTGAAGCTCCATCCGCAATTTAATCAGTTAATATTTAAAGCAGGGATGTTCTTTATATAAGGCATGTGCAGGGGCTGCTAGAGTTGGCGGGTGGTTTCTGGAAAATGAAGACTTAAAGACTGAGATATTATGAGGAGGAATTTTTATCAGGCATTATGATCATTGGTATTCAGAGGCCTGCACTGCCTTTAATAGCTTGTCAGACATAAATGCGTAACGTTTTTTTTTCAGGGATGCCCTCCTCAGGGAACAGAAATAATTATGTTGTTTTTTTTTTAATTGGATCTTCCATCCTCTTGCATCTTTACCCAACATGGTTCACATTGTATTTTGAGACTATATAATGCAGTCAAATGCAGATTTTGTGGGTAAATGCATGTCCCAATTCTCCTTATGCATGTCCAATGCTTGTTTATGAAAGGATTTCCGCACATTGTCCCAGATGTTTTAGGGACAGACTTGACCTCCTTTCATTTTTCAAAGCAATTTGAAATAATACCCAGACTTGTATTTATAATAGCAACGCTGGATGAGTCACAGACAGAGAGCAGGACAGAATAAAACTCTTAACAGCGGGAAATAAAAATAATATGACATTTTAGTAACACCTACACATGTCGAGTCACGGTCACACATTTTGGGATCCGCGCATAACCATTTTACAATTCACTGAAGCACATTATCCATAAAGCTGCAAACCCATTAGAGAGGAGAGTACCGCAGCTCTGCACTTTGATGACTGCTAACCATGAAGTCTGCTTCACAGCCCGTTCTGACACACTGTTAGTGGATTGACCTGTGTGTGAGGACGAACACGAAAAACGTGCAGCCACACACACAGTCACGAAACCATTTGAACGAACACCCCACGCAAAATCCCACAAAACACATTGTAGGTAAATGTCACTTTCACAAAACAACATTAACAGGAAATTATGCAAAACATAGTAATTTTCCAGTTCCAGCAGTCACACAAACAAATATGCAGAGTAGGGCGATGACAATACAGAAAGCAATTCTTCCTTTATCCTGAGTAGCTTGTCAGAAGATTAAGCCGTCCACTCGGTTCCATTCAAGGCAGGTTTTCATATTTGAGTGGTTCTCTGCACAGGCCCTTACCGCACTTTAATTAAGCTAGGGCGTACATCGTATACATTAAATATAAAATGCTTAAGACTGCAGAAAGGCTTCATATTAGATTTCCCCGCTTTTGAAAAAAAGAAGCCAGTCAACAGATGGTATTTACTCAAATTAAAGACAGCAAATGAGAGCAACGGTGAGATGCTTTTTTCCCAGAGCCCATTGGCAGTCCATTAAAAAACTGGAAATTGTGTGTGCAAATCCGCTGAGATACAATGAGAGTGACATGGAATTAAGGGTTGTTATGTTATTCATTGGCAGCCAAAATCCAATAAAGAAGTCTTCTGATCATTAAATGAAAAGTATCTCCAGTAATTGCCTCACAAAAAAAAAAGATCCTATTTTGCTTTCTTCCATGATCTGAACAGAAGTGCAAAGAAGCAATTCCAGTGAGTCAGATGGTGCAGCAGACTACAGATTCCTAATTGCTTTGATTATGAACAATATGCTTCTCCATGTTTCTCAGGAGACGCGCTACCTCTGAGGCAAAAGAAGGTTCAATGTAAGAGCTTGTCTGCCAGAACGAAGAGCTTTTAAGACGGCCACCTCTGCCTGTCATCTTCCCTCAGACGTGGAGAGGAACAGAATTAGTGGGGCACGCACATGAACATGCGAAAGGAAATGGGCCAGTGCTCGAAAGTGACACAGTTTGGGATTTGCATATGCTAAATGAGGCTAAAATATACACAAGTGAGGTATTAATTCCTGTTTCACACTCAAGTAGCACAGCTTTAGTCCCAGTATAGAGATTAAATGCCACAAGATGTCATTTTTTTTCATCATCAACTGCCCGTGCATCAGGTGCATCATGATCACATAATGAGAAAAACAAGAATTTAAAACCAGACCAGAACATTTCCTGATTCTTTAAACGTCAATAAATGCTCTCACAACATCTGAACTGGCTCTTCCGGGTGCAAATCGGAGTGATTAATGTTCAAAAATAAAGCAGTAATTGCCAACACTGTAATGAAAATGGATCCCTAATAGATCCTCTCATCAGCGGAACCTGCGCGCCATTACCTGGAGTATTTACAAGGCCTTGCAGCATCATATTTTTTGTGTTTTCAGGCACTTAAGCCAAATCATTACTCAATTGACTTATGTTAGGCGGGGATACAATAAGACAATGGACCACATGTTGGCTAAAAAGCAATGAACTACAATCATTTAAATCATATAAAAATGGCAGTCACAAATCTTGTTTTGCACAGTTCTAAAGCACATCTGAGCTTTCACACTTTGTTCTGTACTGACTGGGAAATACCACTCAATTCAAGAATAAGCATGCCTTGATTTTGTGGTATTTATTAAGACGGACTTTATACATTTTACATGTTTAATAATAGGGGCACTGATGGCTTTGTTGTTTTTTAATTCCCTTTTTTATTTTTACAGCTCAAAAACATAATCCCTGTGAACACAAATGAAGCGTGGCATGGATAGGGACACGTTTTTTTCCAAAGTTTTTTACAGATGTGTCTTTTGAGGCATTTCAGATGGCACATTTATTTTTCAAACAGCCCTTTTATGCTTTTGGGGGTTTATCATTTCCTGCAGTGTGTTATATTGTTTTTTTGTGCATGTTAAAGGTCTGACTAGCGCTCCATCACATTGTATGTGATTGGCTAAGTGGCTGGAATTAGCCAATCACATACACATACTAACTTTTGACTAATTACAGCAGAGCCAGTCAGCTAACCAATCAGAGCAGACTGGGCTCTGGTTTCAGGCAGAGGGGGAAAAGAGTAGTCTGAGACAAATAAAGAGCTTTTTGAACATTAAAGCATGGAGACATGTCACAGAAGAGACACAAAATACAAATATGAACCTAAAAACGAACATTTGATGTCCTCTTTAAAGGGAATATGCATTTGAGAAATTGGACTTAATTTGTTCATATTTTCATGCCTCTCATTTCCACATTTTCCCAATTCTTGTTCAGTGCAGCTGCACGCCATTGTGACCTCAAAGAAGAGGGAATGGGACAAACCACCATGTCATTTGTGGCTACAGGGCTCAGTGCAAGGGTATTCATTAATCCAGAGTGCTCTGCCATTATTCCATATGGGAGTCGCATATATTACACCTGAAATTCAGTGGTATTCCCCTTTAACACAGAATGAAGAAGTGTGAGTGTGCCCAAGGATATGTGCATATTCATGGAGATTATTCCCAAGAAATGTCAAACACAATTCACATTCAAAGACAAGGATTGCATATATCCCGTCTCGACAAGCTGTTCCAACGACTCAAATGACAGATAAGATTATCTTCCAAATAGGACACATTTAAACATTTTATCACATTTCACACAGAGCGTTATCATAAATGACACATAGAAAACCTTGTAGAAATACCAACCTCCATCAGTCACTGAGGTTCAAAATACGGCAGCGGTTTTAAAATATTTAGCATTCGAAATGTAATCATTTTTGCAAGGACATTGTAGAGACATTTTTGACCTGCAGGAAGATGAATGCTTCATCATAAGCACCCCTTTTTAAAACACTTCCGTGGATGCCCCTATTCTCAAAGGGTTTTGCAGATGTTCTACAGCTGTTAGCATGACCATCCATAGTGACCTTAACCCAATGAGAGGGATAGAAAACAAATGTTGTAAAATGGAAACTTTTTATTTTCAAAAAGCAACAGATTACACAGTTAACTTTCAGCAAATGCAATCCTAACTGAAACTGTACTCACATTCGGGACTTCAAAAATGAAAGACTCACATACTTACACACACATCTATCTATAATATACAAAAAAAAGAATACATAATAAATATTAAAATGGCCACAAGAGAAAAAAGTAAGTCATTGAAAACAATCAGTTTAGAGAGCAAATGTAGGGAAAGTAGAAACAAGACGGTGTGCCTTAAATGTCTTTTTTTTGTTGTGTTTTTTTGTTTTACATTTTTTACAAATTGTGCAAGATTTCATACTAAGGCTCTGGTCTTGAAGTGACTGTTGTTTGATCCACGCAGCACACACACTCTGAAACGCACACACATGCACCCACACCCACACACACCCACACACCCACACACATACACACACACACACACACTCCCTGTGCTCTGAGCACTCTGTGGGGTGTAGCAAACCATTGCAGAATAAAAATGGGCTGCTCAGTGTATGGCCTGTGATGCTCATGGGAGTGGACCAGCTTTTTAAAAAAAATGGACATGCACTTCACATTGATGTGAAAAAAAAGGAAAGAAAACTCCCCTTGCATCCAAAACAGAAACAGCTTTTTAGGAGTGAATTAAATCAAATAAATAAATAAAACCCCAACAACCAAGAAACGTGACAATATCATAACCATTAAGGCAAGAACACCCGGAGTGGCATCAGCAATACTGTAACAATATGATAGTGTTTAGGTACATGGATATGATGACACATTTAACTTTTTTCTTCAATGTCTTTTTTGAGCACACATTTGTTCTTAAAATCAACTTCTTCTTTTCAAAATCCAAACACCATTTCATCTTCTTTTTTTCTTTTTTTTGCAAAAAGGTGATAAGAAAAAATAACAATGCCAGACACTAGGGACATATGGATCGTAAAACTACAAGAAATTATTTCTAGTTTTAAGTTGCAACTTCAAAAAACCACACATTTGTAAATCCCCACCGTTAAGCACCCACCCCGCCCCCCCCCCCCCCCCCCCCCCCGCCGCCCTGTAAATGAAAAGGATATCACTTACATTAAAACCATTTTATCCTCTTGTGATGGTGTATTCCAACAGTCACCAAGCTTTGCTTTACTTACAGCGGTTGTGTAGTCTGTTGCAAATTAAAGCATTCATTGTTTCGTTTGGAAAAAAGAGAAAAGTTGTCCTTGCAATTCAACCGGCAACTGTTGACCAAAAAAAAGCATCTTTACATCTTCTTTTTAGTGCAACTCTTTAAAATGTAAAACATTTCCAGTGATTCCTTGAGAGGAATCATATCTTTGTTTTTTGTTCTTTTTTCTTTTCATTTTTACGTATTTCACACCTCACAGAATCTTCAAAATATCCAAAGCAAGAGGGTTTGTTTTGAGTGTTTTGTCAATTCTTTTTTCTTTTTTTTCAACTTTTTGCATCTCTGCATTGGCATGGCCTTCCACAATGTCCGTTTATTAGAACATAAACACAGGAGGGGGGATCCAGACCTCCTGCGTATTCCCACTCCCTCCAGCCTCCATGTTTGATAGTATTCAATCACCCTGGCAGAGCCTCGAGATTGGCAGTCCAACCTTCTACCTCTGAAAACAAGGGTTAGGAGAAGGAGGAACAGGAGGGAAAACTGGAGGATGAAGAGAAGAGAGATAGAAGAGAGAGTGCGCTGTACAATGGGAACAAGCCCATATCAAGATCAATCAGGGAATTAGAGACAAAGATGAGAAAAAAACAGCAAAACCTTCATATAACGCAGTAGGGTTCCCTTGGTAACCTGGATTTTCTGCAGTAGAGGAGTGTGGTGCTGAAGCAGCGCCGGAGCTCCCTGTTGGAGAAGATACAGATGAACGGATTGACCCCAGCCTGGGCAAAGCTCATCCACACGGCCGCTGTCAGGTAGCCACCGGGGACCACAGGGCCCCTTGCAAACACCCGCCAGTAGCAGGCGACCAGATAGGGCCCCCACAGTGCCAGGAAGAAAAACGTCATGATGTAGAACATCCTACTAATCCTCTTCTCTGTTTTGAATTCATCCAATACCAGTAGACGCCTGCGGCCCGCTGCGTTGCTGTTCTGCCGGATGCCCAGCAGGGTAGGCGGGGTGGGGCCTCGACCGAATCCGGCCAGCCAGTTGGCCGCCGCCTGCCCGCTGGCGCCTGGTCCGTGGAAGGTCCAGTTCTGGCTGACAGCAGGCACGAACTGGACAGGCTTCATCTTCCGACGGTCATGCACGAAGAAGATGAGCTTGAGGTAAACCAGCTGTGTGGCCAGGAGAATGAGCGCCAGCAGGAGCATGAAGCCCAGCGAGTCGTTCGCCCTGAAGGAACGGTGCTGGAACGTGCACTGGTCCTCCTCTCGGATAAAAGAGTATGTCCCTACATCTAGCACCGGCGGGAACGCCATAGCCACTGACAACGTCCACACCATGCAGATGACAGCCAGACAGGTCCAGAAGGTCAGCCTCTTGGTGTAGAAACGGTGGTGGGCGATGGCAAGGTAGCGTGTGACACTGACACAGAATAGCATAAACGCTGTGTGGAAACAGGAAAGGACACCCAGGAAGGCGATCACTTTGCAGGTCAGCGTGCCGTAGGTCCAGGCCGATCCATTCTTGACCGAGGTGAAGACAAAGGGGAAGCAGATGGCGGAGCGCAGGATGTCAGAGGCGCACAGGTCCAGCAGGAAATAGTAGGGCGCTCGGTGCAGGCTCTTGTCTTTGACCAGCAGGATGGAGATCAGGAGGTTTCCAACCACACCGACTCCAATGATGAAACCCAGAGAGGTCAGTTTGAGGAACGTGGCGAGAGGAGAGACATTCTGCAAGATGGTGTGGTCCCCTGCATGGCTATAGTTCGCCATAGATGGAGGAGGGATCATAAAGATAGCGAAATAGCTTCAGCCAAGTCTCATGATCTAGAGGTGGCAGGGGGAGGCGTTATATCCATTTGGTGGTGTGCTTTGAAGAGGTTTCCAGGCATATAGGCAACCTCTCCTCTAAGGCATCCTTTGTTCCTTTGTCTCATCACACCTAAAAAGAAATACAAAATCATCCACCCATCAGCACACAGTCCAACACAGCAGCTGCATTGTTTTCAACTACACACTGTGACAGGCACTTATTTCCCTCTGCATGACACTTTTGTGTTTTTTTTATTAACATTTCTGGATTTACAGGGGCACAGGGCAGAGCTTATCCTCAGCTTGAATACTTTGTCAAACACAGACAGACAGACAGACAGACAGACAGACAGTGATGGAGCTTGATCAGACTATAAACCTGTAACAATTCTGTCAAGTGGCTTCGGAATTTCCTGAACAAAAGATGGCATAGCCCAGCCTTCATTAAGAAACGACGCATCTTTACAAGTCGAAAAAAAAAATCCTCGGTTTGGACATGTCATTTAAAGGACATTTTTTAATGCGCACGGTGAACCATTAAGAGAAAGGCAGTCCAAAATAAGCTATTCTTGATCACACCCTACACCCTGCAGAACAGAGGACGGCTCTCTAAAGCGGTGGGTGCTTCGAATAAACTCGCCCAGCCTTCGTGCATTGTGGAGAATCGACGGAGGGTGCATACATAATAAAGCATCCGTGTTTTTGTCTTGATTAAAGCTTCAGCAGATTGCTGTCCTCACGTTAATAAGCAGTGTTCTTATTAGGGTGTTTATTGAACCAGTCAATTTCCCCCATCATCTTTTTTTTAATATAAGTAATTACAAACAGTAGCATACATTCAGTGACACTAAAGCCGCATTTCGACATCATTTGGCTTGTGAGTGCGCGGGTGTGATTACCAGTCAGGATGGATTGAAAAGGATCGGTTGGTAGCGATAAAAACAAGCCTGCTGGTAATAATATTCCGTGATTTTACACTCGATATGTAAGCTTTCATTGTTTATGAAATGACACATAGCCTGTGGTAGCATCTGATTACATAAATATCGCCGTTTTGGGTCTACTTACGCGTTTTAATGCGTCCTTAGATCGTTTACGCGCGTCTGAATCCGAGAGATTTCAGTGAACAAACAAAAAAGCAGTTTAAAATCATCGTCCTTGCGTCCAACTCGGCCGGATAAAGCATCACCGAATCCGTACCTCCATTAGACTAGAATCATTTCCAAGTCCGCGCTATGGATTGCCCAGAATCGCAGCCACCACACAAGACAAGGCCAAAAAAAAAACGGATAGAGCGCGAGGGAGAAATAGAGAGAGAGACAGACATCCGATCACAAGATCAATCAAAATCCTACCTGTTGAAAATCCGATTTCGTGTCCCTCCTGCCGGTTATTTACATTGCACCAGTCGGGTTTTTGCTGCTTTTTTTTAATAAGCCTGGTTTGTTGCCTGCCCCCTTTTTTTCCTCCACGGTGAATATCCTACAGTAAACGGAGCCCAGTGCGCATGCGCCCTGCATCCCTATTTGTGATCCAAGACGCGTCTTGTCTCTTGTTGCAGCAGCAGCAGCAGCAGCAGCTCCCCTCTCTCACACGGTAACATCTGCTCTTAGGGTACTGTAACGCGTTACATTAGTACTCATTATCACCTGGTAACGTTTGTTAGTGGTTATTTTTTTACGGATACTTGCTAAAATTGACATTTTTCTCAATTTCACATCTGTTTAAGATTGATTTAAATCATATGTTTGTAATAAAAGACAGTATAAAACAGATCCATGTTTAGTTTTTTATATATTATAGTATTATTTCAATGTTTCTGACCTTTTCACTGGCTGTTTTGCCAGATCAATTAGGTTATAGCATCCTACTTGAATACATTTGTCTGGCTGCCATCATGCTCACTCTCCAGAAATGTCGAGCCATTATGTACGAAGCGAAGGGTTAAATCAGGCAGCCTAGTCACCTCGAGGTAGAATGACTTCCCCTGTACTGTACATGCATAATTGACAGGCACTTTGCGCACTGTTGTTCATTCTGCCCGGGCAGCATGATAAATTCATAGGATTTGATTTCTCAACCATGTATGGAGAGCTGTGATGTCATGAGCAGTGAACAATGACTCAACCAGCCACATGTAAACACACAGAGACATTGCTTTGTATCCAACTGAGCTATGAAAGATGATTTTTTTATGATCATATATGTCGGAAATGTGTCGGTGCTGTGTGACAATTTAAACATAGTGAGGGGAAATGGGCAGATTTCCATTTTTTATGATAAAGGATTCCACTGAGAGACAGCTTCTTTTCATTCCCATAGCTCACCAGATATCACAGACACAGGGACCTACTTATTGATAATGGATGCAGACAGTGGGTTGTAGACATGGGATACAGTAGACACTGAATGATTAATTTACGCCAAAAGCAACACAGTTCGGAAACTGTCGTCCAGACAAAGATAAATTAATGCGAAGGCCTTAACGATTTTCTGCATATTCCAATATTCTCTGATGAACAATCACTCATTATGGCCCAGACATTTTGATGCATCATCCCCAAGGATAAATAATGACTTTAAATAATCAGCTGTACGAGTTTGATAAAGTTGATCACCACTTTAGCTTTTCTAAGTGAGTTTTGTACGAGTTAAGCTTTTATATTTACTTTAATTGTATATTTACTCAATTTCTACTTTTAAGGTATAGTAGTTCCAATAAATGGTTAATAAAATACCTAATATTATCTCTTCCAATCAGTAGCATAAGCAGTAAATACCTTTAAACAGTATTAACAATCTAATAGTCACAGAGAAACATCTGGAAGTGTTATTTCACTTTGTTAAAGTACAACTTGCCTATTATTATTGTTTGCCGTTTAAAAAGTAGGGTTATAAGTGCATTTTTACTTTTACCATGAAGCCAACATACTTCTTCCAACACTGGTTTGTTTAATATTAAACAATTCTTCAAACAGTGTATTATAAGTATACATTTATCTATCTCTAAAACCCATAGTACCCACTTTTGTGAATGAAAGACGAGTGAGTTACAAAGAAAACCATCAACCAATCATGCAGACATTATTTGTGGAGAGCATTATTTTATTCTCACAGCTATTGTTGCATTGTGTAACAACAGAAACGGCTCCTCTCTTTAACCACACTTGTGATATTGTGCTTTAAAACAAAGGCAATGTAACACATCAGTAATCACAGTGATCCATCCAAGCATGGAAACAATAAGCAATGCAAGCGTAATCATGGTATAACATACAGTAGCAAGAATGTTCACAAAGAAGGCAACAGTGTTTGGTCTTTAATCTCAGCAGTTCAGAAATAGCAGTTTTTGGGACTTCCTGGATGTCTCCCTCCAGTTTGCGCAACACGTGGTTCCCTTTGACGCATTAATCCCAGTAAGGCACGTTTCTTATCAGCCGATCCGACACAAATCTCAGTGCCAGAAGGTGCATAGTGGATTAGAAAGAGCTAGGCAGTAATGCGGGAGGATGATAACAGGACAGGACAGGCGCACGAGCACGAAGAGTCTCTCGCTCACAGCTGCGCGTTCTGCCTCCTCGCGTACCAGCCGAGGAAGGTGCAGAAGCCCACCACGGTAAGGATGGTGCACAGGAGCAGGGCTAAAGCGTCTCCCGCGTCGTATGCCTCCGCCGGGGGGATCAGAGAGAGGAGGAGAAGCCAGGTGATCGCTGCACCGTGGGGAAGCTGAAGTTTGGAAGCCATGTTGTTGCTGTTGGACTTTCGGGAAGCGCTCCTGCGTCACGGTCAGATGACAGCAACAGCATGGACTTCCTGGTGCGCTCAGCCAATGGGGGCGCTGCTTCCTTCTAACGTGTGCCAAACAAGATTGACTTGAGAAACGGCTTTATCATAGGCTACTGTTGTTCTCAGAGATAGAAGAAGCAGTCAGATCTTGTAGTATGTCAAAGTACAAGTACCAGAGTGTAGGAATACGCCTGCATTCAAAATGTTACTCAAGTAAAAGTACAAAAGTATTAGCATCAAAATGTACTTAAAGTAGCGACAGTAAAAGTAGTCATTGTTTGATTGGTCCATTTCAGAATAATATCTCTGATATGTTTTGTAATGATTGATCATTAAAGTGTTCTCAGAGCTGGTAAAGGTGCAGCTAGTTTGAATGGCTTTGTATACTGCAGAGTAGCTGCTGGATTTACTGCAGGTGGAACTAAAGTCTGATTTAAGGGCTGATTATATTTGACATCATTAATAAAAATCAGCAAAGTAACAAGTTCAAATAAATGTAATGAAGTGAAAGTACACAATTTACCTCTGAATTGTAGTGGGGTAGAAGTACGAGGTGGCATAACATTGAAATACTCAAGAACAAGTCTCTCAGAATTTGACTTGAGTACAGTACTTGATTGAATGTTCTTAATTACTTCACACCACTGGAAGTTCTGATTTCATTTTCACAGTTGAATACAAACTTGTTCTGATATTATTCCACAGTGTCTAGATTTGTGACATTGCCCCTCCTATTAGTGACGATGAGGCTGACAGGCTGTCATTTCTTCATGTCCCTCCCCCCTCAGGCCCTGCTATAAACAAATAAGACTTAACAGCTGCTGTCTGAGCTTCATATTCCATTTGAAGACCAACATGTGTTGACATGCATAGGCCATTAATGTATGCTGTATGACACACTTGTTGGTCAAGGTCCAATAAGAGGTCAAACACAGCCAAAAGTTGAGTATTTTTCAAGGTTTGTGAACTTTTCTGTTTCATTTGACTATTTAAATGTTCCTGGAAGATATTTTTACACTGAAACAACTAACATTCCATCCAAGCTGCTCTGTTGTGCCTTGATACACCCCTGATCTACTAAAAAAAAGTTGAATGTACAACAAATCGTTCGCGTAAAGCGATTACTAAACACGCCAACGTCTTAGCTCATGCTACAAATTGTTTGGCTTGCAGAGCAGTGGGGGGGGAGCGGGGGTTGTATCTCTCTCTGTGTGCTCTCCCGGGGCACTTTGCCTGTAATTTAATTAGCAAGCACAAGCCAAACTAAAATATTGACCTTGTAAGGCTGCCATACCTCTGTACCTGCCTGCTCCCAGCGAGGAGATGAATAGGCACACATTCCCTCTGCTCACTCTTCAGGCTTTCTCATCATACACTCTCTCTTTCGGCCCTGCTGTCTGTTTTGGCAACGCGTCTCACACACACTCGCATATAGTTTTTGTCCTGTCTGATCTCTTTGGTCGCCTTTCGATGACCATATGGCCATTACAAGCTTCTTATTAAGATCATTAAAGAGCTGAATCTGTATATTTTTTAAAAAACAACTAAACCCTGACTTTAGAGATGTTTTTATGTGCAAAGCCTTCAGAGATGTCCTTCAGATTCACACTCCACACTGGCAGATACACACAGCATGAGAAGCAGCAGCGCTCACTGTGGATCTCAGCAGCATTGATAATTGGTCAGTGGGAGGATGAGAGAATATCCAGAGATGAGTGTGTTTGTCAAACAGGCCAGCACAGTGACATTAATCTTGCCTACTTATGTGTTCTGCATTGTAATGCGCTGCTCAGCACCTGAAGGCCATTTCCCTGAATTCTCCTCCATTTTGTGTAAGGAATGACAAAATATAATGAAGCTATTGTGAGATGTTTCCACAGAGGATATTTCCTTGTGGTGATATTTGGGGAAATGTACAGCAGTGCTTGAAAGGTTGTTGAACTTCCACTATGTTACTGTCAAAGTACTTTGACATCAAGTATTGTGCTTCGGTACATTTTCGAGGTAGTAAGTACATGAACGTATGTAATACTTCAAAATATATGACTGTACATGTACGACAAAGCACAGATGGTACAGTGCAGCTAGCAACATCACTTCACTGCTGCTTAATTGCCTGTGTTGCTATGCTATGCTGAATTGAAGTGATAACAAGCAATTCTTAATGCTCGCCCACACAGATATTGCACTCATCAAATTACCACTACTGACATTGTCACTGTGAAGCAACATTTCACACTATCTGCCGAACACAATTGCAATAGAAGAACTTGTTCCTGTTATTTTAAATGATAAAACTGACCAGAAACTGACCAAATGTGTACAAAACAGACAGCAATAATATACATACAGGTTATGAGGAAACATGTTAAAGGGTTTCTGTGTTGAAGCATTCCCAGCGACTACACTCTTTATCTCTTTTGACATTTAAACACATGTTTCCCCTCAGTCGTGTTAAAGCGCTAATGGCTGCCAGCAAGTCAGTGGCATGCCTGGCAAGGAAGCCGCTCTATAAAAATATCAATCTCAACTGGGGTTTTAATTCAGTATGTGGATGTAAAATCTTGTGCATGTGTGTTGGTTAGCACAACAGATTTGGACGTGATTCGCCAGCTCTACCAACTCGGCTATACGGCAGCACATGTACTGGGGCTTTGTCCCTATGCGTAGAACCAGGGTTTGAATCCGGTCTCTGATCATATGCTGCATGTCAACACTCTCATTATAATAATAGGTACCGGTTGCTCAAAAACCATGAACCTCTGTTGATTACGGCCATTTTCAACCACTTAATACATCAACATCTCCCGTTTAAACCTTCATCTCTATGCTACCAGTGTATCTTTCTTATTTTCAGGACACTCACCTGACCTGAAATGAGTTGAATGTACGATGAATGGAAAGGCCATCTCACAGAGTCCTTGGTTTTGTAATCATCATCCATTCTGAATTACTTTCCACAACAGTGAAGACAGAGTTCCACCTTAACCAACCAGCACAAAACATCTCTCACTGAAGATTAATTATGTTCTGAAATTGGTTTCTCAGAAAACACTGAAAAGCTGACCCTTTAAAAAGGAACCGCTGCTTTTGTAGTGGTTCAGTGCCCCATCCATAATGAATTGTAGTGTGAGGGACATGACAAATGGATTTTCCTGTGTCTTTTGTGGCAGTATATGAGACGTTAAAATACTTAAGAGAGCCTGAATCAACACCAGGGAGAAGATGAAAAGGGCAGCTCGGGCCTGCGCTACACGGTTTTGGACCACACTGACTCACACTCTGCTAGAGATGTGGGTTGAAATACATCACAAACCTCCATAAAGATGAATGACGCAGTGTAATTATCTATTCATTTTGGGAGCTGAGAGGCAGTCTGAGGGCGGACGCTTAAAAATCACACATCTGAGTGTTACGCTGACAGTTGTATAATGCTTTAAAGGGTAATCAAATCCTTTTTGCTTTGTGTTTGCAGAGTCGATAATTTGTCTCGGTGAATATTCAGTCAACTTTTATGTCCACGTAAATGTTATCATTATGCAATTTGCAGGTAAAACCTTATTTCTCCAGGAATTCTCCTTTTTCTGTCTGAGTATGATTGAGTGCCAGTCTCTTAAGTGTCTCTTACTCACAATAACTTGAATGCAAAAGAGTCCATGGAAATACGAGATTACAAAGAAATGAAGACCTTTGATGTTATTGATTTTCTACATCAAGCGTAAGGGGAAATAAGGTATTGAAGAAAGGTTTTGATCAGGGATCTTCTTTGCAACACTCTTTTCAAGCTGGAAATAAGTCTTAAGAAATGATTGGCATTCTTTAGAAAATACTTGATAGGCTACTTAACACTTTCAGTATGGGTTGAAAAGGGAAAAAAAGACTTTACACAAAGAAAATACCAAAATGATCTGAATGGGTAAATAAATTGGAGCTGAACCAACAAGCTCTCGACACCTTATATCGTTTACATCGTTAGCTCATCCGATATGGCGTTTAGCTAACAATAGCATCATTTCAATCCAGGGAAAACCTTTAGGTCTAAAAAGCGAAGCCATTGCAGAAGTACATTTAACCTGCATTTACATAAATAGCCAACAGGGGGCGAACTTAATGGCTGCAAAAAGAAGATTGTACAGAAGTCTATGAGAAAATGATCTCATCTCTCACTGGATTTACTACCTCATTAAATGTTATACTGATTACTTTATGGTATGTATCACTAGTTTATTTAGATGGTCCAACTTGGAGTCAAATACATAATAAATATGGTTGGGCTACGTTGTGATTGACAGGTTGCTCCCACAGTGTTGTCTGGCATGGGGTCTCTCCCTGTTTTCATATTAGAAATGTAGCTGTCAGAGTATAAAAAGGTATCCAAAACATTTGTTAGCCTAAAAGTAATTTTTTTTGTGTTCAAATTGTACGTAGCTCCACCCTCCAATGTCACTTTTGGTTCCAAAAAACCAAGATAGCGACATGTAGCATTAGCCATTATGTGTATTGTGAAAATATCTTCAGTCTTCAGCCTGCTAAATGCTCTACTAAGTTCACCAGCTAGCTTCTAACCGTTCGACTTCTTATATTTGAATTATTTCGTGGTTGATATGAAAACTTAGACAAGTCCCCCATTGAACTGACAAACTGTGCCAAGAGGACCAAAGCAATCTTGATCTATTCTTTACTCAGAAATACACTTAAAAAGCCTTGGGCTCATTACAATTTAATATACCACCCTGGGAAGACAGTTTCCCTCCCAGATTTCAAAGAGAATAAAAGGATTTACTGTTCTCTGTCAAGATGGATGAAATTAATTAAGCATCTAACTCTCCCCAAATTATTCGCTCTGCCTTCATTATCATGGTTAAAAAAATAAGACAATTTCTCTTTCTTTCGGCCCATTTCAATATCAAATTCAGATTATGAATCGACTTCTAAGGTTCTGGCTAATGGGGTTGGCCAATAATTTGCCTAAATTAAAAGATCCACACCAGATATATGATATTTTTCTGGTGAATCAGCTCCTCCTGTAGGAGCAGTGTGTAGCAGAGGGAGTAAGTGTGCTTTATACTTGACGGAGAGATTTGGCATTTATAAAAAAAAACACAAAACAAAACAATAACTTCCACTCCATCAAATAGATTTATTACACAACATTTAGAAACAGATCACCTTGGGAAGAAACGCGATTCTTAGGTTAAAGAAAGAATAGGGCTTTGACAGGCTGGGTCTTTCCATTTTTCAAATATCAGGTGATGAATCAGCAGTAATGCATTTTCCTTTTTCATGTTAGATTTATTGTTCAAATGGTTTCATTTCATTTGCATCCGTTTTACTGATGAAAGCAAAAAATAAATGGACGCCTTTGGAGTAGATGGAAAACAGTACAGGGCTGATTTACTCAAGGTGATCAAGTTTTTCTTCAGCTGAACATTAATGTGGGACATCAGAGCACATCACAGTTATTCATAGCATGTGTGAGTGTGTGCACATGTATATGCATGGGAGATTGATAGTTCATCACATTTCCTGTCATGGTGTAAATGTCACCTCTGCAGCTCGCAATGATGAACGCGATGATGCTGTCGGTTATCATTTCAATGGAAATGTCCAAGTGCATGCATGTACTGTACACTGATTAAATGTTAGAATCTTAATGAAATGTCGTTCATTGATTTGATGTTTTATAAACTTACGTGTGGTGTTAAAGGAAAAATGAAAGCCGCTCTCAAAAAAATATAAAGCATGAACCAGAAGGCAGTTAGCTCAGTTTATCAGAGGCTGCACGCTTGTTGTTTGAGGGTCTCCATTAGTTGTTGGGTGATTTCAAGATGAACACCCCTGGAGTTGCTGCATTGCCTTTTTTTCCCTTTGGACCAGAAGCAAGATATTTTTTTAGCCCATTTCCAGACTTATGCTAAGCTAATTTCCCACATGGCTCCAATTCTGACATAAAAACTAAATGGTATCAATGTACTCTTAACTTTCAGCAAGAAAGTGTATTTCTCTATACTATGAGTCACAGAGGTTTGGCAGTACTGATTTTCTAGAATTAAGAAAATTAAGAAACACAAAAGACTCAAGAAATATTGATCCCTTAATATCTCACAAGCTGCTTATTATTGACCAGTGAAAATGCCTCTTGAATAAAAAACTCCTCTTTGATAGTTGGTCAAAAAAGACCCCAACAATGCTGCCCTTCTTGCACAAGCAGCATTGCGCTAAGCCCCCAACCTATGGAAAGGTGTTTTTAATATATTCACTTCAGCTAGTGCTCAAAATCTCCCTCTACAGAAAAGTGAGGACAGCAAAGAAGTCTCCAAAGAGCCTTAAGACCACAGTTTCTGGCTGACTGATGAAATACGGTTCGCAGTAAGTCAAAGGAGGATCAGAATGTCCTTGGTGTGTGTTTCACTGCCTCTCTTAAGCCCTAAAGAAAGGGTGTCGTCACCCTCTGATTGGCCATGAGTGGGAAAAGCACCAAGCTGTACTCACTTCCTAATTAGGAGCCATTCCTCTCACGCTGTGCAACAGGTGATCCTAATAAACCTCTAATCAGGTCAGGGGAGTCGTGACATTCAACCAAATTAATTGGGTCAGTCGAAGATGGAAAAAAACGTACCAACATTATGAGTATGAAAGGGTGATGAAAGTCACATTAAGGCTGCTTTATATGGGCTGGAGTGTTTGATTTGTTCTGAATCATTTGGCAGCTCTGACCTTTACCATTAAAATAAACCAGTTGAATTGTCCCCATTTGGCTAACATTATGAGCGATACCATTCACATTAATTAAAGACGCAGTTAGGCCAACTTAATGGCATTATTAGGGTACAGCGCGTCCCTTACCTTCTTTTTTCATCAACTTTCTCCATCATCAGGTCAAAATGTCCATTTGTCCAATACTAGTTAAAACAGAGAATGGTAAAAGTGCCACAGTTTTTGATGTCGTCGCCATGTATTTCAAACAAATGTGTCAAGACGTGTGCGTTGAAGGCATACATTAATAATACAATCAGCTGTTCTGGTGGGAATCGTAGGTATAATTTTTCATGTTGTACTCTCCTCACTGCCCACTTTTCACTGACCTTGCATTCTTTTCACTCATTTGCTGCCACAGGCTGCTTCCTTTTCATTTTCGATCTCCATTGTGTAGGGAAGGACAGAAAATAGCTGCAGTGAAAGGCCTCAGACGAGCACTCTGACACCAGATCACAGCTAAGAGGAGGAGAAAAAAAAGAATAATGGTTCAGCGGAAATTATTACCACAGAGTGAAAGAAAGAAATGTAAATATTTGCTGTAGCGTTTATTATGAATATGAAACATTTCTTAAAGTGCACCCATATTGCATACACCAAGGTTATACAAACACATTTCTTGTATATTATGAAATAAATCTTTCGACTTGAGTTTTTTCCCTCAATTTTTTAGCCATTGCACCTGTGCCACACTGCGGTTTGAGCTCGACCTTCTTGCAGCCTGTTCCCTCATGCATCATGTCAAATTGCCGCCGTAAACAACCTATTAAGTGACCTATATATCTGGGCCAATTCTGCTGGCTCACTCACCCCAATTACTTTGCCGGTGGAATGTCTATTCTGGACCGCTTCACATTGGTTTACATTTAAATCGATACTTCTGCAGAACCACAAAGCCTTCCCGACACCACTTCTCATGACACCCTAATCATGTATAAGAAAACGGCTTTGCAATTAGAGGAATTCATATTATTTTCTGTAAAGGCATCTCTTCATAATAATATGTATTTTTCTCCCAGGCTGAAGAATGCTTCAGGATGTCAGTTCCATTTACTTATGAAGTTGTACCAGTGCATTTTCTGCAATTGAGCCGTCAGCGGCTGTCAGTCGGGGGGCAAATTAACGAGTCTGCTGATTGCACTGCTGGTAATTACAGAGTGCAGCTGGTGCAGTGCTGTGTCAAGCCGCGTAGATAGCTTACGTCTGTCCTTTCTCCAAACAGCCAGGTCAAGTAATGCTCTACAGAGGATCAGCTAAGAGCTCTATACCGACTACAGCCGATATCTGCAAACAACATAAGGGATAGCAATCTCCCAATCTACCTGCTATTTATCTGACTACGATAAGCCTCAGGGGGCAAGGTGCTATATTTTGAGGGCTTCTGCAATAGCCAGCGGATATTCCTTTTTAGTGTGCTCATTGATTGCAGTCCAGCTTGAAACGCATGAATGGAGTTAGAGTTGAGAAAGGACATCTACAACCCGATGGTACTAATGAATTGAATTTTTACCTCCTAATTTCAAGCTCCATCCATCCATCCATCCATCCATCTTCTCCCGCTTTTCCGTCAGGGTCGCGGAGGTAACAGCTCCAGCAGAGAGCCCCAAACTTTCCTTTCCCTGGCCACATCAACCAGCTCTGACTGGGGGATTCCAAGGCGCTCCCAGGCCAGCGAAGAGATATAGTCCCTCCACCTGGTCCTAGGTCTACCCCTCGGTCTCTTCCCAGCTGGACGTGCCTGGAACACCTCCCTAGGGAGGCGCCCAGGTGGCATCTTCACTAGGTGCCCGAACCACCTCAACTGGCTCCTTTCAACGCGAAAGAGCAGCGGTTCTACTCCGAGTCCCTCCCGGGTGACTGAACTTCTCACCTTATCCCTAAGGGAGATGCCAGCCACCCTGTGGAGAAATCCCATTTCGGCCGCTTGTATCCACGGACGAAATTTCAAGCTCATAATATGCTAAATCAAAGTAAGACAATAACTGAAGGACAGAATTTTGAGTCAATGGGTTCTTCCTTTTTCTCCTCCACTGGGACAACCAAAGCCTTCTGGAACGTTATGGGCCATGATAACACGGCTTAGTTGAATACTCGATATTGATTGGTCGATTTGAACATTCCACAGATTGTTTATCTGTGCAACCAGACCGTTGCTGAGGAAAACAGACGGTCTGTTTGCTTAAGTCGGATCAAGGGACTATGTGCAGTCAATCAATCCACAGAAAGAAGTCCGGTAACGTCAGCTGTGGACAACAAAATCATTTTTTAGAATCAATATTGGAAGTCAAGTCATTGGTTTACTTAGTAGGTAGCCGTGTAACAAGCTGAATTATGTGCAGCAAGGCGGTCAATAACAAAACAAAGAATACCAACATAGCAATCAGGATCCTTCAAAACGCATTTAATGCCAAACTTCTGCTTTTGCTTAACTTCTTTACATGATTGCAGGCTGTTAATAGAGACCTAGCGCGTATAAAAAATGGACACGTTTCCTGCAGTGGTTGATGAATCTGTAGATGTCCTTCAGTCACCCTGGATATGTTAGTTTAATGCGTTAATGATGATGCACAGCTATTAGCAGTGTGAAAAACAAATTGTGCCGGTAATTGATCCGTGAAGGAGAGGCTTTTTTTGTACAAGCTTTGTATAGCAAGTGCAAAATGTTTGGTGCATCTTCTCTTTCCAACTAACCCTAACCCGTGATTTCTAAATTGCATCTTCGCCTGCTAAAACCCTTAAGACCAATTTGGCTTTCTTTTCATTCAGGATTCACTTAAGAGTGGCAATGTTCCCAGTGAGTGGGGCAACATTATTTAAAAACGAGGCTATGTCATGGACTGAGTAAAGTTTAAGTGTTCTCGCAGCAGTCTATAAAGCTGTTTGTAACAAATGACCCTGCCACTTAGCCTCCACTGTGGCTTTTAACAATGCAACTACGCTCCTCAGCAGGTCCATTTATTGGTCCACACACGTGAATTGTACACTGTGCAGCCACTCGTTCTGTCCATCAATTCTCCAAAGGCCTGTGTTCACAGAATTAATGTTTAACGAACAATGGGAATATCAGAAGTGTCCCCATTAAAAGCATCATCTCCTTATCGCATGAGTAATCTTATGAAACAATATCAACCAACGCAGTCTCCTTAAAAGTTTGACTTCTTTGAACCAATTTAACTCACACACGTGCATGGAAAAACATTCATTCACAACCACAATACACAATTGGTTGTTTGTGCTTGCGTGCATGTAGCTATATTTATATGCCTGTCATGGCAACACCATCTCACAGTAGTTTATTTCTGAATATTTTCTGCTCTTTTGTGTCATTGACTGTCATTCAAAACCGGGCCATTCATTAACTAGCAAAAAGCTCATTCCAGCATTCTGCATTCATCTGATCATGACCTGCCCGTCATGCCACTAAGTATATAAAGCTCCCCACCGACAAACAACCTCACCCGACTTCTTTCCTGTGTTGACATCGTTTAAGGAAGTTTTGGGAGCTTATTTCGTACTTGTCAAGAGTTAGATGATATACTGTAGCCTCAAATCCTGGAGACTGATGGTCACGTTAAAGGTGCCAGGCTACCACAAAGTGACTGCGCTTCAGAAAGAAATAGTCCCGCACATAACATGAGGCATTCCTTTTATCTGACAATGCATGAAAAAGTATATTTCCTAAAATGTTGCTGTTAAAGTACAAGAGCCTGAGGGGTCCAGTGTAAAACATGGCCTTTGGCAAAAGTAGCTCTCCAAAGCATCCATTCCATAGTAATGGTATTTGTCAAATAAACAAACCAAAATAAATATATAACTTAAGTGGAAAAAATCAGCAGAGTTTTAAAGCCTGATTTCAAGCTAGTCATTGCAGTTATTAACCAATCATTTTTCAAGCAGGGGTTATTGGCTCAGACAGGCTCACTGCTTGAGTTCGACCTTTCATCCAGGGACAAAGTATTACATAATTCTTTCTCTAGCCTCTGACTCACATCGGACAGGCTTGGGTCGCTCCAGATGTCTGTATCTGCGTTTTGTGTTACGTCCGTATGCGTGCCAGCCAGCGTTCTAGTTTGTGTCTGAGTGCGTGCTTGTGTGTCCACTGAGGATACATCAGGTGACCTAAGATGGTGCCAGAAACACAGAGAGACGAGTGATGCCAGGGGTTTGATAACTTAATCCCTACAATCCTCATCATACCAGCAGGGGAGAAGTCTTTGGAGTCTTATTTTGAAAACTGAAAAATAAAGCCACACATTTCCCCCTCACTTTCTTCCGTTAATTAATTTTCTCCTGCCGTCTCCGTGCCTTCATTTGTATGGCGTTGGAGTCTCTGCCTAGAAGAAATATTAACAATGCAAAGAAATAATGACTTGCTTTGCTTTGTCTGGTTTGTTTGTAAGCACTTTTGCTCCAATCTATAAAAACATGATTTTGCACACACAGCTTACATAGATTTCGCACAGTCCTGGCATTGATTGGAGATGCAATTTGCCAACCTCTGAAATCCTTTGGGCCAATTTCCATATACCCCTTGCTCGAATAGCAAACAATAAAAAAAAAAACAAGCGGGGAGTGGAATAAAACATTTCAAACAATGCCGTGCAGGAGAGAACAATTTGTGGGCAAAGATGAAGTCTACTGCATTAACTTCCTCCTGAATTAAGTGGCATAACAAAGCTCCTCGGGCCACCAATACTGCATGGATCTAGGACTGCACAGCTGCATTGAAACATGTCTTATCTTTTGTCTGCAATTAGTGTTAATGCAAACAATGCACAGCTACTTATGAGTTTAAAATTGCTATGCTAGGATACAAATTGGAACCTTATTAAACATTGTGAAGCTCGGGTGATTCATGCAGACAAACAGCCTTATCGCATAAGTCCGTATACAGCCTGAATGCCTGCAACCTTTTGAGTTGTGTTATGTAAAATCCTAAAGCATTCACACAGTGGCATTTTCCTTCCAAGAGTCATCCATTTTCCACAGAACAATAACACTGTCATGCGTTTCATCCTCTCACGTGCGCTCGTGCCAGGCGAAATGAACAGAGAACATTCTTTGCCGACAGTGTTGACCCTGCGTCTGACCTGGGAGACTTGGGGGAACCTCTGGCACTTGGCCGAGTCAGCAAACACTCATACACATTCACGGTCTGCACTACTTTTTTGTTTTTCTCTGTGTGGGGAGAGATATCAGCCTGACTGAACGTTATTGAGACCCAGAGGACTACATGCACTCAGGCATGCATACAGACACACACACACAGAGGTAGCTAGCAGGGTAGGACACAACCTTGAAAAAAGTTACGTTCCCCGGGGAATTTCCCTGAATGGCCTGTTTGCAAGAGCAGAATAATTGCTCGTTCGTTCCATCTTTTCATCCCTCCCTCCATCCTTCACTATATCCAGGGAAAGGAAAGAGTGAAACCTTGATTCATGAGCCATGAGTTTAGCAGACAGATGTTTTTCCTGGGACACTTACACAAGTAATATGTAAGACCAAAACAAGTAGGTGAGGAAGCCAAGGAGAAACAAATTATATAGCAAGACTAATCTTCGTTTTAAAATGGATATTAGCTATTTTACATAACAGAATATTTCATACATAACATAAAGGTCACTGGGAACTCCTACAAACTAGAAGATAGACTTTCATGCTCATTTTCTTCCACCTGTCCAGACCAACCAATAAGACCCATTTTTGTAGGCCGACCCCGGAAGTTAGCATCGCCGGGGCTACCGCGACAAAAAGCAATGGGATTTCCTCATTGCTTTTTGGTATATTCCAGAAAATTAGCTTTGTGGCTAACACACTTTTATGAAACACCACTCTGATGCAGAGACAATTATGATCCACTCACTAGCTTGCCATTTAGGAACACTGCCAATTGACAAATCACTTAACCCCTTGAATCCTGAATCAATATTGTACAATTGTACCTTGGCAATAGCTTAGCCTACACATTGCCATTACTTGTGGTATGTACTACTACACAAGTGTAAAAATGTTGACTTAGGCAACAGTTATTAGGGGAGCTTATAGTGTTTTACAACGTGTGTTTTAAAAGTATTTTACAAGCTTCATCTCAGCAAAATGACCTTCCTAACCTTTTGTTGTTCAAGTCAGAGCAACCTGGCAATGAGACCAATATCAGGAGGATTTGAAGTGCCTCTATTTCCTGAGATACTGACACAACCAGTATCAATATCATCACTCCATTCTCATCCCAGAGCACCATTCTAAAAGATTCAACTCAAAAAGTCATGTAAGGTTATCTCACCTAAGGTACCATCCAAGTCATAATGAGGCTGAAGCACTGAGCAGAATAATAAGGGGTGGAATCTTAATCTGCGCCCTCAGTTGGCAGAAAATCAGCTCTCGCTCCTACATTTGCCACGGTAAGTGATGTCGTGCTTAAGAGGCTTGTTTGACATATTATGCTCTCAGACTTTATATATATATATAAAGTCTATCTATTGGTGAGACATTGCAGGGAGATAACATAGCGGCTGATATGAGATCTGAGACCAGTCAAATGTTAACGCAATTCCATATCACAACACATCATCTACTGTAAGCCTTTAAAGCTTAGTCTGAGCTGTGATATGTTATTCTCTCTCTCTCTGTTACAGGCTAGGTTCTATCCTTGGTTTCAATCTGCCCCCTGAAATGAGTATACATTTGCATGCATTAGGGCTCTCCCATGGCTTGCCTTCTACCCGCTGTGTCGTCGAGTCTGATTAATGATCTGAGTGTGCCACTTCTCACAGCAGCCGACCGGACCTCCTGCCTGCTCTCACATCAAACATCCAAATGTGAGCAAAAGTATAGAATTTCACTTTCTACATCCAAGAGAAAATAAATAGAAAGACTTGCCTACATGCATGCAACGAACAAGATAACAATATCAAATTGCATGCATGCACTTTTTTATGCTCACATGCATAGATGGGTGTAAATCTGGCATGCAGTTGCATCGTTTACATCGCCTGCTTGTTTATTATATTTTCTTCCCAATGGTCAGCAGGGGGAAACTACACTGGTTGCAAAAATAACTCAGATTCTTTAGAAGTCTATGAGAAAATGAACCTAATTCTGGATTTATTGCCTCATTAAGCATGTTCCTCTTCCGTTTAGGGTCTCGATCATTAGTCATTAGTCCGGAAGAGAGTGCGGGAAAGTGTTGCATGTAAAGAGCAAAGAAACAATCAGGCAAAGAGGTGTAATGAGGCAGGAGCTTAAAAACCAGGCTAATTGGATGTGATGCAGGTGTGTGAGCAGGAGAGCAGAGACTGCAGACTTTGAAAATCCCAATACTATTCAAAGACTCCTTGGTCATTGTTAGGGGCAGCCAAACTCTCAAATGTCCCGTGGAAAAACAGAAGTGAATATATTGTACAAAAGCCTTCATGTCATTTTGTAAAAACACATGGAGCATAACTCACTTTGATTCAGGGTGTTGGCATAGTGTATTAGATAGAGTAGACTCAGCTGGGGAGTGACAAGGTGGCGATTCTCCAACAGTGCATTGGAACAGTTTGCCATGACACAGCGTTATGAGTAGGATGACATTTAAAGGACTTTTCAGCTGGATTTACTCAATTATGGAAATGAACTGGATATTTTATTAGACGATACATACTGCCAGTGGACAGTCACAGAGTACATATACTCAAGTACCGTTCTCACCGGTCCAGCAGTGGCTCAGTCAGTAGGGGCTTGGACTGGGAATCGTAGGGTCGCCGGTTCAAGTCCCCGAGCAGACTTGAAATATGGAAAGTGGACTGCTACTTGGAGAGGTCCCAGTTCACCTCCTAGGCCCTGCTGTGGTGCTCTTGAGCAAGGCACCGGACACCTCCAATCCCCCCTCCCCATTGCTCCCCGGGCGCTGCACGATAGCTGCCCACTGCTCCTAGTACTACGATGGGTTAAATGCAGAGGACCAATTTCACTGTGTGTGCTCTGCTGTGTGCATGTATGTGACAATAAAGAGGGTTTCATCCTCCGATTCTATCTATCTACGTATAATGTTGAGGTACTTTCTTCTTCCCTTTAATTTAGACTCAAACATAATACTTTTTACTCCACCGATTTACTTGGAAGTTATAATTATAATTTAAGATCAAAGGTATTGATACATTAGGGTTACGGTTTGTCAAATTAAAAGCTTTACTAGCTATAACATTCAGGGGTGAACGTCTCAATGATTCCTGCAAAAGATCCAGATTTACATTTGTGAAAATCTGGATAGCTGTGGGGTCTTGAAGCTATGAGGTCATTGTACTCCAAAGAGAACAGTACAGAAACAAAACTGAATACTCCCCAAGCCCAACACCAATTCAGGGGAGTGTATAATCTGCCTTATTGAACATGTCTGTGTGTATCGGTGCATGTGTGTTTGCCGTGTAGCTGCAAGGGTGAATCCTGACAAATTGACCAACTCTGGCGGTCATTCGGAGCAGCCGCATGTGCTGCTGCTGTGTTTATTAGCCATTTGACATTTGTTCAATGGCAGAGGAGAGGAGGATTGAAGAGAAGAGAGGGAGGGAGGGCAGTGGTGGGCCGTCAGGGCCAGCAAGGCCTTCTCTGCTGGCCTAAACATCATCAGAATATAAATTAAATTTTGATATATTTTTTCAACAAATACGTATTAAATTATTCCCCATAGTCTATTCTCTTCATTTTATAGCGTTCGTCTTGGCTGCGCTGCTTCCAGCCTCAGAACGAGATTTGGAGGGCTGGCCTTTATGTTAGAGCTTTTATCCAATCATATTTCAGCCATAATGTGTTGCTAGGGTCAAAGAAATCTGCCCTTAGGCCTTCAGAATCAACAGTGCGGGCGGCTGTAAGCTTAAAGTGAACGCAAACAAAACTGTGGCGTTAACCAATCAGATTTCGAGGTGGCGACAACGGGCCAGCTAGCAGGCGTACGCTAACGTTAGCACGTGCACATCTTCTGATTGGATACGCACTATTGAGAGGCAGAGCTAGGCAGTAGGCAGAGCCATACAGTCCATGGGCAAAGCTAGCAAACAGAATTAGAACTTGAGCGAGCTAATTTGTGTAGATTTCTACAAGCTATTTTTTTCAACCCACAATGGCTGAAGGAGGACAAGAGATCAATTTGGTAGAAGATATAATTACAACGCCATTTTCAAAACGAACTTTTCAAGTAAAGCTACACATCTTGAAAAGGGAACGACCAACTCCAACGCTAGCGAGCCTAGCACAGCAGGGAAACTACGAGCGGTACCCCTGGCTCACAGCCTCCGAGAGGCACTGCAAATTGTACTACCGGGAATGCCTGGTATTTGCAACTGATCGATTTGGTGTTTGGAGCCACACTAAATTTGCAAACTTGAGTTGTCTAACCAAGGCAGCAGCGAGACACCAAAGCACAGCTGGGCACTTGGAAGCACTGGTGCTTTTGAAAAGCTTTGGGGACACCCGAGTGGATCTACAGCTCAACGAACAAGTGCCCAGGGAAACGGAGCTCCACAACGAAAGGGTGAACAAAAATAGGGAAATATTGAAAGACTGATTGATTGTGTCCTGTTTTTGGGTAAACAGGAACTTTCATTTAGGGGACACGATGAAAGCGCCGAGTCCAGAAACAGAGGAAACTACGTGGAGCTTCTTTCTTTTCGTGCTGAGAACAACACAGATTTGCATTACCACCTGTACACAAACAACATGTTTACTGGGACGTCAGGCAAAATACAAAACGACCTGATTTATGCTATTGCTGAAGTGATGGGAGAAGAGATCAAAATGAAGATTAAAAAAGCACCCTTTGTCGCTGTTATGGTGGACGAGACGTCAGATGTGGGTAATGTAGCACAGCTGGCACTTGTTCTGCGTTATGTGACGGACACAGGTGTCAAGGAGCGGTTTGTCAGATAATCTGATTAATTAAGTTAACTGTAAATATGCTGATGTATTCATTATAAATGCTTCAGAAATATTAATATAACTCTGTTGTACTTGACTATGTTAAGGTGATGCAACGCCCGGTTATACTGCGTTTCTGTCTAAATGTATAGTTTCTAGAGCCATGGCGTCATAATGATGGTATTAAGAGGTGGAATAATTCAGGTAGGACTGTGTAGGACATCACTGAAGGCCTAGGTGTGAAATGCACGGCCCGCCACTGAGGGAGGGAGATAAGAGAGAGAGAGGGGGTGGGGGGCTGGGGGGGGGGGATGGGAAGGACTGGTGGTGAGGAAGGATGGGGGTAGCCGTGGAAACCCTCTCTGCGTTGGCCAACGCGGGAGCTGCCATTGGTGGAAACGCTCGCCTTCTTCCTGCATGAGGATTGTATCGTCTGTTGCATGGAGGACACCTCTCATGTTGAGGGAAGAGCTTTTCTCCCATAAGCGATGCGGAGGCTTACTTATTCAGAAGAAACACCCCCCACCCCTCCACACTGAAAAATGAGGCCAGTGAGGACAAGAGGGGCACGAAGAAAGAGAGATTTAAGAAAGGAAATCACACAAATACTCTTAGTCTCTTAGTGTCACTATCACAGTAGTCACATCTTATCTCCCTTGCTTTCATACAGTGCACTCACTCTGCCAGGCTCGTCTCGACCATCCTCAGTGTCATTGGACTCAAACCCTTTGTTTAAGCATTTTTTAAATGATGGATGTGCAATGAGAGTTGGGTCAACCAATAAGACCGCACCATCACTATCATTTGAAAGCCTTAAAAAACTATTAGAATTCAGAGGGTTCAAACGGTCACTTAACTGACACTCTTTGAGCGGTTGTAGAGCGTTGTCATGGAAATAGGCATAGGTACAGTGCATGAGACTCTGAAACTCATCTGTTACCATGGCGAAGCAATAGCCGAGCATTCCAGTCGCAGTTATGGTAATCGTGAATTGCTCTGAAATGTCCGCCTCGTAGCCCTTTTCACACATAAAACACACTCATACCTGGTGATCAAGCATCTCCTGAGGAAAAATCATCATGATCCCACACTGGATCCGTTCTGTTCGCTCTACTTCTACGATATGAACCTGCACGTTTACAGCTATCCTTCTTAGTTTGCATCAAAGACATATTTGACCAAAGGATAATTGGGTTGACACATCATACGAGGACCTTACACCTGTATCGTTATCTACTCGTCAGGTAGGGATGGAGGGAAAAAAAGGCGTGTTTGTAGAAGAGCGAATGAAAGGGAACCCGAAGTCTCTGTTGACTCTGATGCAAGGCTCTGAGCAACACCTGCAGATCATCAAAGGCGACCTGAGGAGGAGTCAAAAGTCGTTGCTACCTTCACATTCATTCATCACCGTTCTGTGTGTATCAGCTGAATTTCACTAGGTTGTGGCATTTCATCATTTTAACCTTTTGAATTGCCCCCAAAATGTGTGTCTGTGTCTGATCTAGGGTGTGTGTTTTCTCTGCAAAGACGGTGTGTGTTCACAGTAAGCAACAAAGCTCCTCGCTGGATGAAATAAAGTCAGACTGGAAGAAAGAACAGCGGGGAGGTGTGTGAAATCCAAGCATCTCTTTCCTATCGATTCAATGCAAAGACAGTCGCCATGGCAACACAGCAGTCCAACTCTAAGCGGCTTTCAATCTCCACCCCCCCCCCCCCCTTGCTCTACTTGTCGACAAGGTACACAGGCGCCCGTCAGTGCCGTGCGATGATATGTTTCCTCTGATGTAGCGCTGACAGGCCGGCTCCACAGGTTCCCATTAATAACTCTAAATGTATCTGCATTTTATTATAATATGCTGATCCTATATCAAGAAAGGATGTCTGTCTTCTTAAAGGGGCCCTATTGTGTTTTTTTGGTGGGGGAGGGGTGGGGTCTTATTCCTGTAGTGTGTGTTTTAGTGTATGTAAATGGTCTGCAAAAGCTAAGCCATTGGACCCCTTTGTTTGCTTTCACAACATAGTAACACCACTATGTAACACTTGGACTCCTATTGGCTAGCGCTCCAACACATTGTACGTGATAGGCTGAGGGACGAGACATCTGTAAGCTGTTGACTAATCACAACAGAGCCAGCCAGAGCAGACTAGGCTCTGGTTTCCGACAGAGAGTGAAAGGAGGTGCTGCAGCATAGGCAGAATGAGAAAAATAAAGAGCTTTCTGAACACTAAAGCATGGAGACATGTCCCAGTAGAGACACTACATACAATTATGAACCTGAAAATGAGCTTAATAGGGCCTCTGCAATAAAGTGTCCTCAACCAGAAGCCTGATGAGACGGCCAGTTCACAAAAGGTGACGGGAAATATGTATGATAGGGGCTAAGTTAAGGGTTTTTACTGTTTGTGTGTTGGTGAGAAAGATGGAGTAGTGTGGGCGCAGGAAAAGAAAGGAAGGGATGCCAGAAAGAGAAGGAGAGAGAACGGAGAGGCAGTTATTCACATAAGCTGACAGCAGCAGGCTGAGGTGCTGTTTCCTCCCGCCTGTCACTCAAACTAAAATCAATTGGTGTAAAAAGCAATGAGGGGAAACTGGACTTCTCTCTCCTGCAAACACACACCGTATCCATTCCAACTCTCTTACTGTAACATCACACACACACACACACACACACACACACACACACACACACACACACACACACACACACACACACACACACACACACACACACACACACACACACACACACACACACACACACACACACACACACACACCCTACTTACAGTATACCACTCTCACATTTCACTAGCTGTGTAGCCGGTGAACCATAACAGGCCTGTCTCCCCTTACTCCCTCCTTGTTAGCAGAGAGAGAGCGAGAGAGAGAGAGAGAGGGGGGGGAGAGTACTACTGTAAATGTATGAGGAGCAGGACACTGAAAGCGATTCTGAACATGTGAATGTGAGTTCACTCACCTCAAGGAAAAGAGTAATAGCTGCTTCCAAAAGACATTATTTCAGCTCAGTGGAAAGACACCCAATATACTTTAAGACAAGGGTTCTCAACCTTTGAAACATAAGGCTTGTTTCTTATTGTTTGACAAAATCCAGAGGGCACTTTCCCAAATAAATGACAAGAAAATATATTTACATAAAGATAGAAGTGAGCTTGTAGTGCAGCTGTGATAACAAATAAAATAGGATCTCAATATGTTTTCGGACGACCTGCAGCACATTGCCATGGTGGGATTTGAACCCTGGGCTGCTGCGGCAAAGGCTCGGCTGTGATGGGACCATATTCTTTTTTATTTTATCTAAAAATGTAGTTCATTTTAAGCTGCCTTTACATGACAAGTGGTAAAATGGCTCTGCGCTGACAATGCCGTTGTGTGTCAACTTTGACCTTGTTTACCGCTGACCTTTCAATTTGCAACCAATCAAATGACAGCTGTATGAAGCAGCAGGGAAAGTTAATTAGCTATTTTCACCTCAAGGATCTGCACTCAACCTAGCGGTGAGCAAAGAGACCCACCAACAATTTACAATCCGATGTAAAATCCCTCGTGGTACAAAGAAGTGAATTGCAGTTCGATGACTTTCTCCCATGGATGTGTGTCTGAGGGGTAATGTTTACTATTGAATATCTGTCTCTTAATCTTTATCATTACAACATTACCTTTATTATTAATTGGTCTGTTACAGGACAGGTCTCACACACACTCACTGATGATGTAAGATTGGCTATTACCATAGAGAAAATGTCCTTTCCTATCACCAACTCTAGAGGCATGGTTAGCAGTTACTGTCAGTGTGTGGCAGCCTGCTCATGTACAAACCACAGCACAGCGAGTGCTCTCCCATGGGAGTCCTGTAGATAGTGCATTAATCAGACTATGGGGACCCTGGGGCACAGACAGGGCCTTCTACAAGTCATGTGTATGCCTGTGGGTGAGTGTGTGTGTGTGCATGTGAGGTAGGAAGCAGTGTTAGAATGACTGCTTTAGACAGATATCTGGGAAACACAGAAAGAAAAACAAAATCAACATGGAAGTGTGTCAAATGGATACCAAAAGTGAACTGATTGACAAAATCATTATGAATGTCCACACAAAAGTATATTGCAATTCATCCAATAGTTATTGAGAAAGTTGAGTCAGAGGTAAAAGGTCAGGGCATGTATTTCGTTAATTGATTCTATGGATGAGAAACCAAGGATAACCTAAGTGATTTGAGTCACCGTTATCCGACATTTCCACTCCTTATGAGTGGAGGTAACAGAATAATATTTGTGTATGAGCAGCATTCAGCGTTCCTGAGATATTGTGCTCATAGGGATAGGTCGTGCGAACAGATGCTTTGGATGACACCAGATAGGAGGCAATGTACCACAAGATAGATTCCATGTCCATGCAGTGCTAACACAAGGTCATCAAACAGCAACTTGCACTGAGGGCTCTGACACTGGGTAACATTGTCCAGGTGATATAAGTCATACATGCACCAAACATATTGTCATACAAGTACGCACGTAGGTTCTGGTGATTTATGGTGGTAGGGCAGTAAAAATCGATCGGATTCGGGGTCACCTCATACACTACATCAATGTACACATCTCATCCCTTTATCTGTCTTATGCGTCTTTCTTTGTATCGTTCAGAATTTGTCTTTCCTGCCATCCATCTGCTCAACACAGCAGACCTCCCCCTGGTTTTGTCCATTTCATTTTGTGTTATTTTCCCCACACTCGCTTATTCCTTTCCACATTTCTTGAATTTTAATTGTTCTGTCACAATCCTTTATCCCCTGTCCTCTTAATCCTTTTTCTCCACGTCTGTTCCATCATAGTCTCATCCACTATACGTCGTTAACCTCACATGGCATGTTTGTGCTTGTGTTTAGAGAAAGTGTATTAGTCAAGAGGATTAGTGCTATGCATATCAGTGGGAGAAACGGGAGGTTTGAAGGAGGAATGGTGTAGTTGAGGAGAGAGGAGAGGTGAAGTAGGGACACAGACAGGGGGAAAAAAATGAGGGGAAGTGGCTGGCAGCAAGAGCATCATATGGCTGATTGGTGTTACGAATGCAAACGGGATTGGACAAATGACTCCCGTGCAATATAAGGAAACTGATCGTTATAGTGGTAATTGCACCGCTGGGATTCCAGACTCTTCCTGAAACAGCTCAAATGTCAGAACACTTATAATTTGATAGTCAAATTCAGAATACACTGGACCAAATGTGTTTTGATTTGTCACGGCAGTGCCATGATGTAATTCGAGGCAACAGAAAGTAGCTTGTGACAATCATCAAAGTGTGAAATGCAAGGGGTCAAATTAGGTAAAAGAAAAAGAGCAGTGGCAAGCAACAGACGGGGGAAAAGTTGAAATGAGGAAAAAGATTAAAGCCGAACCAAATGAGAAAGACACATCATACTCACTGTCAGACCTTTTCTTAAAAAAGAGAAGGCTCTGTGATGAAGCCTATTTGTGTGAGCCTGGCTGCCAGCAATATGTTGGTTCTCAATATGGTGCAGTCTTTGTGTAATCCTTACTGCCCACACACGGCCATATAATGCAGTACACAAGCACACATGCACAACACATTCTGCCGCATTTCACACACACACATAACCCCACACATGCATAATGCGTGTATATAAATGTTACAGGTGTAGACACACATATGAAGTGACACACACACAATGCACAAAAACATGCATATGGCAGGCAGGCATGAACCATGACACAGTTTACCTTGGCTTCAGACTCACTGAATGAATCACCCTGAAATCTGTCCCCATCTGTCCAAAAATCTTATGCTCAAAATCACATTCTGCTGTAAAAACCAGGCAACAAAACTAGTGGATAGTGGTGATGTATGTCTCTTTTACTCATACAACAAACACCGCGGGAAAGAAATCTCTTACTTCCAAAAATACTGCGTTATTCTCACAATCAGATTCTTGTTTTCACTGTACAATTTGAACCACGTGTAAGTCGTTAGTGTTGGCTTTAAAATATTCTCAAGAGGTTCAGCAACATACAACAAAAATGTCAAAAGCGTCGAGGTCCCTTCCCCATGCAATTCCCATTTTACTAGCCCTACAAGTGCCTGAGGGTCTTCCAAATGAACACACACTGTGAGCTGTGTCTGAGTGATTTAACCCTTTTGTAAGAGCAACATCACAGGGGGAATGAGAAAGCATCCAGAGAGGGAGAGTGAAAGTGAGTTATATGGTTCTGTCAAATGTTGCTCTGACATTTAGGTCAGGCCAACGCTCTAAATGGCATGCAGACAGATTTACTGAGGGCTTTCAGAGAGGCCGACTGCTTGTCTTCCTACTGTCAAACACTCAGGGCTTGCATGGTCACCGCTAAAGCTTCTTAACCTTTTGCTACCTTAAAATACATGTCTGGTTAAAGATGACCATGAAAGATCTCTGTGTGCTTGACCTGTCTGAATGCACTCCTGAAAGGCCCTTTTGAAACCTAGATATTGTCTCAATCTTTGTTTACATTTGATTTAAAGCTCTTAATAAAGGTATTTTTGCTGCTTACACAATAAACGGTCACCTCCATTAGCTTTGTTGAAGTACTTTGGCAGATGGGTTATTTACCAATGTTTGCAGGTGCTTTTATGTTTTAAGTAAGTCTAGGATTTTGCGAGCCCAGCTAAAGAGAAAGTCAAGACATTTATTTAAATTAACATATTCAAGATTATTAATTGAACTAAATGTAATTAAAGGCGTTACAGAGCGAGCCTGTCACTTTAAGAGTGTTGCATTCTGGGTTGTTTTTAGCCTCAGTAGCTAAGTTCAGCTACCTGGTGTCAATTAGAGTTAGCTAACCCCCAAAGTTTGTAGTGAGTTTAGTAAAAACCTGGAGTTACCTGCCAGTTCATGTTGAGTGGTTTTCTGGCTTGACGGAAACGAGGGGGGGATTGTCTCCTGACTTTAAAAAAATATATATTTGTCAAGTGCAAATGTTAAGTGACAGAGGAAATCCTTCAGTAGGGCCCACTTCAAAGGGCTGACAGGACAGCTGCTGCACAGGTAAGATTAATACTTTATTGGAAATACTTTTAAACCTTGTGTTGAACCTTAAAGACGAGCTTAAATGTTCTCAGTTGACACAGAGGACAGAGAACTTTACAGTACAACACACAGAGAGACTTCATTCTCTGCTCAGGTGGAGTTTGGAGCATGGTAGCATGAAAAGCACAGGTGATGCACATTAATGAGGGCTGGACTTATGGATTATTATCTAAACACAGAGGGACGATAGCTCATCAGGGATTTCAAAGGTCTTTTCTTTTGAAACTAGGTCTTTTATCAACGCCAATTGAAATGAGTCACCCAGTGGAAATGGAAAGTTACATAATGATCAGATATGTCTTTATAAATATATAAGTCTTACATTTTGAGAAAGTATTCCTTCCAGTTGATCTGCTGTCGCATCTGTAGCCTGGTGTTGTCTCCTCTTTTTTTTTGTTACCACATTTTGAATGAACTAAAAGTATTTCTATAAATGGTGATGAACACAGTGCTGCTGTGCCTCCTGTCATCACGAATGGACGTCGCTTCAGAATGACCGCTCAGAGGAGAGGATTTCTCACTTCTCTGAACGCCTGTTGTTTCCACAGCACAGCACAGCACAGCAGTAAGTGATAAACGTCAATGAGGGCTGAATTCCGTTTAGCTTGTTTGGTTGTCAGTGGCGTGGGCTAAAACAAAGCCTAAGTTGATTAGTAATTAGTCACACCTGTGCAGTTCCTACAAAAGGATAGGACATTAATACACACACTTCCTTTTGAGGTGACAGAGACTGCAATCTTCCCTTCACAAGTGTAGCTTTAAAATAATATTGATGACATTATGCTGCTTTAACAGTAAACTATATAATAACTGTTATATAAAATGCTGTACTTTGAGGTAGCTGAATATTCTGTGCTGGGATAGGGCGGTTGTTTGGGGTGCAATATGTTTCCATACAAATCTTCCTAATGACTTGCTTGCTTTTGGCCTCAGTTTCAGCACCAGGAAATATCCCTTATAAACTGGTTGGGCACCGCTGTGTTATCAGGAAGTTGTCTAAGGTAGCAATGTGTCATTTTTAGGGAAGACATTTGCGCATATCATAGCAGGTAAGGCACAGGTGGAAGCGATCAAAATGAATGATCCTAGTATGGTGCATGGCTCAATGTCACTGTCATGGGCTGGGTGGCATAGCACAAAGCTGTGATTGATTGGTAATTAGTAACACCTGTGCTTTTCCTACTAAATGAAAAGGATAGGGCTTCACTGTAAGACACACTATAGAGGATATGCACAAACTTCCTATAGAGGTGACAGAGACACCCATAAGAAAGAGAAGCATCTAAATAATTTGCTGCTGCTTTAAAAGCACACTTTGCCACATCGTGAAGAAGCTGGATAATCTGTGTTTGTGGTTGGTACAGGGCGCTTGTTTGGGGTGTAATATGTACTTCCATATTGATTATATATATTATATTATATATTTTTTGGACTTGAAAATGTAAACAAACAACAGCTGCATCTGCAGTGCTTGCTTGCTTGCAGAGAACTGCCTGGCACTGTGGTTTTTCTCCAAGGTTCAGACAAAGGCCGCCAAGGGGGGATTTTCTCAGGAATGGCATGTCTCCTTGTATTAGTGGGCTGAGTTGCAGGACAGCAGAGAAAAACAGCTCATCGTGATTCATTCTGCCCTGCAAGAAAAAGTGTCCATCTCTACAAGCAATGTTAGAAAACCTAGTTGTGGTATTTTACATGTAAAACTGGTAAATATTTAGGTCAAAACAGAACCAAAAGAGTGTAATTCTCTAAAACCATCCAACATGACGAGGCAAACGTTTCTCACCCAGTCATCACCTGTTTTTATGTGCTTTCTAATTGAATCGGACTCAAGCTTTTGTAACAGTTAAACAGCATTCCTCATGAGTTCAATATCTCCCTCTCCTCGTCCTCCTCCTCCTCTCCTGCTCATCCTCTTCCTCCATTCTTTTCTCACACCTCCTCGTTGTGATGAGACAAACCCAGCCGACAGCACTACAGATGACAAACAGCTCTGTCATCTCATGGTAATGCTGCAAATAAAAGCAAAGGGAGTAGGAGCACTTACAGTTTAATGAGCTCCATAAAAGCATATGATATATTGTGTTCTCTGAAATTGGAATATTGGTGTTTTTATATTTTAAAAAATGTCAAAAATGACACTGTTTAGTTTGAAAAGGCAAACATTATCACATTTTTAAGTGACTAGTTTGGGAAGTTGATGGGTATTGATTGATATCTGGTCCCCCATCAATCAGATGTACTTCTGATGACATGCATAAAAATGAGAAACAACCTCCTGGTAGCACTCGACTGATTTATTCTTAGCAGAGTCCTCCAGCAGTCCAGTATCCTGCAATTAGCGTTGAATGGGAGGTGACGGTGTCCCACGCACGTACAGATTTCAAATGCCAAGTGACAACAGCAGAAAGCCTGGCTGTCTCACTGATGCAAGAGCCAGCGGACCTCTGGGAATGTCGAGTTGCCAAGGGTAGTGCGAGGGGTGAGGGCAGATATGTAGGATTGGAGAGGCAGCACGAGATGGCAAGGTTGAAGGCTGAAGGGAGCAAAGCAAAGGGAGGCTGCGAAGGAATGGAGAGATGAGTGAATAAAAAAAAGTGGTTCCCTTCACTGGGGAGAGCGTAGACGATGCAGTGTGTCTGGTCTCCAATCTGTCAGCAGAGTGCCTCTGTTCCCCTCAGGCCGCACAACACAGCCCTGCCTCAATTTGCGCTCTCATCCACTCACATACCATGTCCTCATGCACCCCCTGCCACTGCTCTCCCATGCACAGTGATCTGGCTGCAGGGGGGAATAATAGATTGTGTGTGTTGCACAACTAACTGTGCAAAATGTCATTTCATTGTAAGGATTATGCAGATGCTGTCAGATATTTGCTTGAGGTGATCACCAGATTTTGTGTGAATTTTAGGTTTTTAGACATGTAGGTCTTTGTAAAATGGAGCGACATTGTCCTCTGCTGGAAGACAGGTGGCGTTGCAGCTAGGATTTGAATATTTGTCACACATGAAACACAGCACAGCTCACACAGGGAAATTTGACCTCTGCATTTAACCAACAGTCCTCACTTTGGTCAACCTTCTAGTTCCCAAACCATGTCCCTACAGTCAGAGCTTCTGCCGCCCCAAAAGATATAAACGAAAACAATTCTTGAGCCACCTTTTTAAAGCTGTTATGTAGCCTGTCTTCCTCATTTGTTATGTTATTTAATTCCCCAAAGTGTCACAAGATGTAAGAACCAGAAAACGCTCTGAGCTCTGAATAAGCCTTGATCACTGATATTGAACTGCGTGTTGAATGCTAACACAGGAATGCTGATACACATGATATGTCACCCACATGACAGCGCTATCCTTATTATAGTTTGCCTCTCTGTCCTCACGTAGGCCTACGCACGTATACAGCGACACATACCAGTGCGAAATCCTGTATCCACACCGTAATGTGAGAATGACGAGAGGATCACAGTGTGATGACAGGCTCTTATTTAAGCCAATATTTAAATCACAAGGTTCAGGGTGTGATCCAGAGATTTAATTGACATGGTTTCCCTCTAAGGGACCCTGAGCAACCTTGAATGAACCGAACGGGGAGAAACCGGATATATTAGAGAGCAGTTCATTATGGTTTTATGATTCGTGGATATTAAAGTCTATCAGATGTCTCTCTCCTGCCATCTGGATTTGTAATGATGCAACACTAACTCAATTCCACTGTTCGCACATTGTAGCATGTGATTCAGTGAATAATAGAACAGGTATCCTTGCACCTCATGGTAACCTCAGCTCATTAAGATTTGCTCCTTGTTTTCTAACTTTTCTTCGTGTCAATGCTGCTTTCTGTTTGCACACACTACAGTTGCGTTGCCAGGTTAGTACTGTTCCCCCCCCCTTGCGAAGAGTAGTCCTCCGCTGTGCCAACGATGGCTTCTTGCCAGTTTGCAAAAGGTGCCAGCGTGGGATCAGAGCCAGTTTACAAAAGGTCACCATACCCCAGACGGGATCAAGTGACTTGTACTGAACAGCAGTGTCACTCACACAGCCACTCTATCCCACACAGTGTCACACAGGGAGACTGCTCCGCCTGTGGTGGATGAGCAGATAATATGTAGAGTGACAGCCTCGCCATCACTGAAGCATGTAGAGAAAAGCTCTGGGGAGTGAAATATGCCCAAAACATATTTGAAATATATTTTTTCATTAACGTATAATCATGGTTTGTCCATTTTGATGTTTCTTTAGGGTTGGACACGGCTACCGTTTGGCACACACACACACACGCATGCATACAGAACTATTTCCAACCACTTAACATTATGGCAGATGTAAATCTTTATAGTTTGTAATTAGCAGTGAGACATAATAAACTTTAACTGCTGACTGAATGAACAGGCACTACAGTGTTAGTTTAGCGGTACCAGCATCTCTGAGTTATTATCAGACATCAGTTTTAGATAATCACTGCAGTTTCATCTTCTATTACATCGCAAAATTACTCTAATCTAGTGTGTATAGGTTTGCATGTTTCTTGTACACACTTATTGTGATTGCTTCTGATAATGTCGGATCACATGTGTGTATGCGTATGTCCAAACCCCAAATCATTTCCCAAATATCACGTATCCATAGCTGTGTATTGGGGATGAGAATGGGTCCCTTCTTTGAATAATCTGTAGGCTATTTGTCACCTGCTTGTGTTTACATTTACATTTGAGCCTTTGCGCTATTCATTTATGAATGAATTCCCTGTTGTTTTTCTTTCTTCTGGAGTGACTTGATTGCCATCTTTTGATAGTTGGTTTCTTTCCCTGCTGTTTTCTGACCCGCAGGTGATTATGATTGGAGCTGATTTCGGCCTCTAAAAACCTGTTTGTTTGTCATTCATTCACATGGACCAAATCTTACCATTGGTATTCCATAAAGAGCCTGTCAAAAGCCTGCATTTTATCCTACTGTATTATTAACCTTGTAATGCAGTGCTTTAAGTAAGTGACTTACTGAGCCGGGATGAAATGGACTATTTGCTATGTGAGTTTCACTTAACTCCAGCTCCTGTCAGCAGGTAATAAAATGTCCTCTCTCTCTAAGGAGTCGTTTAATAGTTTCGAAGATTGGAGCCTGGGTGTTCAATTTAAAGACTGCTGCTCAGGTTCAAACAGTTGATTTATTTGGTAATCAACATGTAATTCTGCTGAAACTTCCTCGTCATAACTTTGACCTTTTTCTTAATGTTACGTCTTCCTTGAAATGACCTTTCAAAGAACTGCTGACTGATCCTCTGGTCTGTGAACCGTGTCATGTCAAAGTCAGTAACTTATCTCCAGAGTGTGGTGAAGTTTGTGGCTATTAATGCAGAATGTAGTGCATAAATCCATGTGAGATACAGTATTATTAAGCAATTACACAAATGAAATCCGACTTTATCTGAAATCAGACACCAAAACAGTACATTAGGTAAAGTACTAAAAGAGTTTAACAAATAGAAAGTTGATTATAATGATGATACTTAGCAATAGCAGATAAAGTATGGGTTAATATTGGTTACAGTTTGATGTTAAGCTAGTTATTTCTTAGATACATACATTACACCTGCTGCTGTTGTTGTATCACATGAGAAGAGGCCACAATATAAAATATTAGACACTTAAAAAAATACCTTTGCTCTAAAACACACAAAAAACAATGAAACAGATTTTTTTTCGTCTAACAAAAGTCTTTTATTGAAGAAAAGCAATGAAAGAGAAGTGTTTCAACATCCAATGCCCCAGTATTGTAGATATCCTTCGTCTAGAATCAAACTCTATTTGTTCCATTTGGTGAATTGTAAAGTGATATTGTGCCCATAAAACACTGCAAACATACACACATCATACACACACTGGCTAACACTACTTCAGTGTAACTTACACATTCAACAACATTTTCATTTTATTCATCAAAGAGAAACAGAAATACAATCCTTATTTATTTCAATGCTTTTCAAAAATAAATTCATGATTTATTTTGAACAGAAAAATGAGCTTTTTGAGTTACTCAGTGTTTTTGTAATACCACCACAAGGAGTTGCATAGCGGAAGATGATTGTTTGTATTTTGTTTTATATTAGAAAAACCTTCTTTGGTTGAAGAGCTTATAACCGGAAGATGTGCAACAAGTGATACGGGTCAGAAGTATGCAAAAGTTGGGATCCACTGCAATGAACTCACTTAGTTAGAAACAACCAAAAGAAAGCACACACACACACACACACACACACACACACACACACACACACACACACACACACACACACACACACACACACAGCACCTGTATCGTGTGTGTGTAGCATTTAGTTTGATTGCAAACCATTCGTCAATAATCTGCACACTGGTGAGTGGTTTTCCCGACTGGAGATATGGAAGGCATTGCTACACACAGCAGATTTTCACACCCTTCCATCTCCGTTAACTCTCAGCCAATCCCACCATGCCCTTGTTTGTCTTCACTCGATGTCTCTTCCACTTATAGAACCACCAGCACAATGAAAAAGTGTAGAGGGCAAAGAATGCTGGGAAATCATACAGGAAAACGATGCAGAAGAATCCTGCGACTAAGAGGACGCAGATTAGAAATCCGGTGATGACACGGAGGAGGTTTAACTTTATCCACCATGCAACTCTATCGGACTCTTGCAATCTGTCGGAGGAGGAGCTCAGATGTTTGTGAGAAGATGTTTCCGATCGATTCAGACCCTCCCTGTGGACGACTTCTTCTCTTTGTGTACCTGTTTCCTGACGCGTCACAGGTCTTTCTTTCATTTGAGTGCAGTTTTCCTGCTCCTTTGGATTGCGTTCTTTTGACAATTCTGTCAGGGAAGATGCACCATAATCAAAAGCACCATTGGAGTCTTTCTCACTAAGACAATCTGGTGTGACATCAGGTTTACCGGTCAGCTTGCCCCCCATTCTTTGAACAATGTCGGTGTCTCTTTTAGAGGCCTGTTCTCTCCGACCGAACACATCATCCCAAATCCTACCGATCAAATCTTCTCCAAATCTTTTTATTTGTCTGCTTGTTTCCCGACAGGTGACAGATCTTTCTTTTATTTGAGTGAAGCTTTCCCGAGAGGTCTGGGCTGCCACAATGGAGCTGAAGTCTTTACTGAGATGAGCACTTGTATTCAAATCTGTCTGTGTTTCTGAGGGAAGGTTAGTTTGTTCTGCCGTGGTGAGTGACAGACTCTCTATTGGGGAGAACTCCTTGCTCTCAGTGGCTAAAGTTTTCCCTAGTCCTCGACAGGGGCTTGAATTTTGATCTGTTGGCAGTTCTGTCAAGGAAAAGACATCATTGAAGTCTTTCTCAAAAAGACAATCTTGTGTAATATCAGGTTTAACCTTCTGCTTGCCCCCCAATCCATCAACAATACCGGTGTCTCTATTATAGGCTGGATTCCTCCCACCAAACACCTCCTCCCAAATCCCAGTGATCAAGTCTTCTCCAAATCGTTCGATGAACATCTCATCTGACTCGATCACTTCAAGTGCTACGGTATTTTCTGCTGTAACAGGGTCTTTTGTTCCCTCTGACAATCTTCTATGTTCAACGCGTGTAGAGCTCTCAACTTCTGCTGACAACTCTAGTTCTTTCAAATCAGCCGGTGCGTTCTTCCTCTCCCCCTGAGGGTTCTCCACATTACCCATCAAGTCCTCCAGCACTTCTATTTTCAGCTCTCCAATACCCATGCTCTCATCAGTGTCTCTGTGACTCATACATTCTACTCTTCTTTCTAATGTTTCAGGTTGGTGTTGAAGTTCTGCTAAAGTGTCTTTCTTTGCAATGTTCTTCTTGTTCTCCGTAACTTCTTCTGGGCTTATTTCACAGCCGACATCCTCTCTGTGACCCTTCATGTCGTCCTGTGAATGAGTCCATCTCATTTCTACCACCTCTACTGGGTATGTGTTGCATTTATCTGTTGAAAAGGTTCCGAGTGTATCATGGACATCTTGGAAGACCTTTTCTTTCCCATCATATGTAACGATTGTTTCCTGTTGCTCTTCTATTATTCCATCACGACTACTACTTTCTTTCTCTCTCTGATTTGAAACTACACCTGTTTCCAATTCCAGTAGAATATTTTCCATAGAACCATGTTTAAAAGCTGGGTCATTGTGCTCCTCATTTAATACCTTAACCATTCCCACTTCTGCACCAATTAGTCTCTTTGTTTCATCTCTAGTACAATAGGAAGGTTCAATCTCTGTCTTCTTGAATACTTCTGAGGCTTTGCTATTTGATGCAACATCTTCCCTTTCTGATTCATCTAATTGGAATTCACTTGGCATTATTAGAATTTGCGTGAATTGTTCCTCAGAGGTATTGCTCCGATTGGATTCATCTGCATTTTCCTGTACAAGTCTTATTTCATTTTCATTCTCCTGTAATGGATTTTCACTGTTTTGGTTCTGCCTGAATTCCTCACGTTGCATTTCATCTGCACACCTCTGGGAGATTTCACTCTCTTCCCTTTTCTGTGGCCTAAATATCTCCTCATCTGTAGATGCTTTATTTTCCGTGCAGCTATTCACCATCCCTTCCTCCCCTCCTTGTCTGGATGTAGAAAAGACAAACCTCTCCCCATCCTTTGTCCCCTTTCTGATTGTCCCTGTAAATGCCAGCTTGTCATCCATCATACTGAGTGCGGTACCTGTAACCTCGCCTTCCCTGCTGGAAGAAAGACCCTCATCCAGTGTGGCTCCCTGTGAGATCCTATCATTGACGGTGGCATTCTGAGACTCTGGCACTGCTGTCATGTCTGTTGTCTCTGACTCCCCTGAGCTTGTTACTAAGTCATCTGTGCATGGCGTAAAGGGCTCATCTCGTCCAATTCCTTCTGCTCCTCTTATTATGTCTTCGCTTCCTTGCCCCCAGATCGTATGCTCGTGACACTCAGTTGAACTGTCAACAGAGCCTTCGGACACCTGCGTTGCCCCCTCGAGGCAATATATCCGCGTAGAGTCTGTTATGGAGTTTGTCTGTGACCTTTGGGATGTGTCTCGTGTCACCGTGTTGTCGTGTCTTGGGCTGCTGACACATGCCTCTGCTGGCTGGAGGTCTTCAGTGTTCAAGGCCACATTAGCTGGAAGACTGTCTGACAGCAGCTGGCACACAGCTAAGGTATGTAAGGTGGTGGGTGTATCCGTGCCCACTTGAAATTCCTGCTCTTGACTGCTGGCTGTATTTTGAGCATTGGGCTCTTTATCGTTTGAGGGAGAAACTGATGCTGCTGTCTGCAGCCATTCTGACTCTGGAATGCCAGAATGTTCCGTACAGCTCGGCCCATTAAGGAATGCCTGCCACGCATCGCACACCGAGGTTTCTTCATCACGGCTATCATCTGTTCCATTACTAAAGGCCTCCCACATGTCGTTGACAGGAGGTGCATTTTCTATATTTTCCTCTGACGCTTTTGACAAGGTCATGTTAGCTGTTCCAGTCCAAATATCGCCCTTTTCACGAGCCCCCCACTCATGGGCTTTGTCATTATTCCAATCCAGTGTAAGCAGAGGAATCTGGTGGTAGGTGAGCACCTGTGGACTCGCGTTGGATTGCTTCTTGTGGCGTTTTTGGAGAAAGCTGGCAGAGTCACCCCACTGAGCAGAAACCCCCCGGCTATTGGCTGAGTCATGTGAGTGAGCCTTCGGTACGTGCTGGCTCCTCTGGGAGAGGTAGTCCTTCACTCGAGACAAGCGTGCTGCTCGGTGTCGGCTGTTAATGCTGTCCACCTGTCAGAAAAGGTCAAAGGTCATTTAATGTGTTAATATTTGACATAGTTGAACTTTAATCAGGGGCTACCAGTTCTGTTTCTTACAGTCATCAGCTACTTTAAAACCTCCTATTCATTGAGTCTACTTTACATTACTGTGAAGCAATCCATGGCAATACTGATGCAACCTCTTGACATACACCTGTTTTTGTTTACGTTTACTGAGCACACATGCATCTGTTGCTCAGCTATGGTATCTTTTCAGAAGGAACAAAAACGGATGGATGCAAGCAGTGTTTACTTCTATGTGAACGAAGGCGGGTTTTTTTTCTTTATATTTTTTGGGGGCTTTTTGCCTTTTAATCGGATAGGACAGTGGAGAGTGACAGGAAAGTGGGAGAGAGAGTCGGGGTGGGATCCGGAAAGGACCACGGGTCTGGAATCGAACCCGGGTCGCCGGCATATGGTGCAGGAGCCCCAGCCAGGCCGGCGTTTTTTTACCCCAGACTTCAATAATAGACTGAAAAATAATATAAATGACCTTACCAAAGTTTCGTGTTCTTCACGGTTTATTAAGGATTGTGTATCTGTGCTGTCCCTCCTGCTAGCCTCCTCGGCCTCTCTTTCTGCTAGACAAAAGATTAAGATTTTTCTGGCATTAATGATCATGTATGCATACACACACACACACACACACACACACACACACACACACACACACACACACACACACACACACACACACACACACACACACACACATAAACAGTAGGTATACACACCTGCAGCAGCCGTTGATGTGGTACTGATCTCCCTGGTGTTTTCCTCTGCACTGCCCCTCCTTTAGTTAAAAAAAATGAAGCTGAATTAAAATGGCAAAAGATGACTGAAAATATTCATAGAGGGGCTTTCACTATTTAGGGTGAAACTATGTTCTGTTGGTGTCCAAGAGCTCAAGTTTCAACTCTCCTTTTGTGGGGTTCACAGTTTCTTTCTTAATCCTACCTGCACTGTAACATGCACCAATACTGGCTCTGCTGTCATTCTAATTCAGAAGTAAGAGGTGTACACAACATAGCTGTGATCCTTATTCCCTTGCAGACAGTATAAAGCTTTTGTGTGAATGTATTTTGAATGTTCGTAATGTGTGCACGACTTTCACACTGAAGCTATTCAGATCAGAGCAAAGATAATAAGGAATTATTGTTCAGAAGAAAGAGCAATTTCAGTTTTGGAGTTCATTCAAAGAGAATAAAGTAGCTTAAGCCTATCTGGCATCCGTAGCCATGGTGAGACGTCATGGAATCCTAGACACGCACCTGACCTTAAAAGGGCAATATGCGTTTCAAACATCCATTACTGAAAGTTACATAACGGCTGACTGCAAACACACAATTGCCCAGCCAGCTTCCACATGATGACAGCATTAGAGTCCTGTGTCAAATTTCCTACCACAGGAAATGAATTATTTGGAGCCTTCACTTGTTTTTGGTTGATTTGATGCTAAACAGTCACAACATGAATTTGTAAAATATGAACTTTTATGAAAGAGTTTGCACTGATAGATCCAAAAAGTGAATCTGAATATTGATTTCCATGTTATGACGTCTATTGCCACGACTTCCTCGTGCTGCTGAATGTTTACAAAATAGCTTGAGTATTGGGTTCTCTCACATGATAGCTCTTAGACAGCTCCTTTTGCTCTTGTAGGTGTGGCTCTCCTCTTGCACCAGAAACCCTTGCTCCTTCACATGTCCTTTCTGGTGGCAGAACAGCGCATAGTTCATTCCTGCGTTATTAGCCCAAAAATTGCCCATGGAGGTTTCATAACGCAGGCAGATCTCCACTCTGGCCCCCTCTCTCTCAAAGGGAGGCACCAGGGTGTACATGAAGGTAAACCTGTCTGTTTTCCTGTCACTGGATCCAGGCACGTACTCCGCCAACAGGTCAAAGTGGCTCATCCAGCGATCCAGGGTCATCCGGGCGTAAACAGACTTAGTATAGCAGAGGTTGACCACCCTGACGTTGCCACGGAGAGTGCTGGTCCCCGGGAGCAGCTCCATGCTTTCAAGTTCAACCATCTGTGCTTGTAGCCTCTGGTCAAGCTCCTCCGGGGATGAGGGGACTGTAAACAAGCAGGACATGTAGAACTCCTCCAATAGAGGGGTTGCCTCACTCACCGGGGGCTGGCTGACTTCTGACTCTGTTACATTGTCAAACTCCTTCACTGACACCAAGTTGAGCCCAAACGCATCAGCAAACGACACCTTCCTCCGAATGACGTGTGGAGGCTCCGGTTCGGAGTCCTCATCTGTTTCCTCTTCCGAGTCCTCCATTTCTCCCTCTTCCTCCTCCCCATTTATTTTCATTTCCTCATGCATATCGGCCCCATCCTCTTCCATGGGTTGGATGAACGTACCCTCCATGGTGTGCGAAGGCCTGAGAGGCAGCTGTCAGCCTGTCCTGCCGTCTGTCTTGCTTGGAGGGTGGCACAGAGCAGAGTGCCCGTAGCCTGGCTGCAGTGATACTGTAGAAGGGAGAGCAGCGAGAGGACGTGACTGGGCAGATGGAGTTTGGTTTCAGCTGAACAGTGTGAGTCTGAGCCAGGCCTATTAATAGTGCTCGTATATAACTAGTTCAGGGCAGGCCATTTATCCTCGTAGTTATCCTTGCACAATATGTTTGCTAGTTACAAAATAAATAAAGGAACACATAGCTTTCATAAAACACTTCCAAGTAAAGAAAATGCACAAACAGGACCATGTGTATAGAACATTGCCATGGTGTCTATATTCAGTTCATTTCAATGTGTAAATATTTCAAATCAGAGCTTAATCCACTTTTTTTTAAATTCCGACTGGTTCTTCAAAATGATCAATTTTTTCTAAATATTTTTTCGAAAATATCAAATTTTCTGTCTAGATTTCGACTTTTAAAAATGTCCCACCACTTTCTCATTATTCTAACTCATGTTGCATGTGGCCCTAATCATCTTCTTTTAAAAATTCACACTTTTTGTCTCTCAATCTTTTTTCATCTTGATTTTCTCTTCAAACTCTTTTTCCATATTTCTGACAATTTTTTCAAAAATAATCACTTTTTCCTAAAAAAACCAGACTTTTTTTTTCTAAATTTCGACTTTTAAAAATGTCCCACTATTTTCTCATTATTCTAACTCCTTCTTCAAACACAATAATGATATATGGGTGAGATGGGACTTTGGATCTGAGTGTTATGGCATGATACAATTTATTTTGGTCATGGGGGTCAGATGATGACAGAAGCCGTCATGTTGTACATAATGCGTGATATAATCTGTGCATGTAAATACTCAGCTGTACAGCTTTAAGCATGAATTTCAGAATCTGCAGAAATGGAAACTGATCTTCCACTTTCTAGCAATAATTATTAGCTTCAATCGACTTCTCTACTACACTTTAATTTGCTTTAACTGGAAATAGAATACGAATGCAATTAGTCTTCCACTGTCCTACAAACTGAACAATTAAATATCTCAGCTACTGATTGAATTGTTTTACAGAAGTTGATGCCTGAAAGAAATATGGTGAACATGTGTATCCTAAAATGTTTATATAGCAGCATCACCAGGTATCATTTTAATTAATTCAGAAATTGTTACAGAAAAACTACTTGAGAACTATTTAAAGTTAATTCACCTTCGACTTTGTGCAAACCAAAGCATGCTAACATTCTAAACTAATGTGGTGAATATGGTTAACGTAAGAAAGTCACCATTGTCGTTGTGAGCATTTTGCCTTTCGGATATTAGCATTTAGGTCAAATTGCGGCCATGCCTAAGATTAGCCTGACAGAGAAAATGGAATTTATATAAATAATATTAATAATAGAATTGGAAATAATGGAAATAATAACAGAAACAATAATCTTTTGAATGAAATAAAGTACTAAATTGTCCCCAGGGCTGCTCAAAGGGGAAATGCTTCTCTGCTGAATACTAAGTCTGACCTCTGACCTTTATATACATACTGCAAAAAACAAGATCAATAATTTCCTTCACTCTTCAGGTTCACTGTAGACCTAAGATGCAGTTATTCTATCCTATCCGAATTAAACTATTCGGATAGGAAGTTCAACTACTCATCAAAATCCAGTGTATCTTGTACATAAATGTTAGTGCTGGTAATACAACCCTTCGCATGTAGGTGAGCAGGTTTTTGTTCTCAAAGGCTCTGTTGTTCTACCTTTAACAAAACAAAGTACATCTCTGTTTACTTTCATTTGTAGTGTTGGTCTTGAAATGCCATCACAATGTGCTGTAGTTGTAAAGTCAGAAATATAATGACAAGTCTGTGACCATATGCAAACATGTTTCTTAAGAAAAGGAAAGGATATAAATCAGGAACAAAACAACTGCTCACCTAAAAAATAAAGCTAATTCAACAACTCTTAAATAGTGTTGACAGTACATTTGATTTTGTTATTTGAACTGTATGTCCAATGCATATCAGTAGATGGCACTATATGATCAGAGTGTAATACATGTCAGATACACATCAGCGAAATTCATATTTGTACACTTCCCTTCTCTTGGGTAATAATGCAGGATATAAAAAAACAACAACATATTTAAATGCTTTTGATATAATGGAGGAAAAGGGATAATAATAAACATGTTTACACGTGCATGTATTTACTCCGTTGTCTCCTGTTACTTTTGACAGACTGTCATACATACTATTGACCGGTAGGTGGCAGCATACAACCACAATTCCATGATACTTGTTTTCCAGCCTGATCACATTTCCTAGATGCTGTTTCCATCTTCTTCTGATTAGATGGATTTACAAATAGAAATAGCAAATAAAGACGTGTTACAAACACAAAGCTTAAAAATCCAATTGAACACATAATAATATGTTGGGTAATACAATATACCTTTCACAGGTTATCAACCGGAACACTTTTTTTTTTTCAAATCAAATAAAAATATCAGCGACAAAAAATCTCAATTGATCTATTTTATTACATTATGGATAAAGTGGCTATATGGCAACACAGTGCATTCCCATTAATAAGGTGAAACAGTTTTACTAGATAAGAATTACTATATAATATTAACATCAATAAGACGCCTACTTACTACAAGAGACATGTAGATTATTTTTAATTTAAGTCAATTAAACATATTTGATTGACGCCATTCACATTTACAGACACAGGCTTAGACACAGCGTCTGCAAGATGTGTTTCTTTCATTCAATACAAATATAACCACCCTATGCATGAAGAAATCACATTCCAACAAATAAGGCATTCATCATGTAAATATAAAAGGAAATATGGCATTTTAAATCTTGCCAGAGCAAAGAATTCACGACATTACTTTTTGCGTTTCTCACATTTTGTATTTATTTTTTTTACTTGATAATAATCTGGTCATTCATTTCTTGACCGTGAACGTTTCAAAAGTTTGAAAAGACTTAGAAAAAGAAAAGGAAGACGAGACAGAATAAAGCTTTTGAACAACTGCATGTCTGGTTTCGGATCTACTTTAAAAATAGTAAATAAACTAAATTACCTTTTTTTTTTTTAGCAAAATGAATAAGAAACATTCCTTCAGTCAAACAAGGCATGCACATCTTCTTGTGAGGAAGTATTTATTTTAGATTTCATTAGATGACATTTAGATTGAGCTATACAGAGTCGAAACGTACAGCATGTTTACATCAAGACATTTCGTAAAAAAATAACGATACTAATTTGTAAGATATTTATCATTGAACATCATTTTAGTGTATGCACACACCCCCAGAACCTTTGTCTTTTTACTATACAAGTTAAGAAGGTGAGGTAAAAATGTAAAAAAGAATTAGTATGCTGATATAAATGTGTGAAGTGGTGAACGTGTATTTGAACACACAACAGGCTCGTTTAATCTTAATTCTGCATCGATGTACTCTGTCTCACACGAAAGATTGCTTATTTTTTTTAATTCAGAATTGTTATAGAATATGACAGCGATGTAGTTTACTATAAAAATATGACACCCAACTTCATGTTATATCCTCTTTCTTTCTTTTTTTTAAACAATGTTTGCTGGCAGTCACTTTGAGGTCGCTGTATGCAGTTCGTGTTGGAGCATTACGGCAATATGTAATGGTTTGTATTCCTATGGTTCCAAATTGCGGATGTATTTGCATTAAAGCGACTTCACCGTAGTCTCTTTCTAATGAAGTTTCTCAGATTGAGCACCGGGGGCACTTATTTTATGGTCGGAAGGACCGTCCTGTTACCGGAGGGTAACCGGTTCTCTCCCCGACAACAATACGATTCGAGAAACGTCTAACAGAGAAGGGGGAAAAAACCCATGCCGTTTGGAAAAGGGGAAACAAACTTTTAAAAAATGACTTTTTGTTGACATAGCAGGTGCCCTGACGTCACACGGGGTCGCAGTACTCCCAAAAATAACAACACACACACCTCCGCGCACAAGCAAGTGCCTCCCCCGGGGGGGTTTCTAGACCCAAATATACTTGCTTGCTGGGATACAGCTTGATGTGTGTTTGAATCGTAACGAAGAAAAAAAACAAGCCGCGTCTTCCTCGCATTGCGCGTCATTCAAACAGGACTCAGTGTACTGCTTTTCCCTCTGTTGCATTAGTAATAACAGCGGCGTTGACGGGAGACAGCAGGAGAGAGTGTGTGTGTCTCCGACTGCGGTGCCCAGCGGAGGAATATTTGAGCTTTTTATTTACTCTGCAGCTTGTTGTTCATTTCTCTGCGTTATGGTGAACTTGGACAGTCACGTGTGAACATCTCTGCAAACACAGAGGACGACGACTTCGCACCTGGTGTGTCCCTTTGACTTTACCGCGAGGAGAATATACCTGCCATTTTTGTGGTAAGTTTTTCTCCCCATGAGCCGTTTTCTCTCCACACTTTGTGAATTAGGAAGTGGACCGTTGGCCACAAGTTTGTCCCGTGTTATCTAGCCAGTTGCAACTTAACTTGCGACGTTATTATTAACATGTTGCGCGAGGACTTCCTGTGCTTTTCAATGTCCGAGCTGCTGTTGTTTTACATTTATTACCTAGGACTTAGTTCGGCTTCTTCATGTTGGACCTTCAGACTGCTCTGTCCACGCTTTGCCTGCTCTGAACACTGAGCACTGACTTTTAAAAAGCCGCCTTATTGTTTCTTATCTGCTTATTATTTAACCATTAAATTCAGATTATAAATTGTGCTCGCAAATTGTTACACATACACGATTTGGATTCCCTACCAAATGGTAAATGACATATTGTAAAACACATTTTAAAAGGTAGTCTGTTCAGAAATGAGCTGAATTCGGTTAAAGTATTGATAACTGCTCTGTTATAATTGTATTTAACCTACAGCAGTCTTTCAAAAACATAACATGTTAGAGTATTTTTGCAATAATGTCTTATAAAATAAAATAAAAGCATTTTTCTGTAAATTATTAGTGTTGTTAAATCATTTCAGTAATTACCAGAAACCTGACTAAACAATAACCCTAATTTATAATATGAATTGTTATATGTATATCACATAGGACATGTAAATGGCTTTCAATTTTCTTTTCAAAACATCACTTTTTAAAATTCCTTTACTGCCACAAACTGGGGTCCATTATAGTATTTTTTTAATCAGTCATTCTTTTTTCAAAATACAAACATAAAACATAAATCCTGTTCAGTCAAAATGAAATGTAATTAGACTGAAAGCTCGGGCTGTAGTTGTTTATCATAATTAATGCTTTATCTGCATGATCTACGATTATCCGCCTTGAACACCTTACCGTGCTTGCTTGCTCCATTTTTATATTCCATCTTTTTTGTCCAGAAACAAACAGGGATGCTGCTGTCAGAACTCATGATAATCTAAAATTCTAATGTACTAAACAAAACAGTCAAAGCTCATAAAAGCTTCTGTTAAATTCCTCTTTTTTTTTTACTCGTGCAATCACTGGCTGAAAAATCAATAGATGTAACTTTTTGGTAAAGAAAGGCTAACAAGGTAGTGGGAGATGCTGAACTCTCCGGGCCTGTCCTCTGATCAGCTTTCACCCTGGATTAGCTGCATGGACCCTCCTTGTTCCAGCCGCAGGGTGCACAGGTGTTACCTCCTCAGTTATGCAGGTGTGGGCCAGGTCCCCCCTCACTCAGCAGCTCTCACTCTTCAAAGGCCAGGCGGCAATAAATGCCCCTTGTGAAATATGTCATCCACGGTGCACAATCAGCCCCTTTGTTGAAGTGCTCCTGTAATCATTTCTTAAAGCATGCTTAAAACAGTCCCCCTTGTTGCCTTGTTATCGGGGTGGTGTGTGCAGTAAGTCAGGTCACTTGATTTTGTAAAAACAGGATGCATTTTTTTACCCAAAGGCAGTGGGAGCGATGGAGAGAGACTTGCCATTAGTCTCCCTCCAACGCTGACCGTTGTTGGGAGCAGTGCACTTATTACCACGACTCTCCCCACTCTGCGTCCATTTTTTGATTGCTGCATTTATCATCGGGCGGTCGTGCTCTACATTATGGTAATAGGAAAATGAATGTCCTCCACAGGATTAATGTGTATACCCTGTCATACGTTTCAATCATTTATCAATATTAAGATTCCTCTTTCAGCTCGATGAACACTGGTTGATGCATGATTTTGTCTTTAGATATGGAAATTGTTGCGTCCAGCTGAGCTGAAGTAGGAAATGCTTTGCAATTCTTTTTTTTTTAAGTATTATTCGGAGAGTTCTTTGTAAACTTTGCGTGCATTTACTGTGAATACAAAAACGTTTTAAATGATGGCAAATTTAGAGCACAAAGTGGATTTTCTGCACAGATCATATCAATTCTGTTGTGAGTCAGAGTACTTCTTAGGCAATGAAACACTTTTGGATTGGCTTTTGAGTTGCACCATCACCCATCCCCCAACACCTCTGTAATGAAACAGACTGCTCGCTCAACCCTTGAGGTGTTGCTGCATTTGGGGGAAAAATGGGTAAGAAAATCAAGGGAGTGGTGCGGCAGCTTCACTTTCTAAACATCTCACTGAGCTCATCCACTGAACCTACACACTGTGTTTTCATGTGTGGCTCACTCAGCCCTGTTACGGAGCTTAAAGGCAATTAGACGTACAGGTTATATCCCAGTTTACTTCGTAAAAATGTTTCCATGACAACCTCCTTGCAAGTTAAAGCAACCAGAAGTGATCAAGTCCTTTTTTTCCCCTCCTCCCCTTCCCTCCCACTTCGGTTCCCTCCCCCCACCCCCCCCCCCCCCCCTGTAAGAATGGAATTTGTGTTGACAGTTTTGGCCTTTAATGGCACTTTTGTGCCGCGCAAAAGTATTTGTTTACCAGGATCATATACTGCAGGCTGTCGGCTTGGGAGAGATTGACTTCTGAAGATAAAAGAGTGCATTACATGCTTAAGAGGCCACCCTTTGCACTGTAATTATCCACATCACAGTAATGATGTTTTGTGTGCCACTACGAGTCTTGAGACAGCTCAGACTTTTTTAGTTACGCTCTGGGTCACTTCTTAAGCCCGACTCGACGGTGTTGGGAGACGATGTGACTCTTTGGCCGGAGAAATGTGTGCAGGGTGGGGTCAGGGGATGAGGATTAGAAAAGAGATTGCAGGCGGACCACACAATATGTATGTTCGGAGCTATCTGAGCAAAGAACCAGTCGGTGACTAGCCATTTGTTTCATCTGTAGTCCCATGTAGAATCGGTCTCAGTTTATTATTTATGGGCTTCATGCTTGCTTGGCCACGTTTAAAAAGCCTTTGCGTTTACATATTTACTCGTACCAAAACAATCAAACGTCAAAATATCTTGAAAAGATTGTTTTGCAAATATAACGTCATTTTATCCAAGCCACAAAAAGTGTATCTTTTGTCTGGGGCGGATAACTTGCAAAGATGTTAAGATATGAAACAAATTTTTTGGTTTGTTTCCACTGTATTTCTTCAGCGATGTAAGATAATTGATGCCTTCTCATGAGGTTTAGAGTTCACCTCTTGGCACTGGAGTCTTAACGGTGACCTTGTAGTTCAATAGTCTCCTGTTGAGCTGACACTCCGAGCTGCCATGAACTTGTCAGTCTGTTTATCAAATAAGCGATGCACGTTTGATTCACAGTACACATCAGCCACAGACCTTGCTTGTTTTTTTTTTCTCAGCTTTCGTTCCTCGCTGCATGTTTACTTGCCGGTCAGTGTGGTATGAGGGCACGGCAGCTTTTATTCAAGCTAGTCAGATGGACAGTGTCCGGATTAGAAAAAACGTGTTGGCTTTGTCGGTCCTGCACTGCATTAAAGATAGAGGGTCACTCATGGTAAAAGGCAAGGTCATTGTGGCTCAGACAACATCCAGACATCAGCCTGTCAGTCAACCCTCATGTGAGACAGCCCTGTAGGCTAACAGTGGGAGCTAACTCCACCAGTGTTTAAAGGGCCTCTGAAAGGTTGTTTGAAGCTGTAATTAATGACAATACCGGGATATTTAAAGGAAAACAAAGTTCCCTTCTTTTGTCAGTTCAATCCTAAATAACAAATGACAACCAGAGGTTAAAAATAATATGAAATCTTAATTTCTGCATATCTTATCCGAGCTTCAGCCATAGAGGCTTCCGACCAGAACACATCAACACTGCGTAAATCTTCTCCAAAGACCTTTTCTCTCTAAAAAATGTTTATTTCAAACATGTTGTGAGATGGGGAAAAAAAACATGTGGGGTGGGGGGGGGGGGGCTTCGTGACAGTAACTGTTTTTGACAGGCACATTAGGCTGCAGAAAGAGCATCCAGCTCGGGGCTGAGGGCATATGGTGCTGCCTTCTGCCGGCATAGCTCTAGACCAAGTTACAACACTCGCGCAGGGTCACGACTGTCTCAGGTTTGTTCCTTCTGTCTTATTCTTCTAAATAAAAACAGGAGAGGAAAATGGAGGTGGGGGGTTGGTTGGAGGTGGCAGTGTTGAGTGGGTTTGGGTGTTGTACAGTAGTCGTTGAGTAAAGGACAAAAGGAATGTTTCCAGTCGAGCCCTTTGGGCCAGGATGCAATTTGGTCAAAATGTGGAAGAGAGGCTTTTGACATTTCCATAGATGCATCTCTGTTAGTTTGGGTTGTTTCACAGCAACACACCACCATTTTTGTTTCTGGCATGGCACATTTGCTTAAAGGAAGTATAGTGCAGAGATTTTTATCTCCTTTCACCATCTGAACACCCAGCTTGTGCTCTCGGATAGCAACCCCTAATCCTACTCTAAACAATGACCTTGTTTTCACCACATTGGCTCCGTTAGGGTTTTCTACTCTGTAATGTGGAGAGGATGAACTTGGATAATGTGTAGGATGACGCAGGGCTCTGGTCTGAAGACAGCGGATCGGCAGAGGGTAATTACAGGCTACTGTACGGCTCTCTGGATTTTCCCTGGATCACATCTACCGGCCTCCGAGCTCAGCCTGCGTTGCCGCTCTCTGAAAACTAAATAAGATGGCCACAACATATGGAGGCAGCAAAACAATGGTTTATTTTTATGATATTTGATGAGTGGTTTTTAATTTAGATTGTCACTTCTGGCAGGCAGCAGGGCAGATGGTGCAGACTTGAGTGCCCATTAAAGCCTAAATACCTCCAGGCAGCTGTTGGTCATAAACTTTATCTTTTGTAGTTTTTTCATGCATGTTCTTTTTTTTTTAACATGGTTTAGGTCAAGAGGAGTCAAACCTGTTACAACACCTGTTTCTGCATATGCAAATCTGTTGTTTTGTCATTTCATTAGGCAAGGCGAAAAGACAAGGGTCCCTTGTGGTTGCGAATGCGACTGGCACCGGGCCCACTTGGCATGCTGCTCGGCAGAAAGATCCTCGAGGCGGGATGAGGGGAGGGACGAGAAGATGTTTTTTTTTTTGTGTAGCAGAACGCTCGGCAATCGGATGCCATCACATTACAGCTCAATCTGAATGGGTTCCTTAAATTCTGAGACAAAGTTGTCTTGGAATTGAAGAGGGGGCCCATTATCCGGCGTTATCTTCTCTGTGTAGATTTGCAATAAGTGAAAGACGAAAGGACATGCCCAGTAGCCAAAAACTGGCACGCGTGTCTGGCACACGCCTCCCCGCCCCCCCCCCCCCCACCTCACCCTCAGTGTCCTCTTCTCTCCCCCTCCTCCTCCTCCTCCCATCCACATCCCTTCATCATCTGGCGCTCTCCCGCAGCGCTTGCCTCTTAACCACATGTGCCAGAGCCGGGCCTGCTCTTGCTCCGGGGCTAATTGTTCACTGGTAAACTGCATGCTTGTTGGTGGGGGTCTCCCCTTTTTATCCAGGCACACTGCTACAGAGCAGGATGGTGGCGGCGATGACGGCGGTGGGTGGGGGGGTTGGTGGTGGTGGAGGGGGTACAGATCATGATCTCTCCATGCAGTTTATTTTGGCTGTTTAAGTCTGAAGATTGTCGGTTGTAATCCGGCCTGTGCGCTGAATGCAACAAATACACCGTGAAATTAAAGGTTATTGCAGGAGCGTAATGCAAAAGCTCTGTTACAGATTACCAAAGCTGTTTGCGGATCTGGGGAGAATGAGAAGGGGGGGGGGGGGGACAACAGAGTATGCTTTTATTTCCTGTCAGTCTAAGAGTCTCCCTCTGAGAACTGGATTGGTTTGTCATTTTTCCGCAGTTACCTATAATATTCTTTGATTCGCCTGCAGTCCAGTAGTATTAAAAGCCCAGACATTGCATTAAGTGGATTTATTTTTATCATAAATGATTTCCAGATAATATTTCTTGGTTATTTGTTGGTTTATGAAATGTCTAAAATAATTCTATCCAAGTTTCTCAAAGTTTAAATCGGTTTCTTTGAATGTCTTTCTTTTTAATGTCCAAAACCAGTCAGTTTGATAGGATTTAAAACAGGAAAACTTTATATTTTAAAATGGAAATTCCTCCATTTTTTCAGGAAATATTCCTCTTTATTGATGCTATTAGTTGACAACTCAATTATCAAACTAGTTTTCCTGTGGATTGACTAATCGATTTGCAAGCTTATTGCTGCATCCCCAATGTGACGCGTCCAGTCTAATCCATTGTTACTCTTCTTATATTGTAGTCTTTTGATAAGTGCCTTCCTCAGCCTGCACCCAGGAGTTAGACGGATGGAAGACCTGGGACTAGGTGTTGAGTTAATCTCATCTGATAACGGAGGCCCTCCTCATCCTCCCTCTCTTGTCTCTCCTTTATTTCCTCCCCCTCACTGTCCTCCTCCTCCCTCCTCTGCCATGGCTTGGTGGGTCTGATTTGTACTTCTGCTCCTCTCTCTCCAACACAGACGGCATTAAAGCCAGGCCCCACAAGCCCCCTCTGATACGGGAGAGTTCATTAGAGATGTGCCTTTGATGGGCAGCCTTTTCATGTGACTACCGGTTTTTCAAATACCTTGATGTAGAAGCTTAAGAAGGCATTGTGCAGTAAGCCTCCTTTTGATGCGACTTATTTAGATCTGCATAGTAAATCAGGGGGGAGTAAATAACCAGCCAACAGATGGAAGCAAGGAGATAAGGCGCCGGCGAACAATTGCATTTGTATTTTGTTATGATGTTGACAGCAGCTAAAATTCACTAATCTAGAGCCACTGATCTGCATTTCAAAGAAATCTCATTTAGCAGCAGGGAGGATAAAGTTCCTCTCATTGTGTCTATTTTATTGCATTCTTCACTAATTTATCTGGCCGCAGATTTAACGTGCAGGGCTCGGTGCTCGGAGCTGGCCTCGGTGCGGTTGCATAGGGGGGTCTTAAATACTGTGAAAGCGGTTACGTCTAGACTTTGAGCTGAGGGTAATTACACGTCTGACCATGAATAGAATGAGTTTGAAGACTCATCTTTCTTCGGGCGGGCCTGAATTGCTCGACTAACACTGATAAGGAGCATTTGGTCCCTACAGAAATATTGCCAGTGACTTTCCATAATGCCCCCTCCTCTCCCCTCCCCTTTTCCGGGATGGTATTTACTTTTAAGATAAAGTTATTGTGTACAGTAATCTGACTTGTTAGCATAATGTCCTCTTTCATGGCAGGACCCTCCTTTTTCTGCACTCTGGAAGTATTTGTGGTCCGGGTCTTAAATAGTTTATCTTGACTTAGTGCGCGCTCGCTTTATGTAAATATCAGCCTATAGCATTATTAGGCCTTCATGAATACTTGAATGCATTTGCCATATTTATAAGTTGATAGAATTTGCCAGTGGTTTTGTATTTGGCATAAAGGTATGTGTGGTATTTGTAAATCCCCACCAAGTGGAGGTCATACAGACTAATAGCATTTCTAATTCTTTCCCAGTGAATAAAATATGACATCAGCCCAGAGGTGTTGTGATAGTGAAGTCTGCTCGACAGCAAATCATTTAAATAAAGGTGCATGAACTTGAAATAATGTTTTATATCTAAATTATGTTTTCTTCAAGGCGCCGTTACAACTTCCAACAGCCAAATATTTCCCAAATCTCATAACATTTTAAAGATCGTATAACAGAGCTATATTTCCCAGTAAGTAAATGCACAAAACACAAATAAATCATACAGTTTTATATGTTTTTCAACTTGTCAAACCTCTTTTTATGCCTGTTTCCCAAACACACAGTGCATTGGTTAGTGCCCACCCTAAACCCTCCCTCCCCCCCACCTTCAACCCTCCACCTCGCTCTATTCCGAGCAATCTGTGCAACATTTTCCACAAACTCAAAACAGTGAAAAATTATAGCAGTTGGCATGTTTTGTTTTCAGCTGTGCTCTCTGCGCGCAGGGCTTTTCGTACAGTTCAGAGAGCACATTCCTCAGGATCCAGCAGTCGTCGGGTTGCCTGTAGGGGTCATTGGAATTCTAGGAGAATAAAGGGGAGGAAAAAAAAGTATTGAAAAGGAAACATCCAGGCCATTTTGTGCACCTCATGCCCTCAGTCGCAGGAATTTGCAGTGGAGAATTAATATTATTTTTCAGCTATTGCTTCAAACTTAGTATATATATGCAGTAAATATGTCCACGGCGATCTGTAGCAGTATTCCTCTAGCTGTGTAATTAACACAAATATCAGTACTAATGGTCTATAAATTACACCGACGCCACACATCACGTGCACGTTAGACGTAGAAAGCTGAATGAACCTACATTAGAAATCAATCGTGTCAGGTTAATGGTGTGATTTACTTGGCGTTGAGAGCTCGAGCCTCCCAGGCACTGCAGCTTTTAACTTGAGAGCAGCGTGTGTGAAAGGTGCAGGGGGGGTATCACTTTTACTGTACTGCCTGTTTGTGCATGCACTCACACACACTCACTCACACACACATAAACTCAGCAGAATCCAGGTGCACTTTGTTGTTTCAAAGTTTATTGCTTTCACCTACGAGCCATGCACACAATAGTTATGCAAGCCACAATCTAGCCCACACATGTCCGCAGCAGCACTCAATGTTTGTAGAGAACATATAAAATAAGAAAAGAGATCAGTATGTCATGAGGAGCTTTCCACTAATGATATTCTTTCTGTTTTATCTCATCTCAGATAGCTGTCATCGCTGGACTCCTTCCACTCCTGTGACGGACAACAACAGCAAGTTCTCTCCCTTAGGGTGAGTGTTTAAACATGTCAGAGAATCCTTCATCAGCGGTCAAATTAACGTTTGGCGTCTGCTCAAAACTCTTTTTAAGGCATTTTTATTATCAAGCCTCCAACTGTGTCTGCGGTTGTTAGCCTTTCTGTGTGTTTGGGGGATTGTAGCGGCTAGTGGGGGTCAAGGGGGCCCCTCCGTTCCCCTCTCAAACGTAACAAATCTTCATCTTGTCTACCTTGATAGAATTCCCCCTCCACTGGGCAACCTTTCAGTTGTGCCTGTTTGGTTTTCACACCCCAAGGATTTTCAATCTACTCCAGCTTAGAAGTTATGATATGCATTATGGCCGACAAATGTGCGCTCGGATATCTGTTTTTCTATTTCTTATTTACTTGTCTTGATTAAGATTTGTAGGCGAACATAGCAAGGGGTTATATTAGCTGCACCTGGTATTTATCACTCTAAACTGGATTGCATTGTTCCTATTTTCAGCGCAAACATTTCTTTGCCCTTTTGTTTTTCTCCAGGATGAAATATGCACACTGTGCGCCCGTAGAAAACAGCAGACGACACACACTGTAAAGACCAAAGTGGTAAGTGGAAGCTGTTTACATTGTCCTTTCATGCCCGGTGTTGTGTTTTTTCCCCCAGATACATGTGTCCACTCACTGTAATGAGCCACGACAGCACTGAAATTACATAACAGCAGAGCCAGGTCTGAGGAAAACGTACCTGTTAGTACACGGATTCATGCATTCAGATCCGTCATAATTAAATTGACGTCTTAAGTAGTTGGGGTGAGGGAGATTCATGTCGTTTTCTAGAAATAACTCATTTCCAGGACAGATATTTGTATGCATTTCTCAGGCAAAATGTTGTTTTAGCTGAATAATAAATCAAATACCATCAATTAAATAGTTTTTTTTTTACTTTGACATGATTAAGGTAGCTCCTTTTTTCAGAGCTAATGATAGGAGATAGTGTTTGTCACCTGGTCAGTCCACAAATGAGTGTGAGGAATCTCAGGTCACGTAACGGGAATCGCCAATTACTTCTCCATCGTGACGAATGCGGCCATTCTATCGATTAGATCTACACACACACACACACACACACACACACACACACACACACACACACACACACACACACACACACACACACACACACACACACACACACACACACACACACACATTTTTCATGCAGTGATCGCAGGAACAAACACCATAAAACTTCATAGTTCTGTTTGGAAGTGTATATATTAAGCATGCTTAGTGAAGACTCAAAGGAGTGGTGTGTGTGAATGGTTTTGCGACAGGTAGGTTTCCTGAACTGGAACTAAATAATCAATCATTGCTGTTGGAAATATTTGTGATACGTCTGCCTGAATACTCAACATTTTTGATTTGAAGCCTGGAAACGTCTGTTGGTTTGCTTTCAATCCAGAGCATAGGTTAATTCCTGATATTCTACCCCGTACCTCAGGGAGGAAATCTATTTATCTTAGGACACTTCGTTGAAATGTGATCAAAGCTACGGACAGGAAAAAAGATGCTGGGTGGCTTGGCAGTAGAACCAAGTCCACCTCCCCAAGAGTCCTATCTTTCCAGAGAGTCCAGATTTCCTTTTCCACCAAAAAGAGATTTAGATATTTCTTCTTAATTTGTCTAGTATTCAGTTAAATCTTCAAAGATGAACTCTTACTGCATATCTGCTGGCCTAAAAAAAAAAAAAAAAGTCCTTTTAATCATCGCAAAAGTGTAAGAGCTCCAACACTGCAAGCCATACTTCCAATGTAGACATATATATAAATCTACAGCAATTAGATCTATCTCTGGCTGCTTTAGAGAGACTGAACAGCCCTCTGCTTGCATTTCCAGTTTGAAATTGATTTCTTGTCAAAGATCAGAGACCTCTTGTCATTCCACTTCCAATCCTCAAATGGTTTCTCTGAGCCTGGTGCCTGTGAGTGGGCAAACAGGGGGAACCTCCACGGATCTTTACCCTGGGCACTCGGGAGCCACCGAGGGGGTAGAGGCGGAAATCAAAGGGACTGGGATCATTCCCCATTGGCGGCCTCCATTGTCTGGCTGATTTGGGATTGGTGGAGAAGGTGGGAAAACCTGCAGGGTGGAGCGTGGGGGTGGATGGAGATCAGGCAAAGAACCCCCCCCCCCCCTCCTCTTTTTCTCCTAATCTTTATCCACCATTAACCCCAGTGCCCCAGTGTGTGGCTGAGATCAGGGCCATTGGTCAATCCCCCATTCACAGCCACCCAGAATATTTTAAAGTTAAGCCCCATCGCTTAACAAAAAAAGTCTTACTCATCAAAGGTTTACTTTCCCTCTCTTCCTTCCTTTCGCTTTCGGTCCCAAGGATCTGCCGCAGCTCTCCAATGCACCCTTCCCTCTACGGTCCGCTGTTTTGTCTCATGCAAGGGGGAAGGGGAGAGAAGTTTTGGAAGTTCCACAAGTTTCCATATTTCAACTTAATGAGGTTTGGGGTCTGATAGTGCCGTGCTGTGAGCAAATTGGAGCAAAAGTGGATTGAGCAATGATGTGCTGCCCTTTGCTGCTCTCGGGGATTATGAGCTGTCCGGTGTTTGAATAGACCCCGGGATTTTCCTTACACTCCTTCCGCAGGGAAAGATCTTTCACACCTGTGATGCTAGTCAGGACGCTCCACATGCAAACCATCACACATTGAAGATATAACGTGGCTGAGATCACCTGCTCCACTTTTAGACGGTCTCTCTTCTTCTATATCGCTTCTCTGCGACTGTCAGGTATTTATTTCCCAGGTCTGATGAGAATAAAAATGACACGGGGACACAGAGCAGAGGATGTGGAGATGCAGGGCAGACGCTGAGGAGTGAAGAAAAGAGATTGCATGGAGAGTGTTTGTCCAGAGTGCACAGTTGCCATGAGAATGGAGCTACAAAGCTGGGGGGGGGGGTGCGACTCGGCTCAGAATGAGTATTGCTGTCAGTCCTTAAGGAGAAGATAAAGAGGCTCAATGAGGCTATTGATCCTCGTGGCTGCCTCTCTTTCTCTCTCTCTATCTTTTATCCAGTTGTTTCTGTCCTCATGCTATTTTCCAGATGTTGAAAAGATACATTCCCATCAGCAAAGTCTGCATACTTTGAGGCGCCTCTTCTAATACTTTGTATATGAGCACCTCATATTAGAAATGACTGATTGAAACTGCTGCACCTTAATTTCCTTAAAAAACGAGCCGGGATCTAGAGTTTCACGTGTTATTCTTTCCCCCCGATATTTAATTGGAGAAAGCTTGGGTGCGGAAGTTGGACTCCGATGGCATCTCTCCAAGAGCCAGAGATTATTGTGAAACCCAACCTGAGGCAGGCATGACATCAGAGCGGCCTGACACCGGTTTGAACTCCTCATTTCAGGTGGGAAGAATTACGAGCTGCTTCACTCGCAGGTGATCGTGTCCAATGAATCGGTCGCACACAGGCGCGCATTCTTCTCCCAAGGTCTAAATGCTGATTGTCTTGACAGATTGAACTCGTGTGTTATCACCAAACTGTCACACAGACTCATTTTTCAACCTGAACACACAGCGCTCCGTTTACGTTAGCCCTTCACAGCCCAGTGTTTTATAGGGATATTGTCATTATCGCATAAACTAAATGTACTCTATTTTAACCCGTCTGATGAGCTCAAATACAGTGCACTTTATCTTACGATGTGAAGGACTATTCAAAGCTGAATTCAGGGTATTTTTTTTAGATATAAGGCTGTACGTTATCCACAGACATTAGCACCTCTGTTGTTTAACTTAGCTTAAATACATTTCTGCGAATATATTTTGGGTTAATATCGGACCTACATTGTTATTTCAAACTTTTAAAAAATGTAAATAAGATTTTCTTTAGTTTCATGTCATTTTTTAAAATGTTTTTTTCCATATCAAGTCTTAATTAGTGTCTAATTGTGACTTTCTTATTGAATTATTTTGAAAACAACCTTTTTTTTTTTATTGTTTAACATTCTTAAAATTCCTTCATAAGATAGTGACTTCCTCCTGTTGCTCCCACTCAATTTTTTTTTCGTAAAAAGTTTCAAATGCACTCGGTCACAGCCACTGAGAAAGCTTTTACTCCAGAGGCAACGAGCCAAGTCCTTTGTTCGTAATGATCACTTGATCGCCGGCTGAAAAGGGATACAGGCGGCGGTGAAATCCTACAAGAGCTCGGAATACTGACTTCCTCACCGCCGAACCACAAGCCCAGACAGTGCAACTGTTACTACCTGGTTGGCAATGGGCAGATGCATCTGTGTGTGTTTTTCCTCACACACACACATACACACACACACACACACACACACACACACACACACACACACACACACAGCATGCTCGATTTGGGTCACCGAGCTGACAGACAGTGGAATGTGAATGTGTGTATATTGACAAACTCTGCTGCACCCTGAATGGGGTTTGTGATTACACCTCATCATCCGTGGTGCATCGGTCCTGTCCCCGGCCACCTCCGCCCTCCCTCCCAGATCTCTCACCTTTCACTCCTTCTCCCCCCCACCCCCACTCCAGTGCCTCATGGGCAATCATGTGGTCACACTACCTGACTCCTCGCTGCTCAAGAGTGCAGTTGACAAAAACAGCCCGAGGCCCGTCATGTGGAAAAGATTCAGTCGGCACACAGCATACATTCTGACCCCCCCCTACCCCCCAAAACCCTACAACTCCACACTTTCTCCCACTGAAGCACCAGGGTGTTTCCTTCTCCTGCTCACCTGTGAAGGGAAGTAGCACGGCGTTCCTCTTTGTGGCCGTTTCATACAGCCAACATGTGCACACACAAGCGTGTAGGGGTGAGTGTGTGTGTTTTTGTGTGTGCTTTCGTCAACCCCCCCCCCCCCCCCACACACACACACTCTCAGGCAGTTTCTCTTTGTCAGTTGCTCTCCTCATGTCATGTAACATAAAGCTGGCAGTCAGTGAGAGCTCTCAGCTGTCAGTCAGCCCGGTGGTCCTGGCCTGTCGAGCTGCTCACCTGTGTTTATTGGACAAGACCAGCTTCTCTCTACACAGGGAGAGCACCTTGTCCACCCCCCCCACCCCACACACTTTTTTCTTTCCCTCTCCAAACCTTTCTCCCTTACTTTGTTTGTGTCCATTTCTATCACTCCCTTTGTCTATCTACCTCACTCTTTCTCCCCATCTCTCAACACAATTGTATTTATCTCCAAATACATTTTTTATTCCAGCACCACCTTCCCTGCCAGTTCTTCTCCACGCTGTCCTGTACAGTTTATTTTCTCTGGCTTTCTTCCCTGCTTCTCCTCTTTTCTGCTATCCCCGCTGTCCGTTTTTATTTGGTTTTATTTCGGGACCTCTTTGTCAGTCGTCCAGTTGAAAGCCACGACGTCTCTTCGGCGGCGGCGGTGTTCATCTCTTCTCTGCACCTGGCTGAGCACACACCGCCGCGAGACCACTGATTGAAACTTGTGTCTCAAAGTTGCTAATGTTCACTGAAGCATTATATTGTAGATAAAGTAAATAAACTAGGGTACCATGGGAGAAATCTCTGGAATAGACTGCGGTGATAGGTCATATAACACACACACACACACACACACACACACACACACACACACACACACACACACACACACACACACACACACACACACACACATAGGCAGCCTTTCTTTCATCACATACACACATAAACAGGCGCACATACATCAGGTGAAGGTATTTTCTATGGCTCAGGAATTTAATGTTTTTTGAGGAGCTCTCTAGAAATGTAGTTGGATTCAGGAGTTCTTATACGTCAGTCCATACGGTTAAAACTTTATAACGCAATGTCAGTGACTTCTTTTGCTTGGTAGCCATACTCAACCAGATAGCTTTCACAGATTTCCAGGAAGTCTTCTAATTTGAACTTCTTCTGTCCACGCCTCTTTCCCCCTTTGCACTTCTTTCTTTTCAGAAGTTCTTTCAACCCAATCCATTTCAAATGATTTTGGTGGAAAGATTCATTAGCTAGAGTTAGTATGCATATTTTCTTAAATGCGATGGCTGACTCTTTGTGGCTCCCGGGGTTTTTAAAGCGGGGTCCGCTGAATGATCCCTCAGGTTAGAGTACTAGCGAAGCAGCAAAAGCCACACATCGACAGAACCCCGGTATTATACAAAACTCCCTTGTGTTCGTCTGTGCTTCCATTCTGCGGCGTAAAGTGGTATAGGTGACATGGTAATACATTTGCATTGTGCCCAGTGATAAATACTCTACCAGGTCTTACTCACTCCGCTGCCTCCGAATGTGTCCGGACAGCGCCTGCATTGTCAAAGGCGCGGGGGTCATTCAAAACTCACTCTCCCTCCTTGCCGCCTTTTGTCAAATATTTCTGTGCGGGTGATAGTTTTCTCATTTATTTAGTGAATAGTCGGCGGGCGAAAGAAGAAAGAGAGTTTTTACATTATGGAAATGATGGAATGGGTTATAATCTCCCACATATTCATCACGGCAGACATTGGACCCTCGTGATACCGTCCTCCATTTGGCCATTGTTCCGGTTCCCTTTTCCGCGTACTGTTCCCCTCAATGGGCAAAGCAGGCTTTAATCCTGTCCCTCTTTGGAATGACAATGTTTACGAGCTATCATTCAATAAGGAGCCAGGAGCCTGACACACATCTCTGTCAGTAAAATGCTTCGGGAATGTGTGCTACAAAAGAAAGGTATTGTTAGCTTCTGAGGATGGGATGGAAGGATCGGATAGTTTCCTTTTTTCGTAACCACGTTTTACTTTTCCTAAACCTTTTCTGGAACGTGTACATTACAGTAAAAAAAAAATAAGCCCTGATCAAGCCTTTGGATTTTGCCTCTCTACACAACAACACACGGACTTGGCAATGTTGGGTAATTATTGCCTGTAAGTAGGGATTAGGGTTGTGGATGTTGACAGTGAATTGGCTCTCAGCGCGAGTGTTTAACACACCTTTGTGTGGATCAGACACATTCTTGCAAAGAGTGAAGGTTTCTGTACATAACCACCCCCCTTCCCCCCTCCCTTCACATCACCCTTGTCACGTCTTTAGAGTTACCCAATAAACAGCGGCTTATTTTTCTCACTCTCTTGTGAAAGGATATTGAGCGAGCTAATGAGATTTCTAAATATAAAGACAAAAAGAAAAATCCATGAAAGCGAAGATGTTTGTCTGGCTTTATTTTCGTCCGTTTCCTTTGCTCCCTGCAAATTGTTTTCCCTTCAAAGTCTTGACAGCGTTAGGGATTAGTGCCATAGCTGCTACCAATCATTAGTGTGTTTTCATCATTGTGCCATACCGCAACCAACACCACCACCCCACCCCCCCCCCCAGCCTTACCTCCTGCGTGTGTCTCCTGCCTTCGTGCCAACCAGAAATGAAAAACAATCGTAGCGACCTCCAGCGACCCCTCCTGACGCGCCGACAGTTAAATGGTTTGTAAGACGTTTAATTAGCAAATGGTATAATCGTAATTCATCTCATCATTAGATGTATGATATTAAGTGAATTGCCTCCCATGGGGCCCCGTGTTTCACAGATCAATAGATTTAGATGGAGCTTGAAGGAGGGGGGGGGGGGGCAGTTAAAACACTCCTGAGTCCCCTTTCTATGAACACATGCATTGTTTGTGTGATGCACCATGGTGACGTTCGCTCATTTATTTATGCAATTAGCTTTTTATATAGGTTTAATTATGCAAATCTATAAATCTGCACGAAGCAACGGCCGTATGTGACTTTTTTAAAATGGATTTCCAGCTCCTGGGTTTATTTTGACGGTGAAAGGACATAAAACAAAAGACAAGGTTATGGCACCGCACACTCCTCATCGGCAGAGTGCTTGCGTTTGCACTCGGGGACACTTTGTTGGTATCGAGCATTGTTTGAAGGCATTGTGGAGATTGCTAATGTGGCGTGTACACCTCTGAGGCTCAGTAGCCTGCAGCTTGATATCGCCTGTATTCCCAATGTGAATATGGCTGAGTGGTGATCGGGGACTTGCTGCACCACAAGCTGCTATTCACTGCAGCCGGCACCACTAGCCTGAGTTAATTGTCCATTATCTGCTATTATCTAAGCTCTACCCCTCTCCGTCTCTTTTATTCCAGCCGTCCCCACCAGTTTCACTCCCCCAATATGCTCTATCCTCTGCTTCTACTTTTTTTTTTTTTTTTAAAGCTACTCTAGCAACCTCATACCAGTGTAAAAAGCCAAGTCCTGGCAACTGCGTTCAAATAGTAATAATGATTCCCTTTGTTCCTGAGGTAGCTCAAACAGGATTGTGAACATGAAGTCAGCAAAGCATAATGTTCATTTCTTGTCTTACCATCTCCCTGCTTGAGTGGGAGGTGCTCTTATGTCAAATATTCCCATCCAGAGTATTTTCTTGAAAATTATGCAGATGTACAGAATACATTTGAATTCCATTTTTTCATACGGTGTTTTACATGATAACAGTGATATGTTTGACAAGAAATAAATCTGATTTTGCATGAATAAATACTATTAATTGAAGTTTACACAGAAAAAAAACTCTCTCCTTTTTTAATTTGAAAGGTGATAGATCTATCTGCCGAGGTGTTTGAAGAGTCCTCAGAAATTTCACTTGATGGCACTGTTTTCCTTTTTGCTCCCGCTGAAGCAACAGGGCATGTATTATGTATGCCAGGCACAATGTGAAAAGCCGGAGCTGTGCCACAGATATGTGCGTCTTTCTTTCTCTTCCTGTCCCCGGGCACCGAGGAACACCGACAAACAATAAGATCACACACTATACTATTTTTAAAAATCATTACAATTCACATAAAATGGTTGAAAAGCAACCTGTAGTTTATTAATGTAGTTTGTATTTTGGAATATTTTCATTTTTTTGTCTGCTTTCTTTCCTTTAAAATAGTTGAGGGGTTTCATTCTGCACGAAAAATATACTGTATCATTTAATGTAAATTTCAACAACATAAAAAGAACAAAAATCTGTGACAATTCAGCAGTTTAAATTAATTAAAAAGGCACCCCTCCTGTGCTGCCAGGCGATGCTTTTTAATAATTACATCAACAAGATGATACAAACTATAAAGCCTGGAGTGTTTCTGCGGTTCATTTCAATCTCACACCTTCCTCTCGACTACCACTTCATATAGTAAGATCTTCACCTGCAATTACTCTCCAGAAAGTACACCCCACCCCTCTCCCCACACACACACACACACACACACACACACACACACACACACACACACACTTTCTCATTCATGCATTTTAAAGGGCTTACATTTTTAGCCGCGTTATAGTTTGGAAATAAACACAAAGTCAAATTCAGATGAAAGGGGAAAAATGGTTGCCCTTTGTCCATTACTCTCCCTGCTGTCTAATGGGGAGGGGGGTGAACAGAGTCCAAATAGAGGTTGGATGGATGGTTTGGGGGTGTGTAGGGCGGTGGGGGTCAAGATCATATTAAGTGCTCACAAAGCAAATGGCTCAGCATTAGGAGGTCTGGTGGCCCTGCCTCCTGAGCGGCCTTTAAAGACGCCCATACATCACGGTGAAAAATAACCTGCGCGCGTCATAAATAAAGGTGTGCCACGTGTAATTGAAGCTCGTGCATGGGGGAGCGCGGCTGGAGATGAGAAATGGAAATCTGTGTACTGGTAAATAGATAATCACACAAAAGTAATTGAGGTTTTCAAACCCCAATCTAGTCTGCCAGCATGAGCTCGTTTGCATGTTAATCACGTCGGTGATTTCCCCTCATCACAGGGAAGTCCGCACACACTTCCATAACCGGCTTTTAATTGCATTTAAAATGTCACAGAGGTGGAACACATGTAATTTAGCCAGAACAGAACTGTGTCCAAATTAATGGGTACTACTGAGACGCTCCATTGGACAGGGTTAGAAATGAGAGAGGCTGTCCATTGTTTGGGTCTTTATTAGAGAGTCTTCCATTGATAACATCTCCTTTTTTGAAGTGTATATCAAGACTTCAAAATTAAATCTGACAGGCATTTTGTGAACGATTCAACACTACATTGTAGATGCCAACTTCTTGCAAATAAGCCCAAATGGATGGACATCAAAGGACGAGACCACAAAGCCAAAGTGTTGGGGTTTTTTAAGCGGGAGAAAGAAAGGGAGGAATGGTTTACTTTTCTTTCATCACCAGGTGTTCTTTGGCGTATAAATTACCAAGATGATGTTTCCATAAAACTGCTTAGAGCACTCCAGAGAGGGGAAACCTGCAAAACAGACCTATTTAATTTTTCATTGAGGTGGACCATCAGGAGCAATAAGCCAATATTCCTCTTCCCCCTTTTTCCAGATGCCGTCTACACCACTGTATCTCACCAAAACCCTAGCCCCTCTTACTTTTTTCTTTTCAAAAAAAGTTCTGCCGAGACCTACATGAAAGGGAGGAACTGTTGAAATGTTAATTTTACCATCTGCTGTCGAGGCCTGCTACCTTTTTTTTTTTGTGTGTGCATTTTTTTCCCCATGCCTTCTTTAATTCCCAGTAGTTCTGTTCTGTTTCATGAATGTGCTGCTATTTTGGCTGTTTGAAGTCATGGGGTCTTTGGGAGCATGGCTTTGACTGGCTGGAAAATACAATGCCACATGGTGGATGGTGGAGACTGTCCATTAGCTTCCTGTTTAAAGCCAGTCCCTCCTGGTAACCCCACTTCTTATACCAGTCCCAAGGCTCCAGTTACGCTCCCATGCCCACCTCCAGTCCACAGTCTGTCAGTCTCTGCTGCTTACTCGGACTTGCCCTTGCTCTCTCTGCTTCCTGAGTGCGCCCGTCTTTGGGGACCTATTTAGTCTGTTTATCTTAATGCTGAGGATTTTAATCACTCGTTTACAAGACCCCTAGCACCTTTAGCTAATCAAAGTCTTCTCCCCCCCCTTTCAGCACACATTATTGCTCGATTTCCAGTAAGCTCAATAAATCCCAACAAATCCCAGAAAGAAATGAAATTCTCGTGTTTCTCCCGTCTTTTCCTGTCTTCTCATCACAAAAGTTGACACTTTTAAAAAGTATATCGCCAAGTTTGCTGTGAAATTTTTGCCAAATGGATAGATTCCATTGTGAGATTTGATAGTTGGCAATTAGGGTGAGACATCCTGTGTGCAGAGTTGCTTAGCATTTTCCTTGGCCGGGACCTGATTGTTTAGTCTGCTCTCATTGTGAGCTGTTTCTGAGCTGCAGTTGACGGTTGTTTGCAGAGCGCTGGGGGAAAATGTGAGAGGGGCCAGTGCCTTTCTCTATTTATTTATTTTCCCCGTCCTTGGAGCTGGAATCTGATTTGTGTTCATGTTTCTCTATTCTCTCTGAGCGGTTTTTAAGTGTGGCTGCTGAAATCTAGACTCTGTATGACCTCACTGCGCGGCCTGTGTTTCATTAATGACCAGCCCTGTGGTTTGGGGAGAGGAATATTTTTCATATGACACCGCCTTGCATTAGCGCGCAGCGGCAGCTGCACAACCACAAAACCATCCAATTTTGTGGCTTTGAAAGGTGTGAAAAGTTCAGCTCCCTATAGCAAGCATTGCATTTATAATTACAGTCAGTGTATGCAAGAGCGTATGTGTGTCAAGGAGCGGAACTACTGAAGGCTTGTAAAAGAAACAAAAAAAAAGGTCACCTGCTAATGAAACATTTGTCTTTCATTCTTTTTGGCAACTCGTGAAGTAAATAATGGAGACATATTTCAGAGTGAGACGTTTACACTTTACAGATTCGACATGCTGCGCCTAAGAGAAGCCACCTAAAATAACAAGCAGGAACCCAAAGTGGAGTAGGTAGCATTTTGACAGCTTGATTCATTTGTAATAAATATTTCTTTTCAGGACCCTTACAGCCACTAATAGAAGCAGCTCTTTTTAAGTTTTTTCCTTAGTGCCACATCTGGCATACGAGGTATTTCTCCGCAGATTGATTGATTTCCCAGGCTTTGTTGGAAGCGACTCACGCGAGCCACACAGCAATTGACTAAGAAGCATGCAACAATTCACAGACACACGTAGCAAGCCTCTGCACCCCTCCCCTTCAAGAAAAAAAGCCCAGACACTAGACTACTGTAGCTCTGGTTTGTACCTTGCAGGATATTGAATATCCAAAAGGAAACCTTAGATTTGTCCCGTCCGAAAACAAAGAGCCGTTGTGCTGCCGCCCTCCTCCTTCCCTCTGCCTCTCATCACAACGCAACAAACTTTTTGGAATACACAAGATAGCATGTATATATATTATTTTAAGATAACACCAAGCCATTCTTCATGGTGCACTCCCAAAGTCCTGGCAGCATTAAGTGTTGTGTTGTCAGCTTGAAGGCAGGAGGTGGAACAGGGAGAGATTGAGGTTAGTCACAGAGGCTGAGGGAGAGTGAACAAAGGAGAAGATTACCTAATAGTCCTGCTATGTATTTGAAGTGGAGCCTGCTGTTTGTTTGGGGAGGTTCGGAGCTGGATGTGCAGGGAGATGTCTCACAGGCAGCTGATGGGTACTTTTAAGCTGTCAGAAACATCCCCTTTGCCATTTGTCTTCCTGAGGAGACGGCAACAGACTCCGACAGGGGGCAAAAGGCAGTACAGAGAGAAAGTTAATGATGTTTCCCAAGTTTGCAAAGTATTGAAAACATTGCCTCCAAGTATAATTGGGTGACTTTGTGTAAATTAAAAGTCAGCCATGATGAAAGCTTGACAAGTGTTTTTAAGCCGCGGATGCACGCTCCACAAACTGTTTTCGGGGCCTCGTCTCTAATGAGTCTGCTCCCTACTTGTGTGTGTTTGTACACAACAGTCTCACAGGTTGTCACGGAGAGTAAAGTTCCACATTTTGTTCACAGAAACAGATTCCTAAACATCATCAACCCGGTGTGAACTACTTAATTACATGCCAAGACTGCGTCACAAAATTGAAACGGGGGTTCTTGTGTGCATCTGCGAGTCCTTTACTTAATTAATTGTATCCTTTTTGTAGATTAACCCTCATTAAAGAACACATTAAAACAAAGTGCGGGGAAAACATTTCTCGCTAAAAGGTTTGCGATCCATTCAGAATCCTGTTCAGTTATCGATTTTTCAATACACTTTTGGATTTCTTAAAACCATTTTTTACTAATAGTATGACCGAGGTCACTCTGTTGATGCATGGTGTTCTGAATATAATTTTTTTTATTACACAAATTGCAGTGATTTCAAGCAACAATTACAACTTCTCTGAAATCCCAACCAGCCCTTTTCTCTGCTTTCGTAAATTGTACATCTATTCCTGTTTTCAAAGTCATCAGCGATTGCTTTTTTGCCACTCAGAGTACTGAACATAGACAGCTTTTAAAGGCAGTGAGTAGGTATGATAAGTGGCTCAATCCTTGTACCAAAGCATTTTTACTGAAGGTTTAATAGCTCCTGTATAATGACTTATAATGTATTCTCTCCAATTGCAAATTTCCTCTAATACAGCCCTTCTGCGGCAGCAAAAAAGTCCATCTGAATATTATTGTGACCTGCTTTTTAAGAATACAAATCAATGGCATGATTTTAAAGTAGTTAGATTCATACTTTAGTTGTACATTTCCCCCAATGCCAAATGGAACGGGTGCTTGTACAACTGGAATAGCTAAGCAATTTCAAGTAGTGACATCATGGTCAGCTCCGAGTCAAGCGAATGTTTTAGTGTAAAATACAAGCGTTCATCGGAACATTTCTGCCTAGTTTAAACTCATTTAAAAGCAGTGGGCTTATGAATCATCTTGCTGTTCCCATTTAATGGAACATACCTTTCAATGACAGCGTGTACCGGCACATCATCATAGTGAAACTTCCAAAGTTCCGCTTAACTTGTTGCCGAAATAGTTTCTCGTTTTCAAGAAAATTGCAGTCTCGAGAAGTGTATCGGGAAATCTTCCCCGAAGGTAGAAATTGCCACTTGCATACTTGTCTTTGACCAAAGTAAAGCCTTCTCCCACTCCACGGGAACATGCGCTGTTTAGGAAGATATAAAGGAGTAATTTTATTACTCGGTACATCTCCCCCTCAGAAGCTATTTCATTTCTCCTTTCCAGCCTCCACAGAAGCCTTTTATTTGATCTCATAGTCCAGAGTATGACTGCCTCAAACCAGCCGGACTCCGTTTATTTTCATTTGGAAAACACATTTAGTGTTGGAGGGGTGGCATTGGCTGGAAGTGGAGAGCAAGGGGGTTCGGATTTGTGAGGGACTGAGGAGAGTCTCTCGATCACATGCTTATGTCCTCCTGCAGGGATCCGTCCACTGTGCCTGATTGTTGGGAGCCAAACTTTCTATTTCATTCTCCCAATTGGACTTCCTTCAGCGTTATCAAGAAAAATCGTTCAAATATATTCTCCTCTAGTCCTCCCCAACGACCGTTAGCTTTGCATCCATACAGTGACATTGATACAGCTGGAGGCCCTTTACTCAGCGCTTTGAAACTGCAGATCATTGGAAAAGTGTGCCCTTTATTAGGCAGCCCACTTAGGCAGCCCAGATGTAGCTGGTCATTTGAGAGGGAGACGTCCTCATAAACTCGGAGACATTAGAGCGGGCACAACAACCGACTTTAGAGGCACCCGTTTTCTTAAACTTCACATCTTTTGGCTATTTACCAAATCCTGAAGCAGTGCAGCTGTGTGGAGAAGCCCAAACTGTATAACAGTCCAACAATCCCTAAAAATATTTCCCCTCTCCTATTTATCAGTGTCTCTGGCTGAGCCTCCTGCATCTATATCCTCTCCAGCCTGTTTCTGGTGACAGCGCAATGAAAACATTTTTGTGAAAAGTGTCGTTTCAGTCCTTCGGAAGTCCCGCTCACCTAAATAGTTCCTTCTCTAGGTCTTGTCTGTCTCTGTTTTTCTTCTTTTTTTTATTTTAGTGTGGGCGGGGTGTCGGGGGGGGATATCGTAGCCTCCACTGGGCTCAGTTCCATACGATGAATTACCTCCAGATGTAATTCCTATCCCCCGCTTTTTGCCCTCAAATTAGTGGCTAGTAAAAATTAGGTTTGAATTAGCCGCGGTGTGGAGAATAGAAGAGTTTGAAATTTCCATATAATGAGTTTATTATTCTTTGCTGGAATGCCGTTTTCCTGAATTAATTTGATCAGGGTGGGTTTTAGGTGTTATTGGTGTCGAGTTGAGTGGTGATTTTAGTCATGAATGGATAGCCTCTGTGTCAGCACAAAGTCAGACGGCCGGGGTAATCGGAGGACTCCAAAGTCCAGAACGCTCCACGCCTCAGTAGCTCCTGGAGAGGATTCACAAACTTTCTCCATTATCTAACTCATGCTCAGTGTTTGATTTCTCATCCCGCATGGAAGTATTTTTCTTTGCCACTTCCGAATGCATCGACAGGACTCCTTGGACCTTTAAGATAGTGGTTGTTGCATAGCATACACAGGTGTTGTCCTCCTTTTACTGCCAATGGAGCTTGTCGCGCTGCCATTCATCTGTGTAGTCATGGTTCTGGGAATGATAATGTGTTTGGCCGAGCTGTGTGATCCTCAGATACTACAGATCACTGTCATAAATGGGTTTCAGGATTCATGAGAAGCGACTATTGTATCTCTATTTTCTTAGCTGTTCCTTTATCGTGATGACATCTCAGTAGCCAGGAACATTAAAAAACAACAACCCAGTAGCATGTACTTTTCTCTGAGAAGGAATCTAATTTCAACTGCAACCGCCTTTACTATATGATAATATCTACTGCTTTGAAAAAAGGGAAGTCGTCTGCCATGCTCTGCTCTTTCATCTAATTCCAATCTGCTGTATAACAGGTAAACTGCTGTGAGCTGCTCTTGCTTGTTTAAATTTACCCAGCTCAGCCGAGCCTTTGATTTCAGCAACTCGTTTAATTCAAATACGCTTTTGAAGAAAATCTTTTTTTTTTTGAGGAAGGGGGATGGGGGGTGGGCATTGGTGGCAGCTGTGGTGGTGGGAAAATAAGAGGAGGCACATGAGGACCAATTTAACCTGGAGTGTCTGTCGCTAGTCTACCAGCGCCTTCGTTTCGAGAGGCCCGGTCAGCTTGAACTGTCTGACTTCTGTCATTTCGATCTCTTTTTTATTTCTCTGCTGTAATGTATACTTTAATTCCCGCCCGCCTGCTGTCTGTGTGTCGCAGCGGCGTCTGCAGAAGCAGCTGGAGGGGAGGTGCAGGTATCATTAAGCCTTGGAGAGGCACCAGTGGAACGCTGCTGAGTGCTATACGTGGCTCCTCGCAGCGCGTGTTGATATTTCTGGGCCCAGTAAATGTACAGCCTGGTTTATTTTCAATAGGAACCCGAGGCTTGGCCAGAGAGTATTCCCACCCCACACCCCCGGCTGCTTACTCGGGCTGTTGATATTGAGTCAAGCAAACACTCTCTCAGGGATGTCCTGTTGGGCATTGGGCCAAAGTCGCAAATGGAAGTCACATGTGGGGATTCAGAGGAAGGCAACGAGGCCTCAGTTCACACCCATCACCACTACTTCTCTTTTTCCCTTGCATACCTTTTTTTTCTTATATAAATAATAATTATTTTGTCGGCCAAATCACCAAGCCTTAGTCTTATTCACTGATTTAGAAATGGTATACTCCCTGCAATTTCCCAACAACAAACAGCACAGTATTTATTGTGATTGCAGTAATCAGGCCCCTCTCTACCTTTATTCCCTGCTCTCATTTCTCTGTAGTGAAATACATATGCAAATATATTTGGACACTGTCATTATCAGCCACTTAATAGGCATTTCATTAGGGATTTTCTGAATGCTCGGTGCAAGGCAAGTTGCCATGGATACCCTGGTGCTTAAGTACAGTATATTAAAATGGCGCTGCCTTCCAACCACTTATATAATCACCGGTCCGTAATGGCCTCTGCTCTCTGGCCATAAGCAACCTATGGTGTGATCAACATTGGCCGGGACTATAAAAAAAAAACCCTACCCCGTCATTATGCTTCATATTTACTTATTTGTAGGCAGGACTGAGTGGCTCATGAATTGTGCTTGTGGAACATTTGTGTGAAAGGTAATGAATGGTGCTCTATTTCACGTGTGTGCTCTTTGGTGATCACTGTGTGGGAGTTGTGAGCATATTTTAACAGACAGTAAAATCACTTCATTTTGTCTGACAAGCTCTTAAATATTAGAATGGAGGAGGGAGGAGGGAATTCAAATGGATAACCCACCCCCCAATGCAAAGTGAACATCATTGAGGCTCCTGGCACTTCAATAAATACAACAGTCAGAGTCTCCCTGCACCAGTCTTTTGTCCACTTGTGTGTTTTCAAAAGTGAATAGAGGCTTTTATTTAAGCTAACAAGTTTTTCTTTCCCGGAAATCACTCCTTCCTTTCATCAGTGTGCCTGTTTTAACTTAGTGGTTGGTAAAGGGTTAACAGGCAGTCACATGGCTGAAGGCTGCTTGTGACTGACAAACCTCATGGCAGTGCGTGCACTTTGTGGTGTGTTGGTGTCAAAAATGACGAGGGGAAACGCGCCGTGATGGGAGCTTGACTTTGTCTCACAGCTCAGAGGCGATGCACTTCACGGGGGCTTTAATTGAAAATGAATAGTTAGTGTTGGTGTGCGTGTGAACTGTGGAAACGATAGCAGCGCCGGGAGTCGGAGAAGCAACGACTGCCGCCATCGTTGTGGTGGCAGTCGTTGCACTGCATCGCAGTTCTCCGCTCCCACCACCCCACTTATGCTGCTGCCAGTGTTGGTAACCAGCTGCTGCCACCCTCACCCCCTCCCCACTACACATGTCTATCTCTCTCCCCCCTTTCCTTTCTCTTCACTGTTCTGCTGCCTCCACATCAGGACGCTGGTGGGCCTGTTCGTCTCCGTTGACCTTGGCAGCGAAAAAACACTGGGAAGAAGAGACGTGGGGAATAAACACCTGAAGGGAGGGGGCACACAATTGTCATAGATGTGTAGAAACAGGCATAGCGTTTCCCCTAGTGAAGAGAGTGTTTCGAAGGCCAGGGGCCTCTTGTTTGTCTTTTTCCACCGAGGCACTCTGAGTAGTTTATTAAAGGGGCTGAAGGAGCTTTCTAGCCTGGAGCCTTTAACGCTGAAAGAGAAATGGGAGAAATTACTGGCATAATGTGGATGCTTAGAGCAATTAACAGCAGTTGTTTAATGTTAGCCCCCGCTGCCTCTCTCTGTCGCTGTTATTTTTTTTCCTCTCCTGCTTGCTTTTGCACTCTTGTCATCCCCCTTTCTCTTTTTCTCTCGCTTGCTTCAACTCCCATTCTCTGGCTCTGCCATGATTGTTTAGTGTTTACCCTCCCTGCCTCAGAGCTCACAGAGCTGACACTAATGAAAATGCTACATCTTTTGCTCTGTGTTGGTCTCTGAATAATGATATCATATGGCTGAAATATGCTCCAGCGGAGCCCGGGAGATAACGTGCCGCTCAGAGCCTGTTAAATCATGCCAGTGCACCGCTCAGAGCTGCGAGTTCAAGTGGTCTTTACACCACGTTAGGGGCTGCATCTTTTCCTAAATAAATCTGTCATAGTTGCCCCGGGTACCTCTGCGTTAAAACATAAAGTTCCTGCACTCTCAGTAACCTCGTGCACGTGTGAGTGTACAACTATGAATTTAATTTAGGAGTTTCCAAATTTAGATGCATGTCTGTTTTTGAGTCCACAAACAAATTGAAGCAGATGGAAAAAAAACAACAAAAAAACATTTTTTTAAATAAAAAAAAATCCCCTGCTGGGTTGGATCTCTCAGGCCCATGTGGCAGAGCGAGCTGGTGGCAGATGGACTGGCTTTCTGCATCTGCTGTGTGCAGACTGGGGGCTTTGTACTCCCCTCTCCTGGGGAAGACCGGGCCTTTCTTCTTGCCAGTAGATTCCTGTCTGTTGGAGCGACTAAGAAAAACATCTGTGGCATGCAAGGGAGAGAGAGAGGGAGGAGGAAAGGAGAAAGAGGGAGACAGCGAGAAAAAGAGATGAGGGAGTACAAAAAAAAAATGACAAAAGGATTGGCAAACACCATTAGCCCTACATTTTCCAGCTCATTGCCTGGTGTGCATTGTTTACAGTGGGGGAAACATGTTGATCCATCACATTCAGCACATCTGAGCCCGGCCCGGCTTAATCCAGCTCGCTCCGGCTCTCGTCGGCTTCCTCTGTAGCAGGCGGCGGTTTCTGCGGTCCCAGTCAGAGATACTGTACTAACGCATTAGGAGAGACTTGTTGGAATAACCGAATCCTCATGTGAGACATCTGTCCGGACACGTTCGCCTGTTATCAAGTGGTAAACCCCGCTTTTTAAAGAATGAGGGGCAGGAAGCTGGGAGATGTTTGTCAGCTTGTGTGTTCTTGTTTATTTAATGAGGAAAGAAAAACCGGAGTCTTCATTGTGTTCAGAATTCTCTTTTAAGTGGTTTCGGAGAACTACTGGAGAAGCATCTGTAAGAAAAAGTGAGGGAGCATTCGGCATGGTGAGGTCTCCCCAGTTCTGAACCTTTGTGTTCTCCCTCCCCTCTCAGATTCCTCTACAAAACGCCTCTTCTGAACCCCCCTCACACACACACACACACACACACACACACACACACACACACACACACACACGCAGTTACACCCCCCTCACCATTCCTTTGCCAACTCTCGCCACCCTCCGCCCCCTCCTCTCTTCTCCTCTCCCGCGACCAGCCCCCTACCCCACCGATCAAGCCACTGGTTTTGTGTACTATTGGTCCTCAGGCGTCAAAACAATCCGGTGGGGCTGCCTGACTTGTTTTAATTAGGCAGCGCTCAACTGTCTCTCAGACTTGACCAGGCAGAGGTGCTCTCCCCTCGACTGTAAATACGGCTGTAAATACTTCTCTGCTGACACTCAGCTTAGTTTCTCCTTACCTTTTTTTTCCCTCCATCTGAGTGGCATTTCCCCCCCCTCGAAAATGCATCCCGGCTTCTGAGAATACTTCTTCAAATGCTTCTTACCGGGGAGAGTGGATTTCTCACTCGTTGTTTTAAAGGTAGGTTCCTTTTAACTGTCCCTCTCTCCCCCTCCACCGGTTCTGAATTTGTTTGGTACTCGTGTAGTGTTGCTCTGTAATGCATATATGTGATGTGGCTAATTGTTTTTAAGAGCCCTATACGCTCTCTGCCGGAGAGCGGCACCGAGGCTACCGATTCAGCCCTTCACTAATCCCATTCAGACCTCTACACACACACACACACACACACACACACACACACACACACACACACACACACACACACACACACACACACACACACACACACACACACACACACACACACACACACACACAATCAGAGAAGAAAAGAAAAGCAGTGAACTGTGCCCGTAGAAAAGCCTCACACACATACCTTTTTTTTACCTCTCGGAAGCGGCGTCCTCCAGCCCTTTTTCTGTCTCCATTCCCTTCAGCGACGCCGGGCGCATAGAGAGGAGCAGAGTAGGGAGCCGGTCGGGCAGGGTGTGTGTGTGTGTGTGTGTGCGCGTGCGCGTGTGTGTGCACGCGTGCGCGAGAGAGAGAGAGAGTGTTCAGGGGAGCAGATGTGCGCTCAGAGCGAGATCCGCGCGAGGTGCGTGGTGAGTCGCAGCCGAGAGCCGGCGAGCGTCCTGCAAGCAGGCACAGCACTCTCCGTGTGAAGATCCCCCTCACACACACACACACACTCTCACTCACACACAGGACCCACCCACACACGCTGCCTACACACACAGTTTCTCCTACACATTTGCACCAAAATGCACAGCAAAAAATCTTTTAACTTGCAAGAAGTAATTTACATTAAAAAAAAAATCTAATCTGAACACTTAAATTAAAACAAAGCTAAACGGAGATCTAGCTGATAATTGCCTTGTCTCTTATTCCTAATAAAACAGAAATGATAAGCAGTTTTGTTTTTTCCAGTGATATATTTCATCAGCGCAGACATAAGAAATGATGGTCTAATTATTTCCATCGTAGAGAGAGAAGGAAGCCACCGTCATAAATTTCCATTTTGTACTCTACTATCCCCCCCTTCCATCCACACACACACATACACACTCACACACACACTCTCCCTCCGCTGTCCCCTCTCACACTCTTTCCCCTTCATTCCCCCAACTCGAGCCTCTGCTATCGGGCCTGCTTGTCCGACCCGCACAGGGGGCCCCGGTCGGTAATTGCCCCGGTGACAACTGGAAATGATAGAATAATTGTCAGGAGAGGCGTCTGGGCTTTCTTTTTTTTAATGGGGGCGAGGGTGATTTAAGTATGCATGAATGGCAAGGTGGTGGTGGCGGCGGTGGCTTGAGAGGCAGAGGAGAGGAGAGAGAGAGGGAGTGGGGGGGGGGGTGGACTGGGGCGGGGGCTGGCGGTGTGTGTGTGTGGGGGGGGGAATGGCTTGTTTATGATGCCATCCCCCATAAACACAGGCTGAAGTGATGACACAGATAGTGTTGCCTCTCCACGGGGTGACACCAGTCGACTTACTGCTACACACCCTCGGCAGTGGCAGAGGCGAGTTCTCTGTTCTTTGGTCAAGCTCTCTGGCACTCCTCACCTTCAGGTAAAAAAAAAAAGAAAGTCAGGCAGACTGTCAATCCATCCATCACCCCTCCATCCATCCTGTGTCGTGCGCTGGCTGTGTTTAACGGTTGTGTTTTATTGCCGGGCTGCGTCTCCTTGCTTCCCCGCTGCTCGTCCCAATGTGTACCCGTGCAGCCTCCCGTCTGCGGGCTCTGTTAATCTGCTGCTTAATTAGTGCTGATGAATGGCTCAGTGTGTGTGTGTGTGTGTGTGTGTGGGTGTGTGCGCGTACAAGTGAGTGTGTGCACCGGTGGCTTTGTGCGTGTCCGTATTAAGCATGTGAACTCACTCAGTGGGTTAATTCCTGCTCTCTTTTCTTCTTCTTTTTTTTACTGTTGTTTTTCCAGATGTTGCTTGCTAAGCTAATCATTGATCGTTAGAAATCAAGAGGATAAAAGGGCACCGCCACTGTATAACCTTTCCTGAGCTAATAGCAATCAAATATTAATCAGGTGTGTTTTGGGATGCTTTTTCTAGAGTTTGACTTTGTTTGTTTTTCGCACCATCTTTCGGTGTGGGAGCAGATGTTTAGTTTGAAGAGGAGAGAGGTCACAAGAGTGATAATCGGAGAGGACTAATTATCTTTATCAAAGGCGAGTTGGATCATTTGTTTACTTAAATATTGATGAGGGTGAGCAAGGCATGGTATTGGGCTATTGTGGGCATATTATTAACATTTCATAGGGCTTTGTGCAGGAATGCGAAAGGGACTCCTCTTCATAATTTAATACCCTAATGCATAATGAGCTATGTGATTAGCTCACATGGAGAATTGGCCAAACTCCATTTTGAAGGCAGATAATTTACATTGTTCTCCAGAGTCTGGCATATAATAGCTTCTTTAGCGCAATAAAATTAAATGCTACACATTTTATATTTCAGCTTACAAATCCCCCTGGCAATATTCAGTTTTCCCCCTTCTCTTCTTTCCACGGATGTCTTATTTTATTCCAAAGACAAAAATTGAAATGAAATAGTTTAACTAAAAACACATGTTTACCTTGCATGTTTTATTTAGAATGCACACTGGCCAATTAACACTGTTCATTAGCAGAGCCGCGCTATTTGTTTTGAAAGTTTAACCAATCACTTTGTTATGCTAATTGTGATGTAATTTAATTTGAGTTGCCGTAATGATGATGCCGCTATTATCCACATAAATGATGCAGTTAAGCAGCACGGCCTCATTTGCATGTGCTTGAAGGGAGAGAGGCTGCAAGGAGCCGGCTCCCCCCCCCCCCCCCCCCCCTATCACTCTGCTTTAATTTTCCAGCTCTGTTCACTCCTGCCCTGTGGCTCCTCCTGGTCTGTCGCTGGCTATTGATGATCAGCACTTTTATCCGAATTTTTTTAAATGACAAAGAGGCCTTTATTTGTCAGCTGACACGCTCCTATCACTGCACTGTAGATACATTAAATAACGGAAGGACTATTAAAAAATGCAAATGATTATTTCTAAGTATTAAATGAACAGTTGAGTTGAGTCACACACACACACACACACACACATCTCTTACTTTTATTGGGTAGATTTAGCTTTGTTGGCATTTTTAATCAGTGGATTTCATCATCGTCTTTGGTTTGGACATCTTTAACATGTGGATTAAATAGTGGGGTGTGTCTTTTTTTTTTAACGGAGAGCTGTACACGCTGTCGTCCAGTGTGTGCATATTTTTGTTCAATCAATTTCTTTAGAGGTCCTTTTATTCCGAGCTGTTGTAAAGTCCCCAACCGGGCCATGGAGGAAGTGTGACTAAGCCTGCGTTAAAGACTGCCCATTATCTATTCTGTCGTGGGTTACACTTTGGTCATTTTCTTTTGGTAAGATTATTTTTTGCCCTCCTGTCCAGTCCCCCCCCCCCCCCCTCTGTTATGCCCCTAATTGGTTACATAAATCTTGTCTGGTATGAATGAGGAATGTTGCGGTGTTGTCAACTGCAATCTTCACCCTTATTTACCAATTCATTAAGATCTATCGATGCAGGACTGCTGAGGGGGAATGACAACATAAATCAGAGCTGGAGACATAATGGCCCTAATCAAGCAGAAATAACTGGAAACGTCACAATGAGCTATGTCTGTGTGGCTGTGCCGGCCGCCGCTCACTCCCTGCGCCTGTCCGCTGGATGTGCCGCGCTGTGGAGAGCACCGCAAAGGCAGAACTGTCCTCAGATCCTTCACGAGGCACCAAGAATTTGTCCATTTCCTCCCTTATTTTTCCTCCGTGTCAAAGCAGCTCAGTGCTAGTTCAGGTCGAGAATAAAAGTGGAACACTTCCACACGCACGCTCTATAAATACAGTAAGGTCCCTGCGTTCACACCGCACCTCCTCCACCGCTGCTAAAGATGATTGGACGAGACAATGAGGCCTCCCCTCTTTATAGGTCAATTAGCTTTGATTAGGTGGGCCGAGTTAATTAATGGAATTGGCAAATATGCAAATGAGAGCCGACTGATCAGCTTTCGTCACTGTCTTGCGCAGCCACAGCTGTCTGCTGCTTCAGCAGAACCAGGCGCCTGATGTGTAACATGTAAATGATATGGGACGAGCCTAAATGCTGGAGAAAAGTCGTCTCTCTCCTCCTCTTTTGCTCTCTCTGTGAGGGGCGTGCAGGGATATATTTAAGAAGGGTGCATTTATTGCTTTCTTGTTGAGCTGTAAATTATATTTAATCTTTTCATATTTTATCCTCTTTTACTTTGTTGATTTTGATTTGACATTTTTACCTACCAAACCCTTTTTTTATTATTATTAGTAATTGGATAACCTATGCACAATAAGTGCTTTGTGGTGTTTCAGAGATGGTTGTATTCATTCAAAATGAATTTGTATTAACATGGTATCATGCACACTCTTCACGAGTGCCTCTTGCATTTGATTCTAAGAACACATTGTGCACACGGTACAATCGAACATGCACTTTACACCGTTTCCTCTGCTTTTCCTTGTAATTTCTTTCCCTTTCTGTACTCCACAAACACTCTGTCTCACACACACTCACACTCCATTCAGCGACACTCACACACTGTGGCAAATAGTCTGTCTTTTATCTCTCTCTGTCTCATCTCCTTATTGTAAATAGAAGAGAATTAAGTTCGGAACACTCTCGACTGAATGTCTCCTATCACAGAACTACGATTTATTGTCAGCTCAAATGAAGAATTGAAATATGACTGAGGTTTTTCTCGACGTAGGGCTCATTGGACAGGAGATAACCACATTTGATTCTGTTGCTTTGAATAACGTTAATCCCAAAAAAAGCAAGAGTCCATTATTCATATTCATCTCTTTTCATTTGGCCCCACTCCTGATTTTGTAAATATGATTTCTTCAGCCCCCTTTTTTTTCTTCTTTCCAAAAGCAATCTCCATTCACCGGTGAGACACTTTTGAAATTCCTCTATCTGAGAGCAGAAACCATTACCATACACAGGTTTATAAGAAGTAGTCATTAATGCTCTTTTATGGTGGCCCTTTAGTGCCAAAAAGGAAGCTTTTAATTCTAAGGCACGGCAGCCTGGCTTGCCTTACTTAATCCGGGGGAATGGGTTCTGTCGAAGTGGTCCTTTTTTTTTTCCATCTCCGACTCCACGCTGCCTGCTTGAAGCTGAAGGCTGTAATAAAGTGCTGGGACAACTTGCAACCAGATAAAATTACAGTACACACCCAAGAACAAATAAACATACGCTCATAATCAACGATTCCTAAATGGACGGTTTGCCTCGCAGACATTTATCTGATTAAGTCATCTCAAACTTCTTTGTTCTCCATTATTCACGTAACATTCATCATTTTAAAGCACCATTTTTTACTCAGCACAAATGTGGCATTTTGATTTATTAAGCAATCTGAAGTATTAAATATGCGAGCCCCTTGCCCTTGCCCAGTTACTTCTTTATTTTGTATGCATAGTAACTTATGGCAATGATGAATTAATTTCACTCAAGCACAGAATCTGTGATTATTTTAAATGGTAACCATATCTCGACTTGATCAGGGAGCTGTGAGGAGTCAGCAGACTGTGAAATGTAATTTCTATTATTATTTTTTCTATTTTTGATCCTCACAAACCAAAAGAATTTTACGCCAGCCACCTGAAACGTGAGCTCTTAATGAACGGGCGTCTGGGATCAAAGATTTACAGGTCACTCTTTTTTGTCACCCTAATGAATTTTTTTGCAATTCATGCATAAAAAATGAGGGGATGGATCAGTGTTCCTGATAGAGACACAGTGCAGAACATCTTCACACTGAAAATGGATAGGCCCTGAATGAGTGTCAAGCCTGGTGTGTGTTAACAACATAACAGTGAGTGTGTATGTGTGTGTTAAATTCCCCAGTGTTCCCCAGACAGTGTTGGGAGCCCAGCAGACGGCTGTGTATTCCCACTAGATGGATGGCCAGTGTCATAGTGTGTGTTTACCGCACATGATAGAGCGGGAGACAGGCCAGGTAATGAGGCTACATTAAGGGCTTTTAGAGCTCGCAAACAAAGATGGAGGACTGCTTCGTTCCCCTTTAATGATAGGTGTGTGTGTGTGTGTGTGTGTGTGTGTGGCAAAGAAATACTCGATTCGCCTTACACCTTTTGTTGTGTCACTTCTGGGAAGAAAGAGGAGAAATCTCTGGGCCAAATGCGTCGTCAGGACCCTTCCTTCAGACCGTGCACCTGATGGAGGTGACAGATTTGCGTAGCGCCAGATTTTGAGGGTAAATATTTGCTCGAGCTGAAGAGGAATGGCTACGAGACAAAAGCTGCTGTTGGGCTGAAGCTTTTGCAAATAAAGTGTCTATCTCTGCTTCATCAGGAGAAGCAGAGCCACCTTAATAGAAATGTTTGACGACAGTACAGAGAGTTATCTCCGTCCTTCGCTATCTTCCCTCCACCCCGACAAACTAAACACTCAGTATCAGGATCGTCTCCCTTCCTAAATTTGAACGTCTACAGCATCAGCAGCGTATTACCCGACCAATCACAGCCTCCCTCTCTGTTTCCGATCAGGATAATAAGCGCTCTCCCTCATTGGAAGACTGTGGCTTGAGGAAATAGCGTCAAATGTGTTGAGACGCACGACACCAGCGATTTATGGGATGTCAAACACACGTGCAGGCAAGTCAGCACATCAGAGCCAGGGCCTCCAGTCGATACTGTAGCTCGGGGGGTGGGGGGGTGCGGGAGTGCAACCCACTTGGTTTAGGACAATCTGGGGTCAGGGGCTGGTGTCCCTCAAGGTGTTGAGTATTGTCACTATCCGTCTCTCTTGAGTATTGTGTGTGTGTGTGTGTGTGTATGTGTGAAACTTCCACTCCCCCCCCCCCCTTCACACACAGTCAGATCGGCAGCCCGCTCATCATTGCAGCCTGGCTGTGTTTCTAATTGACATTCTAATTGGCAGATTTGAATGCCGCCTTTAGATGGCTAATTAATTTATCTCACCGCTGTCATTAAGGTTAAAGCACCATCTGATCTCTGCGAATATACTTTGCATATATCTGCATTATCATTATGCTGCAGTTAGACATATTGCACACATTTTGATTTCGGAGGAGGGCGAGAAGATTACGAGATTAAGCGGGGGTGTGGGGCTTCCATTGTTTGTGTGTTAAATTCCAGTTCTGCTACCTTTCTTTAATTGTACCTCTTTATTTCACCGTATTAATGTTTGATAATCCAAGCGCATTAAAGGCATCGGTTGGTTAATATCAAAGTAGCAATTTCCCTCGGACTTCCGGAGTAGTTTGCATTCAGATGTTATTAAAAAATCCTTATTTCCTCGTCTCATACATCTTCAAGTTTTCCGAACATCCATCGCTCGTCCACGAATAGGAAGAAAGAAAGGAAAGAAATCCAAGCTCCATTAGAATGTTCATAAAATTGTAGTAAAGGCAATCAGACAGTCTTTCTCTGAATATTTTAAACATCGGGCATGTAAAATTTATGCCTAATTTGAATACTTATTAGCCGGCTGATCTCGGCTGCAGCCTTGAGTTTCCTATGCTGAGATTCATCACCGGATTGGTTGTCACATTGTGCCAGTCTTCCCCCTCTCCCTCCCACTCACTTTCTCTCTCTTTCACTCTTTTCATCTGTCTCCCTCCGTCACCCCCCCCCCCTCTCTGCTCCTCTCTTTTTTTTCTTCCCTGTGTGTCTCTCTCCATCAGTAGTGAGCGGTGTTTAACAGGGGCCTGTTTGTTCACAAGCACGCCTTGTCCCGGCCTCTTCCTTATTTACTCGTGTCCCGGGCAGCTGTCGCCCTGCTCTGTGTAACAGCTCAGCCCTGTTTGTTCTCCCCGCCTGGATCCTGTTTATCCTGGCTGTGGACATCCTTTAAGGCCTGTCCTGTATCTGCCCATCGTCAAACACACACACACACACACACACAGGGAAGGACGCAAACACACTTCTATTAAAACGGTATTTACCGGCCAAAGAATACACACAGTACCCAGGTGGGCTGGGCACAAATGCTCTTAAAACACACACACACACACACACACACACACACACACACACACACACACACACACACACACACACACACACACAATCATAATTATCATTCTCTCTTTTGTTGCATGGATGTACTTTATCTGGCATTGGGTTGCTCTTTATTATTTATATTTTTAGGTGTAAAAATGTGTGTTTCTTAAATTTGAAAATGGAAAAACTGCTTTTTAAATTGAAATCTTCTAAAGAAAACTTCGAAAAAGTTGAGTAATTTTTTGATCTTCTTAAATATTCCTTGACTTACAAAATAATTTAAAAAATCCACAAAAATATTGTCGATTCTGGGATGCATTTTGCTGCATTTTGTTGGGTCTGAGGTGTTTCGTATTGTAATTTATTGTGAGGATGTGGACTGATGTTGGTCCTTTCTGCCCCAGCGAAGGTACAGAGCATTAAATGCAGGGGGGAAATGATAAAACATTTATTACTGGAGAGAGAGAGGAGGTAATATGCATAATTTATGCTGTTTTTAGCACAATCATTAGTGATATTCCTGATAGATTTCCTTCCTTTTATTCCTTTCTTTTTTATGTTTCTCATTCAGGAGAAAAATTAATTCAAAAATCCATATTTATTGTTGTCTTGCATTACAGATCACCAAGTTTGATCGGTTTAATTGTTGAGAGCTATTATTAAATATGATAAAATGAATGAATACATAGCTTTTTATTAAAGAAGGGAGGGTATAAAAAGAGGACTGACATATGGGCATTGTGTCTCTATGGAAGCCTGTGTGGCAGATTTTATTTAGCACACATGACATACCCATTATAGTGTTCATCAGCAGCCCTGCACCATGTGATTTGGTGCCTCCTCCTCCTCCTCCTCCACCAAATTTTAATTTTGCATGATTAGCTTTGCGTCATTAGGCAACTCCATTCAGACGCGACACACCAAAAAAAAAGTCTGACAGCCTCAAGACGTCAAATATTTTAGGATTGCCCGTGTGCTATGAACTCAATTCGTCCAAATGTATTTTAATTTCCTACAAATATAGTTTTATTTATTAACAACAAAAAATACTTCCTCCCTATAGCTTTTCACAAATGCACAATTTTTACGGATAAATCTCATTTAGCCACCCCTCCCATTTTAAACAGCACCAGGACGTGCATCTCTTTGTATTGCTTCATTTACACAATGAATGCATAATTGCTCCTCCTGCATCCCCCCCACCCCCTCTTCTCCTTTCCACCCTCCCTCTTCTTTAAATGCTTTAATTTGCAGAGGGGGACTGAGGGGCTTGATAATGGAAGCGTAAAGAAGAAAAAAGGAGGGAAAAAGGGGGGAATTGTAAGAAGAAGAGCCCTAACCGGTGCCTCTTAATCACTTCTAGGTTTTAAATCATGATGATGCAGGAGTCGGCCACAGAGACAATAAGCAACAGTTCAATGAGTCAAAATGGAATGAGCACCCTAAGCAGCAGCCAATTAGAGGCTGGCAGTAGAGATGGGAGATCAAGCGCTGGTGACACGAGCAGCGAAGTAAGCACAGTCGAGCTGCTGCATCTGCAACAACAGCAGGTAAGTTGTGTTTCTCCCCCGTCTCGTCTCTCTGCCGCTCTCTCCCTCACTCTCACTCTGTTTCCCCCCCTGCTCTCCCACTCTGCTCTCTGCTCTGGCAGCGCTGGGCTTCTCTGCATAGACAGGAGGCACCATGAAATTTCTTTTTTGTGTGTTTTGTTTGTGTTTTTCAGTACACTGGGAAGGGAAAAAAAACATTGTTATTTTATTTATTTATCGGTTGTTTGTGTTGTTTAGTTGCTTGTCAGCCTGAAGCTGTTTGTTGGAAATGTTTTAGTTGTTTCTACATGTTTTTCTATTTGGAATTTGTATTATTATTTTTTTTAGAGATGCAGGGATGTGAGGTGTGTGTGAAAGCATGTCAAAGTGTGCGTGAGAGAGGCATAGACGGAGCGAGGGGAAGAATGTGTGCGTTGGAGCATCGTACGGAGCAGTTTGGGAAGCGTGTGTGTGTGTGTGTGTGTGTGTATGTGTGTGTCATGGCAGTGTTGTATCCACCAGAGGGCCTCCTAGCTCGGCTCACACACACACACACAGTCCCACCAGCGGCAGAGAAACCTTTGACCAGGACACTTTTGAAAGAATAATTTGCATGCAGTCCCTCTCAACTAGAAAGCCTTTTTTTTGTAGCTTTTGGAGAATATTTCCCCTTCTTTTTTTAATTTATTGTATTGATTTGTTAAGATTTTTTCAAATCTTAATTTCGTCTCATGTTGTATTGTTGAGGGTTGAATGAACCGCTCGGGGGGGATGTAGGAGGTGGTGGTTGAGGGGCAGGAGTTGTGAAAGTCAGTCGCCAGCAGAGTAAAGGAGTCAAGTGTCTCTCGTGTCTTTTCACTGTGAATGATGCCTTTGACAGTTTCGCCAAAAGAGCAGTGGGAGACGAGGTCAGAGGGCCATGCTCCGGGGTTTAGTGGGTGGTTGGGAGGGTGGGTGGGTGGGGGTGTGGGGGGCGACATCGCCGCGGGTTCGTAATGATGCGCTCTGTCCTTCTCCTTCTCCGGGTACTTTCATGTGTATGTGTGCACTCTTTCGGAGGCAGCTGAAAGCCTGTGGTCAGTTCAGCCGGTCGGGGTGGGGGGAAGTACAATAGATGTCGATCTGTGTGTCCGCATCTGTGAAGGGGGGGTCCTGCAGGCTCCTCACCCCTCTTTTCCATCCCCCATTTGTACACCCATCCTCCATCCACAGCATGGTCCTGCTGGTGGCTGCAACAGCATCACAGCACTGTGGCCTTAACCCCCCCCCGCCACACACACACACACACACACACACTCTATTTATCACCACCATTTCTACACACACACCTGATTGGGGTCAATTCTATCTCTCTCTCAGTCATCACTCTTTTACTTTTGAAGATGTAGAGGCTTTCTATTTGGAGTTCGAGGGGGAATAGAAAGAGATAGAGGGCAGGATAAGGACTGAATCCAGATTTAATGACGCAGTATTATTTTTTTTGTTGCCGTGTTCATTTGATCTTTTTGAAGTGCATCAAAACGGATGAAAAGTGTGAATAATATATATATTTTATTTATTTATGTGGAGGTCTAACATTAGACATTCCTAAGATGTGTGTAATGGCAGCATAGATAGCACATGTATGTAAATGTTAACTCAAAGAAGCTGTGCCGTTTTACAAAGGGGGGAAAAAAACAGCACTGAGACAGAAAAACGACGTAAGCATAAAGTGTCTAGTTAAGTCTCCGAGATGGACGTACGGCTAAGAGCTCGTAGTGGTGGGTGGATGTGGGGTGGGGGGGGGGGGGGGGGGGTGTATGACAGTGTGCGCCTTGTAAAGAGGCCAGCTCGAGCCTTCTCCCAACCCAGAGACAGACATATTGAAATGAGCAGTCCAGCTAACAGGTCTCCGGAGGCTTTTTAAAACAGGGGGCCCTGTGCTGTTAACTTCACACACACTTCCTGTGGCGTGCTCACACTCTTTGGATGGAGAGCAGCCACAGATGGAATTGTTTTACCATTATGTGATGTTGATAAGTGAGCTACAGAAGAGGCATGCATGTGTGTGTCAAATCCATTGCTCGAAAAATTCCAGTCCACGTCTGATTGAAGGCTGTTGGGTGTAATTTTTCGCCCGTATTTGGAATGACATTGAGTGGTCCAGTGGGTATAGGAGCTCTCATCACGCTGCTGGGGGGATGATTAATAATAAGCACTGATGAATTCTCCACTGTCCCTGTGGGTTCTGCCATTACCTAGCAGCTCCAAAATACCACCTGCAGCTATAATTAGAAAAGCTGCATCTTAAGGTCTACATTGGGCCATATAGGACACATGATCAAGTTGCACTGGAGCCATTTTCCCATATTCTAAAATCCTTTTTAAGTCCACTTGTTCAACAATGCAGTTCAACGTGAAGGCCACACACAGCTATCCGTGTATCCGAATGATAACCGTCGTATCACAATTGAATTTCCTTGCCCCTAATTTCTGTCAGGGCTTCATCACCCCCGTTCCCAAGGTTGTCTAAATAGACCTAATTTGATTTGAGATCACAGATTAGATACCCACTGTATCTGATTGCAATTTGCCAGCTGCAGATATGTATCAGAGCAAATGATGAATGTTGCTCTGCCCTAATTACTATGCTAAAATGATCACTATAAAAGCTCCCTCGTAAAAAAAAAAAAATGTGCTGAGCTCATATTCCCAATCAATTCATCTCTGTCTTACATTTTAATATCATACACTGCTGTGTGTACAAGGGAGCCATGCATTGATCTTTGGATCCATACCATAATGTCCCATAATGAGGCTGTTAGTTGATTACAGTGGTGTGTAGACTTAATCCTGCCAGGGTTATCAGTGGGATTGATGAGCCAATACTCGGGACTACTGCCCCCCTGTAAATGGGCTCCCTACTGTACGGAGTGTATTGATATTCAGAGTGAGGCTTATCTGCCGTGTGGTCGGGTCAGTCGTTCGAAGGCCTTCCGTCACTACAACCGGGGGCTGCAGCATTTGGAGAAAATAACTCTTTATAACTCTCTTTTTGGACTGATGGTTCACGATATTGGAGGGATGATTATTCATCTCAGGAGCAGAGGAGAGGATCTGTACCAAACAACTATCTTTTATTGAGTCTTTAGAATATACTTTGTAGGTCAGGGTATCTTTGCAAAACCACAGTACTTATATTTGAACATAAGTTTAGCCTAAATCAAATATTGTGCTTATTCCATAATGTCCATATTGCGATCTCAATACAATTTTGATTAATTGTGCACTCCTAACTACTTTCCATCCACATTAATGACTCATTAAACTCAGATTTATTACAGGTCTGTTTGCTTTACACATCCTAAATTATACATTTTGTATTATTCTTTGCTTTTGGTTGTTTACTTCGTCCATCCTGTGTTTTATTTGGTTTATAAGCACAATCATTTATTTAATTTTGCACAAATATTACACTTTATAAACTGGTAGAGTTTGACATATTGGTAAACTGGTACGGTGCAGACACATGATGCAGCAAAATGCAAACGATCCATTTAAATGACTTCAGCGTTTTGACATAAATTACAATAAGTGCGCCAAGGTGCCATCTTACTTCCAGGCTACCCCCCTGACGCTACACGAGAGCTAGGCAGTGGTCCAACGAGAGAGTGACAGCAATTAACCTGCCTTCCTCGCTGTTTAGCTGCAGGAAATGGAAGGGATGAGAAATGTGACAGCAAGGGATGGGTGATATTTAGGGTTTAGGGGCAAATGAAATTCTCCCTAAAATGAAAGTCATTATGGAAAGTTACCCCACAGACAAAGGACTAAATTAGTGTGTGTGTGTGTGTGTGTGTGTGTGTGTGTGTGTGTGTGTGTGTGTGTGTGTGTGTGTGTGTGTGTGTGTGTGTGTGTGTCACACCTCCTTTCTATGACAACTCAAGTTTGTTGTTTAGCGTAGTTAAATAGTTAAAATACTGCCACACATTGCTCACCTTCCATCACCTCTCACAAACAAGCCTCAAGCATCTTCCTCCCTTTGCCCTTCACCTGCCTCTCTCCGTTTGAGAACACACACACACACACACACACACACACACACACACACACACACACACACACACACACACACACACACACACACTTACATACACACCTAAGATGCAAATCTAGGCTTTGCCCTTGAGCATAATTTAAAGGCCTAATCACCCAGACTGTCCCTTTGGATGGAATAGGGAAAGGAGGGAGGAAGGGAGGATGGTGTCTCTCATTTTCACCCTTACACAAAGAAGCTCATTAGGTTTATCTTTCAGGCCTGAGATTGCCCCACTCAACTGTGTAAATAAGACACCGGCCCGGGCCTGGTGCATCAATCACCTCTCAGGACAGGAGACAGACCACCGCTGAAATATGAACGATTTCATAAAGGGGCCTTTTGTTACCCGTCATCATCTGTTTGGAGATAAGGGCTTCCTGTAAAGGCTGGAGGAGCATTAGGGAAGCAGCGTGTCCTCTATGTCTTATTCACCCTTTCAGTGAGAAGACCCTGGCAGTCCTTGTGTCTGACTTATTTACAATGAGAGCCATCCTTCTTTTTAATTCAAACCTGTCCCTGCAGAGTAGGACATACAGGCCTGTGATATATAGGCCTGTAGTCCCCCCCCTCTGCGATGACACTAAAGATATAGGGTGTGAATGACAGCATAGCCACTGTTTGCTCGCCCTTCCCCAGACAAAACACAGTATTATTCTATTATCTATCCAGACGCCACTTCCTCCTCATCCTCTCCCCTTCTTTTTTCCCCTCCGTCTCGTTCTTCATCTCGAGGAAACCCTGGGCTGTCCATCTATGTTTAAGACACATTACATGTGGCCTCCTGGAATTTACAGTGGCGCTCTCCCACTAACTCCATTTCGCACAGGAGTCCCCCGAGAGCACGGCGAAATGTCAAGCTGCAAAGCTTGAAAGAGAGACGAGGAGAAAGGGACAGAGAGCGCGAGCGGTTGAGGAATTGAGGAAGAGAGGATGATGGAGATAGACGGAGGGAAATCTGCTGGAAATAAACACTTATGGCTATTTTCTGCTAGAGCAGAGCTGTGTGTGCAGGTCGAGGTACAGCGTAGGTAGAGGAATACTGTGTGTGTGTGTGTGTGTGTGTGTGTGTGTGTGTGTGTGTGTGTGTGTGTGTGTGTGTGTGTGTGTGTGTGTGTGTGTGTGTGTGTGTGTGTGTGTGGTGTGTGTGTGTGTGTGTGTGTGTGTGTGTGTGTGTGTCAGATCAATGCTCCTAGCTGTGACAAGCCCATATGACAATACAAAACAGATTACCATTTCCTTTATTTTAATGGCAATATTAAAAGCATTAAGTGGACACCAGTTGACATCATTCAGTCCATATAAGGCCTTTTGTTTGACCATTTTTCTCTCTTTCTTTCTTTCCCCGTGTAGCGCATTAGCCCAGTGATAAATGAACTGGGTCAGGGTTAACCACCTCAGTGTAAATAAGAGGCAGCCATAGTCCTGCAGTCTCCAGCCAACCCTATTTGCAGGCCCGGGATCAATGGCCACTTCACAACTCATTTCCTTTTACGCCTCCCTAACTGCCCCGCTCCAGCTCTGGGAAATAAATGGCACTGGATCTATAAGTCCACTCACACAAACACATACACAGCCATGCACACACACTCACAGGAACACACACACACACACACACGGTCTGAATGGACTTGAGCAATCGCTCCAGCTCGATACCCTGTGCCGTAATTTATTTGCCTGGGTGGTGAATGGCGCATCATCTCACAAACGAAAACAGGCATTCTGTCATTGTTTGTTGCCACTCCCCTGTCGTTGGCTTAAACAGAGTACCAGTCGTTAATATGTTGGGGTGGGGTGTTACTGTCACCCACAGCCCGCAAATACACATGTAAATGGCTCTGTTTATGTGGAGTTAACAGGAGGATAGAGAAAACACGCTTTCCCATGCACACAAGGTAACGCTGTCTGCTTTTTCTCCAAAATGCTCCCCTCCCTCCCCCCCGGAAAAAAAAGGCAAGTGGCTTATAGTCATTTGATAGGCCACGACACCGCTATCCATTTAACAGAGCTTAAAAATTCTACATATGCATATGCCGGGTTGTCTTAAGCTGACAACCAAAAGACAGGATTTGCTAGAAGGCAGCTTTGGAGTGTTGTGAATTTAACAAGCATGTCTAGTATTACAGTTCCTCTCCGCTTTAGCCATGAATAGTAACAAATCAGACTCTGAAACGCATGCCTGATGGTTTGTTGTGTGTATCAACCCCCCCCCCCACACACACACACACACACACTTCTGTAACTAATATTAAAATGACTAGCAGAAAGTATTTGCATCTCTTTCATTGGATTTTCGATGAACAGATCCAGGTATCATCTGCAATTTATTTTGTGGTGCACTCCCACTCTCTGTTGCTCCGATTACCTTCATCCCTGACCCATTTCTGAATATATAAATGGCTATTCCCAAGTTGTTTGTAGTTGTAACGCTGCGAGAGGGGAGATGCTCTTTCACGCATTGCCCTCCAAACACTGTATACATATGTAAGAGAGCCAGCCTGGGCTTTGAGCCTCTCTCCTCTTCACAGCTTTTCATACAAATGCAGTAAATAAGCTCAGGCTGTGGGGAATTGAAGGCTCCAAACAGACGAACTGACTGACATGTCACTTAGCGCTGGCTTTGGCTCTCTTCACGGCAGGCTTTAGAGCCCAAGCTGCTGGCTTTTATTGGGTATCAGCCAGGGTCGGGCCCTCACTTTGCTGTCATCTGTATCACTTGTGTTCCTTATATGTGGGTAAACAGTGGACATCTGGAGAGCAGATTTATAGGAAATCCGCTTACAATCAAGTCAGCCTACTGAGCATTTGTTATAGGCAGATACAGAGAGGAAGATGTACTCTACCCTGAGGTTAATGATAGGAATCCATTGAGATAGACAGGCCTGCCTCTCTCCAGCCCGGGGGTCCCGCAAACAGCCTGCCATTCCTCATCAAGACCTAACCACTGCTTATTTACCCACACTGCGGGACTTAACTCGCGTGAATTGATCAGCGATAGCAGTGGAAAGCTGCTTGTTCCACCCTGATAAAAGTCTCGCCATTAGCATATGCAGAACCTGCTTTGTGGGCATATGCGCGGCACTTCAAGCTTGACTAGACACTAAGCTGATATTGGTTTCACGCTTGAGTCCATGGTGCGAAATCTTCCAATTGAAACCCGGAGATTTGATTGTTTCTGCGTCTGCATTTATCAGAAGTTTACACGATAAATATACATTAGCCGGGTGACTTGGCCATGCGTGGTATTGTTTCAGCGATACTATTCTTCATGCATTCCCTTCCACCTGTTTGGACTTCATCATCCAATTCGCTCCGAAGCTGATAATCATAATTTGCACAAAACTTTAAATGGATGTATAGGAGTCTTAGTGGAATTTGTCTCAGAGAGGAAGTGTGTATTTGTTGACACAAGTTGGAAGTGTGCAAAGAGAGAATCCTTCTCAAAATCCCTGCATGTTTTCTTTTCCCGTTCTTTGTGTTAACTAGCTGTTCCGTGACATAATTCGCAGAAGCTGAGGTCTCTACAATATGTGTAAAACAACCCCCACCCCCCCCTTGGCTTATTCCTGACTTAATTTTGTAATGCCTTCACTGCAGTCCTAAATGATATGTCATTTATCTTTCATACACATTTCAACCAGGGGTTTTATTTTCTTAATAACTACTGTAATTGTTCTGTGCTGCGTGCTATGAAGGGAATGATCATGCTTTTGGCACATTTATCAAAGCCAGAGGAATTTCAAAAAAATGTGCAGAACGGGGGCCCTTTTTCCCTCACATAGCCGGACTAAGTGTGCGACAGAGTGATGCATTTTCTTGTTAGGAGAAATTACATCCACTAACTTGAGCTACTTCAGCATGAAATTGAAAAAGAAGCATTTCTGGTGAATTTCCATTCTTGATTCAATGAAAGATGTAGATTAGCTCTTTGGGAAGAGGGTGGGGAACAAGAATGAAACTAAAGAAGTATGACTCGGCTCTCGCTCGCTTGTTCTCAGAAGCGTGATATAGGATGCTGTTGGAAAAGGCTTTGTTTATGGAAGTAGGGCTCAGTCAGGCTGCTGCAAGATTAAAGAAAAACTGTAACATCTCTTTCCATCTTTGTCTGTCTGTGTGTGTTTGTGTGTATATGTGGCATGGCTTTATGTATTCAACACAAACCTTATGCATTTTTACATTTGTATCACTCCATGCCTTATCCCAGTGACAGTCTGTACTCTGATAGCTCGATCCCTGCATCTTTTTCTCACTTTCACACTAACAGACACATGTACACACGTGCTAACACATCTCACCAGCTCAGTCTATCAGCCTGTTCTGGTGGATGCGAGGTGTAGGGGGGGAACACTGATTGATAGACGCTGGGTGTCAGAGTGGAAGGCAGATAACTATATCTTCTACAGCTCACTTAAAGGTCAAACACACGTCGCTGTAATTGGAATATTCACACAGACAATCAGCGAGGTACAATGCGGGGTGAAGGGAAGAAGAGTTTGGAGGTGGAGGAGGAGCACAGGAGAAGATAGATGTTACATAAGCAAAAAAGATTGAGGGAGAAGAGGGGGAGTAAAGGTGATCCATGGACCTTACACGGGCAGATCATGGATATTTATTGAGTGTATCTTTGAGGGAATTCATTGAAGGAAACAACACCCCCAATGGAGAGCAATCCTCATTGAAACATACACTTTTAAACCACATAATGGCTGTTAAACACACACTAGAAAAGTCCTCTCTAATGTAAATATATTTGTGTAAAGTGTCTGTCATAACAGATCAGGCGCGTGAGGTAAGGTCATTCACAGCTAAGGTCAGGGTGCTCTCTCATCGACCCTCCAACAGGGTAACAATTAGACTCAGCACTTAACCTGAGCTCTGCGCCACGAGACAGACAGACACTCGTACTATTGACCTGCAACAGCAGAGCCCCCCCAAGACAGGATCTCATGCACACACATGCACTAAGCAGGCTTGGTTTACACATGCACACACAAACAGTTTAAATGACATCAGCCCCGTTTTTTTTTTTAGGACATATTCCCTGGCTCTCCTGTTTTTTCGTAATCATTGTTTCTGTGTAGGATGTGTGTCTTATTCTGTGGTTTAATGGAGGGTAAATGCAGTTTACCTACTCAGGATGCAGCAACCTTTTATTTACCGCTGTAGCCCCGGTCTTTATGTTTGTGCGTGTGTCTCCTATGCAGACGTTTGTGTCAGCACATTCATCACTTCTTCAGCGTCTATTAGTATTGGCATGCTGCACAAAACAAGCTTCTCCCCCGGCGGCTGCTTGTTCTCCGGTGCCACAGTCGGAATGCTAGTCGCCTCTGGCCATGTTTTTTTGAAATGAGAGCTTCTTAATAAGGCCTTGTCAACAAAAGACAGACGCAAGCAACTACTCTGTGTGTCTCACTCGCTGACGAGAACGCTGGGAAAACACTGAAATACATCCGTGTTCACGCTACATATAGACAATGACACTTATTCTACTTCCCTTCCCCACAATTTTTCCACTCAGCCCCCTTTTTTTTTTTACTACGCCTGGCTTGAATGCAACATTTCATATCGGGTATTCATCCAGCTGTGTGACCTCCACTCGCCTGGAACTGTGAAAAGGAGAGGGATCATAATCACCTGAAGGGGAAATGAAGCGCTTCAGTAGAGAGAAACAGAATGTAATAGAGGGAGAATGTGTGTGTTTGTGTTTTTTTGTGCACGGTTGGGTTTGAGGTGTGCCGCACAGATGAACACTTATACCTTTGCTTCTACAAAGAGATCACTTGACCTCACACACTGCCCACCTCAAACACATAAACACTCCTCTCCCACCCACACAAATACCTTCTCTCTGTCTGTCTCCACTTCTCTTCCTCTCTTTCTCTTTGTGATAGTATATTGTGGTGGCTGTCAGTTGTCGGCCTCTAAAGGACTTCCCCTTTGAGGGGCAGTAGATAAAGAGCGTCTCTGAATGGGCCTGCTGTCACCTTATCTAAACCGAGCGCTACAGCACAGGTCAACGTGAAGACTTAAGCCCAGACAGAGCACCAGGGTTATATAGGTGTTGTGCAGTAAATCGAATTGAAGTACGGTCAGAATAAAGCTAACATGCAAGTATTGTGTATGTAAAATCATGGCACATCTAATGAAAATGGAAATAAGCATTGGAAAAAATGCATTTCTGGGTTAAAGTTCAGTGCGAAGCTAGCTGAAAACAATTACCCTCCTTTGCTAGAACACATATATCATTGTATGTGCACAGAATATCCATGGTGATAACAGCAGGAGGTGGGATGTCGGTGAGTGTTAGCGGTTGCGGTGAACGACAGCAGGCCCCGCTCTGTTATTGCTGGCACGGCCTCCCAACGTCTCACACACACATACACGTATGCACTCTTCAACTCCCGCTCGCAGACATAAACACACACTCTATCTATGATGGGCAAAACAGACCCGTGTTTTGTCTTCGTTAGTGGAAAAATAAGTGTGGGGTTACACAATGGAGCCCCCTCCTACACAAGCTTTCTTCCTGGGGTAGGAGCAAATTCATCTCATCAATCCTCCCGGGAGGGTGTAGCTATGCAGCTCTGTTTACTGTGGCAGAAAGTTAATATAAATTTTCATCAGTGGGGGAAGTTTACACATATGATTCTATTTGTCCTTCATTATTAGCACCTGAGTCTGGGGCTGGGGAGGCATAATTGTCTACAGACACAGGCCAAATAGATGCAAGGGAAAGGCAAATAAGCACACCCCAAAAATAATTTGATGCTTGTGTGTTACAATCCTCCACCCTAGGAATTCTTAATCTAGAGAATCAATAAACAAGGGGTGAGAGACGTGGGAGAGAGGAGGGGAGAAAGACACAGATGAGAGGAAGAAATGAATAATATGCTATGAGGAGAAGAGAAAGACTTTGAAATCAAAGTGCAGTGAGGAGGCGGGAAGGAGGTGAATAGAGCAAACAATCAATAAGGAAGGTTTTCTTCCCAAACACCTTTTATGTACCTCAGAAAAAAGAAATGAAACAAATGAGCACAAACTGATTCTCATTTTTGGAGAGCGAGTAGTAGCTGAAGTAGCTGAGAATACTCAGATGGAGATATAAGAGTGGGACACAGAAGCCCATTGTTCTGCTGGATAGCTTTACCTCCATCCTGAGGCCAGAGCAGATTCTCCATGGACCTCTCCCTCCTTTTCTCCCTCTCCCTCCCTTGTTCACTGCAGACTGTTGATTTATTGAGTCATACATTAAAATGCTCATTACTCCTACATACTTTCCAAATTCCCCTTTGCTCCTAACACTCTGGTTACTGTCTTTCTCATGGAAGCACCACCTGAGAAAAGGGTTTCTGTTAGGAATAGGCATTTTGGGGGTCCCACTTTCCCAGCAGTTATTGGAGCCAGACAATCAAAATAGGAGCAAAGGAAAAGGAGTAAAGGTGGAGCTACAGTTTGGCTGGTTTTCATATGTCTATAGACTTAAATTCTTAGCTATTCCATTTGCATTTGACTTAAAGCGATATCCAAACCATTGGGCTTTGTGTGGTCTACATGGAGGCAGTAAGGGAACTCAGTCTGCAGCCATTGTCAAGGGACCGGGGCCTCACCTTAAGTTCTGACCTTTATAAAAGGATAGGAGTCCGTCTACTCCCTCGGCCAGGTTACCTCAGGTGAAAGAGAGATCAATTGCAACCATAAAAACCATAGATATAAAGTAACTGCATTGAATTAACAGTAAGTGCTTAAACTATGATCATTTGAAGAAGTTAAGGAATCGCGCTTGTTCCGACACCGTGTGCAAAAACAGATGATGGATTTAGCTCCGAAAGACACGTATTGCATTGTCCAAATAAACTTCATTGTCAGGAAACACTGTAATCTCAACCAAATCAGCTGCATTCATTCTCCTATTCCTGCATGGAGCCTGTTTGGGGCCCCTGCAGTTCTTCCACAGCTTGTTTTCAGGGCACCACTTTTGTATTCCGACATTGTATGGGCCATCTTATCCTTCTCCCCTTCTCTTCTCATTTGTCTATCCTCTCCAGCCAGCCCCTCCAAATCCGTATCCATCCATCCATCTGCCCTGAATCCACTTATATAAGGAGATAGGGTGTAAATATTTTGGTGTGGAGTGTCAGCGCGTATCTCCCTCGCCAGCGGGGCCCGGCAGCCTCAGTCCAATCAGCCATGTTTGTTTGTTCAGCTTAAACTGTTTGTGCCTTGTTTTCCGTGGCATGTGACTCCCTCCAGCTCGAATAAAGTGTCACACTTGTTTTTTTTTGCCTCCCCCCCCCCCCCCCCCCCCTTCGCCGTCTGTGTTTCCTGGAAGAGAAGATGGATAAGCCCCAAAGTGTGTGTATATGTGCGCTTATTCACGCACCAAGAGCAAGAGTGTGTATGTGTGTGAGTTGTCAAAGCTGTCAGCATGACTGGAGTTGTTCTGGCCTACAGCCTAGTGTCGAACAGCAGCCGTGCAACAAACACAAAACATCTGTTCTGCACACCACAGTAAAAACATCATGATGCAACTCTTTTTGTATTAATCAACCAACGATGCGCCGTGTTTACAGCCTCTTCGCGGAACACGTCAACATCTGCAAATGCTTACCTGTTGACGGCAGCCTGTTTCACACCAGTGTCATCATACCAGTGTCTGCTTTTTCCCACTAATAAAAACAACTCCCAACATGACCTAAGCCGGGAAGTGATCTGCGCTGTCCAAACACCATGTCACAGCCCCTCACATATATCCAATTCCAATGTCATGGCTGCATATCTCCAGGTGGCTTTTTGAAAGAGTGACATTCTCAGTGGACGGCTTATTTCTCGCACGCACCCCTCCTTCCCCAACACACAAAATAAGCAATCTGGAGATTTGTAATGGTTTTTGCAGGGCCTGCTAATGTATTTCATGCTTGTTTAAGATCGTTGCATGCTCCTTACAAAGGTGCATTGTGATAGGTGTTCCTTATTACCCTGCTCTATATAGAGTCTAAACACTGGTGGCTGGGAGGGTGGAGGATAGTGGGAGGGAGGCATGAATGGCTGATATGTTTTTTTTTTTTCCCTCTGTCAGTCTCTTCTCACTCTCTCCCTCTCGGGTGATCTCTGCATGCCTATTAATGTAGCAGAGGAATGCCTGTGTAAACATTCTTGTTTCTCAGTCCGTTTCGCATAATAGTTGCCTGTATCGCCTTTCTCCTGACCCCACTATCTGAAACCAATTACACCAGATCCATTTGGGCTGAATCTTATTTTCATAAGGATCCCCGTGTCGCGGTCTCGGTCGCTCTGTGTGTTATTTTCCCTCCTCTTATTTTTTTTCCAACCTCAGTGATGGATATCAACATCAAATATGCCTCTGAGTGCCTTGTTATTTATATAGCAAGGCCCGGCTCTTTCTCTCTCCCTCTGTCTGGCTCGTTCTGAAGAATGTGTCACATTGTGCTGTTTATACAATGTGTGCATTAATAGACCAGGGATGTCATTTTTCTTTGCATAGCAACGCAGGTTAAATAGACGGTGCGCCTCCACTCGTCTGTGTTTTTTAGTCCGACTCTTCAGCAAACTTTTGATGACTTTCCTTGGCATTTTGCGCTTTTTTGTGCTCTGAGATGAGTTTGCCATCTCTGTGGAGTGGGAAGTGGGTGGCACAAATTGGTGCCTTTTACTGTAATGGCTGAATACACCAAGCCAGTGTGAGTGAGGGATTTTTTTTACCTTCCACTCCGTAGCTAACCCCACTTCTTCAGATAAACCACTCTGGAAAAGTTTGGCTGGTGTTGATAAGGTCTGTGTTATGCTAGGAGAACAGTCTTTATGCAGCCCGAGCAGACTTCCTTTCTAATAAGCCGGGTGAAGTTGATCTCCCTGCTCCCCGTCCATATTTACCTGCCATGGATACGGGGAAAAAACGTCTTTCTTCTTAACCGCGTGTAACATATGGATTGGTTCTCTTGACTTTGAGTCATTATTGATTCACACATGGATAAACATGTCGTCCTCACAGCTACTTTGGCTTGCATTCATCAAGCAGCCTTCGCTCTAACTACTGTGTGCAAGACTCAATAAACCTTATAATTACTTTGATTCACCAATCACGGGCAAATTAATAAGGGCCCGTGTTCTAATTAGCGACGTGATTGGCTGCATTCAAGGAATTTGTTTTGTCTCTCGCCTTCAGGAAAAAGAAGTCAACAGTGTTTGATTCCCCCTCCGTTCGAAAAATAAAAGAACAAACATCACAGGGCTGTGTTTGTCTGCAGGTGTTGATGTGTACTTTCAGTGTGTGCCTACTTTTTGCACGTGTGTGTTTTCCAAAGAAAGGCCATGGCTCAGCTTACAGATGTCACACAGACAGACAGACAGACAGACAGACAGACAGACAGACAGACAGACAGACAGACAGACAGACACACACACACACACACACAGACACTTATAAGCCGGTGGCGACTAGCCTCCTCTTACCAAGGAGACGGATCAATGCAGTTAGGACCCAGTGCCAGTATAATGTGTTTGTTTACTTCACTTCAGAAAGCCTGGCTCCTCGTGAGCACCCAGACAGACAGCCCGTCCCCTCCACATCAGCCCCCCCACCTCCAAGCTCTGTCTTTTCATAATTGATCAGGAGGTGGCTGCGTTCCCTGAGGGGTTAAGACATGGCAACTTTTTTTTTTCTCCTCCTTCTCATTCTTTTTTTTCTTTTTTTTACTCCCGTCTTCTCCTCTTGTTTGCACAGGATCTCAATGTACTAGTTCAAACATTGTTCCCACCAGCTGGCAGAGCAGCGCCATATGCACGCCCTGTCAAGGCAGCTGTTGTCATGGATACTGGCAAGCACCAAGAAAATAAAATGAGCACCCCTGATTCCCGAGGAAGTGTCACTCTCCCCATCACAGTTTTTTTTTATATATTATTCCTCCTCCTACTCGTCCTCTTCTTTTTTCATCAAAAAAAGAAACACCTGTGAAGTTTTTGTGTTGTGTGTGTGTGTGTGTGTGTGTGTGTGTGTGTGTTTTTTTGTCTCCCCCCCACCCACTTGATGCTCATGGGCCCTACGAAAACGAGGTAGTGTGGAGCAGCGGCAGCAGCAGCTGTGCACAATGTTCTCTCCTGCCAGACTCTTTCATCCATCTGCTCTTGAAGAATCGTAGTGAAGCTGCTAGCCCAGCTGCCACCGTACCTGTGAAGCTGGAGCTCGCTCGTCACACACTTTCAGTACACACAGCCAGGCAAAGGGGGGGATCTGTAATCCCATCAAACCCTAGAGAAATAAATTACACCACATCCCAACCTCTCTGATTCCTATCATCTCTGGCAAACTCATCAAACGTCATTGATGGCCAATTTTACAAATGTTTCTTCCCACGTGTAAACAGCTGTGAGCTAATATCACCCCGCATGGAAAAAGGTCTCTCCTCCTCCATCTACCTGTGCATCCTTCTATCATCTAGCACCCACCCTGTGCTCCTGAGCGTCCTTAATGCATAGCGTGAAACCTGTGCTGCTAGTTAATTCACTCTAAATGTAATCTGATGTTGATTTTGTCAACTTTAATTACAGCTCCCAGGGACACTTCACATGGCGCTGCCTCTACTTCAAATTGATATTATGAATATGCAAATGTGGTGGTAATTTGCCGAGAGAAGTGGATATTTCAGTTGAGCACACACTAGACAGGTCAATTCTACCGACGCTCTGTCTTTTTCTTTTTTTCCCCCGGCACACCACCACCACCACCACCACCCCCCTCTGCACCTCCACCCTCTTCTTCATGGGTGCTCTAGACAAACTATATTTATCTTGATCACAGCTCTGTGAATTGTTACTAAAGCGTACCTCCAACGTGGTGTTAACCGCGTCAGAATGAGTTGCGGGAAATAGCAGGTGATTTTTGACAGCGATGACTGTTTTGTCCCTGAAAATGTGAATTATCTCCGCTGTCAGCTTCAGGAAATCTAATAGTTTATTTCCACTGTTTCCACCCTGTTCCCCATCTTTCTTTTACTTCCATTTTTTCACACCGTCTTTTGTCTTGTGTTCCTTTCTTCCCAGGCCCTACAAGCAGCGAGGCAATTACTCTTGCAGCAGCCAGGCAGTGGCCTGAAATCTCCAAAGAGCCAGGACAAGCAGCGTCCACTGCAGGTAAAGCAGCTCCCCGTCTAATCTCTTAAGTCCATCCATAATACATGCTCCTCCGAAAAGAAGATTTCCTCTGTTCCACAAGTGTGTTTGATTTGCCAACGCAATCCTCCAGACCTGCCGTTGGAATCCTTAAACTGGACAAGGCACTACCCAGGAAGCTAAGAAACGGAGAAAAACAAGGAACATTTTTACGTCTTGTTTCAAATAGACATCATCAAACGGGATGATAATTACGTATAGAATATCCACAGCTCGTATGGTAGCATGATTAGATCTGCTGTTTCCACTCTAGATCCGTAGCATTGTTGACACTTCCAGAGCTTAGTTATTATTCCAAAGACATGTCAGCCTGACAGATGGCTAATTTTAACCGCCTGTCCCCATTCCCACTTTTCACAACTAATTTGCCTTATTGATTCGTAGAGCCGTCTATTCCTGTTGATTTGAAAAAGGTCACACACATATATGCACACTAACACATCCTCTCTCTTCCTGGCGTGAAGATTTCTCTCCCATTCTGCTCGTTTTAGACGGTGACTTTCGCCTCAAATGACGTCAGGCCCCTTGACATCTGCTCCCGTGTTTTTATTATTATTATTTTTGATTCAATGTATTTTTAGCCGTTTGAAATTGAAGTCTGGGACTCGGTGCCCTGCACTCGGCTAATAAGTACTATCAAAGAGCAACGCTCATTAGGGGGCTCTGTGCATTTCATTAATGTCAGGGAAATTGGCGTTAACCTCACCCGTTGATATTTTCACAGAGTCTAACAATGGTGACACCTTCAATTGGAGTCACACCTCTGTGTTCCTAATTACGCACAGGCAGAGAGATAAGGCTGGCGAAGGCGCCGTCACGCTCCTGCATTTAAATAATTCACCTCATCAGGAGTGTCAATATTACCCGTATATTCACACATATTGGCATCAGAAACATATTTCTCAAAAGTTGTTTATTTATCTGAGTCTAATTAAACAAAAGGGTCTACTTCTTCCTCTATTTGAGGTGAATATATTCAAACAAGCACTGATCTACAAATGCCTGCATAGTCACCACGCGGCAGGAGGAACAATATTGAATGAGAGCAGTGTGGGTGCATGATAACCGTCAGGCCACATCCAAGCCCTTTCCTCTAATAACACCAGCCCATGGTAAATATTGAATATTTACATTTGCTTACTCCTAGCCTCGCGATATGAATCAATGTGAATCAGAGGGGCCTGTCGATAGACCCCGGCCCGGGATCCCAACTAATCCATGTGTTGATCCAGCCTTTATTAACATCCTCACCTCTTTGTTCCAAAAAAAGTCTCCTTTATAGAGCGTCCCACTCTCCCTCTGATACACACCAGCTCAAACAGTGCATTCTGGTTCAAGATCACTTTTACACTGCCTTGAATCCGCTCATTTCAAATGACATTTTAGCTGTACTACTCCCATTGTGTAAATATCAGTATAAGGCAGCAGGAACTCTGACTTGATTAAAAATCCGTTCATATTGTTTCTTGCCTCTTGTCAGTGCCAGGTACTCTTCTCTTGTCTTGAGGGACTATACACAATAAAGCTGCATTATTTACCTGGATTACAGGGCCACAATGGGTGCTATAGTGCAATATTTTATTAGCTGCACGGCTTGATAACAGTCAATGGCAATCAAGCGGCATGTTTTCCACCGGAGGAATCAGGCACATTGATCCCCTTGTATGATTAGCGCCTCAGAAAGTGGGGAAAGGATTAATATTACCATGACATCCTGCTTATGGTAGAGATACTGATAAATCCTCTGCCAGTCTTTTTCCCCCTTGTTCTCCAATCTTTGGTATTTAAGAGCGGGGAAATGATCCATAGATCATGGCATGTAAATTATTTAGTACACAAGCATCTAAGTGCCTCAGCTTGCAGTTTTAATTACGCGTATTAGCGGCTAAAGGCTCTCGCCTGACTAATTCTATCCGCTCGCTCATCGCTGCTCCTCAGGAGTTGATGATGCGGAGGCAGGCAGCTCTGGCATCCACACACACACACACACACACGCATGTAAAGAAAAAAAACAGCCTCACAAACACACATACAAACACACACACAAGCTGCTTCTCCACATTTGCGTAATGTGACAGGTCTATTATTACACAGTAAGCCCACGGGAGCACTCAATAAACACCTATTTCTCCCTGTAAATCCCCCTGCCTCCGCCATGCTGCTTACACGGCTCTCCCAAGGCACACAACACCCTCTCGTCTCCGTCTCCTCTCTGCCCTCCTCTCCGTAGCAATATCCCCCCCCCCCTTCTGAAAGGCGTTTATACACTGACATTTGGAATACAAATAAAGAAATGCGGACAAGGAGAGGCGGAGAGGATTACAGTGGCCTATGAATCTGACAGTTGTTTCGCTCGCACACACACACAAACATCTACACACACACACATGACAGTTACTTAAAGTTTTTACATTGTGACTTTGAGCAACTGTTGTTGTAACTGACTCCATTGATGGTGATGATTAGAAACCGGGCCGAGCTGGAGTTAAAGAAGCTTAAATCCTTTGTTCAAAATGTTTGGAGGAAAGGCTTATCCCGTAAAATAACAATGCCAGATATTGAGGCGACACAACCACCATCCCGCCAACACGCCCTTTATGACACATGCATTGAATTACCAAATGATTACCTTTTGGTTTTGGTGCTTAAAGTATGTTTGTTGCTAATATGCAGCAGACTATTTCTACAATGTGGCCTCCCATCCATCCACCATCCATCCATCCATCCATCTATCGATATGAGTACTTCTTCCACCTCTATGTGCCACTAACTCAGCCAAATTGACTCTCTAACTCTGCTTTGTGAGCGTGTCAGATGGGGGGGCTGGAGAGTGTGACCCCTTCCTCCAAACATCCAATTCCTAACCATGCACCCCCCGCAGAGAGAGTGTTGCTGCTCTGCCCCTTTCACACCGTCAAGCTGTGAATACCTTTTTAACAGGACTAATAACCTCAGTCCCATCTGTGCAACGCTGCGCTCTAACCAAAAAATATTTAAGCTTTTTTTCTTATGGATGGAGGAGATGTTGGTTTAGCCCGGCGTTCTGTAAATTCTACGGCTTCCTGCCCAGGCCAGTCAAGATTGGTTGTGGGCACTGGGCCATCGGAGGAAGTGTCACACTTTTTAAAGGTCAGGTCTACCACTGAGCCAATATCACCTCGATGGAAGAACTCATCTGCTTACTGCTTTCATCCGGAACACACACACACACACACACACAGATGCAGGGAAAAGGGCTGCGATGCTAGGCTTGAGTATAGGTTAGCTGACTCCAGCGTGCGTGGCTAAAGCATTCACATTTACATTCATGAATATATCTTGCCACTGCATCCCCTCTGGTTGGATCTGAAAATAGAGAGAAATTGTCACTACTGCGAGGAGGGGGAGATAATATGTTATTCATGTGAAAAACTTCTGTTGACTCTGAGAAAAAAAAAAACCGTCAGCACATTTTAAGTCAAACAGCCTCTGTTACTGCTTTTGTAACCAGAAAACAAGATATTTTTTTCACTCCCTCCCTTCTGCTCTGCTTCTGTTTCTTTTTTTTTCCTCCTGCATTTACAACACCTACAGGACAAGATTGCTAAATTGCGAGGACAGAGCAGGTTCATCATTGTGATGCAAAAGAAGTTGAAATGCAACCCCAAGGCGAGGTAGCTGAGTTTGGGGGATCAAGAGAAAGTGAGAGGGGAGGGAAGGATAAAAAAAAAAAAAAATAGGAAGTAGCTCAGACCTTTGATGTAGCAGCAACAAATTTACCTTGTGACAGAAGATACATGGGTGCAATAAACGAGTTATACCAGCCCTTACACATGCAATCAGATGATTCTGGCCAGGGTGTTAATTGGATCCTAACCGGCAGATCTGATACGCCTGGGCCCGGTGGTGAGGGGGGAAAGCCTTTCCAAGTGATGAACTATAATTCACTGAGCTGCTTGAAGCACTTGTAATTTACTGTGTGTCACTGATGAAGAGGCTGATCCAGTGGAGGCCATATTACCTGCAACATCAGAGGGAAGTGTGTGTGTGTCCCCCTCCTTCCCCCACGTTCTCCCTCTCACTTGTACTTTCTTTTCTCTTTCTTCCTCTCTGTGCACTTTCCCATCGCTCTGATTTTACTCTTGAAAAATGCACACCTGCAGGGTAGAAGCAGTCGGGAGTGAATCGTGCCAGTTTAATGATAAAGGTGCTACAATTTGTACTGATAATGACACAAACAATGTCACACACTACATCGGGAGAGGCTTAATCAATGACTATCTGCATGTTGAGATAAATCAATGTGGAAATTGTGCTAAGCCCGTCCCCATTTCCTCAGGCTTCTTTTTTTTTTATACGAGGCTTTTGCATGATGGGCCTTTTATGTTATGATAAATTGCACTTCCCTTGCCAAACTGCTATGGAAATTGATTTAGGGAAAACATTCAGTAATGTACTAAGCTTCAGTCCTGACAATCTGGAGTATTGATCTTCTCTAAGCTGGAAAACATGATGTGTGTGTGGCTCCTATGTGGTTTTACATGGTAAGATCTTCTCACACACACTCTTAGTTAGGGTTAGGGTTAGCGCCAGACCCCTGTAGCCTTGGTGGTTCTCCAAGTGGAGAGTCCTGGCTATCAATAATCATGTGGCCAGATTGGGCAGTAATTGGCTAGTAAGTGCCAGCTGAAAGGAACTCCACAGGTCAGAAGTGCACAAGCTCTGAGGGGGTCCTCTGGGACGCTCATGGGAGTCAGATGAAACAGGGACGTGGGTAGTCGGTGGAAGCCCCTTTTCTCTCCTCGACGTCTTACTCTCTGTGTGTAAAAAGAAACTGGTGGCTTAATTAGGAGCAGCTCCCTGCCAAGGATCCACAGTAATTACCCACTAGGACCCTTCCATTTCTCATCGCAGTTATCTTAAGCAGTGTCTGTAGCTCAGTCCCCTGTCCGGCGCTACAGGAACATCCTGTCGTTGATAACCGCCCGTGCTCCCGCAATGTTTATGGCCGACATCTAATCGGCCCTGCTTATTACTGCTAAGTGAATTCTATAGAAGGAAATCGAATAAAAAAGGAATGCCTCTCCGCTGGACTTTAATTGTTTAAGTTTGAACTCCACTTATCTCCCGCTTTAGGTGATTTGAGTTGACTCATTGCCGTGAAGATAAAGCGCCACACAGTGGAGTGGGTGTAATTGCTGGAAGTGCTTTTGTCCACTGGTCCAGATAGTTGGAGGCAGGGAGCTGTGAGCAGAGGTGTTTTGCATTTAATGGCAGATCGGCCAGTTAAATCAAACATAACGAGAGACTCTAGGTGCCAGCTCTGCCTGGAAGACATACCTGAGCTCTCTCCGTGGAAGAGCGTGACCTTTTGTGAGGCATTGGACAGGCTGGTTACAGGCGGGAGTGGTGTAATGATCTGCTTGTTCTGCTGAGGGCCCCACCAGTGTTTTCACTTCAGGAGCCAATTTAAGGGTGCTTTGTTTTGCTCTCCAACTTTGAGGGCAACCACATGGCTTCAAAGTTCATGCCAATACTGCTCATCGTTCCCTTCAACACGCGGCGCATAAACAAACAGGGGTTCAACACGGAGAAAAAACAGCATTTTCACAGTGAAGTCATTTGCATTTCCCATCAAATGGGCTCTCTTAGAAACAGGAGCACCTTTTTCTGTTATTAAGGTCCCAAGTGGCCCCATCAGCTGCAGCTAATTCCAAACCATTTAATAAATCCCGTTAATATTACTTGTGCACCAGCATTGGAAATATATCCTTTTGGATGACAGAGGAACAGAGGCACAGCCCAATTGGATATCATGGCTGCAGAGAGAGTCTATTCGCAGGCGCGCGGATGTTTACGCCACTGCCATCGTCGAGTAAATGCTCATTAATTTTATCCCTTCGTGGCAAAATCATTTCTAGGAGAGGCAATTCAGCCTCCTGTTCCTTTCAATTCACCGCTCACGTCAATCAAGCCCTCGTGCAGTATCCTGCAAAATGGAGGTGTTATATTCCTGCAATTATCATGTCATATACTCGAAAATGTAAATGAACGCGTGTGTAAAATTAAATTTATGGGTTGTCAGTGAAGAATAAGAACCAGGAGAGCAATTACTTATCTGCTTTCATCTCGGAGCCTCTGATACGTCAAGCAGAAAAGCATGCAGTTAAATGCTGGAATTAGCATTGTGCTGCACTTCACAATGGACGTGGGCCAGTGCCTTTTCTCCCCTTCCTTTCTTCCTTCCTCCTGCCTTCCCTGCCTCTTCCTTCCCCTCTTTTTGTTTGGAGCACTGGTGAAATGAAGATGATTATCGGCCATTATGAAATAGAAAGTGTAAAAGGGAACTTCCCTATTTCATAACCTGATTGTTTTGCTGTTTCTTCTGCTGTTTGGTTTTACTCATCGCTGCTAAAATCCTGCATTATTCATTTGCAGGTATCTGTCTTTGAATGCTTGTGTGTCATCCTCGCACAATGAAGAAACATCTTAAAGTGGAATTTATATTTAATTCCACTTTATATATGCATGCGCATACATTTGTGTTTAATCCTGCCCGTCTGCGCCCGCATCCCTTTTGTGAACCAAAACATCTTTGTGCTAGCATCCAATTAATAGTCTTAATGAGTGCATCACTCATGTTGTTTCTCAGCTGCACTCGTCCCATTGTCACAGCATCCAACACAAAACCAGGAGTGACTGCGGGGGTAATTACTTACCTAGCAAATGTACCTTTAAGGGTTAATAACATTGAAGGTGTAAGCAGTGCATTTGCATAATTACACACGGACTGGTTAATTTGCAACTTTTTGACGGCTTTTGTTCAGCGCCTCGCTTATTGTGAATGCATTTTCCTTTGGCACTCTTGCATGGAGGAAGAAAAGAGATGTACCACAACATCCTCCTCCTCCTCCTCCTCCTCCTCCTCCTCCTCCTCCTCCACCTTAGATGGAGTCCCTTCTCTCTAAGACCCTAATGAACAATGGAGGCAGGATTTGTTTGAATATGAATATGAATGTGCAGCGGGGCCGGCTGGAAGTTGACCTTCAGCTGTGATTTTCAGTTCATCAGGATTAGTCAAGGCGGGCGATCAGGAGCCACTAATGCATAATGACTTCTAAAATGAAAAATGTGTAGTGACCATGCAAATGTCTCGGCTAATCAAAGAGGGGGGGAGAACCTGGGGTGGGGGGTGGGCGTCGAGGAGAGGAGAGCTAAACAAGGACGTGTCAAGGCCTGACAGAGAGAGAAAGGGGGAGAGGAATGGAGGGGAAGACATGCATGGAAAGTAATCAAGGCGGCTTGATTAGCCGGCGATGAGGACAGGGATGTCTTATTGGCCCCTTGACACACCATATAGGCCGGCTACTGTCATGGCGCCTCCACACTGTCGCAATTAGCCTCAGCGAAGGTGTTGCTACATGTTGATGTTTTAATTGTGTTATAAAGCTTGTCATTCAAGAATCTTTCATACAAGACAGGCAGCATAGCACCCTAACAAAAAAAAGCATAACATGAGTAAGTTGTTGTGCTATAAAGATTTAATCACATTTTAAAGGTCATACGGGGAAGGAAGACAGGATTTGAGTCGCTTTAATCAAAATGGAGTTGTTCGTTGGTCAAGGATAATCAACTGGTGAAGATCTCGTTGATTTTATTTCCCACTGACAAATCAATGAAATGAGTGACAGCGTTTTCGTGTTGTCCGTTTTTTAAGGAGGAGCTGAAACCCCGATATAGCTGTTAGCTCACACTCCCCCGTAAGTGTGCACACAATCAAAGACGGAAACGAAACGTAACCTTTGTTGATACGTCTGAGGTCATTTCCACTGCCGTCTTTTGCAAAATTACAGAATGTGTGTCTTTGTTTGGTCGGGTGAAGTTCTTCTAGCGTAGTTTGACAACCCATAGTTAATGATTATCTCCCAAAAACAGCTTGTCTGCAGGAGGTGTGTTGTAAATACAGTATAAAAATAAGATATTGTTCATGGGCAACCCCTAAGCCACGACCCCCCCTCATCTTGCTGCTTTGTCCACTTCATCATTATAGTACCAATCAACTGTACATCAGTGCATTTTTCACGCTGTTTCACATTAGCAGCACTGATAGGCATGCTAAAGCAGGGGAAGTTCAAGGGTCCTGCTAATTAAGGTCTACGTCTATTTTAAATCTCCTACTTTTCCCTGCGGGGGTGGAGGCAGAGCAAAAAATAAGAGGAGCAAAACAAAGGCACAGCACCCACGTGTCCTTCAGCATCTCTCCCTACTTTCCCGTCACCAATTACCGACCCTCCCAGAAGATCCACGCACGTCTCTTAACGCTCCATTTCTCCATCTTTTCTCCACCTCACCTCTCTTTCCGACCCATTTTCTCTCTTCTCCGTGGTCCAGGTTCCAGTGTCAGTGGCCATGATGAGTCCCCAGGTGATCACGCCGCAACAGATGCAGCAGATCCTCCAGCAGCAGGTGCTCTCCCCCCAGCAGCTCCAGGCCCTGCTCCAACAGCAGCAGGCCGTCATGCTGCAGCAGGTACACACACACACACACACACACACACACACACACACACACACTCTTTCACCCCGATACACACACACCCATAGATAAATATTTAGGGACAAACACTCTAGTCGCATGCAGACACACGCACACCAGCCGCGTCGCTTAAGAAGCGGGCTGTAGATGCACACAAACAGACACCTAGAAGCATATATTCACCGACACTGACCTTAAAGAGCCATGCACTGCAGATCAACTACACACATGCACAACAATGGCCATTTACATCCCTAAATCTATGAATTCTGGCTGGAAATACACATAAATAGAAGGGTATTTGAAAGAGCTTGACTTTATATAATTCGTATGTCATTCTTCTTAATTTTTTTAACTTACATTATTAAATATGCTAAGATCCGCTATCTAGCTAATGCATTTTGTTCTGTGTGTTGCGTATTGGTCCTTTATTTTGAGAGGAATGGCACCGGGAAGTCCTTGAAAAGTCATCGAATTTGACGTTTAAGAACATATTGGAACCCTGCTTATAGTGCTTCCCTACCCACAATGCTGAGTCACCCACCTGCTCTGAAATCCTCACAGCCACCACAGCAGCCCTGTGTCCTTGACACGCTTACCAAGAGGAATTTAGAAATTGACGTACTTGTTCTTGTCACCTCTAATTAACCATCTCCAGTGTGTCGCCGGTTCAATTCCCTGACAAGCATCCATCAGGGGCCGCGGTGTAGAGCAGGGCACAGCTGAATGATAGGTGATGGATGATGTAATATTTGGAGTCAGCTCGAGGAAGCACAGTCTGGTGTCAGAGTTGAAATGCAGCTGTCACTCGTGGATTTGATTAAGGCAGAGAGGATAGTTTAATTAAGAATGTCAGTCACTCTGGTTATTGCTCTTCATTAGGAGCGCTCGGGAAATAGAGGAGGCTTTCGGTTTTCCAGAGCAAAGGATGTTTCAAACAGAACATAAACCACCCATAAGCCTGAATCAACAATCACAGGGTCCAAACCTGTCCTCAGTCAGCAAAGAATAAATATACTGTTGATTTACAGCAAGTGATGCAAGACATGCCGATATTTATACGGCTGTCAGCAGAAGACTGCTTTATGGACTTCTCTTACCAGCCAATAACAAGAAACAGAATTGAAATGTCTAAATAGCTGTATGTGTGTTTAAGGAATCAGTCAGAACTGCTCCTGAGAGGCTGTATTCTGTTTATTCCAGCCACTCCAAAGGACGCCAGTGCACTCTGGCAGCCAAACGCTTGGTTAATATGATGAATCGTTGCCCCGACAGCACTGTGGGACTATTAAAAGTCCATATGGAGAGGACTGCCAAAGACAGCCAGGATAGAAATCCCAAAAGCAGTTGAACATGTTGTTTATAATGTGCAACAGTTAGATCTCCATTATTGTTTTGCAAGTTCATTAAATAGTTATTTAAACCTCCTCTAAATGCCAAGTCTGATTAATATCATTCAAAACATCATAAAGGGAACAAATAAATATCATGACCTACAAATACTTTATTAAGAGTCGTTGTGTAGATATTAGAAGATAAGATGTATTTACTGAGGAAAATGTGTTTTACTCTATTCTCTCTCTCTGTGTACAGCAACACCTGCAGGAGTTTTATAAGAAACAGCAGGAGCAGCTTCACCTGCAGCTCCTCCAGCAGCAGCACCCCGGCAAGCAGGCTAAAGAGGTGGGTGCAAACTCTCACACTCATCGACACCTATGATTTGTCTACACAATAAATGGTCAAAATGGGAGGCAGAACTCGTAGATAAGTAGAAATATGGAAACAAGTGGTTGTTTAATGCAAATTCTGTTAGATTATTCTTGTTTTGACGACACAAAGCACACATCTTTCTGACAGAAGGATGTCCAACTTGTTAACGAGCCTCTCTGCGGGCCACAGCTAAAGTTACAGTGCTCATAAATCACAGTGACAGGCAGCCGGTGGACATACGTGTCTTGTCCTCTTTGGCCGTCAGATAGGAAGAGATGAGCATGACAGCTTTAGCAACATTTGTGTAGAAGTGTCGAGGCCACATCAAGGCAGCATCGTACGTGTGGAAGCAGTCAAATTGGTCAGAAAAAAAGGCATCACACACACTTCTGTCCCTCTCTCGGATGTGTTGCGCACCTCCTCCAGCAGCCCATTACGCTGCCCCTTCAGGAAGCCGCGGCTGACCTCCCGGCGGCTTTGTTTCTGTTTGGATTTCTGAATAGAGTTTTTCAGGGGGGCCTCGGCCATCAAATATGGAATAGAAATTGCTCCCTTATTTCTCTTGAGGCACGTTGGGGCGGACAAACTGCCTACTTCCATCACTCCATTATGCAGCCTGTTTTTCCATTGAGCGCATCACATGTTTCCTCCCTCCACCTCCACGCTCCTGCATCTCCACCTCCACACAAACATGACAGGCTGCGTGCACATACACATGTACATGAAGAAAAGAGCAAATACTGACACAAAGAATCATCCCGTGTTACATTACAGACTAAAAAGCCTGAATATAATCCCTCAAATTCAATTTAATAGATGCACTTAAAGCCAATTATTACCTGAGTTTACCGATTCAGAGCTTCTGTCTCTTCCTAAAATCCGCCCCCCCCCCCCTGACTTGTTTTGCTGCAGTCACTGAGTTCGATGTTTTTCATTCTGTTGTTGTTTTTATTGTTGTTTTGCACAGGGCTTACGCAATTGCCTGCCTGGCCCAACGATAAACAACTCTGTGAGGCAGCGAGGGGAGCAGAGAGAGGGTGGAGCGGGGGCAGGCGTTGTGCATGTGGGTGCAAATCTATTTGTGTGTGTGTGTGTGTGTGTGTGTGTGTGTGTGTGTGTGTGTGTGTGTGTGTGTGTGTGTGTGTGTGTGTGTGTGTGTGTGTGTGTGTGTGTGTCTGTGTGTCTGTGTGTGTGTGTTTTCACGTTTGCACTTCTGTCCATGCATTGGTGCGATGCTGTAAATCTTTCATTCTGCCAGCTCCCTCTGGCCACATAAGCTGTAACAGACCATCAGTGGAGGCGAGACAATTAACTATCAAGGGGGGTTGTGGGATTGGGGGGGGGGGGGGGGATTATACCAGAGGCTTAGTATCATACACAATCACAAGCACAGACACTGACGGGCTCGAGAGCCGCTGTATCCACACACAGCTTTGTGTCTGTTTGTGTGTGTGCGCTCGCACACAAAGAGAGGCAACAACACCACACACAGCAGGCAGGGCGAAGTGAGCACAGACAGAGAGGCAGAGCTGGAGGAGAACAGGTGTAGCTAAGGTCACGGCGCTGGAGTGAGTGCAGACTCTCCCTACACTTTCTCAGTTGTTAATTTGTTTGTAATTTTTCCCTCCCTCTTCCTCCTCTCCTCTCTCCGGCTCCCCTCCTTCCTCTCTATAGCAACAGCAGCAGCAGCAGCAGCTGGCCGCCCAGCAGCTCGTCTTCCAGCAGCAGCTCCTGCAGATGCAGCAGCTCCAGCAGCAGCAGCACCTGCTCAACATGCAGCGGCAGGGCCTGCTGTCGCTGCCCGGGCCCGCCCCCGGACAGGCCGCCCTGCCCGGACAAACCCTGCCCCAGCCAGGTAAGAAGAGGAGGAGCAGTGGGATGACGAGAGAGGATGTAGATAATCTGACTGATATGACTTGGTGGTCACAGGCTCAAGTGAGGTGTAAGTGTTTCTCTGTCTCTTCCAGCTCGACTGTTTTTGTTTTTCTCATTGGTATGCACCTGTGTCCCCCCTGCGTTATCTCTAAGTATGTCTGCCTCCCCCTCATTGGTATGCTCTTCAACCATCTACTTTGTCTCTAACTCTCCACATGATCGTTTTGTTCACTCTTCCATTCTCTCCTTTCTCTCTCTTCTTGTCTGATTGTGGCTCTCCTTGTCTACTTCTGTTTCTCTCTCAGCTCTGCCTGTGTTTGTTGTTTTCTCTCTTTCGCTCTTTCTATTCCCCCACGCTCCCAAACCCCCCCCCCCCACTCTCCCTCCTTCATTTCCCCGGTTTGTGTTGTTGTTATTGTTGTTTACTGCCTTCTCTGAGAGCCAGGAGAAGAATAAAAGAACAGAGAGAGAGAAGAGCCAGCTTGTATTTCTTCTCCTGAGCCGAGTAAACACCTATGTATGTTGTTTACCGGCAAAATGGCGCCGACAGAAGGAACTAGCAGGGAGATGTTAGATAGGAATGAAAGTCAGTGAATATTTCTAAATGAGTTGCCAAGCAGTGGACACAGCTTGTTAATCTCAGATAAAAAACGTACTTCTATCAATGTTTTATTCCTCATTTTCATCTGAAACGCACAAATCTGAGTAGGCAGATAACACACACTTGGTTTTATTGATCTCTGTTGGTTCAAACTCAGGTTTGCTTTGACAAAAACAGGATGATCGTCTCCCTGAGGAAAAGTCCTTGAGTCATGCAACTTCTTTGGGTTGTTGAATAAAGTTTGAGGAGTTTAGAGTTAAGCTTTTGTCTCACACACGACACACAGGTTTGCATTTATGGTATAACTTTGCTCCTTTTGTGATTGTTCCTCTAGCTGGCCTGAGCCCCGCTGAGCTGCAGCAGCTGTGGAAGGACGTGACCGGAGGCGGCGGTCACGCCATGGAGGACAACGGCATCAAACACAGCAACAGCGGCAACGGAGGAGGCGGCGGTTTAGACCTCTCCACCAACAACTCTTCCTCAACTACCTCCTCCTCCAACCCCGCCAAAGCTTCACCGCCCATCTCCCACCATTCCATCGCCAACGGACAGTCCCCCGGCCTCAACCACAGAAGAGAGAGGGAACGGGAACGGGAAAGGGAGCGGGAGAGGTAAAAAAAATATTTCAAATCTCGCCCACCTAGGCAGAGCAGATGAAGTGTTTACACCCTTCACACACACACTTGTGTTTCATGACTCAAAACAGAAACACATCAGAGTATTTGTCGCCGCGCTACAAGAGGGAAAATTGTTTATTTGTTCAATAGTTTATTAGTGTCTTGGTGAAAGAAAACAAGAGCCTTGTTCTCCCAGGGGAGCCGGCGTGCCATTGAACACACTTAGCTTGCACACAGTTATCAAACGCAGGGAGAGGAAGCCATGCAGGCAGGCGCTCTCACTACAAGCCTCTCTGGCAGGCGAGACAAGGTAACCTCCTTGTACATTAAGTATTTAGTGCTTTCTCTCTTTTTTTCTCTTTTGAAAATTACCTTCTTTGCTTGCTTGTCATGTAAACAGAATACGTGATGCCTTGAGTGGCATTTCCAGGATGTTTATCCTTGTGATGGCGTCTTTTATAAATGCACCCAGCACCAACACACTGTTCACATATCCGCCTATCTGGCCCATGCATTATTCAAAGACTTTTCTTGGGCGATATTATAATAAGGACTTAGGGTAGCGCTGTGTGTGTGTGGGTGTGTGTGTGTGTGTGTGTGTGTGTGTGTGTGTGTGTGTGTGTGTGTGTGTGTGTGTGTCTGTCTGCCCGGTAGAGACTCACACTGGAGGTGGAAGTGCTGTGTAATTGGTTTAAAGTAGATGCTATCTCTCCAGCACCACTAAAAGGAGGCTTGAAAAAGATACCTTCAGAGGGAAGACAGAGAGGAAGAGAGAGGTAGGGAGGGAATGAGAAGAGAAGGAAGGAAAAATAGATGATATCTGCTTGTGTCCTGAGGGACGTGTGGTGTCTCATAATGATCGAACACGGGGTATTGTCAGGAGCACTGCTTACTAACATGTCACAGATCGATGTGGGGAAAGCCCTTCTGTAAGAAAGAAACCCAGTGTGAGCTCCTCCAGCGCTGACACACATATTCATGGACCACACACACACGCACATAGGCATCGACCACACACATGCATAACCTATAAGCAGACAAACACACACATACTGTACGCAACACACTCCTCTTCTAAAGGTTAAACTGTCATCTTTAATAGGATGTGCCGTCTAGGCGGGGTCGTAACTTATTTGGGTGCCATTTGAAAAACGCCAGAGCAGCCCCTGCCCCCGTTGTCCTCAAAAGAACATAAGTTACACAGAGTATTAATCTCCTGATGAAAATGATATGGCTGTCTGGATTTTTAATGTTTACTTGAAAGCGGACTCCTCCCCATAATGGCTTTACAAGATGGGACGGTGGCTACGGCTCACTCTCCATTGGGGGTGTTAGCTCACACATCAGCGTCCTCGCTTAATATTGCAATCATTTAGATTGATTGGAGATGAACAGTTTAATTGAATAGCACACTAAGTTATTCCTTACAGCCAAGTTTCTTGTTTTAATCGACCTTTCAGTATGTTTTTCTTTCACTCTATTTTTCTCGCCTTGCTTCTTTCGAAAATGAACTGACCTGTTTTGACCCCTTTCTTGTCGATTTGTCTCTCCTGACCTCCCTCTACCTCTCTGATTTCTTGTTTTCTTATTCCTCTCTTTTCCTCTGCACAATTTTTCAGTTCACTACATGAAGAAAATGGAGGCACCCACCCCCTGTACGGCCACGGTGTGTGCAAGTGGCCCGGATGCGAGAACATCTGCGAGGACTTCGGACAGTTTTTGAAGTAAGAACATGTTATACTGCTCACCTCCTCCTGCTGCCACCATGGGGGGATTTAGTGCGCCTGTTTTATCGTGAAACACAGAAGTTCCCCCCCTACACCACAGCAGCTTCTTTCTGTGGGTACAAAGGAAACATCAGAGGCTCTCACAGAGCGCACTCTGACCCCGCAGACAGCCAGTTGTCAGGGTTCAGCTCCAGCAGCGCAGGATTCAAACCAACTCTGATCCATAACAAATCTCCTTCCTGCCGTGGAAGGGCCTGATAGGTTTGTGAGAAAGCGTCAAAAGCTAATGGTAACCCGCACGGCCGCACACTTACCTTCCACAACAAAGGCCCCCATTCACTGTTGTCATGGTGCAGGCGCCAGAGCGAATTAACTCTTCATGCTCCATCAACAATTTAGTTAATTAGCTCATTTGTAATTGGCCGGCTTTGTTGCCAGGATGTTAGTGGGGTGACATCAAAGGAAGAAGGTGTTTGCAGCGCTGCCGATTACAGGTTATCACATTGCCACTCACTGAGAGTCTCTCCCTCTCTCCCTCTCACTATCACTCTTTTCCTGCCTCCCTGCTCTCACACAGAGAAGAAAAGAAAGGGGAAAGCTTTAATTTGAATATTCTAATTAGATTTGTAATTAACTGTGAAATAACGATCTGGCGAGTGTTTTTCACCAGCTGTAAATGTCCATGTGAATGGCATATTTTCCAAATTATGCATTTCTCTACAGTAGTGACTGTAATAAGTTGCAGAACGGTAGAAAATGTACTGATAAAAGAAACTAGTCCACCCATGGGGGAGCTGCTGCAGGATTTAGGTCAGGCTTTTGCTAATTCCACAGCAGCTTGTGAATTAAAGCTAAAAGGTGTCTCCGTGAAATGAGACGACTCAATAAAAATACTGTTTACCAGTCTTTGTAACACGCAGGCTAACGTGACATTAAGCTGCATTTTCACACTCCATCATCGCATACAATGCACTCAAAAGGAAGAACAATCGACAGTGATGGATTTAGAATGAATCAGAGGTGAATATATATTCCAACCATTGCCTGACAAGTGTGTTTGCTTATCCCCTGTGGAAAATGTGCCACATACATGTCAATGTCAACATCCATTTTCTGCAGCAGCACATCCATAGGCATGCACAGAAGCCTTGCTTACGGAAAGCCTGCTTGCTGTGTGCAATGCATTGTCTAACCTCGGCGAGTCCAAGAGGAAGAGTTTGCATTGCAGCTCGGGGACAAATGTGTGTGTGAGAAGGCAAGCCGGCATCAGATTAGCAGTTTTTCTGATATCTTGTCCTATCACCTCAGTACACTTACTTACAGGAGACATCAGTCTATCCCTCAGCTCTGTATGCTCTAAGGATACTGTGTCTGGGTAGCTTAGCTTGGTTGTTTAGGCGAGGGGCAAGAGATGTGTGAAGCGATGTGCCTGTGAATCCAGTAAGCTGCTAAGCTAACGCAAAAGGATGTTGTAAAAATACAAACGGAGAGAAAACGGGTAGACAAGAAACTTGAAACACTCGGATGGCAGATATTGGTTGCTACAAAACGGAACAGTGTCTTGGTTCAGCAACACACACACACACACACACACCCCTGCAAGTGAGAGGCTGGCTCTCATACTGTAACCCAGCCACACATGAAAACAAGCACCAACAAAGAAGCCAGACTTGTCATAGGAACAAAGATGGCTGCTCGCTGGCGTGCCTTGGAGCGGTGATTGTCGGTGTCAGAGGGAGCGCTTTCATGTTTCCGGAGATGCCAGTCGCACACACACACACACGCAGGCACAGTTTAAACGGGGTTACATAAAGCGGGTGTCACATTTTTAGATGACAGTTCAGATGTTGGTAGTTGGGAGGGGGGGGGGGGGTTACCCAAGTCAAGCTGGAGTCTGGTAGCTCAGCTCAGCGGCGGTGACACGTTTAGTCATCTATTGTTTTGTTGCATGAAGAAAGTTGTCAGGATCAGCATTTAATAGCTCCTCAGCGCGCTTTTAAGTCGCTCTCACCTGGAAAAGGTAGCCGCGAGGTGGCTGGCACCCTGAATTAGCTCTCTGAAGTTCAAAATGAAATAATATTGCCTGGGAATGTTTCTGGGTTTGTGTGCGTGTATGTGTGTGAGAGAACAAGAAAAACATTAATGCTATTAGTGTTTGTGCTGGAGCTATTTTTGTAGGGAGCCTGAATCGTAGACATAAAAAAAAAAAGGCAATTAACTTTTTGAACATTTAGCCACTTTATATGTAGCATTAGCATAGCTTTATGACGCCCTGCCTGCACAAAACCATCTATTTGCTTTTAATTCAATCTCAAATAAATATATGTTTCCATATTAATATCCTTTCACCTCAATATGATCCAGTCTAATCTGAACATAAACAGATACTTGCTCCCACACACACACACACACACACACACACACACACACACACACACACACACACACACACACACACTCTGTCACCCATCTGCTCTCCCTATTACAGGCAGGAAGGCAGGCTCCATGTTAAAATGGCAAGCTCAGCCGCTAACGTGAACGTCGGTGTCTGTAACCCGCTGCTAATTAAACCCACAAGGCAGCAGCCAAGTGTCTGTGCCTCAGTGTACTGCACACACAAACACACACACACACACACACACACTGTGGAGGAAGGCAGGCAGGCCCCTGGCCCCTGGATGGCTGAGCTCCCCTCCACACGTCTGCTGCACTGTGACAAGACCTTTAAAACGGAGGGCATTACTTATGCACCACCACCACAGGGAGTGTGTGTGTGTGTGTGTGTATGTGTGTGTGTGCGTGTGCATGTGTGTGTTTATGCATGCTAGTAGGTGTATAGGTGTGTGTATACATTAGTGTGAGTGTAGACAGTTTGGGGGCCTGTTCTCTGCAGCCCCTGATGATACACACAGACAATTAGCAGATCGTCCACACAGTAGATTTATTATAAGGCCCTTAGTGGACGTTGATGGCGTATACATATTCATACACACAGCTGCTGGGAAAACCTTTGAGGTAACTTGTCTTTAAGAGAAACTGCAGCATCCAATAAAAACAAATCTTTATCCGTGTCTCACCTCCCCCCTCCCCCTCCTCCTCCTCTCTGTGTCTTTATTTGCTCTGATTTCTCCACCTTTGCCACAGCTCTACAGCATCCCTAAACACTTCAACACGCGGGTAATTCCCTCTTCAAGGCGAGGAAATCAATGTTCCTCTAAACTGAGGCATGAGCAGTAAACACAAACAGGATGCCTGACAGGGAGGAAGGTTTCCTCCACCTCTAAGGCTAAAACTAATACACACAAATGCTCCAGTTCAGATGAGTCACTGCGCCTCATACGAGAGAGCAGAGATAGAGCGAGATAAAAAAGGGGATTTTTAAAGAAGAAGACGAGATATTCTTTGCCAACCTCTCAGTAAATAAGGTGTTCTTTCATTTTTGTCTGTGTCCACCCCTCCTCCTCCTCCTCCTCCTCCTCCTCCTCCTTTTGTCTTTGTGTGGCATTATGAATGCACAGTAGGACATGCTGCCATTTGAATATTTCATAAATGCATGTAGTAATCTGCCTGTAATCGCCTTGCTAACTGGCCTGCAGTGTAAGGTGTGTGTGTGTGTGTGTGTGTGTGTGTGTGTGTGTGTGTGTGTGTGTGTGTGTGTGTGTGTGTGTGTGTGTGTGTGTGTGTGTGTGTGTGTGTGTGTGTGTGTGTGTGTGTGTGTGTGTGTGTGTGTGTGTGTGTGTGTGTGTGTGTGTGTGGAAGGAAAGAAAATAACTGCTCTCACAATGTATAAGGAAAACAAGCTTGTCGATGAGAGGCAAACTTAATAAAGATTTACCCCCCTCTTTTTTTTTGTAATGAGGTATCTTCAGGGACAGCGAGCAGCCCGCTCTGTGCTTTTGAAGCAGCTGTAATTCATGACACACGCCATACATCAAGTGCATAAGATAGCATTATGGGCAGTGAAATGAAAAGGGTATTTGCAACATTAGTTCCCTCATCCTGCGAGGGACGTGATTAAATGATTAATGTAATGCCCCCTTTTTGCATGCGCATTCTGAAACAGCAATTAGGCACAGGGCTGGAGAAACCCACGGGTTTGTCCCTCCCTCCTCACCCCTCCTTTTTATTTTATTTTAATGCTACCTCATTCTTGATTTATAATGAAAATGTCCCGAGCAGTAGACCAGCGATGGTTCTCAAAGTAAACGCGGAGATGGGATGGTTTTAAATGTGTGTAATTGAAAGGTACAGAGCTATTGTGATTACAAATGTCCTATTCAGCTTTTGATTGGCAGGCCCACAGAAGGCCGCTCTATGAGTTCTTGTTTTGCACATTGCAGATAAACAAGAAGGAGGAATACGTGGTGGCAGTGTGCATTTCTGTGTGTGCAGTGTTTGTGCAAACTGATGATAATGTAAGCGAGTGTGTTCTTAGATAAAGCCAGACAGAGCGAGGGAGATTTTGTACTCCCTCTAATGCACTGGAGGCAGCGCTGTAAATGATCATTGAAGGGTCTGCAAGCTAACCTATAATTACTGCAGATAAAGTGGCAGCTCTGGCATTTCATAAGCATGCCTCCTCAAAGCTTGCTTTGTGAGTTTGTCACCAATGATCATTTAGATAGAGGCTCATTACCCAGCATCACAACACTTTAGAAACCCCTTTTCGCCCCATATTTGTGTGTGTGTGCATATGTGTGCTTTAGCAGGAATAAAGGTCTATCTTAATGGTGAGGCTCTTTTGTGTCCTACAGACGAAATCCAATCAAGACTAAAACCCTCATTGACTGCTGTGGCTGTCTGGCTGCCTTTTTCTTCTAATGAGGCGAACACAAGCAGATACATTTAATATGTCTGCCTGGCGGATAATGCACCTTCCGTTGAAGAGACGCTTTTGTGTGTCAAATGTTGCTGGTGTTAAATTGTGCGTATTGTTTTCGGTAAACGAAGAAGACAAAGCCGTTCTGCTGGGCTAGCATCTTTTATTCTCAGCAGAAAGCAGCGCTCAGGGCGGGTGCTGAAGTTCGCCATCTAAACCGGCACAGGCCTATTGTCATGTTAAACACGGCACCACACACCGTCATGTTACTTCTAATTACCTCATTTCACAGTGAAACAATGCCTCCTAACACTATCCTATAGATGATTGTCCCGGTATAGAAATATTATCATTAAAACAAAACAGTGGAGAAGTTGATACTGTCATTATCATCCTCCACAGCTCGAATCAAATGAATAGGAGCTGTCGTCTGCTAGCTTAGTCATACTTTGAGTACTTCTGTAACATTTTCTTGTCTCTCCTTCTACTTGCAGGCACCTAAACAGTGAACACGCCCTGGATGACCGGAGCACGGCCCAGTGTAGAGTCCAGATGCAAGTCGTACAGCAGCTGGAAATACAAGTAAGTGTCTGTCCTTCAAAACCCCAGCAAAGCATTGTCTCTTTCTTACCATTGTCACATTTAGCAAACTCATTTAAGTCATTTATCATCCAGTCAAAACAATAAAAAGTTACGTGAGTGAGAGAAAGGCCAAACTGTGGTCTATTTCCCGACAAGCAGGACATACTGAATTCAACAAAGCCACTAAACAAAGGAATCCTCAGGCCTTACAACGAAAGCCATTATGGCAGTTTTAATTGAATTAAGCGTGTGCTTTATTTTCTCTGCTTTCTTTTTTTGTCTTCCTTTTTCTTTCCAATTAATAGCGAGCGCATCTCTCCCGGTCTGCTGTGTTAATTAACTGCACTTTGCACCTGAAGAAAGCTCAAAAGGAGGGAACTATTTTCAGTAGGTGGAGCGTGACCTTATTAAGAAGTCACGCTGGCTAGATAATGAGAGCTCTGATTGAGCGACGTTATTACTCAGCACCGACGACAACCGCTCGCTCCGTCTTTAGAAACAAATAGAAAAGTGTGTTTTAAAACGACTCACACAAAGTGCCAGCTGGAGTTTCTCTGTTCTAACCGAGCAAAGTTTAGATATAAAGTTATTATGATATATAAAAACGGGATCAATGCGACCCAACTTCCCTCCCTTGCTCTCCACCAGAGGCCAACACTTCCTCCCACACATTTTCGGTCCGATAAACAGTTTGTATTTAATTGTTAGGCATTTGTTTTTAAAGTAAATACATTCTGTTGCCATGTAGAAAGGGATCTATGTTATTTATTTTATCTTCTGTTTTGTTTTTCATTGAAACACAAAGCCATTGAAGCCTGTGCTTTACAGTGTGACCAATTACAGTGGTGCACTTGTGTTTGCTGTCCAGTCTCTTCTCGTTTCTCCCTTTCTCTTTCATTCCTCACTCCCACCATCCCTCGCTTCCTCCTTTTTCTTTTTCCACGAGAGCCGTCACTAGTAATGAGGCCCCGGCTCTGTGTGTGCGTGCACCTCTGTGTGTGTGAACGCCTACTTGCTTGTCTGTTTCTCTGTGTGTTTGCTTCTTGTGTGTGTGTGTGTATATCGGGGGGTTGAGCTCCTCACATGGTCCAGTCCCTGTCACTCCCTGTGAATTAGATTGATGATAGGCGATGGCTGTGGCCACTAACTGGACCGTGGAGGCGGGGCACCCTGGCCCCCTGTTTGCAAGACCCTTTCACCTCTCAGCAGCTGCTGGCTGCGCTCCATCCCCCTAACAGTGTCCACGGGACTTTGAGCAGACACTCAGCACCACCTAATTTATGACCCAACTAGCTTGTTACTGTCAGAGTCCCGCTGACCTAAATTCAGCTATTGACAAAAAGATGAAATGCTATTTGTTTAGCCTGACCTCTCCTCCCTGCAGCCTGTCTTCCATCACCAGCAGACCTGTCTCCCTTCCTCATGTCTCATATTCTCTTTTACCTCAGCCCTCCTCTAATCCACTCTCTTCTTCTTCTTCTTCTTCTTCTTCTCTCCTAACAGCTTTCTAAAGAACGTGAGCGTCTTCAGGCGATGATGGCCCACTTGCACATGCGGCCCTCGGAACCCAAGTCATCTCCCAAACCAGTGAGTGCATATTGCTCTGGCCACCGTAAACACACCGCCGCCCACACACAGAAAATGAACAGTTTAAGCACCCAGCAGTTGTGAGGCTGAGTGACAGTAGATGAAAGGCGAGCAGCGGGGGGTGGGGGGGAATGGGATTTGTAATACCGAGTGATATCTGCTTCTTATCAGGTGTTGTGCGCCGTGAGAGGACAAAGGAGTTTGGGAGTGTATTAGATGGCAGAGCGGTGGAGTCCTTGGCTAAAATGCAGGGTCATTTCTTCGTGATGGATATAATAGACCAAAACAACCTGTTGGCTGCTGATGACTGTTTGGCTCGGGAGCACTTGAACATGGAATGAGAGAGGAGAAGACATGTCATTTTAACAACAAACACCTGAAAATTACAGCCGAGTGGAGAAGACGGTGCGATGTTGACATAAATACCCGCCACTACTGAAATTGGTTCTAGAAAGAGAAAAAAAACTGTGAAAGGGGTCATTGAAGGAAAACGATGTCATTCGGCATGTATTTCTCTTTCTATTGCCTTTTACTTTTTGATGGGATGATTACAAATGCATTTCTCCCACCCAGTGTTTAAGATTTCTGAAATATTTGAGAGCAAAACATTGTTTCTGCTGCCTAGTAAGTGCTGCTTACATTTCTCCTCATCATGGAATGTAGATAATCACAAGATAGCATAATTATCCCATAATTCCATCAGGAATCAAACTCCCTTTTTTATTATTCAATCTCTCACTCTCTCTGTAGATTTTTTTTAATCTTCAAAACTCCCAGCAGCTTGGTTCCATCTCGTCCAATAAGGCATTTTGCAGCCTATAATCCACGGCTGAATATGAATGAATGATGCTAATGAAGTATTGCATTACATAAAGCACACATGAAAGAGCAGCTAATTGCATTTGATGGTGGGGGCAACTCAGACAGAATTCTTAAACGAACAGTTAAGTCTTCAGTTTTAAGGCTTCCCCGTGTTTTAGGATAAGGATTTGGTGTGGGGAACAACATCGATTTAAAAGTGACAAAACAAAGAGATATGATTGGTGGATGTAGAATCCCAGGTGGAGAAAAAGAAACAGTAGACACTCGATGAACTGTCTCCAATATGACCCCTATTCATTAAATGCAACCTTTTGGTCTCGAACGGACACAAATCAAAGTTAGCAAGGCTCCAAATTCTGAATAATAACATATCTGTAACTCTCTTAACCTTGAGTGTGTATTCAGATGAGCGGAGAGGTGACAAAGTGCCCGCTCCTCCCTCCATTTGACGTGAATCAATTCCATTTTGCAACATAAATAAAATGGGATTGTACTTTTGCAAACATGTCACGCTTGTTGCCGTGCCTCGTAGGTGAAGAGGGCGGCGAAAAAATACGTTTTAGTGTTATAAATATACACGCCCATACATTAAGGCATGTATTGTGAATTCAGTTTGCATACTTCAAGGTTTTTTCTGTTCTGTTGCTGTTAAATGTCTAGCAGGCTTCAGGGAATACCACTCATGTCATGAACTCAACCGCTATGAATGAAACACCCGTCCATGGAATTAAAATAGGGTCAAATAGAACAAAAAACATACTGGGAATAACGACCAGTACGTGTTTTTCTATCATTTGTAAGACAATACTTTGAAGAACCACTTTTAATAATCAATCAGACATTTGGCTTTATACAGTATATACCCCCGCCTCAACTATCGTCCTCATTCTGGCCTGTATGTGCAGCCAGCCCTCGTCCCGTCACTGCAGCAGCTCATTACAGCTAAGTGGGCATAATTATCCTCTGAATCCCCCTGCATCCACTGGGCTCTCTCAAACTTGACATTTCATCCTATTTATCAACACATGCCTCAAATGACCGCTGATACCTTCCCCTCAGCCCCACCGCTCCGTCTCTCAGCGCCTTCAGGCTCCCCCCGCCACCTCCAACCCCACAGTTCCCTTCCTTCTTTCAAGTCGCTTTTAATTCAAACTCCGGCGTCCAAGGCATTTCCACTTGTAGACTCACAATTAAGGCAATTTGGTTTGAATATGTAACGATGTCATTACCATTCGGGCTAAATTAGCGCGGAGACTAAAAGGTCAGTCAGGAATTTTCCACTCGGTTAGAGCCTCTCACATGAGATTTGGGAGGCGAAAGTGGTGGAAAAAAGGCCGGACGATTAGCGAGCGCGGTTGGCATTCGAGCCAGAGGTGACTCTCCGGTCCCTGATGTTGAAGGAGACAAGGACAGCAGTCCTCATAACTGTCCACACAAGTTTGTTGTATCAAATAGAGAATATGAAATTCTACGACTTGTTAATCATCCTCAGATTAATCAGCTATTACTCTAATACTATCTAGCTGTGATTTGTTATGATAGCAGGGTTTTTGGCCGCCTAGAGTTCCTGCCAACCTCTATGAAAGAAGGAACTTTTATTCCGGATTTGATCTGCTCTCTGCGTCAGTGTGAAAGGGTTATGGGTGGTTGCAGTAGGGGAGATGGAGGAGGAGGGAGGGAGTGATAAATAGAGAGATAAAGAGAGATGGGGCCGGGATAACACGGAGGCTGATCGTTGGATAATCTCAAGCAGCGTGCTCTAATTAGAATTCTTATGATACAATTTGGTGGTTGTAATTAGTGGAGATGGGCTGGCTCCTCTCCTTGTTAGTGGATGGAAACACAGCTGTGTGAGAGAGGAGGCGAGCACACACTCCGTCAGAGAAAGTAACGCCTTCCTCTCTTTCCTCATCTCTCCGCCCACAGCTCAACTTGGTGTCCAGCGTCACCATGTCCAAGAACCTGCCCTCGGCATCGCCCCCCAACTTACCTCAGACGCCCACCACGCCCACAGCTCCCATCACGCCCATGACGGCCATGCCCCAGGTGCCGTCAGTACTGGGAGGAGCCAACGTCCCCAGCATGGGAGCCATGCGCAGACGCCACTCGGACAAATACTCCATGCCTCTGTCGTCAGGTAGGACCAACTACTCAGCGCTGTGCATGACACACTCACACACACACACACTCTCACACACACACACACATACACACACACACACACACACACACACACACACACACACACACACACACACACACACACACACACACACACACACACACAACAAACTGCTACGTCAGTGCAATTCAGTCTCAAGATAATCTGTTCACACACACACACACACACACACACACTGATCAATGAAAACATCTGTATTATAGATGCTCACAATCTGACACAACATGACTTGGATTTAAATCTGATTTTTTCCACCAAATTTAAACTCTGCACTATTAAACGCACTCAACCCATGATGGTATTGTAGTCCTCTTTCAGAACACACACAGACACACACGTGAACACACACTGACACAAACGCACACACCCACAGAGGCTTGTTGGTCTTAGACAATGTGAGCCGTCTGCTGCGGTTTGTAAAAAGCAAAGCCTGTGTTTAATCACTCTATATGTAAATAGACAAGAACTTCTTCTGTGCATAAATATTACATGAATGTTAATTAAGTTCAAATAATGGTGAACAAAACTACAATATTTATTACATTAAGACATCCCATGTATTAAGCTTTGCATTTTAAACGGTCCGTCTTTGATGTTTGTATTTACTCTGTGTTTAGCGCGAGCACATCAATTATTCAACTCCACCCTAACTAACTACACGGATCTCATTTTATGGATGTATTAGTGTTTAAGATCCCTCGCGAGAGAGATTAATTAAAAATGCATTTTGTTAGACATAGAAAATGCTGATTTGATGTGCTCCCTGTAACCCCTAACCCCCCACCCTCTCTTTCTCCCCCCTTTTCCCTCTCTTTCCCACCACCCCCTTGTAATTTGATGAAACCTTGAAACCAATGCAATACCTAAAGGAATCAAATTTACCCAATTATTTCAGGTGGTGACACAGTATTTATTTTTCCAGAGATCGCCCCAAACTACGAGTTTTATAAAAACGCAGATGTCAGACCGCCATTTACTTATGCAACCCTCATAAGACAGGTGAGTGGGAAATAAATTAACTTTGCCTGATTAGATTAAAATTAATTGCTGCATGAATCACGGCAGCTCTCTCAATCCGTTGCTGTGTGTGTGTGTGTGTGTGTGTGTCTGTGTGTGTGTCAGTTAGTCTCGTTAGTAAACCATTATTTGATGTCATCTCATTTCAGGCTATCATGGACTCTGCCGACATGCAGTTAACGCTTAATGAAATCTACAGCTGGTTCACACGCACGTTCGCCTACTTCAGACGCAACGCTGCGACTTGGAAGGTAACCTTGATGAACCCCCCCCACCCCCTTCTACGTAACCCCGCACCTTCACCTCGCCGGAGTCAAAAAACCCGAAGAAAGCTCATATTTACACAAAGATTAGCACTCCTCTCCCCTTTCATCCTCGTACTTATTTTTTCCGCCTTTTCCATTTGAAAGGAAAAAAATGACGCCGTCTCCGATATCGTTTTTCTAATTTGCCGCAATTAATAGCGAAGGCTTGGCGAGGAGAGGAGAGGGCTGTGAGCCACTAATTATACAGCAGCCACTCCATCATCAGCACCTTTTGTTAAAACAGACACCCCACCTCCTACTCCTGAAACCACCTTCTCTCGCATATCATTGGTTAATTAGGAAGAAAGATGGCTGTTAACCAGCTCTCAGTGGCGCGGGGGGGGAAGGCCTCATGTACACATAAACTGTGTCTCAAAGAGGGGTTAAGGGTGTGGAACTAAAGCAGGGGTGGGGGAAGTGAGAATTGGCCTGTCATGGAGGGAGCGCTCTTTATTTACCCACACAAAGGGGCCCATTTGTATATCTGTCCGTGCAACTTTATTGTCCTGTCTGCCTGCACAAAGATGGTGAAAAATGTCTTCCCCGCAGCACACTTCGTTTGAACCAGAAGTGTGTCTGCCCGCTGATAAAGAAAGGCCCCGCTGAGCGCCAGTGTTTTTATCCCGTGGCCCCCGCGCCTCGTTCGTTAGCCGCCTTTAGCCTTTGTGGCGGCACTGAAGGAAAGCCTGGACCAGCCGCTCATCAGCATGCAAGACATGGCGCGCCACTAGATTTAGCAAAGTGAATTAATTTGGATTTGGGATGCAAATGAGCACATGGGCGTGTGATCACCAATTCAGGAGGGCACGCCAAAAAGATCGTTGCCCTTTTCCAGTTTGTTAGGTGCAGTGATGTTTTGCTGTGTGATAATGTTGTGACAGGATGTGTTCTCTGGCGGCTGAAAAACAACATGTTTGTAAATGTATTTCCCGTGATTTAATAGCAATGATATCACAATGACATTTAAACGGTGTCCCGGCCACACATAATAACCAATGTGATGTATTTACCTCCACCACCCCCCCTGTAAGCATTAGTGGGATGATCAGCGCTGGGCTTTGATTAACGGAGAGAATTTGTTTTTTTATAGAGAAAAGAAAGAAATGAAAGGTAGTTTAATATCTCAGCGTCTTCTCATCAGCTCAAAAGAAGGATCTAACCCCCCCAATCCCACTTTCCCCTCTCTCTTTCTCCCTCACCCAGAAGCTTATTAGTTCTAACTATATAGCATGCATAATAAAACTGCTCATTTGCTCATTAATATTAAAATTATCATATTCAGAGCCATGGGCATTAAGATCAATCAAATCCTGGGATTTTCAGGTCAGATGCGAGATCTGCTTATGAGATTTTTTTCGTTCTTTTTTTTTGAAGCCCTTCTTCTTGGAGAAAGAGCAGTACACAGCGAGGGAAAGGACATGATAAATATGAGAGGCAGGGATATTAAACCCGAGGTTATTATTTGTAGACTCTGATGCATGTTTTAATTACGGTCATATGGTGGAATTAATAAAATAGAGCTTTTTCTCTTATTTTGCCACTAATGAAAACACCTTACCGGCTACATTACAAAAGATATATCACGTTTTAATTTAAATACAGCTTTGATAATACATTTCAAAGATAATAGTGTCATGTAAGCTTGTATTCAACGCCACACGTGACAGCACATGGAGGATATTTGGACATATAGATGTCAGAGACCTTAATCTTCCTCATCCGTACATGCACACACACTTCCTGACACTGGGGCCTCCTGATGAGTGTCTTTTTATTCTTGCGATACTGTCATCTTTAAAGCGACGTGTCCATTAAGAGAAATGCTTTTCTGGAGTCGAAAGGGTTACTGACATCACCATTATCAAGGCCGGCATTACCACTTCTGTCACCACCATAAGCCATTCGCTATGCTGATTACCTCCTTTTAGCCTACTTACTCTGATTGATATGTACTGTGTGCAGGACTTGTAAGAGCATTCGCTCTCACTCAATTTTTACTAATTAAATCAATGGTGCGTGAATGTTAAGAATTTCTTCAAAATGCCAGAAAAAAAATCAATTTCCCAGCCTTCTTTCTTTCTTTTTTTCTTACTTGATGGTTAGTGAATGCATATGATTAGGTTTTACCTCATCCCTCTGACCCGGTGTCACGTCTCTCTGCAGAACGCCGTGCGCCACAACCTCAGTCTGCACAAGTGCTTTGTGCGCGTGGAGAACGTGAAGGGGGCGGTGTGGACGGTGGATGAGATGGAGTACCAGAAACGCAGGTCGCAGAAGATCACAGGGTACGCTTTCGGTCACGTCTCCTTAGATCCAGATCTGAAGGTCAACGACAGAAAGAGGAGAATCAAAACGCCTCAATTCTGTCTCTGAAACCTCTGTCTGTGTCTTCTGTACAGTACAGTCTTCCTGCTATCAGTTTCAACATTTGATATAGTTCCAGCTTGATGATTATGTACTCGTTTCTTTCCTGTTTGTTTCTCCAGAAGCCCATCACTTGTGAAGAACCTGCCTCCAGTCTCGGCTACGGATCGGCACTAAACGCCAGTTTACAGGTATGAACCCGTGACTCAGCGGCTGCCTGTTTATCTGACTGGCAGGCAGGAGAGCTGCCGGCTGAGGAGTGACTGAGTGAGCGTGGCTGCGGTGAACAACAGGGCCAGACATTAGCACATATAAGAGGAAGTTTTTTTCCTAACTCAGGTTTCTGTAATCTCTTCCCCGCCTCCCTCTCTCCTTCCTGTCAGACTCACTCGGCCCCCCTGTGGTCGAGTCAGGGAGCAGCTCTCCTTCTTTCTCCTCTTCCCCCCTCCTCTCAGCTGTGGCAGCCACTCCAGATTGATAGTGGCATGTTCGAATGCAAGGGCATGTGCATTAATATTTATCTAAGCTGTCATAAATGATTTGGCTTCACGGTGTACGCCGGCGAGGTGCTCATGGCGAAAACTTTAAAAGTTTAATCACTGTATATAACTTTAATGCGCGGCAGGCGAAAGTGTCAGGAGTTTTTATTATTTTGAGGTAAAGTTTGGGGGACTTTTTTTTTTTAATAGCCACTCCACGCAAGGGCATATAAATGGCAGCTGGGGGGGGGAGTTGTCAGCAAGGTGTCACAGGGGGAACAATCTGAGACGATCTGTGTTTAATAATTTCTGTTAAATCTCACTCCTCACCTGCTACTCTTCCTCTCACACTCTTCCTCCCACCTTGCCCTCGTGTCATCCCTCATCCAACATTCACTTGGCTCCCTACCTACTTTTTAATCCTCAATATCTCCCCCCCCCCTCCCGTCCTGCAGGCTGCCCTGGCAGAGACCTCCCTGCCCTTGCTGGGGACCCCCGGCCTCATGAACAGCGGCTCCACGGGCCCCATGGGAGGCAGCTGCCACGGCCTCCTCGGCGGCGACCCGTCCATCCTGACGGGCGGCAGTCCGCCTGGATATTTGGGCGGGAGTCCACCCGGGCTGTTGGGAGGCAGCCCCCCAGGTATGCTGGGTTGCAGCCCCCCTACCCTGCTGCAGTCAGCCCACGAGGGACTCAACGGCGCCTTCGACCACCTGGACACCAACGGACACAGCAGCCCCGGATACTCCCCCCCAGTACACATGTGAGTCCCCCACACAGTTCAAATGTTAAATCATAATCACGGCTCGTTTGTTTTTTACAATTCCTCAAACAAAAATAGAATTTGGTGAAAATATTATTAGATTTTTTGGTTAAATGTCAAGAGGAAATAAGAACTCATTATCCCAGCATCCCTCCCTGCTCACTCGCTGCGGCGTCTGAAAGATAATTGTGTCACATTTCTTATGAAACTGAGAATGCAAGCACATGTTCCCCCCCCCCCCCTCCCTCCCTCCACTCCTGCACTGAATCCGCTCGATGTCCTCGTGCCCTTTGTTAGTTTAATTGCCTGATAGTTAACCCACGGTACCAGTGTGTTCCTCTGTATGCCATGACCCCGGGGCAAGGTTCAGTTTCCTGTGTGTGCATCCCCCTCATACACTCCTGTCTCTGCTGTGCTAATTTCAATGGCACCGTGCTAATACCTGAGGAGGGCCTGGGATAACAGTTAGTTCTGAGTCTATAAATAGACTCTATTACACACCCGTCTTTAATTACACCACTGTGTGCGTTATAAGAGTTTAGCTGCCATGTTTTATGCAGGCCTGTTCCTTTTAATAATGAGCTGGTGTAATTACTTTTAAAAAATCCCTCCTCTTCCCATCTCTGTTTTAATGGAGCTGAGAGAAAGACAGTGTTTTTAAAACATTCATGTCTGAGCCCGTGACGTCACACAGGGCTGAAAGCAGCATGCAGGGAAAAACACACACACACACACTTTGAGACAAACAGAAGTTACACATTAGGGATTGTCACCCACTGTCCGTCAGCGCTCGTGTTGCAGAGTCAGGCTCACCACTCCTGTAATGGAGAAAGGATGCACCTCGGGCTCCATGAAGTGAGGTCTGAAGAGTGTTTGGGTTGGTTCACAGGCGTCCATACCTTAATCTGTACGGACGTGTTTACCCCCCCTCTGAAATGGGGATGTTAAGTAGAGCAAATGTGCCCGGCACCAGACCGAGTCCCAGCGTTAGCTCTCCCTCAGGTTCATTCAACTTTTAGTAACCGGACAGCATTGACTTTCCTGCTCCTTGCCTCCCTCTCTGGCCTTGACACTGACATGAGTGGCTGTGCAGGATGAGATGCACCCCCCCTCCCCCTCCCCCTGACTTTACACAGCCACGACAACCTCAAAATGGAAGAAATGTGTTTTTCATGACTGGCTTTTTCCAGGATGTTGTCTTAAATAATGGAGGGGCTTGTAGCACTAAACTAAATAGAACGGCACCTCTAAGGCCTTTCTCCGGAGAGGACCAGCCAGTCAATCCAACAATTAGACAACCCTCCCCCCCCTCCTCAGCGTCTGAAGGTTAATGCTATCTGCTTAACCGCAAAACCAGAGTGCCCCAGGCCATACTGCGTGTGTATGTGCAACACACTGCTCAGGGGTATGCTTTAAAAAGAAGCAGCACCAGGACTCGGTAAAATCAGGGCGAGGAAATTAGCAACTTCACACTAAAGAGTGGAATATTTCCTCCTGGTCAGATTAAAGAGGAATCTGCTCCATATCCATTTATTTCATCAGCTGTCTGCTCTAATTGTTTGGCGACCGCCTCTCTGTGTTAATGAATCGCAGTGAGATGTTATGAATGACTTTGATTGGCCCCTCGGTCCTCACCCCCTTGCCTTCAACCTCTCCTGTCCCCCAACCTACCATTAAGGCCGTGGAGTAATGACCTTATTTGCATCCCTGACATACCTCTGCATGATTGCTGGTGCTAATCTGCCATAGATGTGAGAGCAGGCACCTCAGAGCACACACACTCACACACACACACAGAGAGACGCGTATTTATTGCGCCGCAACGTCCGGCGTTTACTCCTGAGTGACTCAGTAATGGCAGCTAGCCATTAAGCGCTAAACGGCTCATCCACATATTTTAATAAAGTGTCAGACGCTCCGGCCGCTGGATGTGTCTCTGCATATTTCTCCTTCAGAGGCACACAAACACTTTACGAGCTGTGAGGATCACAGAGGAGGGAACTGGTCAGCGGTAATTAAATATCAAATAACACTTTGATGTGGTCCTAAGCATGTTAGTGTTTATGTTTGTTTACAACACACTCCGGTGGGCCTCCATGAGTGAGGCTGATTTATTAACAGGTAATTCAAGACAATACAGGCGGGGTAATTCAACATTACATTAAAAAAAGGCTGAATTATTGACAAATACTGTCCAATTATATCATCTCTTTATGTAGTTAAGTACAAATAACAACAGAGACTGACTTCATCATTGATATAGATGCATTTTTTAATGGAAACCAGTAACAATTTTCAGGTTTGACAATAAAATGTACAGCAGATCTTTACTTTTAATACACCCAATTTGTTTTTTTTAAAGGTGTTATCATTAAAGTATCAATAATCCCTTTAAAAGCTTTATGTAGTAAGTACAAACAACAACAGAGACTGACTTTATTAGAAAGAAATCCAAACACTACCAATTTTGAGGCTTGACAATTAAATGTATGGCTAGTCTTAACATTTTTCACATCGCACATTCATTTTTCAGATTGTTTCATATGTGTAATCATTGAGTCTAAAAAAAAAAGTTAAAAACATAATATTTTCTCCATGAATCTGAGGGTCACAAACCGCCCTCCCCCCTCCTGCGTCCCTCCTCCTCTTCAGAACATTAATTTACAGTATTTGACTCTGAGTATTAAATTCATCTGTACCTTTTCAAATTCAAAGACCCTCACCTTCCTCTCCCCCCCCTTCCACTGATGAAGGCAGCCCGGGAGAGGCTACGTCCTAACGCAGCACCACTTGATAACTCCCCCCCCCCCATACTCCCCCCTCTCAAAGTCTGCAGGGATCCTCCGATGCATCCGATGTGTCAGAAATAATTAGGTTTTGTCAGATTTATCATCGTGGCACAAGCCCCTCTCCCCGGCTCGGGCCCTGGATCATGTCCTGCCTTGTTTGTGTGTGACAGCATTATTATTCTTTTTAGTCGCCCAACACTTTTTTTTTCTCCCCTTCCGCCCACTCCTCTGTTGTTCTGACGGCAGAGTCCCGCTCAGCGCTGCTTCCTGCCCGCCGCTTATTGACAGTGGCTAAAGATATTCATCCATTTAGAGTTAAAAACATGTATCATGGTGTCCGAGCGAACTGCCGGGGCTGAAGTTGATTAATGGCAGAACCTAGCTGCCGGTTTTTCCTCTCGAGGAGCGACACGCACAGTCCCTGCATATTAACGAGTGGCTGCGCTTTCTATTAACTAGATAAAAAAGCCTCTCCTCTGCCTTTGCTCCAGGGGGCTCAGGGATGAGAAATTCTCCATTATTTATCATGTGGCCTGTTTCCCCCCCCCTCCCCTCCTCCTCCTCCCTTTTTTCCTTTTTCATGTATTTCAACCTGGTGTCATCAGTAAACTTTTAAATGCCAAACATGTCTGGAACATCACAGCTTATCGGCCTTACAGGGGCCGTGTTTTTCCATGCAATTTTCATGCGCTTACTTACAGTAGACGTGAGGCATCGTGTCGAATTAGCGTCTCACAAACAACATGCTTGTTTCCCTCACTAGATAATGCATGTCAGGGATGCTGTGTGCCATTTTTTTGACACTGGAAAACATTTATCTGCGAGCATAGCACCACAGTAATTACCAGGAACCCTTTTCCTCTTACTGTGATGATTAAAAGGCTTTTTAAAATGACCAGTGAGATCAAAAAAGTGCGATTCTAAATACATCTATTGTGCTTTTTCCGCAGGCCACAGATTCACGTGAAGGAGGAGCCGCTCAACATGGACGACGAGGACTGTCCGATGTCACTGGTGACGACAGCCAATCACAGTCCAGAGCTGGACGACGACCGGGAGCTGGAGGAAGGGAACTTATCAGAAGACCTGGAGTGACTAGGATACCGTTTTTGGCCGACGTATCCCTCCGCCCCGCCGCACTGTTTCTCCCTCACAGACCTCCTGCTAGACTAAAGAAACCACTCCACCGTCCAAGCAAACCCACAGCTGACTCTCTCTGTGTCTCTCTGACTATTTATTGAGCATGCGTCCGGATGGAGACTGGTCCAAAGGAACTCTTTGTCGCAGCCCTTTGGGAACACGACAGGCATGAAATGTCTGATTCAAAAGAAAAACTTCATTAGAGACGGCCACGTACAGTACGAGGACGATGGACTCATGGATACCGGGAGAAGAAAAAAACAAATCACATTCTGTTGAAGCTAGCGGCCTCATATACTGCCAAAAAGGAAGACGTTTTATGTTTGTGAATAATCCAAACCCCTCCCTCCAGTAGTTGTTCATGTCTAGAGACGATTGCTGGTTCAATTCAAGTTGTTGCTCTGTTTTCATTTGCACAGGAGTAGTCTCAGAACCCCGTGTCACTGCCTGTATGTTGCTACGATTATGAATAACAGTATATTATTTTTAGCTTCTTTTCTTTTTAAACCATGGTTAATTTCCAAATCTGACACCACCAACTGTAAATGCCATTCCCTGAATCACACACCGGAAATCTGCGGAACCAAGACTGTTGTTGCAGCTGTCCAAAAAAAAAAAGAGAAAAAACAAAGTTGGCTTCCAGTCGATTATCTGTTGTGGTTAGAAGTAAAAAGAAAACTGGAAATTAAGTTGGGGGTAAAAATACTAGTTTGTATAAAGCACCATTTACAAAACAGATGCATCATTTTCCTCTTGCTGTCCTCTTTACCTCCTCGTTCTAAAGCTTTGTCTACCTGCAAACAGTCACAGGCAACAGCTAGAAACCAAAGCCAACACTAGCAATGGCCAATAGCTTATAGACAGAAGCCGCCAAACTCCTCTTGGTCCGTCTTCTGCGACTTTAAACTCGTACAAAGAGAAGCTTTCGTTCCGCAAACTACCTTCGAATAACCTCTGGGATTGTTTCATTTAGCCCTATACAAAGATGATCACGAGACAGAAAGAGAGAGGGGGAAATAAATGCTGATTTTGATGTGTAATTTGATAAACTCATAGAGCGTCCACTTTGGAGATTTTCTGCCAGACGTACTGTAGCTATAAAAAAAAGGTGATGTGATGTTGCAGGCATTTAGTGCTGGTGACTGGTAGAGAGCAGCTAACTGTAAAAGTGGATCATGACCAAAACAAAACATTTGTGTGTTCAATGGAAGTGCAGAAACATTGTGTTGTTGTGAAGTTTCTTTTGCATTACACCTTTTTCTCTTTTTTTATTTCCATGATTTTTTTCTAACCTGGTGAATTTGTAATGTTCTAAGTGGGACTGTCAAAATAATGTCACGTCTTATTTTCCGTGGCGGTTTTTCCGAGGCCGCGTCGAAAAACTGAAAACATCACTAACCAAACATGAAAAATATCTAGTGAAGCCAAATAAGTCATAATTTCAAGTTGATATGAAATGGCTTGGTTACCATGTGAAAGCAAATAATAATAGCCATTTCAGAAGAGGAGATCGGAGGTGAGGATTTGCTTTAACGTCATCAATACTCATCGTGTGGTTCATAGCTTCGAAACTATATAGATACACCCGGTGTCGGCACTGATGTACTCTGTATGGGTAACCAGCTTTTTATAACACACTTGGTATTTATAGAGACTAAAGAAATATAGTGCATCCCATCATATCCCTCACGGTCATCTAGAAAAGTGTTGTTGCTTTAAAGGTCATTTCTGTTTTCAGTAAACCAAAGTTACACAAAATTCTGCCTCCTCTTGTACGGGATAAAGAAATGCTAATCCAACCACACACACACACACACACCCTGTCAGAGACTAGCATACATGTGCGCGGACACACACACACACACACACACGCAGACCCCGAGCTTTTGGTCTGCCAACCTTCCTCGCTTCGGTCCGGCTGCAGAGGATGCACGCCGTCAGAGAGCCGGCTAGGGGCTTTGCATCGTGCTGTAACGACCAAAATGGAAACACTGTGCGTATGTTGTTTTCAAGTGTTGCGCCAAGCTGAGGAATTGGCTGTAAGAGCTTAACACGCAGACACGTGCGGTACTGTACAAACACGCAGCATGTAAAGCACACACACACGCCAGTTTCACGTCAAGAGGGCCCAGGAACAAAGCTTATCCCTTCAATACTTAAGCTGGAGACCACAAAACGACTTGAAGACGACGTTCTTAATAATCTTTCCACACCAAATAAAAAGGACGCTGCGTCTTTCAAAAAAAAAAAAGACAAAAAAAGGGTTCTCCCACTTACCCAAAAAGGCTTTCTAAAAGCTTCTACCTCTGCACAACAAAAATTCAGAACAATTATGACAGATTGCACGAGTTATTAGAGCGCCACAAGAGCTGTTACACTTTGCTTGTCTCATAGGACGTGGCTCAAACCAACGTTTACATTCCCTGCGTCAAGATATGGAAGATTTGCATTGTAATAGGTTGTCCTCAAACATTTGTAGAATGATAATGTATAGATTACCTGTAAGGGAATATTGTGTTTTAAAAATGCATGTCTAAAAATCATTTGGTGGACTGGAAACAAGAACCAATAAAAAGAATATAATAAAAATCATCGGGACGATGGCCTAAATGTACAATGCATAGGAGTGCGTTACCTCAGATATACTGTTTTGGGAGGGATACAACCTGTCAGCCACAGAATGCATATTACCTGTAGATTTGCATGGGTTTTGTATAAATTAAGTAAAAAAAAATGTCTAAAATAGTTGCTTGCACATAATACCAGAAAGACCTCCAGAACTGCGATCTGCTCCTCCACTAGATTTTAGGATTGTCTGGATTTTCTGGGTTGATTTTGTCTGTATTTTGATAACTGTGCATACTTATGTAAAAAAATGTTGGTGGACCCATAAATTTACCAGACTTTTTTCTAAGAGGAAAAAAAATCTCAGTGTTTCTTTTCTGACTTACCTGAATTTTTACTGTTTCTCTCTCATTGCTCGCTAAGAATAGCAAACCTGCTTTTTCTGCATCTGCTTTGCGTAGCTGTAAGGCTTAACCTAATGTGTGTATTTATTGCTTGTACCTCTGTGCATACTTTATGAAGCATTATGTCTGGCAGTTGAGTCATGTATCCTTTCTACTGCTATCCTTCTCTAATAATTGGGAATATGATCCCCCTATGTATACAGTAAATTGGGACTGTAGCAAACATATGTTTATGTAATTGGTGAAAACTTTTATGTTTTTCTTTCATTTCCTTTTGAGATTCAACTACTTTTTTTGATACTCTTCATTACTGTGTACTGTGTCCATACGTTAAAGGTTCTCTGACATTAGAAGGTCATGGTTGAGAATTGTAACAGACGTTATTATTTTCTGTATTCATGGCATTTCACTGCTGAATAAAATAAAGGACCAAAACTTGGAATTTGAAAAGCAGCTGTCTACCTCCAGCATCAGAGGGTGCACTTCTTTCCCTGCACTGCTACACACATATTCTACAAAGGCACAGCCGTGAAAAACCAGCACACTTTTAACGTTTCAGGAGCTTCAGAGATGTGAAGGAAGGGGCTGGAGAAAAAAAACAATTAAAGTTTAATGTATGTGTTACAAGGCTTTGTTCCAGCTTCCAGCACCTAGAGTCTTGTTTAGAAGAGCGGGACGAGGCACCGCATTGCCCGCCCCTCTGGACCTGTAATGGGTTTAGCCTTTGTATGATTCAAGCCCACTGCTTTCATGTAGCACAAGCGTGTCCCAGTATGCACTGCTGTGTACCTCTGAAAGGCTTTTGTGAGGAACAACTTCATTTTCTGTGCTACATACTGCAAAATTGGTTTTGGCACACACCACATTATTAAGTCTGTTGTCATGCAAAAAATATCGGCCTTATTACCATCAGGGCTCTGCGTCATGTAGGGAAAGAAAAAAGATTTCATCAGACGTTCTCCATTTTCCATCTGTCAAGGCGGCAGTTTCCTCTTGACACTTCAAAAGAAAAAGAAAAAACGCCTTTTAGCCTCTGGATGGATGGATGTTGACGCCATGACAGGCCGTGTGGCTAAATCAACTCCAGCATGAACTACCGCACCTTGTCGGTCATGGAGCAGCCGCACACTGACACCCTCATTGAGATTCAAACTACATCTACCATGACCAATAGGTTGCCCATTAGCTCGTCTGTATGCCGAGAGCCGTCTACACGTTCCAAAGGCTGCTCTGGGATACCGTGGGACCCTTTGAATCATGTCCGCTGGTCATTTAATCGTAACGCTGATGCATGTTCTTTTTCCTTACCATATGATGTCCCATGAGAGGTCAGAACAACAGCGTTTTCATAAAGGCACATTTCTCTTTCACCCCCCCCCCCCCGCCCCAGTGACAGTCCCAGGCATCAGCCATGGCAGGCTCCTGTTATCTCCTCAGCAATGGCGTTCCAGAGCATTAGCTAGCTCGCGAGGCACTCTTCTTTTGTGCTATTTATGCACTTGGAAGTGTTTGTGAATTCAAGTGAGGGATCGCATACGGAGCGCAACAAGGGCCGCTGTGTACTACACAACATCAGAGGGAGCTCCGACATTAAAGTGTGAGAGCGCCTGCTATAGACCCTTCTTTCAAAGGCCATGAAATAATAATGGGTTGTGGTTAGAGAGGTATCCGTGAGTCACACTGGCTGCTTTTCATAAAGTGGAGTTATTTACAGTACGATGAATAAAAGAAAGGGTAGCTGGTGGTGCAAGCCTTTTCCACATGGATGGCGGGGGGAAAAGAAGTCCCTTTAATATACAGTGGCAGAGCAGTATACTTCATGACAGGCTGGGAAACAGAATGCACCCACATTGGATTTCATTTATTGGGGGGTTTTATGAAGCAATAGTTAAAGATTTTCAGAAACGTTTTTAAACACACATCTTTTACTACTTCTTTTGATTCTGTTCTGTTCTAGCTCTGCTGTTCTTTTAAACCTGACCACTCCCGTTTACCTGTCAGTAAATTACCTCCACCTGTTCCTCCTCTCCACTCTCCTGCTCCACATTCCCTAATCAATTCTGTAGTATAAAAACCGATCCACATTCACCTGTCTGCTGCCTGATTGTCTTCATGCCAAGGCCCTAGCTCACCCGCATTTTGTACCTTCGCTAGCCCGTACCTGTTTGACCTTTGCCTGTTCTTCCCCCTGACTTTGATTTGGCTTATCCCTTTGTTGAGATTGTTGAGAAGCTGCAGCCAGGAAACTACATATAAAGAGGGGTCAACAACTAGCTAAATTAGTGGAGCTAGTAGGCTGATTCAATCAGCTTTGACTGAAGACTGGCTAGCTGCTTTGCTATGCTATTCTAAGCTAACTAGCTGCTTCAACATGTACACAGATGTTTTATTGAAAAGATTCAGAATCAAGTTTATTGCCAGCCAGATATTTAGCCACATCTGCTGCCTCTCAACTATGCATTTATGCCACCGTTGCAGGAAAAGTAGCCTCATTTCTGACGCGCCACAAAGTAGATCACGGAGCACACTGTTATGTTGTAAGCCAACATGTTTACACTGAAAAGGGCTTTCTGAAAATCTTGACCCTGGCTGGAGTTTTATAGAATCTTCATTTTCAGTGTCCTAAAAAACATTTTGATGTACAGGAAAAGTCAAAATGCTCGTGTGATATAGGCTTTACACCCTCAAAGTAAATAAGCCTTTTTTCCCAAACAGTGGAACTATAGAAAGCTCTTGAAAACAGCCTCATGTTCATTTGTACTCCCAGCCTCTGGTGCTTTGGAACTTTATTTAGGGCATGTTCAGTTTAAGTGTAAAATACTCCTTGAACTTCCTGACATGGTAAAGATATCTCAGTACAATGGTAAGAGGCTAAATGGCTTGCATCGAGCCCTTCTAAATTAGATCATGGCATCATTCATCTCATCTCCAACACTGACCAATTAGGTCAATTTATGAACCGTCCCCTTGTGGGATCTGGTGGTAAATATCTCCAGTCTTACAGTTTATTGATTAAGAGTGCCGACTCTCAGTCTCTCCCCGTCTCTGCATGTCTTTCTTCCTCTCTCCACCCCTTCTGACCTGACGATGCGTGGCGGCTTCCGAGAAGACCCTCGCCCCCAGGCTGCAAAATTGCCTGCTAAATAGTCCGAGGCAATGGCAACGCTAATTGAGATCATCATTATTATAATTGCGAGCCCTGAAAAGCGCGTCTTAAATAATTTGCATTGCTCTCAAGTTGATATTGGACGCAGTGCAAAAATAATTGCATAGCTGCGAGGCATGATGCTCGGTTCGGTGGCGGGCGAGGGCCCGCTCCCCGCCCCACCCGGCTCCAGGAACCAGTTGGGTGCCACGAGGCGTTTCGCTCCACGTCAGATGCCTTCAGAGGAGTCACGTGTTTGTCGTGTCAGTGGAGTTCTTGGTCAATTTATTTGGTTTAGGTCGGTCATTTCACAGCCCACTTTTCTGTATAAACCTATGGGGTTGAGAGCGACTCAAATCGAGACTTTTAAATACGAAATCCGATGAAATCCGTCTTCTTTAATGCTTGTTGTGTTTACCTCTGGTCACTGTGTTTCGATGTTAATGCACCAGCTGCACGTCTGTTGGTCCACTCTGTCGAATAGGAGCTGCTGACATAGACAAAATGAAACTGTGTGATCCTGATACATAAAACTTCACCCATCATTACATCAGAGAACCTGACATAGAGGTACTTTTTCACTTTGTGCAGGCACCAGTGTAATGTATGCAAGAGAAATGCCTATTTCTCCAACTGAAACAAGGGATTAACCCAACAAATGGTTAGAAACTGCTGATATTCATGAATTCTTGCCTGTGGCATTATCTACCACATACACACACACATCCCACCAGGTTCTCTCTCCCCCCTGTCTCACCCACACAAGCACAGAGACACACTGACAATGGGAGTAATGAATATGATATGGTAACATGATACAGTGTTTGTTTGCTTTATGATTCAACAACAACAACAACAGGCCTTCCAGGCTGCTTTAACCTGCGAAAAAGAGCACATGAAACAAAAAGAAAGGGGTTGAATCAGATTAATTAAATCCACTTATTGCCCTTGCTTCCCCTCTTTTCCACACATCTCTGTTCCACGTTAGCTGTGATGGATCAAGCTGTTTGAGGTGAATGGTGGGCAGGTGGCTCAAGAGGTTAGGCTAAAAAGAAAAAATCCCAACTATCATCTTTAATCCATTGTTATCACCTCTGGCCTTAATCACCAATTCATAATGGAATTTATAATGGAATGATTTCAATTACCTACCACCACCGGCACCACAGAGTTCTGCAATTAAATTAGGACAATGCAACTGTATGTCTTTGTCTTAAGTCCCAATATGTTTGGGTTTAAGGATCCGCTGCCCTTTTTTTGTTTATGGAACTTCTGAGGGGGAAGTTTGGTCTAGTGGGAAAAAAATACATTTCTTCTTTAAAAGAAAAGGAAGACCTTGGGAGTTGGTCATGTGGGGGTTGGGGGTGGTAAGGAAAAAAAAAAAACTAGCATTAGTGAGGAATGGTGGGTTAAATCACTTACTGAAGATTTTTAATGACATTTCAGTGTTCCTCGTATAATTACTCTTCATCCGAGATGGGCCGTAATGCTGTTGGACAGTCGTGGTTCAGGCTCGCTAGCTCGCTTCATTAGCGTGTCATTCCTATTTCACATCAGAGGCTTTAATTGTAATGCTGAATATGCACAGCTCTCCACAGAAGCCTAATCAAAGTGGATCCACTTGTATTATTAATATCAGAAATCAGCCCGCGTGCTATTTTTTTATAAATAAAAGAATACAGACGCATAAATCAGCTGTCATTTATTAGCATGGCCCTGGCATATCCGCCAGACATGCAAGAAGAGCAACCCCACCCCATCTCCGTTCCTCCCCGCATCACTCATCAAGATTTAAAAGAATAAAAGACAGAGAGGAGAAAAGAGGAAAAAAACTGCATTAAATATACATACTAATTCTGCCATGAAGTAATCAGATTACAAAGCAGGTGACACCGGGCGCAGAAGAATTTGTATGGCTGGCAATGAGGAGGGGTGGAGAGGCTCACGGGGAAGAGAGAGGGATGGACAAACACAAAGAAAAGGTGGAGAGAGAGAAGAGGCGATGGGAGGATTAAGGATTTACATTCAAAGCAAATACGGCAAGAGAAAGAGACTAGAGTGTCTTTGAGGAAGGCCCTGCACAGGTTGTGCTGACCAACTATAAAAAAGCAGCTGTGTTTGGAAATCCTGTGGCAGGGAGAGTCAAAGTGCTGCGAACCGCTAATCCACATCAGTGAGGGTGCTGATGCAGATGGCACTCACAGAACTGCAGCTGAATACCTGCTCTGTCTCAGCTTTAGGAAATTAACCTTCACTTTTGATGTGTATGGGGTTTTTTAAATGGCAGAATAATGTGTTGGTGGCATATTTGTTTTCAGACGGATTTCAAAGGTGTTCATTTAAAGGTCTTGTGGAAAAAGATACTTTGTGTTATCTTTGTTTTCACCTTGATAGGGAAAGTTAAGGAGGTTCTCTTACAGTTATTTGAAACGTATTCAGATCCAGTATGAGAGTGTAAAAATACCTTCATGAAGTAGGTGGATTCATCAAACCAAGGGGTCAGGCCCCCTTCAGAGGGTCACTAGCTAAATCTAAGGGGTTGTGAAATGACTAATGGGATAGGAACAGGAAAAAGAAAGGATAATAAAACAAAAATGTAACTGATGTACTTGAGTAAAGTACATCAGTTACATTTAGTTTATGATATTCAGTCATGTGGCCATTGTATAAAAGGTATTCTACATTTTAACGTGACCTGTCTTTTTGACAGGTCACGTCAAAAAGACAATGAACAAAATCCAAATCTGTATTGGCAAAATATATATATATTGTGCTTAACATTATCTATATTTAGATATTTTTTTAAAGTGTAGCCACAGAAAAACATTGTGACATTTGATGTTGAGACACAAGACACACATGGACAGATATGAGTTATTAATTAGACATTCGTGAGTAGACAGACATTAATAAGACATTAAAGTGGAGACTCCTCGTACAGCCTATTATGTTTTTTTATACTGGTTGGTAGAAATGTAACATATTTAATTTTTGGGGATGCATTTTGGTATGATTTCATTTGCCTCTCATGTGTTAACTACAATCTGTCGATTCGTTCTTTGTTCACCAGACACACATTCCAGCGCTTCTTGTTGTTCTCTTCTGTGAACGCCTCACTTTTCCTTCCTGATACTAATCTGCTTTCTAGTGTGCTGTGGCCAGGGGGTGGTAGGAGGGGGCAGAAAGTGTCTCTCTGTCAGGCTGCGACATGCCAACAGGCCACTGTAGCTGCCAGACAACCCTTCAGTGTCAACATGTAAGAGGGGAATTCGCCACCGCTTTGAGAGGAGGCTTCTGTCTGTGTAAACTGCACATACACTGCCTGATGAAAAGGCTATATAAACAGAGAGGAACAGAAAGGCAGGAAAAGTACTGTAAGGAGAAACTAAATTACTTTCCCAGTTTACTGTACATGCTATAATCCTGGGAGAAGGCATGCTGGGAAATGATAGTGGCAGTGGGGGGCAGTGTTCAAGTACAGGTCAGCTCCATTACCTGGGTCCAGCATGTCTCTCTCACATCCTGAACATACATATATAACCCCGGCTTGATGATATTCTCTCCCAATCTCGCTAGTTTTCCATTCCGAACCTCTTTGATCTCTGATTTGCATTTTAGTGCCCACAGGGTGAAAGTTATTTGGATGAGATTTTTTTTTTCTCTCCCTCACTGCCTTCTTTTCTGCATCTTCTCACTCACCCATTCACCGTACCTGGGGCTTGTAAACTCACACCTCCCTCCCTCCTCTTCCTCCCGCCTTGACTCCATATTTCCCCAGCTCCCTCCATCCCTCCTTCCCCCACCACCGCGACGCTCACGATCTACTTTTAATATCAGCTATGCCCCAGAACGAAACAAACAAATTAGCCAACGGGAGAAGTGCGTTTCAATTCCACTTCTTCACCTGTGTGTTGTCCTCAGGGTGAACGAAAAATGAACAAACCTCCCAAACCGTATGAGTAAGACCACAGACGCATCGGATGACGTAGACTTTAGCAGTACAAGCTAATCACACTTTAGTCTAGTGCCCGATTTTTGTCATTTTCATTTATTTTTCAATCTATATTTCATGTTGCTTTATACTTTTTTGTGCCTCTTAGGTAATAATTTAAGTTTTTGCTTAACATTTATAGGCTATTTGACAATTTAAATGGAATATTTCAACTGTTTTGTGAAGCTACATTTATGCTAGCTCAGTTAGCATAAACACGTCCTCCCAACACACCACAGTGTGTTGTTTTTACTCTTTGGCCTTTGTACATATTACACTAACATTATGTATCTTGTGAATTAAAAGCTTTAGTGGTTCTTTTTTTTGTTAACTTTTGACAGAGCCAGGCTACAGCTGTTTCCCCATTTGTAGTCTTATGCTAGGCTAAGCTAGCAGGCTAATGGCCTTAGCCTTATATCTAGCGTACAAACATCAGAGTGGTATCAATTTGCTCGTATACGTTTCAGCAAAAAAGTAGTTTAACGATCTGTACTTTTATCTAAATAGAATCTTGAATGCAGGAATTACATTAATAGTGTATTTTCTTACTGAAGTCAGGGGTCCGAATACTTAATCAACCGTGTGACATTGGACACCACTGCCACCACAGACATACTGTAAAGCCATTTTTGCAGAGTACTTTTCTTCCTGCCAGAAATTGCTGGCATTATTATCATTTGAACACATTCTGAGCATCAAATAAACAATTGTCCCGTGTCTATGGACAAGAATCTTCATCGCCCCCTACACCAGACATCCATCACAGCAAGTCTGCTCCTCACACGCTGCATTTGAAGTTTTTAAACAATTTATATTTGTTATCATATCAAAGAGGAGGCATGCAGCTATCAAACGCATGAGGTGCACACTCTCAGCCGAGGGGCCCTCTCATCCAGCCACGCTGCATTCCTTATTCTATTTTATCTCTCTTGGTTTTTGACTAATGTCAGTAACAGCTACCGGTAATAAAATGCTTGTTAGAGTTTGTGCCGTTGCCTCGGAGCGTCTGCTTTGATACATTGTCAGGCCATTTGCCTGTGTTTCCTGATTACCTCGCCACCAACTGCATGTTTATTGATTGGGAGTTAATAAAGCGGGGGCCTCCGCTTATTCCACCCGCGCTCGCTTTGCAAAAGGTGAGGCTTCCTTTGATGTGGAAGCGATACATTGTCAGGCAACATAAACGCATGTGTTGTAATGTCAGCTTCGCTCCTAGCCCCCTTTTTGCGTTGTGTGTGCAGTATACAGTGCAGCTTTTTGACTCCTATTGTCACCGTGAATTGAAGGTGTAAGAAAAAACAAATGGTGCCAATTACTTACATTACCTGCAGGCAGTCTGGGTGACTTTATTTTGCTGTTTGAAATGCTGACATTTGTTTCCATGCATCTTTGCATCTGGGTGTCTTTGTGTGCTTTTATGTGTAGGATTGTCACTGTGCAGCCTGTCATCTTCGGATCTGTTTATCTACTGGTATCTGCCTCCCCCCTTCCCTTTTTCTATACAGGCTGTCCCCATGACAGTCAATATGGTGATTCCATCCCTTACCAGCTGATTGTCTTTTGTCTCCGTCCTCTCTAGCTTCTCCCACCGCTGTTTACCCTGGCCCTTCCCCAGACGCACACCGCCTTGCATTTCTCTTCCTCTGTCTGTCTTCTATCTCCCCCCCCTCGGAACTCCACTGAGCCAGCAGTCGTGTCAAATCAAAATAACATCTTTAAAAATTCAGTCAACATTACCCCCTACAAACAGCGAGGGCCCTGCTTGTTGGCTATTCATGTATTCCGGTGTACATTGTATCATGGCGGAGATGCATTCTGAGCCCAACACGGCAGTTCCATCAAAATTTGATGTATTCATTCGTAGTCGCTAGTAAACTCTGTTTGTTTGCAGATAACCGAGATGTTTACCAGGGACAGGAGAGCAGGCAGGCACATGCAGATCAGTGTCTTATCGGACGAGTTGTGGCCCCGCACCTGCCGTCCGTGTAACCCCTGCTAGGTCCCCAGTGGGACATGATCCTATGGAATATGTCAAGGTGGCCCTGTTTTACCATCATCTGTTCCCTGTTTTTGTGTGCATTGCACCATATGTGCTCGGCCTTCGAATTCCCCGCTTTCCTCCCTCTCCGGTTTCAGTTCTCGCAGTATTTACATCCTTGTTTAGTGTCACATTGTGGGGGTCAATCCACAGCGCTGTAGCCTCAGGCTGGCTCCCAGGCTTGTGTATCATTGTGTTTGCTGATCACTTTCACTCACAGCCTCCTCTTCCTCTGCCTTATTTATTATTTTATTTGTTATGATAAAATATCCAGTAGTGCTTGTACAGGCAGCTTGATCTGGAATAATATGTAAAATAGGGAATACTAAGGCTTTCTCTGCCTCCTCTTTCTCCTTTTCTAGAGTACCCCTCCACCCCCACCCAATTGAATCTCTCCCCACTTTTTTCGAATTCTACCGCTCTCCTCTTTGGAACCAGGCCCAAAATCTAATCGTGTCAAAATGCATTACGAACATCAAAACATTTCTGTTTACAACATCGCAGTCGTGTCAATTAAATCTGATAAATTATTCAAACATTTATCTCCCCCCACGGTGCCTGGGGAATTTTTAATCAAGCTTGCTATTTGCTTTAAATTAGCACTGTCAAGTGTGCATTTGTGTAAAATCCCTGGTATCATTAAAGATTTATCAATTGGAAATCTGTTTGGGTTGATTTTACTGTTAATTGGCTAGGAGGCGTGCTGCGGCTCGTCTGCAACAAGTGCCTGTGAGTCGGGTTAGAGCTGCAGAGAACAAAGATCAGCATCCACGGGTAGAGCTGCATTATCTAGATCTACAATCCAAGCTGCAGCAAATCTTTATAAACAGACATTGCCATTCCAGCTGCACAATCATCAGCTGCTGGGACAAACGACTAGATTGTAATACTTCAAGGCTCCATTGTCGTATTTGTAGATAAAGAACTTTCCACTTGATATGAATACATGGATATGGGATGGTTCTATGTTTTTAATATGTATGTTCACATCCAAATCCATACTTATACAGTGCCTTTAGAAAGTATTTAGACCCCTTTATGTTGAATCCTCATGCAAACATTCTTTACTTCATTTTGAGATGTTTCTATACCTTTATTGGCGTCCACCTGTGATTAAAATGAATTGGTTGACTTTGTTTTGCTCACACCTCTCTGTGGTAGCTCTCACAGCTGAAGATAAACCAAACCACCAGGTTGAAGATTGCAGATCCAAGAAAGAGGATTGTGTCGAGGTACAGATATAAGGAAGGTTACTTAATACATTCTGCATAATTCTTCATTTAAGTGTTTCTGAAGCTTCTCCTCAGTGAAAGACATATGAAAGCCTCCTTAGAGTTAGCAACAAAAAAAACACCTAAAATACACATTTTTTAAATTGTCTAGTCTAACCAACTCTTAAAAAATAAATACTTTCTGTATACTTTCTTAAAGTACTTTTTGTCTTTGGCATTTACATCATACACATATACTCAGGAGTCAAATATGATCTAGTTTCTCTTGGTATCTGGCTGTATATGTCTATATTTCGATGATATTTTACTCATCTGTGTGTTCTGAAGCTCAGTGACTTGTCTTATACCAGTAAAGTTACTCAAACATTCAGCGTTTGCCCCCCTGCTAGCAGTGCTGTTGGCCTTTAGCTCCAGCTTTGTTTTATCCCAGCTGAAGTCGCCTCTGCTCAGCCTTAGCATCTGCCTCGCATTGTTGCGTGTCTTAGCACTTTAACAGCGGGTTATAAAACACACCATCTCTATATTTTTATGTTGCTTGATAACAACCTAGAATACAAAAGTCTGGAGGTGATTTTGCAGACTCCCAGTCAGCCAACAATGTAAGAAAAGAGAGGCTCTGGTTTACATTGCCTGCCTCTAGAACATAAGCATGTTTGTCTCTGTGAATGTAGAAGCTGTCGTTCTAATTTGAGCTGCTTTCTACGTTGGGTCTGCACAATCTCCCAACTCAGCTCCATCTGAAGTGCCACTTATAGTAAGCTTACAGTAAGCTTAAGATGTCAGTTTAAACTTGCATGTGTAAACACAGGTTAGCTGCCCAGGAGAAAAGAAGCTACAAGAAAAAATAAAGCTCTGTTTCTTAATATGGGACCTTTTTTTACAGTTAAACTTCAAACTAACATTTGAGAAAACCTTGTGATTTGCATGTTGAGTCCTTGAAAAGTGACCTCATGTTTTAATAATTGAACAAAAAGTTAACAGCACATTTTGATGCTACTTTAGTGTTGTAATACCTTTAGCAAATACTGTGTATTGCTAACAGTATATTACTTCAATGTGTATAAGGTAAACAATGATTTATTAATCCACTAACATTAAAATCATATACAGTGTTGTTGTTTTTTCATATTTAACACTTTAAGAGAGCTACGCTAAGTTGAGCCATAAACAAAACTAAAGCTAAATCAGCCGTAGCAGCATGAATCTAATAGTAACACTTAAGAATAATTCAGCTGGTATAATATAAGGTAAGCCAGGCCAGATGGCAACCACATGTCTGTCTCAGGTCTCCTGGAGGTTATACTGAGGTCAAAGAGCAACATCCCTCCCTCCCTCCCTCCCTCTACTGCTCACTTTCTTTTAGTCCTGTTTGTTTCATGTCATGGCACACTTTTCCCTCTTTTCGTCTTTTTTCCTCCAAAAAATGTTATATCCCTCAGCAACAGATAATAGGGGAATGGCAGCACAGCAAGGGTTTCACACTCTATTGTCCTCTTTACGTTTTGTGCAGTTTCCCAGTGTTTTTGGCCATGTTTGAAGCATTTTTGAAGCTCTATCAGAGATGACATGTTTTGTGCATATTTTCAAACAGTGTCCTTTTGTAATGCAAATGTCTGTGACTGTGTCAATAAGTAGAAAGGCAGACGCCTGCTGAATGGATAGCCTGAAACTTTGCTGGTGCAGAGTTTTGACTGCTGTGAAGGATTGTAATGTTAACTGCTTGTGATGGGGGTTGTTTTAGGGCTTCACTGATTCAACCACACTCGCACATGATTTACAAATAGGCACACACATGCACACATCTTGTGGGTTCTCACGTTTGTGCTTCAATGCTCTCCATCAAAACTCAACTCCCCCCCCCCCCCACACACACACACACACACTGTGCTTCCAGGTCTCCCCACAGCCCAGAGAACCTGCAGCACATCTGTCTGCACTGCATCTCCTCCTCCTGCTCTGCTCCTCTAACCGTGGCCAGGTGTTTGCCCACAGCCACACAGCTCTTCATCTCCAGGCCGCCAGACCGACGCTGATGTAATTGCTCTCTCCGCTGATCCATGAAAACAGAGAAAAAGCCAGGGAGAAAAGGGGGGAAAGTAGCAAAAGACGCGGAGAGAGACAGCCTGTGTTGTAAAGTCAGAGCTGGGAGAGGTGTGGGTGGTTAGGAAGTCTGTGTCTGTGACTATTTTATAGAGGGTGGAGTGTGAGGCTCTCTGTGTGTGTTTATGAGAAGGTCAGGGATAAGTTGTGTGGAGAAGTCATCATGTTTTTTTTTGTTAGTGTGTGTATGTGCATGTGTCCAGGTGTGTATGGAGCCATCTGCACGCATGACCTCTCCCAAGAGAGACAAAGCAGCTCCGCAGTGGCACTGTGGCGTGCTTTTAGTGGTTGTGTTGTGAGGGCAATCTCAATTAATGTATTCATGATATTTATATATTTAAATATATTTATAAGGGGTTAAACCCACAGGGGGAGGTGGCTTTCCATTTTCCTAATGACATGCAAATGGGGTGTAATGTTTTGTTCTGTCTCAAGCCCATTCTAGAGAGTTCTGTGCTGTTATGGGAATTAAACAACAGTGTGCATATGTGTCCTAAAGAAAGGTCGGCACTTTACCGACTGCTTGGAAACACACAAAAGTTTGACATTAGAAACGTTTACATTTTTTATTTTCATTTTTATCTCATTCATTTACATTTAAAATGCATGTAACAAGAGCTTACATCATATGTTATACATGCAAGCAGTAATCAAAAATGACATCAGTATCCTGGCAACAGATCCACAAATTATGAATGTGTCTTCAGTATGATCATATATCATGAGAGAGCTCCAAGGCTCAATATGATCCACTTCATCAAGTTGATATAAATACTTATATTAAGTGACAACACTATATTTAAATTAAACTCTGTTAGTTCTCCAGTATTGCACACAGGTATATTAATAATGCGACAACCACTGCAGCGCATCGTTTAAATTGTCCAATGTTCTGCTCAGCGACAGATCTGATTCATCAAGCATATCCTATTTGTTCCGTCATGAAACAAACAACAACATTAATTTAATAGTCGGAAATTGCAACACTTAGCAGCGATCCCCTGGAGTTTTGAATGAAGTGTTAGATTAGATTAATGTTCTCTCCCTATGTGGCTAACCTGCGACATGGTGATGAGATACTGTATCAAATTAGAGAATCAGAGGAAAATGCCTCCCGCTGTTAAAGATCTAATTATGCAAACACAATAAACAGCTTGATTGTTTTTAATGTGTGCTGCCGTACACACAACCATGACGCTTTAGGCTGTTGGGGTATGAAAGCATGTATCGCTGTGCAATGTAATATATCATTTTGAATAGGTAAATAATGCTGTAGGTGCTTTCTGATTTATATCTCAGAAACAATTAGACTCATAACATATATTGGTTAGTTTAGAGTGAAGATAAGCACATTTTTACACCCTTACTGAACTTGACACTATAGCACGTATAGAATATGAAGACATGGCTAAGGTCATGGAAGTTAATTCTTTTGTATGAGATACGTTAGTATATTGTAATTTTAGTCATTTAGAGGTTTTTCTTTTTTAATTTCATAATATTTCTATGGCAAATGTAAATACTTTGGACGGCTTCATCATTTTTCTCTGTCATAATCCCTGGATTTATTGCATTGTTGAACCTGCCTGATATCTTGCTAAATTGTTAGCTTCTGAGGCTAAATTCAACATATTTTCTTACCAATATGTCCTGGAATAATTGGTAATCAAAACGATAGCATGGCACTGCCAAGCAGAGGTGTTCTCACGACTTAAATGCTTGAATGCCAAGCATATCAAGCACAAAACTCCCAGGATGTGAACACAAGTTTCATACCTCTCTAATGTTTTGGGTGGACATCAATGGTAAAGCTACATCCAACTAAACTAGTCTTTTTGCTAGCTTGGCTTGGCATTAAGACTACTTACCACATCACGTTCTGTTCAAACTTTAAAACTACCAGCGATAACACTTATTTGCTTTCATTGTCATGTCTGTACAGTAAATATGAAGCTAGCTATACAGCCAGGAGACAGTTAGCTATGTTCAAAAGTAAATCCACTTACTAGAACAAGCGAGAATGTGGCTAGCACATAACCCCTGTGAAACAATGATATGTATAGGACATATTTAACCTCTAAAGTGTCCTTTTTAAAAAATCTAACAGTGGTGAGAATGTGAATAAGATCATTTCACAAAACCGGTTCATGCATAAGGGCATTGTGTTGAAGTCAAAAAGGTCTTTAGGCTAGCATGTGTCTAATCTTGCAGCTAATCTGGCAATTCTGTTTAACATTCGTTATGCTGAGCAAATGCTCAGACATAACATTTGAAGAGTTGTGTTACATTTCTATTAATTAAGAGGTTTGGAAAAAATATTTCACATACATGCTTCTATTAATTTAGTCCTATCAGCCAGTTCTAGTCGATGTCCCTCTACAGATGGTGGATTTCTCACTCTGGAGCAAAACTTCATTTCCATAAACGCTGAGAGAAATCTGTGCTGATTCAGCGTAAGAAAACATTTATCTTGCAACAAATTGATTCTTGATATTAATTCATGTGTTCACTCTTGAAGTGTGCCTGTAACTTAAGCCTGCCTCTTTTGTATGTCCAACTTTAATTAATTAATGTCATTACTATCATTGTGGTCCAACTGATTTGGTTGGTCCATCATTTACAGAACTCTCTCTCCAAATCTCATCCTCTCCAGCAATGCTGACATTGGAGAATTCTTGATTAACATAATTAGACAACTTTGATGGGAGATTTACAAAATCCCCCTTTTCTCCCGTCCTGACTTGTTTCCATGCATGTCTTCCAATCTTCACATTAATGCTGTGAGTCCATGGATTAGATGTGACATTTATAAGGGCATATTTAACTGAAATATGTATAGAAAATACAGCGTGTGAAGATTAAAAGCAGAAGAGTTTGTATTTACTGTATATGCAGCGCAGTACCACACATTTTTGACTTTCTCCCCTGCTCATGTTTGTATAAAAACAAGAGCTGAAGAGAAAGACAGTGGAAAAAGAGGGGGGGGGGGGGGGGGGGGGGGAGAGAGAGACACAGATCGACTCTGGCATGCTGTTATTTCTCTATGAAGGAGACCACGGAAAGCTCCAGCAGTTTATTGATTTTCAGAACTGCTCTGCTCTCATTGTTATCCCAGGGTGCTGAGTACTGTTCATTGGACACACGCAGCACCTCAGGCTGTGATCCCTATCTGAGAAAACCCCAGCTCTCACAACAGGCCCTTCCCGCAGCACACAACCCAGCGCCCCATTCATTCCCATTCATGCCTACATCTCAATAGCCTCCACTGAGGAGGTAGCATATGGGGAATTATGGCACTCGTTCTCACATCTTTGAAGTCCCATCTGTGTGCAGTGGATGATGGGGAATATACTCCTTTTTCCAGACAAGAGAATTAGACTGATATTCCACTGCGTCATGTTGAGCAAGAGGGGGTGTTTCGGCGGAGGTTAAAGGTTCACATCAACAAGGGAAACCCATTTATTTCCAAACCTGACATGCCAATTCTTGTTGAGTAGGTTAAATCAGTTTGAATAAGCAGCTACTTTGACATTTAGGATGTTTACCCACTTGCAGACAGGAAAAAAACATCCATAGTGGCATCATTCATCAACCTCTTTTCTACTTATCATGCAAGACAAGGACTGAGAAATAACACATCAGAGCACTTTTGTTTTGTCCACTATTCAAAATCAGGCAGCCTTTGTGAAGTGATGTCATAGCCGCTGCTCACCTTTAGCCGAGGTTTGTCTTTAATTATTGTCAGGGAGGAACACACAGCCCAGCTCATCAACTGGATAAATATTTGACCGCTGTTCCATAAATTGGCATTGGGGGTTTATTTTAACGACGCATTCTGTCCAAGCCAGACACCATGTGCTGAGCCGTGCACAGTGAATTGGCTCTCCGCAGGTGACCACAGCTCGTCTCGGCATGAGGTAAATTAAAACTCACATTTCTGTTCAGGAAATGAGAGATTTCATACACTTCCTGAATTTGTCTTATTTAATTATAACCTATGTCAAAGCCTAATCTGGGAAGCTTAGGCAGGGCATCCAATTAATCAAGAAATAGGTATGTTTGTGGACTGTGGAGGAGCGTGCAGGGAAGTGTGTGTGCCTGCATATGTGGGAATCAAGACATGAATATGGGAGCATAATTGTGCTTGGTTTGTGTATCATATGTGCGTTTGTGTTCATGTGGGTGGCTGCGTGTGTCTGTTGGTAAAATTTGATCTTCCTCAACTCCGGGGGTTTTGCTAACAGGACTCAGGGGTACGTGCTGACACTATGTGAGCAAGCTCAAAGCAGGACACACAGGCTATGAGGCGTCACGCCTTAACAAATAAGGATCCCACTGTGATTTTAGCCAGTGTCGCTTTAGCTTGGCTTATGGTTTATGCTAATCGCAAATCTGCAAAGGATCATAGAAATCCAAACAGTCTGACGTTTTTGATTATCAACAAAGGCAGCAAAGGACGAAAGAAGACACCAAACTTTCAGGAGTACAACATTTGCAAATACCAAATTCATTCAGTTAATGGGATTATATGAAATTTGAAAAACAAGGCAGTTATATTGAGGCATTAAGCTGCTAATTCACAGTTGCAGTGATCACAAGCGTTTCTCACTAAGTGTGCGCCTCACGGTTCAGATGACATAAGCAGCTACCAGTCATCTCTGTCACGAACTTACAACATTGCATCAATTGTCACAATATAGCTGATAAGTCAGCGCCTCTGAGCCTGAGTGGCATGTATGTAATGTAAAGTAGCATGTCATAACTCACTCCCACAGTGTAAAATGTCATCATGTGAGATGTGTTTGTTCCATGTGTTGTGATGCTGGAGAAATGAAGAGGCGGATAATGGAAGGCAGATACGGTGCTGGCATGCGTGTGAGTGCCTCAATGTGTGAGTATTTATGTCCCTCATATCAAGTGCTCTTTACATTTAGGCCTAAGTTTGAAACCAGACTTTCAAAAATCCTCAAAACATAGACATATGGCCGAGCATTGAGCCTCAATGATGGGTCAAACACAGTTTCTGTCCTGGTGACTTTGGCTGATTGTCAATAACGTTAAATTATCCACAGATGGATGTCACTTTTGATCTCATGTTCTTCCAGGAGCCGGCAGAATCCATTTTGAATCCAATTGAAAGCTGTGGCGCAGGCGGCTTCTACACATGTGGATTTCACAATCGCACGGGCCACGTTATTATGAAAACCCTCAGAGTGGGCTGTTTTTAAACGTCACTATTAATCTGCAATCACTTGCTTTTCTGTTTTTTCATCCGAGGATACATATTTATGAAGTCTGGTGCTTTCGTGTGAACATTTGCAAGTGATTACGTGCGCTCTTCTCACTCCAAAGTCCAGATGTGCAGCTATACAAGTAGAAAGTCAGTCATTATTCAACCCCCGGTTCTGTGAGGAATAGGGTGTTTGTTTGCATTGAAACGCTAATCATATGCAGTAACAGGCTTCATGCTGATCTTAGAGAGGTTTTTCTTTAATGAGTCCATCAAGTCATGCCCTATTCATGTCCATTCCCCATCCAGACAGATGAAATTCAAACCACCCAACACAAAGTCTGCCTCCTTTGACAGTCGGACCAATAAAAAAGTTGAACGTTTTGATCAGACAGCCTCAAACAATCCTTTACTTAGAGAGAAAAAAAGGACTTACCATAATGCTATTAATCATGTGAGGGCGTCAGGGTTCAGCCGGTGTCACGGTCAGCTTCAAAAAGCCTTACTTATTAAGTACTACTCATTCTGTGTGGACCGGTGTGTGAAATCTTTGAAGATTTGATCAGGTACAGGTGCCACTTCTTGCTGTTCAAAGCGACACCTCAACTCTTTCGCCTGGCCATTAAAGCAGACGCGAAGGCCAACGCGGGCCAACTTTTGCATTTCTATTAGAATGGCAGTCCGCTTAGGAATACGCTTGTTAGAGATAATTACAGATATTCTGTCCTGCAGCCATTTCTCTTTTTCACATGTCTGTAAAAACTTTAACTCTGTAACAAAAAACAAATGTGGTTAGCAGGAAGCTATGGTTTAAAGTTACTGATGAATGTGAAACTAAACTTTACACGATAGTTTTTTAAAGGATTGTTTTTTTTACATATACTGTATTCAATAGTAGGATCGGTTTTATCCCACGATCAATAACACTGTTAAAGGCCTGAGAAGAGCTCTGTGAAGTGTCATCACTAGCAGCTAATAGTCTATATATGTATACATTATTACAATAAACGTTATTTCATTATACCGTTCTTTTATCTTATTTTGTATTGTGTTTCATCTCATTCTTTTTTACATGTAAAGGTACCTACTCCTGGATTTTAGCTGTACTATTATATTACTTGCATTATTTCATTGCTTTGTATGTCTTAAGTGTTTTGTATGTTACATTGTTCAGGAGCCTGGGACTTAGGATTTTCATTGCCACGCTGAAGTTGTTGTGCATATCACAATAAAGCCTTTGAATCTTAAAGACTGAGAATGCATGGATTACTGCAGTGTTTTTCTGTGTGTGTGAGCCAGGAAGTCACAAACAGAGATGCGTGTTTGTTTGGGGGACGTTTCCCTCCTTTACGGGCAAAAGGAGGATTAGGCCTGTCGACGGCGTGTGCACCGACTGAGCCCGCGCTTCTCTTCTCCACCACACACTCCAGCAATCAGGCAGGATGCCAAACAAACAGATGAAGTCAACAGAGAGATGTTTCCTTGTGTCTTCTGAGATGTGACTGCAACAGATGCAACGCTGACACCAACGCTTGACACAGTGTGACAGCCTACTGTGTCTACACAGCCGGCTCCACTTTGACTTATTTTGAAAGGAGGGAGTAGTGTGGTGGTGTTTAGGGGGGGGGTGGGGGTTGACACTATGCACATGATCACACACAAGATAATGTTTGTCAGCAGCAACAGCGATGTCACCATGTAAGAGAGACAAAGACAGACACCCGGGGTTGATTTCACGGTGCAGTCATGATGCGTGTACATTCCTCAAAAGATTTCCATATGTGGTGGTGGTGGGGGGCTGGGGGGTGGGGGGCTTCGCAGTCAGTTTATCATGGTGCAAGCAGGCTTTGATTTGCTCTGTGCATGATTCAATCTCTGAGGTGAACTATGGCCATTACACACTGCAAGGTCAAAATCCCATTACTTAAATGTAATTTTATCCGTGATTTTTTTCTCACAGGCCCCATCTCTCAAATATATCTTCACATCGCCACCCAGATAGGCAGGCTGAACGCACTGCATGCTGGTTAACCGAGTTCTTGGCTTTGAGCAGCTCTAGGGGATGGAGTGAGGGAGTATCTATATCCAGGTAATTACAGTCTGAGGGGGCACAGAGGTCCTCTGTGATTACACATCAGCCCTGTAATGGATTCAACACTTATAGACTGAGAGAGAGAGGGAGACGCATTCCTTACCTTCCCCTAGCTAAAGCAGGGGACGGGCGGGTGAGAGCAGGCAAGGTGGGGCGGGGTAGGTAGGTATATCTGCAAGATGGATTACGTGGGGTTTGCCGAGTTCAACATTGACACAGATTCATCGTAAATCATTATGCTGGGGACCCGGAGTGATTTCTGCATTAGTAGCAGAAAATGGAGTTCAGCCAGTCAATGAGGGAGGGCATATTTCACATCAATCACCTCCACACTTTCATGTTACCAAGGCTTAAATCTCACTTATATTGTTACCAATAGGGTTCAATGGCTATGATGGCAATCAGCAAGACACTGCACTAACAATACCATGCTGACTACATATAAGGGACACAGCATGGGACCCTGCTGGCATTTATTTAAAGTGAATTATGTATGAATTGAAATTAGGAAAAGTAGAAAATGATGTTGGCACTAAAGAGGTTGTTTCAGGCTATATTTATAGTTGTGAAAACTTTCAACTCATGTTGGTTAACTTTCTTGTGAATTTCCTTCGGTATCTTTTCCTAATTTTGTCACAAATTCACAGAAAACATCATGTAAATGATCCTATAGAGTAACCTTACCTATGTTTGTGCTAAATTAGACCCAAGAGTTTAACCTCTATGTTTTTTCCATCTAAATTAGACCCCAGAGTTTTAACTTCCCACATTTAGCCCAACTTGAATCTCTTTAAAAGAAGTAGTCAGCAATATCCAATAAAATAGATCCAATAGACGTACTGTATTTAGGATATGGAAGGGGTAGAGCTGCTTAAAAAGCTCTGTCAACACAAACACATATAAAGTAGATGAAAATAAACAGTTTCAAACCATTAAACCATCTTTTAAACTGGGGTATCAGTTGTCAGGTTAAACAGAAATAATGTTGATATTCTCTGTAGCGAGCTTGTGATATGTCTCACTCGTTCGGTCATGATGTTTATAATTCATTCTAATAAAATGTCATAAAGTATCCAACTGATAAAACAATATAACGTGTCTTTATTGAGCGTTTTAAAGAGGGCTATTAAATCATATTAAAAGTTTTAAATTAATCATGTGCCGGCAATAAAAGCCTGAAGAAACACACACATTTCCACTGAATTACATTTTGCTTAACTTTTAATGGTTTTGATCTGATGTCATTGTCTTTATACATCACTAATATCAATTTACCTTGAAAAGTGGGTTTCTAAATGGTCTTGCATAAGTATATTTAATTATTGTTTGAGTTTTACTTACTTAGTTTTACATAATTTTCCTGTATCGCTGGCCTTGTGCTGCTGAAATAAGCAGATCAGATTCCCCAATAGGAATCAATCAAACCATGTTCATAAGCATTGAACAACATATTTTCCCCAAAATGGAAGTATTTAGATTAAAGTCACGTGACATGGTTAATTAGTCACTTTAGGCAACCAAAGCCAACTGAGACTTTATATTTTATTTGAAATATTAGATTTTTTTGTTTTGTTTTCTCACCTTTTTTTTGTTTTACCTGTACGTGAACATAATGTATGATGTCCATATATTTTCTTGAGATTAAAAAGAACAACAACTACATGCTGTATTCACGTATGGAAGAGTATAAGGGGCACTTTTTTTTAATGAGATCATCATTTTATTTTAATTCAGAATTCTAACTCTAAAATTTTCAACCAAAAAGAAAATCACTTTTGACCCTAATCGACTTCCGTACAAAATATATTTAAAACGTAGGGAAAAAATAGATTTATAGATAACTTAAAAAATATATACCTACAATGAACATGTTTAGCCCCAAAGAAGGCTTCATTAAATGTAATATTTTGAAAGGTATGTGTTGAATTAGCATATTTCTATGTAGAAAACATACGAAAAGTTACATTTATGCATTAAAAAAAACTTTTTCCTAACTTTATTTGTTGGGAGACTTGTTGAGGGAGGGCTTTGTTCACTTCTCTGCCTCGAAGGGAGAGCAGAGAGGCTGAACTGCAGGAATCCGGATATGATGAAAATGTTTGAGACGCAACAATCAGAAAACTACCGCCACTGCACGTCGAAAGCGTCGCGCGAGGAGTATTATTGTTAACATCTGGACAAAGTGGGACTGGGACACGCGCTCACTGCTAAAGTAACCGTTTAAAAAGTTTCTGGAAGCTTCTCTTTCACCCCCTTTTTTCGTCTTTTGCTCCCGGGAAAGAGTCGAAGGGAGGAAGGAAGGATGGGAATAAGTTACATTTGAAGCGAGGGAGTTGTCATGTTTGAAAGGTAAGTCATTCTTTATAAACAATATGTCCGCTTAAGCTATAAACAACACTTAGCTTGACGCTTTTCTAGATAAAGGAAAAGGGGAGTGTGGGAACTGCACATGGAGTCTTTCAGCAAGTTTATGTAAAACTCGAGAGAAGGGAAATTTCCACTAAGTTTTTACTGCAGCTCGACGTCACTGTTCTCGCTGTGTGAATAAGCAGACGGCTGTCTCAAGTTGACACGGTGTTGCTTTGTGTCTTCAGCTGATGATGAGACATTGCTTTGAGGGCTGAGGGAAGGGAGGAACTACTTCTTCTGCGGCTGTGTGTGTCCCAAAAACACGACTGTCTCATGTCCAAGGAGACTGTCCTTACTCCGGATGGGCCGGGAGGGCCAGGAAAGAGCCCTCAGCAAGAGACAAGTCCCCTGCTGTCAGCTTCACAAGGTAAGGACACACAGGACAGGCCCACACATCACTGTCAGGGGAAATACGTTTCTTTTAAGTGGGGTTAAGGGCTCCCAGGGGGCAACATAAAGGTCACAGAGTTCATTTAATAAGATGTAATTCAACTAATATTTCAATAAGTGGTAAGAAAAAGTGTTTCCCAAGGTGTAAATATGTCCAGCTGTGCATCAATGCACACCTATTAGCATATCTCTGCTCTCATTGGGCCTGTCACCCAATTTTTGTAAGTTAAAAAAAGTCTGTTCAGGCAATTTATGACTTGCAAACATTTCAGAATCTCTGCTCTATAATGCACTGCTCATGTGTACTTGGAGTTCTCTCTTGTGAATGTTACTGTAGTTTCACTTCCTGCTGCCAGTGCACTAGCTATAAATATGAGTGACATATTCCGTCAACAACCCATTTTGCCTGTAAGGCCAAACATGGTGGAAAAGTACATGTATATCATTTTGAGTGACCGCATTAACAGATTACTGGTGCATATGGAGCAGTTATAGGCCAGCTTGGGACAATATCAGCCTTGTCTTTTTAAATTATATTCATGTGATTTTAAGTACACATCAGTATCTGTGCTCCAGTGTTAAGCCTTGATAATGTTTTTGCTTTTTCCTCAATAAAGTCTGAAGAAACGCCCTGGTGACTATTAACAGCAACCACAGCCAATTATAGTTTTTAATTAACTTTCTAGTTGCCCCTAAGATTATCACATGTAAAATAAGCTTACCCCCACACCCCCTTTTTTCATTTTTCTTCAAACAAGCAATGAACCATTAACCATCCTATTTATACCAAGCATCATTATGGCACTGTCAAAAAATAGCAAAGTAGGACAAAGTAAGCAATCACTGGGGCTGGTGGATTGCGAATGGATTTTCGCTGGACCTTCAAAGGCGCTTGTAGTTAAGACTGGATTTCCCCTCTCTGGGGACTGTGGATGTACTGAGAATAGAGCAATTTATTTCTAACTGTGATCACTAAATACTGCGATGCATCACACAGTACTGCTGCTAACACAACTCTGCTACCATACATCAGCTCCGAGCTGAGATATGTGCCATATCTATCTAGGGCTGCTAGCCTGCGCCCATCCATTCCACTCCCCCACCCATCAATGCTTACAAACAGAGAGCGTTGAAGCATTGTAACAAATACTTCAACCTTTAGTAAACCAGATGGCTAGATTTTGCTGAATCATTCTTCCCCATTTCTTCATTTTTCGAATCACAAAAGCGACTCAAGAGGCGGTATGTTACTCAAAAACGTGCAAGCTATGAGAAAGCTTTGCCCAATGAGCAAGCGTCTGGCTCTTAACCAGTGAATAAAGTCATTGTGGAAGGTTTGCATCCTGAACAAAGCAGCAGTGTGCAGTGAGCAAAGCGTCAGCAAGTCTTGAAGTCAAAAAGCTAAAAGACGGGGCTTAGAGGGATGAGTGAAACTGTCTCTCGTGTTTTTTTGCACAGCTATCGGGCCTGCACTCTTTGCCCACATACTTTTTCCAATTTATATGAATGCAGCCTTTATGGCAGTAAAAAGAAGCTTGGCAGGTAGAGCGCACCCGGGAACAGAAGGAGAGAAAATGAGATCCAGAGCTCTGGCAAGGCCTTTACCTGAACCGCCCCACCATGTTGTGCAACCATTTGCCCGTGGCCTCTGCTTTTTTCTGGCAAAAAAAAGGGCTCTGTACCTCAGGCTTGTCCAGCTGTCTCTGACATTTTGTCCACTGTGGTTGACCCTGTAAAAGTGTACACTCCCATGGAGGAATGGCTGTAATGTACCTTCATTTCAAACAGTTGAATACCATTAAATGAAACAACCTTAGCCCTCTCTTTTTTTGCCTCATAATATTTAACTTTCCTTCTTTGTCCGTGTTTAACTGTAAGTGCGTGTGATCCCTTAGATGCTTGTGACAGTGAATCGTCAGGAAGAAAACCACCTCCGAGGAAACTGGACACTGAAGGACAAACTCACGTGACCGCGGAGAAGCCTAATCATGGCGAGCCTGTAAGAAGTAAGTTTTAACAACCTGGAATAGCCACGGGCGAACAGCTTGATATCTTGGTGTTACTTCTAACGATAACCAACAACGAGGCGTTTAATGGGGAGCGAGTGGAAACGATTAACATATTTTGCTTTTCATAGTCAGGTAGTTAAGCTTAACTGCTGTGGGTGTTTGCAATTAAACATTTAAATGATTCTAATTGAATCTTCCAACTGAAGTTGTCATGACGTTTGCACAGAGTCAGTTGGCCAACTTCATATTAGCGTCAGTGTTTCCAGTGAGAAAATCCAGATAGCACGTGAGTGATAGCATGCTCTCATTCTGCCATGATGAGCAAGACTTTATTTCCTCCAATTTTGCTTCTGCTTCCAAACCGCAGCCCTGTGTTTTGGAAGAAGGGAAATCCTGTTGGTGGTTCTGGCATTGACAGTTCTATTGCACTGATTGCGTCTTAGCCACAATGTTTTCCCCCCTCGTACCAAAACATTTACCTATTGAGGAAGAATTGTTCCAGCTGCTGCTCGAGGCTGTTTCTTCAGCGTCATACTAAGACAACATGGCAGCGGTATTTTGTTCCTACCTACTTTATTTATAATATCTCTGCTGGCTTTTGATTGTAAAATAACAGTTGTCTTCTTCCTGCATCTCATAATCAGATTTTATAACTTGGGAAAGTTCGGCAAGCTGTATTATAACTCTGAAATAATCACATTGTTCTATGCAAATATCCTGACACAAGGAGGTTTTACAAAACAATTATTTGGCATTGAACTGCTCGAGTTAACAGCAGGTCTAATTAAGTCCCGATGCACTCTTGCTCAGTTAAATGACTTGATACTGAGCTATGGATTGCAGGTTACAAAAAGAAACCGGCTAAAAGCTTTGTGTGTATTTTATTGTTCTTAAGAAGAGTGAGTTGTGTCAGCAAAGGCTAATAGCAGCTGATTGCTTCCATCCATTTAAGTGCCTTTCTATAATAAGGATTGTGTTTGCGTTTGACACAACACTTCTTTTGTTTCTAGGTTGTTAACTTTTCCAGGGCGCTTTTTTCCTGCCTTTTTTTGGAAGGCTTAATGACTTGCCAGTGGCTTGTTTACTGAATCGGCACAGAAAAGAGATTCAGTTGCAAAAGGGAAAAAGAGATTTTCTGTCAAGAGGTCTCTCTAGCTTGGCAGGTGTGTGGAGTATTGCACTTCTGGAGGGAGGCATGCTTTTCTTTCATCTCAGCAGATAAGCCCCTGTGACAACAGTTTTGCGTTGTAATTGATGTCACCTCTCTCCCCCCCCCCCTCCGCCACATCCACACATACTCTCTCCCATACGCACACACACAGTCTGTCTGTCTGTAAGGGAATTTAAGAGGAAGGCAGATATGCGACTTCTCTTTGAAAGAGTTAGAAGAACATAAATAGTCATGTCAAATACAGGCAAAACCCCCAAATGTGCGATCATCTTTGTTTCATGTACCTGTGTCTGACTGTTGAATCAAAACTGGGAGTTCTTTCATTTAGGGGGGCTCAAGTTAACCCATTTGTGTCATAGTCTCACTGTTGGTTGAGGTGACCAATCAGATTGCTCGCTTGCAGGAGTAATTGAGAGCCCTCTTCACAGCAGAAACAGGAAATCAATAAGAAATCATATGCCTGCCTACATCCTGGCCCCTCGCTGTTTTTTCCGCCCGTCCGATTGAGAGCTTGTGTACAGTATGTGGACGGCGACTTTTCACAACAAGAGGAAGCTTGTTGTTACGTTGTAATAACAGCACATATCCTATTTCAGTTATGATAACATTGTTTTGACAAGCTGTCTTTTTAACCGGGTCCCCTTAAAGGGGGAACGTAAACATGGCGGCGGTACTGTAAAACACTTCAGCAGGCATTTTCAGGGGAGTACATTAAACACTGCGGAACTGAACATAATGAATCATCCAGTGTGACCTGAGTAGCTGAAATGTTAATGAAGGGAGTATCATAAATCCACAAGAAGTTACAGTGCGGTGGTTACCAGCGTTGCCAACCACTGCGGCTTGTTAGACGAAAAAAGGAGTAAAATCCTGCCCTTCCTGTTAGGCCCCTTGTCAGTGAACGGTTCCTCTGAGGCTCTGCCATCCTGGGGGAGGAGGGAGAATCTTGTGGGGGAGACAGACATTCCTCAAGAGACCGTTCTGGGTTTTCAAGCAGCTGATATCTCCTGCAAACAGGGCCTTGGCTCTGCGGCTCCTGCCTCCAGAATAAATTGCCACCACCACCAAGCAGCACTTTTAGGAGTTTAATCGTCAAATTATTCAACGGATTGTCAAATACTTTCCTTTTTCTAAACGCTTCTGTAGTTGATAACCTTACCAGCTTCCTAAGAACAGGTCTGTTTTTTATCTAAGGTTGTCGTGAGAAAGGAAGGTCAAATAACATGACTCTCTTTTATTTATTTTTATAAAGGAAAGACATTAGTCTGGCCTTTGTGTGAATCCCTGATTGGACTCTTTAGTGGCACACTCTCAAGGTTATTACCTGGGTGCAGACTTGACCTTTTAGAAGTGAATTTGTGACCCCTAATAAATGCAGTAAAAGGGATTGTTTAACGGGGGAGTGTCACACACTTGCACCTCTCTTTGCCAGGAAAAGATTCCTTGACGGTGCAACAATTAAGATTTATACACAAAACGATAAAGTGTTATGATATTAGACAGTTGGCAGAGTAAGACTAAGATAAAACAAAGGGCAAGTGCCCCTTCATCATCATTTCCATTATCGCTGCTGAAATATAAGTATTGAATCAACATTCTCACACCGTCACACTTCGCCTCATGTATATTCCAAAGTTACTTTAAGACTTTTTAACCTCATGCCAGTTTTTCTTTTCCCAGAATGTTTTTTTTTCCAGCCATAGGAAGCGCATAGTGATTGTTGTTATTCAAGATTCATATCTTTATTGTAATCCTCAGAGCCCTGTCTGCAGAAATAATGTGTTTAAAGCATAGGCCTATTATAAACGGACCCGTAATTTTCAAGTGATTACCAACCAGTGGGTCATGGAATCAAAAACGGTATAAATAGGGTGAAATGCTAGTGTAGGGGTTGATTAAAATGGCCATTGTAATTCTACCTCTGTTGTAATTATTTTCTCATTGTCTTGGTGCAGATAGATTTCATATGGGACATTTCAAGTGTGTTAATTAGCATATTTTACCCGAAGTGCCCGAGCCTATTCACTGTTAATTTTTTTTTTTAAGATATTCAAAATACTTGAGCCAAATGATTAGATATGCATACCTCAATTCATGCTTGCGGTCTTTTAAGTACTTCTGTAAGATACCATGCAACATGTATGGACTTTAATTGTGGAGGAAGGCTGTGTTTTCTTATTCTTTTTTGCAAGGAATTTGGAATAGTTATCTTTCCAAATCCTGTTAAGACCAATTGACCTTTGCGTCTAACTGTTTTTTTCTGTGCAGCACTGAGCATCTGCTGTGGCGGAACACATATTCAGATATTTTACATGAAAGTAGGAAGCAATAGCACAGTATAACACTCCTCAGAAACAGTCACTAATAGAAAAGTCCCGCATCTAAAGGTGTAGACACACATTTTGGATGCAGCAATTTTCTGTTGTCCTTAGTAGAAGTGGTGCAGCTTTAAACTTTTGTTCTGTTAAGGCAAGGAAACGCATGAATATTATATTGATATGATTCTATTAAGGTTGTAATGATGCAAACAGAGCTTTGTTTTTGTTGGTTAAATGCTCATTATAAAAATGTTAAATGGACTTTTCTGACTCTTCTAGCTGTTCTGTTATTTTACATTGTCTAAATCACCAATTGTTCCTTCAATATCATCGCAATATCGATAAAAAATATCATGATTTTGAAATTTCTCCGTATCAACCAGCGTACTTTGTTTTAGAGCTGCACGATTTGACAAAATAGCAATCATTTTGACTGATACTGCAATTGCAAAAGGATTCACAATATTGGAGGGATTGATCATTGTTCTTAATTCTCATCATTGAAAAATACATATAACGATCATTGTGTGTCATTTGTATTTATTTTAAGAGGATCTGTACCAAACACATTTGTTTTATGGCTGTAGAATACAAATTTGGATTCCAGGACATCTCCACAGCTTCAAAATACTTCATTTAAAACTGTATACAAACACATATTTGGCCTTTAACAAATATTGTCTCCCTGCGATTTGAATGTTGCACTGTGCCATATTGTCTTTTAAATAACATTTAGATGAATTGTGAAGCCGGTCTTTCTACATTGATGAGATGAATCTCTTATAATGCATCACATTGTGTGATTCAGTTAAATACACACGTGTCACTAGCCACTCACAGAGAGGCTGAGAGTCAGTCAGTTCAAATGAGAGCAGCGCAGAGGGGATTACTTGGCCTCTAACAGGGGTTTGGCTCCAACATTAAGGTTAAAACCCTTTTCTATTACTGAAATCTCTGCTGATGTTGCCCCCGCAGCCCCGACCCCCTCGAGCTTCCAGCTCCTTGCCCCCTTCGTGTTTGCAGGTTCAGTGCCTCTCTGCTAGGTCATTCTGTCAGGCCCCCCTGATCAGCGGTGGGTGACCAGGGACCGGGGGTTGGCTCCCGTCCAGACTCGCAGACAGCCGCTACCTACACAGGCCCTGGCTGCGGCGACACCCCCCCCACACCCCTCCTCTCTTTCAGGCTAGAGCTAAAATCGATACAGGCGTCTCCGTGTTTAAAAAGCCACTCAGAGGCAGACGAGCACCTCTGTCCCGGAGGCTGATCTCTCAGCTTAAGGCCCTGATTGGCATCCCGAAGATGCGAGGCGCTGACCCACAGCTGTCCCATTAGCAGAGGGTTAATGCTGAGATTGATACTGAGCAAATAAAGGAACTCGGTGTGGGGGTATTTTGATAGACTGTCTATCCCCTCTCTGACCTGGAGACAGACCTCAGTTGTTTTTTGGCTTTAGGGAGTGGTACTGTCAGATCTGTGACTCAACGATGCTGCTTTGGTGGATCTGTCGCAGATGCACACTGTATTTATCCAGAGTGTGTGGCAGCCTCTCTGTCTGCATGTGTGTGTGTTTGTGTACAAGTGTGAGAGTGCGCATGTGTAAGCCTGCGCGCCTGCCGTTGAATTTCAAACAAGTGAGTTTCCTGTGGAACTTCTACTTCAGCGAGGAGATTTTGAAGCTTGTGGAATATTTGAGTCATCGATGTAACTGAAACTGAAAACACCCCCATTCCCCTCTTTCCCCCCCCCGTCTTCCCTCCCGTTTGCTCCTGCTCTGTTGCTCCGTTTTTGTTTTGAGTCGTCGGCGAGGAGAGGGTGGAGCACGTTTTTTGGGAGTATGGAGCCTGGCAGCTCCCTCAGGCCTGCTCTGAGTCACGTCATAATTGATCTTTCTAGAAATTGTGGTAGCTAGCCGTGTAAAGCCTAAATCCGTGCAAGATGTGCAGCTTTTTACAGATACTGCACTCATGCATTCGGCTGACTTTATACTTCACTCTTTCTCTCTTCTCGGATGGCAAGAAACAGATGAGGGAGAATAAAAGGCGTTTGACAAAGCTTAATGCTGAAACAGGCTCGTACAAATTCGGAAATGAGGAAAGAAAGAGAATAAGGCACCATTTAGTGTCTCCCAGCAGCCAGGTAGGAAGGCTTTGAACGCTCCTTAATGCGCTCTGCTACATTAGTAGCACTCAAATTAGCACCGTGCCAAATTCCACACAACAGCGAAGAGACCGGAGACTTCTGTGGTCGCAGCTCGGGGGTGTGGGGCCGGGCCCTGTGTGAATGACTTCCCCTCGACGTGATTCATGTAAGAGAAAATGGCATCTCATTGGGCCGTTCAATGATTTAGATAGCAGTCGGACATATTAATCTGGGAAAATGTTCCGTTTTGAAATCAAAGGATAATTGATGACCCCCTTCCCGGCACACACACACTTGCACACACACCTTATGCACGACTACGCTGAGAGTTTCATGTCATCGAATCAAGCTCTTGTCTTTCAAGTTGCCTTTGCTACTGTAAAATGTAATTAAGCAGAACAAGGTCCGAGGGGGTTATTTTTTCCACTCAATCAGCAGCAAAATGTGAAATTAGTAAATCCCTGACGCCCTGCTTCTCTCTTTGTTGAGTGGAGGCGGTGGCAGTGCTGGTAAAAGGGTGGGGGGGTGGATATTATTAAGCTCTGTCTTCACGTGTCACTTCCCGTTCAGCAGGTTGGTGGAGCCAAATTTGAATGACTGTCACAGAGAATTAAAACAGGGCCGGAAAATAAGTGTGTCACCACTGTAAACGAGCTGAGCAATATTGACTGATTGCTGTGGAATGGGATGGGGGAAAAAACCGGACTGAAATGCGATGTTTCCCGCTTAAATGAGATGCAACACTGTGATCAGCCGTGACAGGTGAAGACAGCTAATAGAGTTCTGTCGCAGGTTACACACCCACACACACACGCAGAGCTTGTCACTTTGGCTGATGAGGATCCAATATCAGAGCAGGTAATTTAGATATCCTCAGCAGTCATCATCATCCGTGCCATCCCTCCTCATTTTATCTTGGATAAATACAAAACATGGTGTGTTTGAACTGACAGCGCCAGGGTTGCAGTGTGATGTCCAGAGCTTTTTTATATCTGTTGAAACAAGTGACATTTCTGTTAGCCCGCGTCAGGCCGCCCTCCATTCTGTCAACGGATCAGACTGGAGTTTTTCACATCCTTGGTTTTCTAATCGAACGCCAGTTCTTGGTCAGTTGACATCGCCAATTTGCTCTAATTTCACACTGCTGATATCTGCATTATATGGATGCTGATCACAGTTTGTGGTTTTTGTTGTTTTGGGACACTTGAATGATTATCCTGTTCCTTCCGATGCGTCCTTTTTCTAGACAATAAAGGAAGTCCTTGTCCCGGAGTTTGGAAGGTCAAACGGTAAACGAGGCTTTGATATGCCCAAGGAAAATTTCAATCAGAGCCCTTTGTAATAACATTCATTGTACTATTTTCCTCTCTCTCTCCCCCTGTCCCCCTCACTCTCTCCGCACTATAATTCCCCTGGTTTTGCGTCTATAAATATGGACAGGGAAGATGTATAATTTCTAATGAGAAAATATATCCCTTTGGATTGAAAGGCAGGGGCTGTTCCGCACGCTGCTGTTTGTTAGGAGGAGAGATGATACCTCAGGCTGTTTTGGCAGAGAGAGGAGGGGGGAGTAGTGGTGGTGCTGGTGGTAAGAGGAGTCTGGCTAGGTCATTGCACATTTACAAATTAGCATTTCAATCATGCAGGTACATGGCCAGCCGAGCAGAAAATATACATGTTTTTCTAATACAAGGCACAAAAGATAAACAAAACACTAGCCGTGTTAGTAGAATTAGCATTTCAGAGCTAACTGTCAGTGTGTCCTGCATGCTAACTGTCAGTGTGTCCTGCATGCTGCCCAGCGTTGTTTTGTACTCATCACTAAATATAAAGGTGCCTCCTCATCGACTTTCATATTCTATTCAGTGTTAACTCCCAAACTTGTAGAAGTATGTAATAACGGCTATTAGGAGATAAACACAAGGTCTGGATGGTGGTGTTTATTTGGCTGACATGATGTGACATTTGAATAACTGTATGCTCTGTCTATGATGGGCATTCTAATAAGCCTCTGCAAACACCTCTCCTCTGTTCTCCCTCTTCCTCTCTGTCTCGGGGGCGTTAATATTAAAAAGGAGTGAGCTTTAGAAACAGAGCTTGTGCGGTTGTTCAATCCGCTGCCTGCCTTACCTGCGACTCGCAGCAGAGCCGTGTGCAAATGAGAATCTCCACACTGCCCTGTTTGACCTCTGTGTTATATTTTCATGTTCTCCTCTATTTTAGAATTCTTGTTTATACAGCTGTGTTTCAGTTGACATGCGTGTATGCATATTCCTCCCTGGTAGATCTGTGTGTGTACATGTGTGTGAGATCTAGCAGGCTTCTGACATTCTGTACATATATGAACTGCTCCTCTTTTCTACTGTCTTTTGGGTACAATTTCCAGCTCCCTCCTGTAGGACCTATTTTTTGTGACAAAAGCGGAGGTGTTTATATACTCAGTTTTACATACAGAGCGCACGGCTCCGGCGCTCTCCAGGCACTCCGGTACTCGGTCCCTGTGTGGCGCAGCCACTGAAGACTCAGTGACAAATGGCAATTATATTTGTGTGTTCTTCATGAATCCATCAAACACTGGCCTTTTAAAAATGCTCCCCAGATATTTGAGGCTGTCAGCTAGTAGTAGCTGGGACCAAATTGGGATGCTGCTTAGACAGTCAAGAAGCACTCACCCCCTAGTTTCCCCTGTGATGTGTGTGACAGCGTGTGTAGGGGGATTCCATGTTTTATTCAACTACAAATGTACACTCTCAACAGTTGTTGATGTGCTCGAAATAGGGCGGTTACAAGTCCAATTTGAAGTGTGTGTGTGCGCATATGTGTGTCCATCTCTTTCTCCCAAACATGCTGTTTTAATGCAACCTGTCAGGTTGTGTGTTTTCAGTTATCTCAGGACACACACCCTTCCCTCAAAACCTTGAAACCGCACAGTTCGAGGATTTAAAAAAACAAACTTGCTGGGAGTTTTTCATATCAAATGTTGATGCCTTTTTTTTCCCTGCAGGTTTTATAAAGTATCAACAATGCAGTTAAGTATCATTTCTAAAAATATATTATCATTAAATTACAAACTCAAATCTAGTTAAAATCCACATTCATTATATTTATATTTATGCACCAACCATCCAGCGCAGCACACACCCAACAGGGCCGACTGTATTTCTGCTTTCTCTCATTACGTCTTCATTTGTCTCACGGTGACTGTACAAGTCTGTCATTGCCATCTTCTGACAGGATCACCATTATCATGATCAATGCTTATGAATATTACTCCATCGTGTCCATTCATCTCCGTCACCGTGTTCCTCAGGATAAAAATAAAGAGACAGTGTAAAGCCTCTCCAGGAACCTGCCACTGAGGCACACTTGTCTGCCCAACTCGAACCACTTTTTTAGGACTTCAGAAACCTGAGCCGCCGCTTACATATGTGGTGGTTTCTTAATAACTATTTATACTTTGTTAAATTGAAAGCTTGACATCTTCAAATGGAAAGGTAATTATGCCTCCCAGTCTACTTTGGCCTTTTTGTGCTTGAACATGTGTTTATGTATGCTAGTTCGTTTAACCTCAATGTGACAGAGGAGTGTGTTTTCATGCAAGATGATATGGGTGATTAATTTAGGAAACCGACATCTAGATGGGAGTTTTGCTGCGTTGTATTGACTTAAAAAGACTCTAAAAACAGGTGAATTATCATTACGGTGCGGTGTTGGCTGCGAGTTTTGCTATTTTTGTCTTTGCAAATGAGTTTTGACAAGTTAATCATTAGATATAGAGAGTATTCCTTAAATGTAAAACATACATTTGCAGATTTTTGTCTAACCTAGTTCAAGTGGAAGTAAGTTCGGGGAAAAAAAACTGATTTTTCCTGACGTTACAGATCAGTAAGACATCCCTGTGAAGCGATACCACATCGACAAGTAAAATAATCAATTTGAAAGAAAACATCTTGGAGAGCCTAAAATCTTCCCTGGCCGACCCAAGTAGCGCCCATAGTGTTGATATGTAGATAACCCTACCACTGTGTGTGTGACTAGCCTCCCTTATGATAATTGTTTGCCAAGCATTAAAACAAAAGACTGGCGAAAAAAAAAAACATGTCAAGTTTCAGCTGCCAGCGGTAGAAGGGAAGAACAACAACAGATGTAGCGTTCTCCGGGTCTCCTTGTTAGCAAGCTTTCACTCTCTCCCCACATTATCATGGGCAGGCTGCGAGGCTTTTGTCTTTTGGAGGAGAAAATCCATCAACCTGGTCTTAAATCACTGCATAATGAATTCTATCGTGTGCTACCCAGTTGTCTAATTCAAATTGCATGCAATCCTGATCCCTAAAGTCTACATTTGTTTACGGAGGCAGCATGCAGAAGCCTGAATGAGGAGAAGGCAAAAAACCCACTGTGTGTATTTAATTGCTTTGTTTTACATCCACATTCACGTCCGGCCTCTCCCAGGGTGATGTGTTGTTAAAAAGCGCGAGGCCCAGATTCCCACACTCTCTCTTGTTAACTGTAATTGCACTTGTTGGTGAGCTGACGGAAGGAAAATTGAGATGGAAAAGAATGACCAGCATCGTATCAAGTTTCTGCTTTTGTCCACTTTGGAAAATGTGTTGTTTTTTGGACAGCTGCATTCCACAGCTGTTAGAAAAGGCAGCTCAAGACGGCATATATTTAATGTATACACAGAACGTATAGGGAACAAAAACTGAATAGAAGCACGGTTCACACAGCTAAAAAGAGATGAATTATTCACCAAGTCTGTAGTTAAGCGTGCACTGGTGGCGCGTGCACATGCTCAGCGACTCTGATGTGGAGGAAGGTAACGCAGGAGTAGGTCCCAGTAGAGCTGAATGTGCAGGTGTTCCCCTCAGTGAAATGCCACCTCCTTTACTCACTCACATCCTTCGCCTTCTTTCTTATCAGACAGGTCGCTGTCTCCTGACTTTCTGTGGCTGTCACACTCACACACACTTAGAAAGGCCATATCTCAGCGTTCAGAGGAAAGGAGATCATTACTGTTGCAGACAGCCGCTCTTTTTGTATATGCACAGTATCACAGGCTTTCTTTCTGTTTTTACTCCCTTTCCCTCGCTCACTGACTTAACTCGCCTGCTCCCTCAAATGCGTGTCTGCCTACAGCGCTGGCTTTTGTGAACCTGTCACATATACGCTTCCTATATCTCTGCGCTCCCTTCTGTCAGTCCGGGTTCAAGTGTTTGCCATGTGATCGATATGATCATGTTAGGAAACGGTGGCAAGATTTGCTGAGAGTGATTTAGCTGAGAGTGGTGCGTCTCTATTACCGTGTTCCCTTTGAACATCACAAGCCACAGCGACTTTATGTGTGAGGGGAAGGTGCCCACAAAGTTCTCTTCAGTTAAAATAAAGTTGCAGGGTTATCACGCCATCACCATAAGGGTAAAAGGAATCGTCTTGCATTAAAAAGACATTACAAGGTAAGTTATGAAAGTAAACCACTTGTTCTTTTTATATGCTCTTATTTAAGTATTGTCCTTCATATTCACGTCAAAAATATGAAAGGAAACGGGCAGATTTTTGTTCTTTTTCTTGCTGCAGAATTGGAAAAAATCACTAATTGGGATGTTGTTGAGTTTCGATAAGATTCCTAATACTGGAGTGATTGATCATTATCGTCATTATCATTGAAAAATATATTGAATTGATCATAATTAGATTTTTAAAAGGATCCGTACAGAAACACATGTTGTATAAAGTCTGTAAAATCTGATTTGTAGGCCTTGGATATCTCTGCTGCAACACAATGTGTTATTGAAAGTGTTATTTTAACCAATATTTTGTTAAAAGTTTCTATGAATTGTGAAGCCTGTTTATTTATTTTATCTTCTGACTGTCCTACATTAAGACCCTGAGCTTGCAGCTAAAAAAATGCAAGTAAGGTGAAATGCAATCACTTAACTTAAACCTGTTTTAAGTAGCTATGCTTAAACTACACACCTAAGTCTTTACTAATGAAATACATCTTCTTTCTCTTATGTTTTCAGCTCAACCCCGGTCTCAACCGGAGCCTGCCGAGGGAGATGCTCGCAAGGACCAAAATGGCTTTCACCACAACAGCACTGGCACGCCCACGTTGAGCAACGGCCTACACCCAGGGGCCGCACGCACATGCTCCTGCGGTGCCAACATCCCCACTGGTGCCACGGGTGGGTCTGGCCCCGGCACGAGAGAGGCGCCGACCACGGAGCAACCCAGGAAGCAGCCGTCGACGCCGGTGTCGCAGAGGATGCAGAGGAAACTGAGGTCCAGCCTGTCGGTGAACAGCGACAGCAGCCGGCGCAGTAAAGGCAGCTCCACGGGCTCACAGAAACCTCCTTTACCCGAGGGTGAGTATCAGCACACTGGGTGGTCATGACAGTGACTAAGAGAGTACACCAACACAGAACTAACTTCTCTAATGCTTGTTTGTTCGCATGCTTCTCTTTTTGCATCCCATCCTCTGTTGGTCATTCATTCATTTCATGGGGCTCAAGAATGGAGGTCAGCTGGTGTCATTTTTAAAGGATTTGCATTGTGTATGAAAAGGCATGTCCAGTTTATCGTAACAGACAGACCTCCTGATACATATGTCTTAAAAAATTAAATATATATTGTTATACATTTTCTAAAATGAAAAAGAAAACAGCAGCCATTATTCCATGTCACAAAAAAGCATAAATTGGTTTATTTAAGTAGGAAAAAAGTCAATAATGGGAGTAATTAATCAAAACATAAAGAGACAGAAATGCTGCTCCCAGTGCTAAAATAATATATAGGATATACGTTCAACCATCACCTTTAAAAAGTATTTCTCTTTATTCCTCCCCGCTGTAATAATACCCATATTGATAATAAATTCTTCCCTTCTTTCACCTTTTATTAATGGGAGTGCATGACCCCTGAAATCTATCACTCCCGCCAAGCAAATGACATCTTCCCCCGCTGCTGTGGCTTTTATTTTCCTGAACAACAAGTCAGAGAGTGCGTGTGTGATGCGGGGAGGCCGTCACTTTGTCAGGTGCTAGGCCGAGGTGAGTCCGGTAATGAAGGCGGGCGGCTGGTCCTTTTCCATCGGGGAGATAGGTGTGACCGTATAACGAGGCCTGAATGCACGGGGTGCCTATTAAAAGTCGTGACCAGCCTTCTTCGGGCCCCTCACGGCCCTTCACACCTCTCTGGGCCCTTTCTGGCTCTCCATACATCCCGTCAGCACCACCCCGGCCCTCATTATCGTCGCATCCCTCCTCCAACTATTGGGCTCGGTGGCTGTGCGTGTGTGGACATCCTTCTGTGTTCTGTGGCAGGGACAATTCTCTAGCTGTTCATGTAACTCGAGGCCTTTGCTGTTTGCTCTTTTCCTGTGGACTTTAACTCCAAGGTGAAGATGGGAAAATAATGTTTCTCAAAGATTACTAATGGTCAGGTTTCAGATATGAGGGATAAAAGTGGGCTGTCAGATCTTTATTTGATGATGCTTGCCTTGAAATATGCATCAGAACGTGAAAAATAAGAAAGCGTGCACACACACACACACACACACACACACACACACACACACACACACACACACACACACACACACACACACACACACACACACACACACACACACAAACGCCTCGCAAGTAAAAATGGGATGCATCCACCATAGATATTCCAGACACGTCATGTTTTCAACATCTTAATTGGTAAAGAACAGCAGAGAGGGTGCAACAAAATAGAGAATACAACAACAGCAGCTTAACAAGTCGGTCTCATTATGGCTTTAGTGTTGCTTATTTGCAGACGCGAGAGCTCTCAGAATCAATATGTTCGCTCTCAACTATTTATTTCCCCCCGGAAAACAGCCAAGCTGTGGTGTTTGAATGTTTACACGGATTAACATAATCTGTTTGCCTGTGAAATTAGCCTCCTAAACAGCCCCCTGAACATAGGAAATAAAAGGCGTAAGCTAGCAGGAGCTAGCTCTGGGGATTCTGTGTTTCTTGGCATGTGCCACTGGCATCGTAGCCGATCTGTGATAACCGCACGGCTTCTGAGGAGGCATTCTCCACGCTGCTTTTGTTCAGCAGGGGGTGTTGTCTTTACTCTTGTCATCCAGTTTGTGTTTTTCTGTTAATTGTGTGTAATCAGCTGAGGTCTCCAAGCTGCTTTAGCCTCATTTAGAGATTTAAGTCGATGCCTCGAGCGTAGTCTTTGCCGATTAGCTACAAACCTTGATGCGTTGTGTGTATTGTGTAAGTCCTCAGTCATGTATTATAAACACGCCTGCTTTAAAGTGCATGTGGTGGACCTTCACCATCCAGCCCACGTCCTCTGCCCTCTTTACCCACCTCTGCATTTCCATGGCCACCAAGGCCTGGTCTGAGCAACCTCTCTCCCCCCTGTCTCCTTCTCTTTGTGAGTGGGAATGTTTTGCACAGCTTGCCGCTCTGAGGCCCATCCAGCTTGTTTTGTGTCATGCCGCTCCCTCTTTTTTGATGTTAGCTTTCCAGATGTCTCAAAGTATTTCCTCAGAGGCGCCGGACGCTGTTTTCGGCCCCTGCAAACTCTGGGATTCATCGGTGCTCACTGACATTAAACAGCAGCCGTGTCAGTGTGCACTGCTCTGTCTGTCTGTTGGTTGGTTTCACTCTGTGTCTCTGTCTGTCTCTCTCTGTTTTCCTGGAGATGTGCCTCTCGTCCAGCTCTCTTGTGTACAGTGTACGACCCCCCCTCCCTTCTTTCTCCCTCCTTTTTTACTGGCTTCTCTAAGATCCAGACTAATCGCTGGTGTTGAATTATACATCCAAGTGAATAGCTGAGATGGCCGGCCGCTGCTTAATGCCTATGTGTTTATACCCCATTCACACTCTGCTGTTACATTCTGAGCGCGGGCACGGCTATACCCTCTGGGTCCTTCAACATTTGTTTGGCTGAACTTTGAGGTTTTGTGCATGGAGCTTTGACCGGGCGGCGTTTATTGTTTTCATTTTGTAGCGCTCACATGGCAGTACACTTCAACCATTGCCTGTACGGGTTTCGTAACACCAGCATGAAATAAATGGAACCGCAATTTAGCGCTCGTCCAAACAAGATGTTCCGAAATCCTCCTCATGCATCTACCACCTACCTCTGCCAGTGCTATGGCCTCAGATAAGGATAATAAGATGCATTCAAACTTCAGGCACCCTCACACATATTCACACACTTGCTCGTTTCATGTTCCCTTCTCTATCTTGTTTGTATCACAGTCATCTTCTGGTCAGCCCTGAGCACTGCAAAAAAATAGGAGGAAAAAAAAAAAAATCCCCTCTACTTTGATTAATCAAACATGAGCATCCAGCGGTCCTCAGCTTGCCTTCCCATGCCGTCCTCCACACTCTCCGCCTTTCGCTCTCCCTCCAACCCAATCAGTAACAGCTCCTTCTGACAGCTCGAGATGGGCTGATGAAAGTTATGCAAATGCGCCCTGTTTGTAATGCTATTTTTCTGCATCCATCCACATCATGTCTCTTTAACACTCCAGAGCAGTGGCGCTGCTCAGGCCTCGGTTCAAAAAGGAGACAGCTGCAAGGAGTTTATGCCAGGCGCACTTAGCGAAAGATATTAAGTTTGATATAGTGCCTTAGCGCAGAATCTGAATACTTTATTCATTCTGGTGGAAGTTGGGTTTCATGACTGTTGCTCCATTTTTAGAAATAAAATAAAAGATCAAACTATTTTTTGAAAGAATAATTTTCAATAAAAATAAAGTTAAAATATTAAATAAAATGGAATAAAAATATTTAAAATATATATTATATATTACAATATATATGTACTTTACAAAATACACATTATGAAGAATCCGTGTTCACTATTTAATATACCCTGTGTCTTTTTGGCTTTATTGTATCATCCATTTCACTTTAAAGCATATTTCTATCTTAAAAGCACAACTAGAAAAAGGTGTCTGATCCGATGAAATGATTTCATTTATTTAAGAAGGGACTATGCACATTAATAACATAAGCACTGGAGGCCGCCATGTAAACGTGACAGATTTAGCCATAGGTTGATAGCATTAAAAGAAAACCTACAATAGAACACAAGGACAGAAAAACTAAAGTGCAGAAAGGATCGATAAAAGTTTAGAAGACAAATTAAATCCTGCGTTTCTTCTAATGACATTTTCTGACTCGTGTTGGAAGTAAACTCTTGTTCTCTGCATCCTGCTCTCCCTGCATGGCATCACTAACACATTGTGTGTGTGTGGAAATAAAAGATGTCATTTGTTCTATTTCATTACCAATTCAGCACGGGCGCATTTTAATGAAACTAATTCCGCCATTGAGAAACAGATTTGTGATGGTTAATGGGTATATTGGTAATTTAAAGGGGAACTCTTTATTGCGGTGCTGCAACCATCTGAAAGTTGCCACCAGCTATTTGGTGGCGGTGTGCGACGAGGTTAAATGTTAATCAGAGGTGTGAGCATCGGCGGCATTAATCCACCTATTTACCGGGAGACACTGTTGGACTTTTTCTAATCATCTGTGTGTGATCAACCTGGCAGTTTGCATGATAATGCCACAATTATTTAGCAGTCCGTTAATCAAAACGGCAGGAGAGGAATTCATTTCCTTGAATATTTCTTATTTTCTTCATCCTCCTGGCAAGTTAGCCGTTTACCGACTCTGTTCCACCTGCCAAGCATGCGAATCCTCTTCCAATCGCTCTGCTCTGCGCTTGTTTCATTAACCGCTACTTATTTCAGTTTACATACTTTTTAATTTAGTATATTGTCTTTTTATGATGGGTTTATTTTATTGACGTGTTTATTTTGCTTCACCCCGTCTGGTTTTGACCCAGACTGCTGCGTCCACTGCATCTTGGCTTGCCTGTTCTGCGAGTTCCTGACTCTTTGCAACATGGTGGTGACGCAGGCCTCGTGCGGCGCCTGCACATCGGAGGCCTGCTGCTGCTGCTGCTGCGCCGACGACCTGGGCGACGACTGCAACTGCCCCTGCGACATGGACTGCGGCATCATGGACGCCTGCTGCGAGTCCTCAGATTGCCTGGAAATCTGTATGGAGTGCTGCGGCATCTGCTTCCCCACATAAGGGGGGGGGGGGGGGGCTGTGTCTCAGCGGGGGGCATAACTGGACCCTTGGTGGTGGAATGGAAGGAAACTGCTGCTGCTGTCACTTTGAATTCAGCAGCAGACAGAGGGAATGTGTGTGCGCGATAAATATGTTTGTGAACGTCCTTTTTTTATGTGAGTGTGGTATGGTGTGACTGAGTGAGCATGCTTTGAAAGATGTATTTTGACACTGGGCTTCTTCATCAAAACCAGCTCAGCGAGAGCCAGAAGTAACTCCAGATATATGAGCAATAGGCCTTCTGTGTGTTAAGTATTCTATCCTTTGCGTAAAAAGTATTATCAGAGTGCCTTAATGATTTCATTCAGGAATGCTGTCTCTTATCTTTTCAGTCGTTTTGATGAACAAAGTGTGCACAAACTAAACAACATGATTTATTTACTCAGATTTCATTTAAAATACATGTGTTGCTGTTAATTCCGCTCCAAAACTGAGGTGGCGGTCTTTGTGCTGTACAACACTGTAAAGGGTTTATGTGACAGCTCATACACTCAAACTGTAGTCTAGCAACACCGAATTTCATTTACAGTAATCTACTGTAGCACTGTAGAGCAACCAAAACTGGTGAAATATCAAAGGGTAATCAGGACAAATGCTACTTTTAAAATTAAAAATGTGCCTGTTTTACAATTTCTTTTACGTTTCTATTTCAAACATTTCTTTTAAAGAGGCCCTCTTATGCTCTTTGGGGTTTTCCCTTTCCTGTAGTGTGTTGTTGTGCGTGTAAACGGTCTTCAAAGGCTAAATTGGCTAGTGCTCAAACACATTGCACATGAAAGGCTAAGGGCCGAGATATCTCTTGAGTGGTTGACCAACACAACAGAGCTGGCCAGCTAACCAATCAGAGCAGACTGGGATCTGGTTTCAGACAGAGGGTGAAAAGAGGTGCTGCAGCACAGGCAGTATGAGAAACATAAAGAGCTTTTTGAACATTAAAGCATGGAGACATGTCCCAGTAGAGACCCAAAATACAAATATGAGCATAATATGGCCCCTTAATTGAAGTTGCCTTTTATTACATGAAAACATGCTGACAGTTTGTTTGCAAAATAATGCTGGAAGGTCAATGAAAACCTGTTTTACAAAAGAATCTCATCTCTCCTGATTTAGCAGCATTAAGCCTTGGATTTACTGGAAATACAGTCACATCTTTAATGAAAGTAAATGCTTGCGGCTGCTCGCTGCAACGTAAAGATAAACAATGTAACGTCAGCCAACCACGATTAGGCTTTGTCAGCTGCACATGGTACATGTATTTCCTCTGATGCTATTTTACATACATCCTGTGTGAGTGTGACTTGTTGAACTGCACTCGAGGGGTGTGATATGGAATTAAAAGATGGTGACCCTGGTTGCCATATAAGCGGCTTTCGGGTATCAAGCCCAAGTGACTCACAATACAAAAAAGGAATCATGGACTGTCACGTTGAAATGGTAAACTAATGCAGGGTAAAGGCAGTTTTCTTCTCCTTTTTTCTTCCTGTTGCTTGATTCTGTGTATCTGCAGATGAGTTAGTAGTGAATCACCAGTGGAGTCATTTTCTTGTCCTGCAGATCCGCTTTGATGTTGTTTAAGTGATCGTACTTAATGCTGGCCTTCATTAGCATCGCTTGCTTCAAGAAATGGCCCTTCCTAACGCCAACAGAGATAATGTGCTGTCATGTAGAGCTCGTATTAATGGCGCACTGTTATTGTGTTTAGGTATGGGATCGGCACGTCTGCAGCAGATAATGTGCAGAACCTCATTTTCATGTTTATGATTCACTCGCGTGTCAAGAAAACACTATAGATAATGTGAAGACTTCATCTAAAGAGAGGGAAATGTATACATGTAGCCACAGTAGTTGTCCTCTTATCCTTTACTGTTGTATATTATTTTTTCCTTCTGTACCTGTTTCACTTTTATTTCTCCACTTAGCTCCTGTTTCTTAGTTTTGTACATTATCTTCTTTCTCAAAGACAACAGTTTTTACAAAATAAAACATTTCCCAAAATTGAAATCTGTTTGTTTTGCACCCATTTAGTTTTTTGTCTTCCAGTTGTGTGAGAAACTCTTCCACTCCATCCACTCTGGTAATGCCCAGAGGCAAAATGTGAATATATATGGAGTTGTCCATATGTTGCCTCTGGACATAAATGTCTTATTGTACATTTTCCAAATCAAACTCTGATACAGATACTTGCAGATGTGTGCTTTTCATTTCTTAAGGTAATAGGATGTAGGAAGTGTACAGTTACATCTCAAAATAGTCCTTACGAATTATATCAAATAGAGCTCCAGCAATTTAGGAAACCAAATTCCAATCAACACTGCTAAACATTTGCGGTCCAGCTTCTCAGTTTTTGTGGGTTCAGAAAAGAGACATTTGAGTTCATCTCTTTGGGCTGCAGCTACTTTACTGACCAATTAGTTTAAGTCAAGATATCTTCATTAGATTGGTAGAACAACTGTTAGCTTCAGCCCCTTTATTGGATGGAACTTAAAGACCCTCCATCTTATCTGTCTTTTCTGTCTGTGTCTTCTGTTGGTTTTGTGTGTCAAATTGACGATACTGTCTCTAGTTCTGATCCGCTTATTATTGGTAAGGACATTGCAACTTTAATTTGATCATAATTTACCATATCCTTTCCTTGTGTGTTTTCTGAAATGTTGGTTGTGTTCCCTTGTCCCCTGCGCTCCTTCACAGCTCTGCTCCTGTCTTTATGAGAGAGTTAGCACTTACGTGACAACATGACCAACAACTCTCAACAAGTTCATCTGGAAGCAGGGACCTCCTGCCAGCTGCAACAGCAGTCTGACCTTCAGCCGACACCACCTCCTTTTAACCCCCCCAATTAACCTCCACGTCAGCCCCCCTGCTGGGAGGGCAGAAAGGGAAAGAGAGCCCCCTCCCCTTCTTTCGTTCTATCTTTATTTCCTTTTATCATTTTCTGCCTGGATACACCCTGGCCCTGGGAAATTACCATCTTGTTTCACTAATGCGTTGGGGAAAATATCACTGTCCAGGAAGTCTGTAATCACGCAGGACTTGTACTTTCTTTCGCTCACTTTCCTCCGTGTTCGCAGTGCAGGCGGAGGGTTGGATTTATTAAAAACTCCAGGTAGAGTGTGCAATGACCTTTTCACAAAGTCGTCCACCTTTCCACTCCTCTAATCAATCCCCCTCTGATCGCTCACTGTGTGCCGGATTGTAATGTCACAATTAGGACGGCTCCATTGTTTCTGTTTGCCGTCTGGGGAGAAATTTAGCACTTCTCTGATCTCAAGGTCATTTCTCTTACAATATTAAATAAATTAGAATGTGACGGTGGCCACCTCTTCTGATTCGCCACGCATTAATCCATCCATCCATCCATCCCATCCTTCTGCTCGATCGGGTTGGATACAACTTTCTGAAAATGAAAGTCCAATGCCCTCAACCATGAGAACAAATTGCTGCTTTTTCTTTTGCTTTATATGAAGAACAATAAAAAAGCAGACATTATCCAGGTTTTGTTCATTCATTCTCCTAAAAGTTGTATACTGATAGGATTATATCCATTTTCTAATTACATATAATATGACTAATTAGAAAGGACAAGAGGGGGTGGAAATGTGTGCCACTTGTCTTTATTCTCCATCTGTTTCTTTCGACATCAATGCTTGTTTTTCTCAGGAAATCTAACTGCATCCCCCCCTTCAAGTCCTCCGTCAATCCATAGGATCCATTAAAACCACCATTACCAGACAGCCAGCGTTGAGGTGATTAATTTTGATATATTTATAATATTGTGTCTCGAGTCATTAGGGATAATCATACAGATAACTGTCAGCGTTGGTGTGCGATGTTTTAATAGTGAGCACATCAGGAAATGACAAGCATTTTGGCATGTGACATAAAGGATTCAAAATATACACTGAAACATGGACTTACGTCCCCTATTATACTTTCCTTCAACAATATATTTAAGGTAGATATATATGTCTCTGAAGTGTTTGGCTCGAAATACCAAACACATCAAGCATCTCCGTTTCAGCCCTGTTCCAAAAGTGCTGATTCTGTAGCTTTAAATGCTAATGAGCTGCTGCTGGCCACGCCCCTCTGCGAGATGATTGGTTTAAAAAAACAAAACACACATGGTGCTCTAGGAGGAGATGCAAGTGAAAAGGTGGGCAGGCGTTACCTCGGTTGGTTATGGGCTAATGTTAAAAAAACAAAACCAACAACATTGTGACTTCACAAAGTAGCCCAAATCTGATTGGCTAATTTCCAGACAGGTTTCTGTATAAATGGATCAGGACAACTAGAGAGGGAATCTTTTTTTCTGAAACTTTCTGAGTGTTTTAACCCAGAGGAGAGACATTTATGAATAAAAGACATGGAAAAGTAGATTTTGCATAAAGTTGAAAGCAATAATATTAAGTTGAACTAAAAATAATTAGGCTCAACTTAACATCATTGCCTTTAACCGACTCAATACAGGGAAGTGAAATCTGTCAACGGTTCAGTTTTTTTCAGTTGAATTTATTTGTGAAAGTCAGCCTACTAAAGCAAGGCTCCTTTGCAATGTGTTTTTATTTTAAAACCACACAGCACAAGGACAAATTAATGCTCCCCCCCCCTCCTCCTCTTCCTCCACGTCCTCCTCCTCACTTGTGTCAAAGTTTGAAAAGACTTGACCTCGCTGTTTAGACTTGTGGCACTACATTAAAATAAGATGAGACGCTCCTTCAAAGGGCTGTGCAAGGGAAGGAGAGAGAGAAAAAAAAGAGGAGAGTTCAAGTAATGTCACTTTCAATTAATCTGCTCAGGTAGTGGCCCCATTAGCACTCTCACACAAGAGCCTGGTTTACAATGCAAATAGGGTCATTACCTGAGGACTCTAATTGACTTTGACAAGAGGCCGGAGAAGCCTGCCTTCTTCCGCCACATGGTATTTGTTTGCTTGTTATTTCTCCCGCACAAATTATTGATGTGGTTGAAAAATCCATCACAATTGCATTAGCAGTGGCAGCGCTTTAGCAGGAAGTGCGGATAGTCTTTTACTTTGAGTGTTTTTCTGCATTTCAACACTCAGGAAATTGCATCAGTCTCAGAACAGAGTCTCGGCAATGAAATGTAAATGATTTCCAAGCGAAACATTTGTATTCTTTGTTCCCCTCTCTTCTTAGAGTAACAATGTGTGATCATACTCATACCTTAAATATTTAAAGACCCCCTTTTGCTGCAGCTTTGCTGTGATGCACGGGCCTCTGACTGCCTCTAATCTCCTTGTTACCTGGAGGCATCGCCACGGCGGTGCAGAGATAACGTGGCAGTTAGCGACATCACGAGAGCTTGAGAAAAAAAAGCCGTTGGATGGGGGCACGGCGAGGTTCAAAGTTTCCGCCACCCCGCCGCTGACAACACCTGCCTTAAGGAACACAAGACTCAGCCAGGAATGAAAGGAGAGAAGAGACGCTGAGATGTCTTCAAATCGCTTCCTTTCTTCCTCGACAGTGCTGAAAACAACCCCCCACCCCCCCCTTCCTCACATCCCTGATGTTGTGGCATACTTGCAAGAGGAATATATTTTTTCATGTTTATGCTGATGCCTGCACAGGTTTCCAGAGAGGGCGGGGGTCTTTGACCTGTGAATAAGACATCAGCTCAAAGTTGCGCACTTTCAACTTTTCTCTTTCCCTCCCGCCCCGGCGTCTTGAGAGTCAATAGACCGTGGGAGAGGCAAATTGAGAGGGACGTGCGGACCAGAGATGCCTGTTTATTTGCTTGTACACGCTCCGTGAGCTATAAATTAGATGTCACCATTGTTACATGTCATTTGCTGATGTGGACGTGTTGTGTTCTCCCGAGCAGCACTTTTGATTGTTTGTTCTTAACATCACTTAAATGAACGCCGTCTCCACTGGCCTCCAGTCATCTGGATCTGCCGGGTGATTGGCAGGTTGTTTATGAGGCGCGCTTGTTCTTTAATAGTTTATCTGAGCATTAACTGGGGTGTGTGGGATATGTTTATAAGATCAGTTGCTCGATCTGCAGCTCTTAAATGAAATGACACATTTAGGTGTTAATGTAAAACCCAGATTTTTGCCTCTGAAGTAATGACGTCTTCTTGCAGTTTTGGTTGAAGCAAGTTTTTTGTTACGGCAATTTTCTTACATTTTTCAGCACAATACAAGCTCAATGTCAGAGAAGGCTGGTGCCCCCTCACTCATAATGCTCTCTTTTGTTATGTATAAGGCTGTTTATGTTCTTTTCAGTGAATCAGACCATATATATTTTTCAAAGCATCCACCAGAAATGCTTTCAGTCGGGCTTAAACGTGAGCACAAGCGGAAAAAAGCGTCCCTCACAGTGGTTTTAGAAAGGAATGTTTACAGAGCTGAGATGGGTGTTTGTGTGTGTGTATGTCTCCTCCTAACCCCTCAAACAAGCCACCCTGCCCACTCACTCACACACATACACGAGCATCTAGTAGCTTACCTCCCTCCATGCAGAAAGAAAACACGGATCAAGGTCTTAATAACACCAGCCATTGTGGCAAATATATAGGACTCAACTTTCCGCTTGGAACAGCCTCTTCACATTGAGTTAACATGACTGACAGGCAAAGCCTCTAACACACACACGCACACACACACACACACACACACACACACACACACACACACACACACACACACACACACACACACACACACACACACACACACACACACACACACACACACACACACAGGCTCTTGCATGCTTTCTAACACCACATCAAACAAACACAAGTGTATTCTGCTCAGGCAAAGACAAAGCTGTTGTGCCTTTTCTTTAAACTCAGTCAATAAACACCGTTAAAATTGTTTGTTAGATCTGCTAAATTGTTTGCCTGATACACAGTGACTCCACAACAACAAACAGTACCCCCCCCCCCCCCCCCCCCCCCCCACATGCTAGCAGATGCTTTTTCCCTCCATGTGTTTATTTGCCTGTCAGCGTCTGTAATTGTTTCATCCGCTACAGATAAACACATCCCATGTTGCATCTTTGTTTACACGCCGCTCCGCAACAAACTGCCGCGGTGACAGTTTGTTTGTGATGATGTGTAGAGCGGGTTAAAGGGAAGGTAGCGCGGCGGCGGCAGGGTGTTCTGTACGCACTCCGCTGGGAATAGCAAAGTTTACAGGTGTGCATCGGCAACACCTGCTCACATCCTCTGCGGAAGAGAACTTCGCAAAGTGTAAATTAACAGGTGTGTGTGACATGGGGGTGCATTGTCAGGGTGAACCTGCTATGTGGCACCGTATCAGGCATGATGTTATCACATATATGAAATGTTGTCGGTTTATTTATTGCTTTATCCAATATGGTTTACAGGGCTGCTAGATCAAAATGATAAAATCATGCACATTTATTTGTTTGTATTTGCCGCCTTTTTTAAATATCTATTTATTTTATTTCCAATAAAAGGGACTAGAATTTAGTTTGGGGTTTCATAAAACTGTAAAAAGAAAAGAGAAACCGTGTCCTCATTTCTTACTTAAATCTGTTTTCATTTGGGGTTCACAACTTCTCGTGAATGTTCAACCATTTAAGAATAACCAATACATAAAGTTGTATAAAATAAATAAAAATAAATCTCATAGGGACTATTTCTTTGGTAGAAAGTAGTTCCAGTTTATCCTTAGTAACCAGGAAATACATTATCGGAAGACAAGTTGAAAATGATGAAAATGCTCATTAGAACCACAAGGGTGACTTTCGATATTTTCGATAATTCTTTAACCTTTTATTGGATTACAAACAAATACCGCCATAAATGCAGTACTGATTTAGAGTTCTGTGATTATATACATTGGAGACATATTTGTGAATGTAAAGATGGGAGTGGGAAACATTATCTATAGGCGTGTTTAATGATGCATATGGTGCGAGCGAGGGGATTCTTATAGTGGAAGGTGTCAATTGGTGAGATTTTCCCCTCCCCGAGGCCTATTTCTTATCTTATCACCTTTCTGCCTTGTGAAAAAAAAAACACAACGTATTTTTAACTTTAAAAAGACACAAACATTCAAACCAGCGCTGGTTTACATATTGGTATATATCCGCACGTTACATACTCCTTGTAGTGTATTGAAGCCGGATATGAATAGTTCATTGGCACTTATTAATACTGTATGTTTGCTCTTCTTAAACAGAAAAGTCCTGGGGAGCCATCTAAACAAGGTTGCGGTATTTGAAGCTGTCTGAAGGCAATCATAGGTGCCTCTTTGAGACAGAGAGAGGGAGAGGAGAGTGCAGTGAGGAGGAGGAGGAGGAGGAGGAGGCTTCAGATAGGAGATGCCACAGCTCATATGTTGCAAGGTGATGAAGTGCAGATATCTGCCCTTAAAGAATATGTGCCCTGCGGACATGTGTGAGATTTATGTGTCTTTCTTCCTTTTTTTTATTCATCCAAATCTTCAAAATGCAATCGCGGCGCCACTGAAGGCAGTTTTGAAATATTCTCATCTCCCAAAAGAATATTCCAGATGACGGAGCTCGCAGGTTAAAAATGTATATGCAAATGCAGGCTACATTAGAGCATGCACAGGTTGTTAATAAATTAACACGTGGCAGAAATAATTCAGTTTAGCGTGATAATTCTTGGGTGCGAGCTGTCAGCTGTCGCATTGTTCCGGATAGAAAGTGATGCTGAGATGGCAACTCGAGCAGTGAACTGTGATGTTTTAGTGTACCTCGCTCTTCACTCTCGGCACTCTGACACAATAACTGCCTTTTGCTCGCCTGGCTCTGCTTTTTTTTTGTCATTTTGGAAGAACAAAAGGTTTAATTAAGGATGCCTTTCAAGGAGAGGTTGACACCGAGCATGCACGTATTATCTCAGAAGGGGTTTGTGTTCGTGAGAATGCATTCCAACCTACTAACACACTTTCTGTGTCAAAAGATGCCTCTTAAACGTGACTGCATTCCCCCCCCCACCCCCCCCCCGCCGTGGCACGATTAGCTTCTATTTTTGCCTTAAAAACATTAATAACCACTATTCAGGAGTGGTGTCGAAAAGTATGAGTTAGTAAACGCTGTGTTTCCGCTCCGGTTGCTAAGCCTCTGATTGTAGGACGGCGTCTTGACGTTCCAGGCGGGGATGCTGTATGACGAGTGCACTTCCTCTCTTTGCCTCATCCCAGAGATTTGCATAGCAGGAAGCCAGGGAGCTGACACTCTGTTTATGTAGCTCAAGGTGCAGGGGATATGTGAGGTGTCAAGTGACTCACAGTCAAGTTTTTAATAAGTGCCATTTGTTCAATCTGCTGTTTAAACACTCCCGTCGCCTCTCAATATCCTTAAAGACTGTATGCCCTGCTATCTTTTAATTAAGTCTCGGGCTAATGTGCCACTTAATTGACTAATCTGGGAGATTTTGTTTTCTCTAATTTACTTGAAAAACCATTGGCAGCTAAGCTTTTTAATATTGGCGTGATGAGGGTGGATACTTAGTAGATGTCTCAGAAGTGAGTGCAGGGGTAGAGAGAGTACTTGAAGGGGAGAGAAACAAAGTAGCGTTAACTCCTTTCTAATTCCTGTTGGGTTTGACAGCAGGCTGATAGCTAACTGGGCCATCGTGTCATTCTTGTTTGCATTTGTGTTTTGCACAGGTATGCAAATCGCATTAGTGAAACTTGGATTTGCATAAAAGTTGGTGATTGCACACAGTTGTGTAAAGTTCTCTCAGTGAACTTTATATTAGCATTACGGGGGGAAATGTCTTCAGGTTATGGGGATGGAAACAGAGGCCTATTCTCTCCCGCAGCCTCCTGAAACAAAAGGCTAATTCAACAGTACTTTTTTCCAGCTGTTCCGCCAAACATCCAGCAGCGGCCCGAGATTCCATTCCTTCTTCCAATAAAGTGTGTATCCATAAGTTTAATGATTTGAGAGTTGATATTCAGATAAGTGTCACAGTTTTTCCTTTTTTAGTGTCCATTGAGGATAGAGTTAGACAAAGGTTTATTATCTGGTGACCAAAATGTCAAAGTGTGTCTGAACAATCCATTAAATCCCCTTCCTGCTTACACACGTTTATTAAAAGCATTGGTTAAAGTAGTATTCAGATGTTTACTTAAGAGTACTAATACCACACTGGATAGTTACTGAAGTGAAAGTAAGCAAGTAAAATGAACAAATGTACTTAAAGTATTAAACACAAACTGCAGAAAAATCCAAATAAATACAAGAAAACCCCCAAAAAACTCACCATTATTCAAAAATAAATAAGAAAATGACTTATTTTTTATATGCTAGCCAGCTTAATCAACTAAGCTTTTCGTTTATCAACAACTATTTCATATACTTCACTAATTTATAACAAAGTGTCATGTTTAATATACTCTTTTTTAAAGCAGAAAGTAACCACTTCTATAAATGTAGTACATTTGAGTTGTTGTGGACTTAAAATATAAAGTGACATAAAAAATACTCTAATGCAACATCTTCTATATTGTACAGTATACAGTACTTAAGTAAATGTACTTTACGAGTTGTTATGATAAGTTACATTCCACCACTGATTAGAAGTCACTCCTACGATGCCGAAAGTAAACCGTTGACTCGGTGATGAAAAGCTGCAGCGAGATTATAATGCGGACAGAAGCAGGCGGGCCAAAAGTGACGTCTCGAGGAGGAAGCACCAGGCCCGGGCCGGTGTCTTGTGACCACATGCGGGGGCAGTGAACAAATGGAAAAGTAGCGTCAGGGGCCGGGGTGATAGGACAGCAGAGTGAGAGGCCCGTAAACAATGACTCACCCTTGAGCTAGCAAGGAAGGGGAGGGGAAGGAAGGAAGGGGAGGAAGGCCGCCAAAAGTAGTCGAAGGGTGTGAGAGCTTTGAGTCAGAGAGAATCAGGCCTCTGTCAGAAAGTCCCGGCAGGTTTAACTCTGTTGCTGATAGACATACAAGCATTTATGAGTAAACATACAAACACAATCCTCTACTACACTCATGCATGCGTCGTAGGCCAACAATACAACACACACACACACACACACACACACACACACACACACAAATGCAATAAGTAATTAAATCTCCAGTGGCTGCCCTCAGAACTACCGTGATACGTTAATTGGGCAAAATTAGCATGAATTAAAGCAAATAGGTGTAACATGTAATTTATTACTTATCAAGCGTAGTTTAGCACAGGAAGGCTCCGATTTCCCCCAAGATTGCTTTAACAGCTATAATGCATTTCTTAATTTACTCTGTGGAAAATCAATTTTTTTCAGAGTTCATTAGGCACCAATATGTTACAATGCCGCTCCCCTGAGCACCCAGCTACAAAAAAACATTATGCAAATGATTCGCGGTGCATCTGTATGTAAATAGCAGCCAAGGCCTCAGTCAATTCTCTATGGGAAGCTTTGTTAGTGGGCCCTTTGTTTCTGAGCCCAGTCTTGTTCATGATAGTCTGGATATTAGGATGGCTGCATGTGACAGGTGGAAGCAAACATCCACTCTCTTCCGCTCTCTGACTCTAATTCTTGTATAATTTGACTAAACGGTGTTCCGTAAATTGTACCAGTCTCCCTTTTGAGATGTACTGTATATATTTCTGTGCATGTAGTGTATCACTTGATACCTTTCCTGAACTCTATAATCGAAGTGTGTTATTGTGGCTAAAATGGGTTGTGTTCAGGACTGGGACTGCACTATGCTTTGAACTGCTGCCACTCCTCTTTTAAATAGGGTGGTCATGCCATAAAACAATGATGGGAAGCCATAACATAACCCTGCCAAGCTCTCATTGGTCATAGGTCTACAGTCAGCTATGCAGTTTTCCATCCTCAATGTATAATACTCTCGTAAATAGGACATATTATCCTCATTTTTAGATTCATATTTCAGTTTGGTGACTATACTGTGCCATGTCTCCATGCTTTAATGTTCAAAAAGCTCTTATTTTTCTCATACTGCCTGTGCTGCAGCACCTCTTTACACCCTCTGTCTGAAACCAGAGCCAAGTCTGCTCTGATTGGTTATCTGGCCGCCCCTGTTGTGATTGGTGCAGCACTTGGAGATGTCTTGGTCTTAGCCTATCACTTCTATTGGTATTGGAGCGCTAGTCAATAGAAGCGTGAGTGTTGGTGATGTCACTATGTCATGGAAGTAAGCAAAGGAGTCCAATCGAGGCGTTTTATGCAGGGACTGTTGTGAGAGATACTTTGGGATTTTAGCATTTGCAGACCATGCTCAAAAAACATGCAAGAGGAAAACTGGAAATCCCCAAAAAGCATGAAAGGGCCTCTTCAACCACGTAGGACTTTGCGGTAGAGGATCAGTCGGATTTACCAACACAATATTGTTGCCCACAAATACAATTTTAAACGTATGTTCAGTCAGGCTTACAGATTACAGGATGTGTTCCACAAAAAATGACTTGATGGATTTGGATATTGTGGGACGGTTACATGTGTAAACACGCGTACATTTCCAGATGTGCAATCACAGTGATTTGTAAGACCCAAGAACGTTTGTGTGCAGAGTACCCTGCAATTTTGTACTTATCGAGAGAGAGCGGAGTAGGATTCAAATATGCTTCTCTGATGCCGCATGAACTGGACTGTAATTGTGCATCAGTGTAGAAAGAGTGTCAGTACTTCACAAGTGCTTAAGAAACCAGAACAACACATGTAGAAGACAACCAGTCATTGGTGAATTATTTACTGAAGGGTTATTTATTGTCCATTCTATTGGTTATCAGAGCGGGTACTTCATATAAAGCCTGTAGTATAAAGTTCACACACCATATAATCAGATTGAAGAATTTACATATTGTTGAAGGGATGCAAGATCAATATTTGGACAAATGATCGACTGATAATGTAAGATTTATATGATCATGTTGGATCCTGATGACAAAATAGGGGCAACTCCATTGGTCGCAAAAAAAGTCTGATTTCATGGAAGTCTATGAAGAAATGACCCGGCTTTGTACTTAATTGTATTTAGTAAACAGTTTCCTAATCACATTTTATATCCCCATGCTGTGTCCTGATACCTATATAGGGGCAACTCCATTGTTTGCAAAGACAAGTCCAATTTTATAGAAGTCTATGAAAGAATAACCCAATTTCTGACTTGATTTATTATGTTAGTGAACAGTTCCCTTATGGTGTCAATCGTAAGTTTCCAATCTTCAGTAGAGTCATTTTTTCTTCTTACAGCTTTAACATGTTCACTTTCTGTTTCAGTTCATGAAAGTTCACTTTACCAATTTGGTAAAAAATAATGTCTTGTTCCCCATTCCGCTGAAGCCAGCTCCACATTCTTGTATAACTTCTGGTTTCAAAATATAAAATGTAGTCCACAAATTGGGGACGCCACTGTGACTACTTCCACTTATCATGCAATCTACCTATAGATTTAGTTTTCATGCTAACAATTTAGCATTCATTTTACGAGCACGAGGTGGAAAAGTGTGTCCCTCACCACTGACATCTTTCCTGTTGTAGAGGAAAAAGTCTGGGAATGATTTGTCCGTCTTTTGTTGTTGTTGTTTGGGCTTTTGTTACCTGGATACAGTAGTCAGCTACGTTAAGTCATTTGTTACACTTGGCTTCAGGACAGACTTCATTGGTGTTACTCAGTTTCAGGTTTCTGTTATTACGTGAGAATCTTCCTCTCTGTCTATTTGGTTTTGAAATTATTTGTTGATCATCTTCTCAGCTGGTGTGGACTTTGGAACTTTTCCACGCTAATTTTTCCTGGATAAATGTGCTCTTAGTCTCCCTCGCTGTCTGCTACACTGCAACCAAAACACGGCTTCACCTGCTTGGCTTGGACTCTCTCCGTGAAGTAATTCTCTCAAAGCCCATAGGCCATGTCGACCATATGGCGCTACATAGTCTGATAGGTTGTACTACATAACATACATTCATGGCGGTGACTTGAGCGGGAACTAATTAGCACGGTCTCTGGAAACTCCATGTAATTTAAATTTCAGCTAATTGAGTCGTGAACATTTAGACTGTTTAAAGTAAATGTCTCTGTAAGGGTTGCACCATCAGCTGGGTTTCCTATAGAGTAGATTCATCATTGGTAGCAGTGTTAGCAAAAGTAGGATAAAACAATTAGTCTGATCATTGCTGCTGTGATTACTCTCATGTTATGGTTACATGGTGGTTTAAAAAAGGGGATTTTTTTAATAGGAGAAAGAATATACATGTACATGTTTTTTTGCTGCTATCTTATGTTCCATTTACTTGATTTATTTACCTTAATAGACATTTAGTGCTTTAATTAGCTTTCACCTCAATCCACTGTATGGTATCCAAGCAACATACACACACACACTTTTATTCCTGATTGGCTGCTCGCTCAGCTCACACACTTTAGTGGCAGGAAAATGTGACTGTTCAAAAAACACATACACACACCCTGGAGCATTTCGTCTGAACTTCTTCAATAACACGCTGACTGCCACCAGACACACAGCACAACGCTAAGTCAGCAAACATTAGAATGCCAGCATGACTCACTTCCGCTTATTAACCTGGCGATTTGCCCTTCCCCTGTTTCATGTCTTCAGTGATGGCTTAAAAAGAAAAGGTGCAAACTTTGAGTGTTTTAAGCTGCTTTTAAGTCTGGGTTGAATTAGGGCTTGACATTTATTTTACAAACTTGTGGCATTTCATTCTTTATCATTTCCCTATCAGTTTAAGTTGAATTCACAGTAAAGAATATCTCTCAATTGTACATTTTTCTTCTACCCTCAATTACTTACACGAAGGACCCAGTTTCTTGATATGTTGCCATTAAATTCAATTCTAGTTCTACTTTTAAAAGTGACTGTATTTTTGAACCAATGCATATAAAACAATGCGAACGTGTAAGATTGAATTGGAGGAAATACATTGTGCTGGTGTTTCTAATATACCTTTTAGAAATCCTCCATGGAGTATTTCTTGTCGGCTTTGTTTTTTCAGCAGAATTATAGAAAATCAATTGGCCCTACTTTCAGGATACTTTGTATGATAGTGAAGCATAAGTCACAGAAGAACCCTTTCAGAGCGATACATGGCAATGGGCATATAAACAAATTATGTTTTACTTTTGATTACAATTCAAGCCTAGGCCTTTGTGCTGCATTCAGGGAGTGTCTGAAAAATCGTAAAAAAGTGTTGCAGAGTGTCACATAAACAACAACTCCGAAATGAATAGCAACATTAAGATGGCGCCGAGGATGGCTGCCGTGTCTCGAGCTCCTTGAAACCTTGAAACTTTTTGCCGCACTAAACAATACTACACATAAACATATCGTTTTCAAAAGGGACCATCCGAGGAGCACTTGAATGCAACATTGGTCTTGTTTCTTTTTGAGATACCTGTCAGCCCTAACCTTGTTTTTTGTGCAGGAATGAAATATTGATAGCCTTTTAGTACCCAAAACATGTATAGTCAACTGTAGCCTGCCTGTGCTGTGTTGCACTGTGCACAGAACTCAGCACTATGATCTGGAAATGAACACAACAAATAAGGCACAACAGTGGAATCCTATTTTTACGCCCTACCACTCATTATATCTGCTGTTCTCCCCGCGTCGCTGAGATGAGTCGCTGTCCCACTTTGCATCCCAAAAGGCCCTGCGTCACATCGTACACAACTCACCGCGCAATGTGTGCCATGTTTGTTTTATCTCATGTTTGTAAAACACAACTCCTTGTTTGATTTAGAGGCACCCACCACCGTTCCCACTGGGAAACATCAAGTATTAAATGCCAGTCCCCGGCATGCTTGTTTGAGTAATTTACGCTCAAACGAGTGTCATTCCTCGTCTCCAGGTGGTCGTTCCTGCCACGTCTCCGCGTGCAAGCCGACACCGCTTTTGATGGCTCCACCTGAGAGATTTGCCCAAATGTGTCTGCTTTTTCCCCAAAGTGGTTCCCAGAGTTTCCGCTCTGGGCTTGTTTACCAGTAAATGTTTTGTGATTCCCTTAAGCAACATGTCTTTGTTTTTCTTCTCTTCCATTTTGTTACAGCATTTGTTATTTCCCTTTCGCTTGCTCTCCAAAATAGCTGTAAAGGCTGTCAGTAAACAAAGTCTAGTTCCCATTAACCTCTGATTCCCTCCGAGGATTCCACAAACAAGTCGAGTTCAGATCGACCTCAAACAAACTGTACATGCACAGACGCACCGCGCGCACACACTCGCGCGCACTAATGTCCCGAAGAACAATATGGAAATATTCGTCCTTCCTCCCTTCCCATGCTTAGCCCTGGTGCTCCAGCCGTCTGTTTTGCCTAATTGCTTTAACACTAGCCTGGCATGCTAATTGCACTGGGCCCCCTGTCACCACATCATTTACATGGCCTGCTTGATTTGAAATTTAATCTGCTTGAAGGGTTTGTGTTTCATGCTCACTTTAAATCCTAATGCTCTGTGGGATTGAAGGCAGTTTGCATTATTGAGTAAAATAAGTCCTTGTGTATTTGTTTGGCACCACTCAGACACTTTAGCTATCCTTGTTCCTGTTATGTTTTTAAAGATAGTTTCAGTGGTGAAACTTCGTAAAGCCACTTTCACCCGGTGATTAAATCAAAGGGGAAAATTGATGAGACGGTGGGCAGTGGCGTGTCTGGATGCCGGGCGGAGGAAACTTGTGGATGCGATGGGGGGGTGTTGGATGGCCTTCTTTTTTTTTTACTGCAGATGGCCTTTTTGATGTGGAGCTGAAAGAGAGTTAGACTAGACACAGAGACGGCTTATACCGTGCAGTGAGCTCACACACTGCAAATCAATCAAAGGGCAAAAAAGGCTCTTTCAATTTCTTAGAGGTCGGGGCCCATCCCTGTTTTCCTGCTCACAACCTTTTCTTCTGGAACTGGACTGTGTGATGACACCTTGAATTTGGAGGGAATCTGACTTTTGATTATGAAACAGAGGTGGGAGAAGTACTCAGAGCTTGTACTTAAGTAAAAGTAGAAGTACCAGGATGTTACTCAAGTAAAACTACAAAAGTATTGGGATCAAAATGAAGTACAAAAGGAAAAGCACTCATTATGCAGATTGGTCTGTTTCAGAATAATATCTCTGATATATTTTATAATTATTGATTAGTGTTCTCAAAGCTGGTAAAGGTGCAGCTAGTTTGAATGACTTTGTATACTGCAGGGTAGCCTTGTGAATTTACTCCAGGTGGAACTAAAGTCTTATTTAAGTTTTGATTGTATTTAACTTTATTAATCCAAATCGGCAAAGGTATTAAATACATGTAGTGGACTAAAAGTACCTTATTTACCTCTGGATTGTTGTGGAGTAGCAGTTTAAAGAAACAAAACATTGAAATAGTTAAATAAAGTACCTCAAGATTGTACTTCAGTACCGTACTTGATTGAATCTACTTAGTTACTTAATCAATCACAAATCAAATCAAATTCTGCAAAGGTATTAAATGAATGTAGTGGACTAAAAATACATTATTTAGCAGCAGTACAAAGAAGCAAAACATTGAAATACTTGTTATTAAGTATAGTATTTGTGTAAATCTACGTTGTTACTTTACACAACTGGGCAGAAAGTGAAGTAGAAACATTAAAGAATTCAGAAAATGTTCTCCTTGAGATTAGCTACTGTGTCTTCAGAAAAAGGTCGTCCTCTGAAAAGGATTGTAGTTGATTCCCCTGCTGCACCGCTCTAGATATTTGCCCTTTCTCCAGACTGGGCTCCTGTCCCAGCTGTGGTTAGGCTAACTGGTGTAGCTTTTTATTGGAGCCTTTTTCAGAGACCCCACCCACTTTGTTTATAAGGCCACTTTACAGTGACCGCTCTGACCTCTCGGAGAACAGAGGAACTCTCAGGGACACAACTGCAGAACACTGAAAGCAACGCTCATTATCCTCTGTGAGCAAAACAGGCTGCTGAACACTCACACACACACACGCTACGGGGAGCACAGGGAGGGTAATTTATGTGAAGACGGAGCCACAGATGAACTGCATTGTGCTATTTTTTTGTTGCAAAATTAAAGCTTATTTTTCTTCTTTTCCCTCCCCATACAAGTTCAACCAAACAGAGAGAATCCAGTCAATATTAAGTCAATTATAAATATTTATAATCTACACATTTTAAAAATCCTGTCAATCACAGAGATGTGGGGGATAAGCTCACAGCAGTCGGTTGGTCCGGATGTGATTTGCATGCCACATAAAGCCTCGGCTTGCTATCCCCGTTTTGTTTTTGACTTTGCATGCCTGCTTGTTCTCAGTGCAGATTAAAAATAGAAGTTTTGTTCTCGTTGAGGATAGATGTTTTTCCCCCCCTCCACACACACACGCTGGCGCACACAACACACAGAGGCAGTATTGACGCCCGATGCTGATGGCGATTCATTATTGAAAAGGAAATCGTCTCAATATGACTGGAGTTTGTTATGTGGAGCTTTGTTCTCGTCATCTATATTGCAGGGCATCTTTGTCAGTCAGCACTGCGAGAGCTTTTTCTTCTCTCTGTGTTTGTGTGTGTGTGTGTGTGTAGTAGAGAAAGAGTTTTCCACTCTCTGTAGTGTTTGTCAGTGTCCTTATAACTAGCTGTCTTGTTTTTTAGTTGATGGAAAGCTAAGATGTGCTCTGTGATAACGTATGCTCAGTGTCTCTGCTCTGAAAACACAATCGTGGCCCTCTTGAGTCGCAAGAACTTCCTCAAAGAAGATCATTAATTTATGTTTCTGGTCCAGTTCAGACGTGATTAGTGTGTCTGGCTGTGGTCAATCCTGCGAGATAATGCATCCTGCGTCAAAAAGGTGCATTCATTCATTTGATCACATTTTTGTGACCTGGTTGGTATCTGTGATCACATTCTATTTATGTCTGGACATGAGTCTGTCTATTTATCACTCGCCTACTTTTCACATACACAAATTCTACATAAAATATGGAGGAAAACACCTCAAGCTGTGTATCAAATCATTTTCTCACTCACTTATGCATTATTCTCTCCATCATAAACACTCCATCCAGAAGCGTACTCCATAGTGAGCAGTCGTGCTGCACAAATTGGCAAATAAGTACGTTTTTTAAAGGAATATCTGGACCAAAGAGGGATTTTTAAAAATAAACCCAGGTTGGGAATGCTCTGTCACTCCACAACACATCATTAAGTACGATTTTCTTAACAATTTTTTGCTTTACCAAGTACTTTCACAAGGCTTTTGATAAAACTGCAGATGCTTCATCACTTTTTGTTACTACTCAGTGCATTTACACCATTGAAAATTAATTATTGGGCACTTAATACGGAGAAAACCCGGCCTGCTGATCCTAGAAGACAAAAAACAAACAATTCAAAAGAAGCTCTTATTGTCTTCACTTAAATATAATTAAGTAACTGTCGGAAAATAGGAAAATGGGGAAAATGGGAATTCTCTCACACTCTGCATTATGTTAATTTCATGCATATAAGTTCACATTTTTAGTTCCGAAGTTCACATGAATGTAAAGTTTGGTGTGTGATGTCAGATTGATGTTTAAATCATATAAAATATAAAATTAGCAATAGAAAGTCCATTATGACCCCCTCATAGCCCTCCTTTTACTTTATTTATGTAACTCTGTGTCTTGTGCACATGTTGCCAAGGTTTTTCATCCTATGGAAATGCAGTAATGGCATTTAAAGCATGATAAAACAAAAAGGAAACCTTGAATATTTGAATCCCACAAAACATTTAACATCATTTCTATATTGTATTTTGTGTGCATTTTCCAGCTCATTACCTTTGGAGATGTGCTTTTTCTATCCTTCTCACATGTTATAGCACGCATTCGGATCCACAAACCAACTGAAATGATCGTCATCTTTTAAAAAACAAAGTCTGAGAACAACAACCGTCTGCTAATTTCATGAAATTTGTAAAACCATCTCCCAAAGTCACATTTGGGCTCTCATCAACAAGCCTCTGATTGTCACTTTAGCTTAGCATCCACTTGATTTCATAATTTATTCAGAAGTTAGGATGCGTCTGTGCACGGTGTGTGTGTGTGTGTGTGTGTGTGTGTGTGTGTGTGTGTGTGTGTGTGTGTGTGTGTGTGTGTGTGTGTGTGTGTGTGTGTGTGTGTGTGTGTGTGTGTGTGTGTGTGTGTGTGTGTGTGTGTGTGTGTGTGTGTGTGTGTGTGTGTGTGTGTGTGTGTGTGTGTGTGTGTGTGTGTGTGTGTGTGTGTTTTCTCGTAAGGGTGGGCGAACTGGCAAAGTGTCCCCTCCTTAAGAGCGCTTGTTGTGTGGCATTCTCCCTTGATTTCATGCTTTGCTGATGGAAAATTAGGCCCTGGCGTATATCTCTCTGCATGAAGAGGAGGTGTAGGAGGCGGAGGAGTGCTGATGGTTGCTGTTATTGCCTCAGGACACTCTGCCCGACAACAAGAAAACTAGAGCGCTGAGGAGGGGAGGGAGGCTGTGTCACTGGCTGCTAATGCACTCTAAACAAGATGATGAGACGCATGGAATCCCCAACGCGACGCCTCAGAAAGAACGCATCCCTCTCTCTGCTTCTATCACTTCCCCCCCCATCTTTTTTTCCTTCCTTCTCTGCATTGTTGTAAAGTGCAGTTATGAGTCTGGCATTCTAAAACATTTTAAATGCCTTTTTTTTTGGGTTGTGTTTGAATGGCATACAGAAGTGTTGAGGAGTTCATTTGCATTTTTTGTCTTGTTTCTTCTTCTTTTCTTTTTTTTGCCTGTCTGTTGCCCAATGAAGCTCTGAGGATAAAGTGCTTAAAGGACTGCAGGCACTTCACTTGAGTTGTTTGGTTGTTCAAAGATACGCCACAGTACACCGCTAGTTGAAATGCAGCTCAGCCCACTGTCAGACGTGTGAGGAGCATTTTGAGGCGCAGAAAAAAGTTTTAATCCCACTATGTTATATAAGTGGAATAAGAGCCTTGTGTGTTGTCGGGCGCCTGTGTTCATCATGTCACAAGGTTCAGACGTCGCACACAACTTCTGTTTGATATGCTATAATTTCAAAGAAATGCATTTTTTTAAAAGACGTTTAGTCATACGTACCAGCTGCTCTTTAAAGGGCGACAGTTATTTGTTTTTGGTTGTATAATATATGTTAATACATTGTACAAGTGTGTTTGAATTTTTAGGCATTGGATGAATATTTCCGAGCTTTTAAACAGGCACTTTAATGCTGTTTGGGTTATTCCCTTTCCCTTACTGTGTTATCCAGGTTTTGGTGCATGTAAATGGTCTGCAAAGGCTAAAATCCTTCTACAGGAAGTTTGTTTCAACACACTCCCGCCTGCCTTATAACGCCTCCATTAGACTATTTAGTTTACTTCCGTAACATATCCACCATTGGCTAGCGCTCCAACACATTGTACGTGATAGGCAAAGGGGCGGGACACCTGAGCCATTGACCAATCACAACTGAGCCACGGAGCAGACGGGGCTCTGGTTTCAGACAGAGGGTGAAAAGAGGTGCTGCAGCACAGGCAGTATGAGAACAATAAAGAGCATGTTGAACATTAAAGCATGGAGACATGTCAGAGAAGAGATACAAATATGAATCTGAAATTGAGCATAAAAGGGCCTCTTTAATTATTGGTCTAAAATAAAATGCGTGAATGTGGTGTCTGAGGATTTAAATCAATATTTATTTAAAGCTGAATTAAATTGTTTTACTTCTTACAGTGATAACAGTAGAAAAAGCAGAGAGGATCTAGAGCCCCGGAATAATACTCACAGCTCCTTAGAGAAATATCTTTTTACAGTATTGGAACTGGACCTCAGGATCGTCTGGCAAACTTTGTTCTCCCTGTGGGAACAGTAACTTCCCCATCACTGTGATGACTGTGGTCATGGAAGAATCCACTATACATACTGGTGTTTGTGTTTCCTGGAAAGAAGAACAACTTCTAAACCCTATAGATGAGCTTCTCCAGCCGGTGGCCCCTGTGATTGCCCTCCAGTGTTACGCAACATTGTGGGTTTTTCCGAACATGTGATTTATCTTGGAAAAACTATATGAATCCTCTTCTGTGGCATTTAATATGTCCTGTAATCCCAGAGGTCTCCTGTGGCGCTATGGTTTCTGTCCTGCTGTTTCATATACAGAGTTCGTGATGCAGTGAAAGAGTTTCCCACAGCTTGTCATCTTTGTTGACCTCACACACCATTACCAGTTTCTCATATTTGAGTTTTCAAACCTTTTCCCTCCCCCAAAAATGGTCCTCAAATAGGATAAACTGCTCATATTCTACTACTATATTATATATGTTATTGGTTTTCCATTCTGAAAAGATTGATCTCTGGCTATTATAGGCTTTACACGATTTTAGCATTTGGCAAATCCTGTGGAAACGGCAGCTTCATGCACACTCTTGAATGCTGAATTTGATCTCCTCATAATGAGGATTTTCAGGAGCACAACAAGCACGGTGACAAAGTGCAACCTTTAAGCAATATTGACACAGAGTAGAAGCCAGCAGTTGAGTAAATCTTTGAGTTTTCGGGGTGGAACCTTTTGGGTTCCACTACGCGAGTGGTGATTGACAAGGTCCCTCCCATAATGAACTGGAAAAATGGTTTACTCATCCAAACAAGAGGAGGAAAGAGCAAGGAGAGTGCAAAAAGGGAGCATGGCGGGGTCTAGATGTGTCCATAACACCTGGGGCCACTCAGCGCAATGACGCACTCAAAGGAGCGCTGGATGTGGGGACTGGCAAACAGCAACCACATCTGGACCAGTTTGCCATCATGGCCGGGGCTTGATTGGGCTGACATGAGTGTACAAAGAGAACTGGATTCAATCCTGAACGTTGCTCAGTGTCTCATGTAGCCTGAATACCCAGATATTTTCTATTTCGTCTCTCTCTCCACTTCCTCTTTAGGTGTTTTTCCTTCCTTTACAACCTTAAACGTGTACTTGTGTCTTCCTTAAATAATGTTTACTAGTCGCTGAGTCACAGCAGTCACACGTCTTAACTCAGTCAAATTCTAAAAAGAATATATGTTCTGGATTCGTCTTTTGGCTGATTTGACTACTTTCAGGTGTAGGATTTTAGGGTTGAATAAGGCCTATAAAAGCGTCCTTGAAAATTGATTTACGTTAGAAAAATAATGTAATGTAAGTCAATGGAAAAAGGGGCTTTAACTTCACATTACCGACACAGAAGTTGTAGTTCCAGTTCTTGGCCACTACGCAAATCTGCTTCAATGTGTATGTCAAGGCTCTTTACGACGTCTATTCTCTAACCTTTCTTACTCTAGAAGTTAAAAAGCAAGGATGCAAAAGTCATCAGAAAGCAACGGAGAACACTAGAGGGATGGAATACATGTACAGTGCATCTCTTGATAGGTCATCTCCTTTGTTCTCCTCCTCCTCACTCCACAATCCTGTAATTGGGGTTGGAGCAAGTTTAGGATCTGAGATTAGCAATCTTAAGTGTCCGATGGAGCCTTGCGCTTCCCATCTCCTGCAATCACTGAAACTCTAATATTCTATTTCCACAAAGTAATCACTGAAGGAAGTTAGGGGGAATGTAACTCATTCCAGTCTGCAGATAAATCAATATTCACAGATGAAGCCTAATATTTGGTGTGGGATAAGACTTTTTGGGATGATCTCATAAGCAAATGCTGCTAGGAAGGACTTTTGAGGATGGAGGGGGAAAGACATTTGAACCTCAAAGGCACAGTCAAAGCACCATGAGCCAAGACTTAATTACAATGACCTTACAGCAGGGCAATAGCCTAAAGCCACGCATCCAGGCTAATCACCCCACCCCCACCAGTGCACAATACACCCCCTGCCGCCATCAGACCTGATAAATGACTTCTTTTCCTTGATTGCTGCATCAGGGCCGAGAGCGGGCTGGAGAGCAAAGAGTGAAGGAAGAGGAGAGGAGTCAGAAACTGTAGAGGTTAGTGCAAACACTGTGTGTATCACTTCTTTTGAGAATAGTTGGGTTGCCTTTCTACTGTTTTTTTTCTTCTAAATAGGCAATATTTATAACAAATCCCATCGGTTCGATTAAAAAAAACACATGATTGTCAAGCTACACAAGCATCACTTCCTGAAAAGTTGCACATTTACATACCCTGAAATGAAAATATTAAGCACTTCCCATTAAATATCCATATATACCTTGTATCCAACTGCAGTATGCCAAAAATACCAGGATATTCCACTGTGTCCGGTCATGTTTTTGTGGCTATTCTGGCCCACAATCCTTCGCACAGGGGTATGTTCTTATTGTGCTTCATGCAAAAGTACATACTTGTAAGGGCAGCAGAAGTAGATACTAAAAGTGAAATCAAAAAAGGATGTGATTTGGATAATATGTAAATCCAGTGGCTCTGGCTAAGGTAGAATGGATGCCTACCAATCAGACGGTCTGTGGTTCAATCCCCAGTCCCCCTGCATTCAACATGTTGATGTGTCCTTGGGCAAAATACACCCAATTCCTCTTTTCTGGCATGGTGAATGTGTATGAATGTGGACCCTTGTATGGCAGCCTGTGTAAGAACATGTGTGAATGGAAGAAGGAAGACTGACTTCTATATGTAAAAGCGCTTCAAGGAGGTGGCATAGACTGGATAAGCGCTATAGAAATGCAGTCCATTTACCATTAGGTGTCTTATGGTCCAAGGGAAAGTGTGTAAGTGGATCCTAGAGTGCCCGACTGACGCTCTGTCAAACTTCGGGTAATTTCATTCACACTCTGTAACTTATTGGTTTTTACCAGGGGCTGATTCACTTCGCTTTGAGAGTCAAACATACTGTACACACACGTCGCACACACACGTTGACAGACTCCCAACATTTGCAATTTGTATTCCCGGCTCCCTCCATCACTCTCTATTTCTAAGAGTCACCGGCTGCCACGAGTTGAACTTGGTTTTTGATTAAGTGTTTGTAGGTAGCGCCTCGGGCCCCGTCTCTCATAGATAAGACGCAGTAATCCTGCTGCATGTGTGTGTGTTATTGTGTGTTTTTCTGGAGGACTCTGTGGCCATGGAACCGCTTTTAAAATTCAATTTTTAATTTCGCTCCATTTTCCCAGCTGAGAATGAAGTGTCATTAACTTCCTGTCCCCGCTTTTATTTTTTGAACGAGGTTTTTAGATGAGCCCTTTTTTCCTCTCTGAGTCGATTACACGTCAGATTTCTAATGACAAAACAAATCAGAATTTAGCGCCTGCACTTAATCTCATTCATCATCTTCTATTTAAGATCAAAACATCTGATGAGTAGATTATTTCTCCCTGAAGAGGATCCCTTTTTCCCCCCAAAAGAAAAAGCCTTTTAGGAAGTGTCCCCATGTTTGACAGCATGCCAGTCTTAACAAAGGGGAAATGCTGAGTTCCCTTTAATAGATCTATATTCATTTTCAAATGAGTTGATTAGCCAGCACAATGTCATTGGATTCAGGGGCCCATTACACATTTATGATGGTAAATTACTGAACATTTACAATCCAAATGAAATTTCATGAGAAGGGGATATTGAAAAAATGGAGGGAGAGACGCTTTGCCTTCATCCCTGTAGCCTTGCCTCATTGCATCTCTCTTCCTCTCCCTCCCTCTCTTCTCCTCTGTTTCTCCCACCCTTCTTGTCTGTGTCTCCCTCACATATCACATCAGTGCCCCCTGTGGTCCATCCGGGCATCACAGAAGGGTCTGCAGCTGCTCTGCCGCTGACATTTTACGATTGTTTTCATGCTGCCATTCAAACTTATTTACAAGTAAGCTTCCCGGTAAACACCCCCTGATTGTGTCTTTTCCCGCCTGAAAGTGCAGACAGCCTACGGTGGCAGGATGGATGTGGCTGGTGCTGGGGAGGGTTGCTCACCCCCCCAGTCTTCGGTGTAGTGTTACATGTAGGTTCAAACGTCCTATAGATCCCTGAGCAAACACCTCTCCTCTCCAATCAGCGCGCAGCTCCGTGCAGCCCTGCCACTGCGTCCACATCAATATTTTATTTTGGCAAATTTGCGGTGACACGCATTAGTACAATTAGGGGCAAGTTTTTACTCAGATTTCCATCTCCTACGCCGAGAGAAAGTGATAAAGGGAAGCTGAACTCTCTCTCTCTCTCTCTCTCTCTCTCCCTCTCTCTCTCTCGCTTCCTCACTCTTTCTCTCCGTCTCTCTCCCTAGCATGGCTGGTTCGTTCCTCAGCCCTCCACCTCTAAATAATTCATCATCCAATCAATCATTTTCTCTTTGTTTTGGGCCCCAGTGCCTGAGATGAAACGGCCTGCTGCCAAAGCTGCTTTGCCTCATCTGAGGCCTGGAAAACATGATCTGCTGCTGAGATTACAACACACACACACAGACACACACACAAACACGCATCTAGCCCTGTGTAGTGCTGGTACCTCATATTCGCTGTTGGGAGTCGTACACATTCATACAGATAAGCATGCAGTGAGGGTTTTTTAAATATTTCACTCAAAATGACAGTAGGTGTTTGACCCAAAATTAAGCCACAGGGATCTGAAGCCTCATCATTTCAATACATTCAATCAAATATTAGCAAAGGAAATAGTGCAGAATGAGAAGCTCTGTTTCCGTTTGTATTTATTTTTAGTATATTGTCAGCTGTCAATCAGCTTACTATGAGAAATAAAGTGCACTTAACATAACATCTTTTTGTTGGGCTAATAGAAGTCAACAGTTTCTCTGTCCTTCTCATTGAGTATAGGAAGGCTACTGGGTGATGACTTGTGTGCATTGTGCTGTTTGCATCAACAGATAATAAGTGATCCTGCTCATCCCCACTGTTAAACGTTGAGCCTGTTCCCCATTTTTTAATGGCCTGCCATTGTAAGTGAGTTCTGTAATAGAACACAGTCTCGGTGTCTGATCTCCCAGCTGTAACACTCGGGTTTGGTTAGCTTATCTAAAGGGCCTGTCTCCGCCTTAAAGCCTGTGTGGAGGCAGCCTTAATAGGGGGAAATGTCTTGGACAAGTGATTTGAAGATATTTTTGCTTCATCCCTTTGGAGCGCTCTGCAGGTGATGCCGCGAATGTCTCCCTCGTTTGATGTGGAACAACACAGATCCGCTATTGAGTGATAGCTTCAAATGCAGAAAGAGTGAGACCCTACGTGCTGCGCCCCCTACTTGAGCTACATCAGAGGAAACTGACATCTATTATGGTAAAGAAAAGACAAGTGTTTGAAAAATTCAAGTACACGCATTGCAGAAGTGTCAGGATTTTTACAGAGTGCAATTCTTTTTTTGTTCACTCTCTTTTTGTTAACAAGGTGGTTTTAAGCCGAGCATGTCTGTACGAACTCTGTTGGATGGAGCATGAAAGGGGGCTGCTAGCCCACCGTGGTAACATTTTAGCTCCCTAAAGAAGTCGCCACAAGTCCCTGGTGTCCTTCTTACAAGAGGAGATTAAACCTTAGACTACGAGCTCAAGACAGTTAAGTTTTTATATATATATTGAGCATTTACGCAGTGGGGCAAATCAAAGTCCTCGACACAAAAAAGTGCATGAAACAGATTTAAAAGACAATTACACTCATTAAGAGACGAGAGAATAGGCTATTAAAACAAGCTAAAACATGCAAGAATGAAAGTTCCAGTGCAGCGTAAGAATAGAATAAATGATTATTTGGTTTGATAAAAGGCAGCTGCAAACAAAAATGTCTTCAGCCATGATTTAAAACCAGTCTGAGCTGCATTGGACCTGCAGTTTTCTGGGAGTTTGTTCAAGATATGTGATCATAAAAACTGAAAGCTGCCTCTCCGTGTTTAGTTTTGACTCGGGGGACACAAAGCAGACCAGTTGGAGACAACCAGACATGTCCGGATGGTTTATAATGAAGCAGAAGATTAAATATATATTATTCTAAACCATTCAGCATAAGTTAAAATCATTTCTGTGGCAGTCAGGAAGCCGGTGTGAAGACCTCAGAGCTGCACTTTATTCTGAATCAGTTGCACCGTTGTGTCCCTGGCCAGTTTGGCGTTACCAAACTTTTTAGGTGTGTAGTTGAGATTTGAAGGAATATAGATTTTAAAGAGAGGCATTCAATGGTTCAAATGGTATCGGAAATAAGGGGATAGGTCTTTGGGTATGGGCCATTCCACTTTACGTTTCTTGACCCGTTGTGGCTGCAGAGATCTTTAGATAGTTTGTGTCGTAAACACCAAATCAGGTCCTATTATTTAGCCTCACGGGGATCATTTGCTTTCCCCAACTATCTGTCACCTTTTAAGATAATGTTCTCTTAACTTCGGTTCACATCAGAGGCACAAAATATAACTATGAACTGTGAAAATGAGCCTAATAACGCTATAATGAACTCCGAAAGGTGTCAGGTAATTGAGGAAAGTGAATACTCACCCAGTAAGGATCAAGCCTGGGCCTGCATTAGTCTTTTTACAGCACAAACAAAATCAAAATCCTCGTTTAATTTGGTTGTGTGGGAATTCTTGTGTGTAAAACCTGTTATTTGCTGTTAAATGCTGCACCCCTGAAGTCTGTACTTTAGATACCCACTTATTCCTAAGCACATGAAATCTAATAGCCTTGTTCAAACGTGCCGCGGGGGACTCACAAACACAGCGAAAGGCACGTCTGAAGTCTGATAAATAGCGGAAGGTGGATGAAGAGACATTAACTGTAAGTGTCCCGGGCACTGTACAAAGACAAACAGCTTTATTTATCAGGCTGGCAGATACGCATTATCCAGACGTCGGCACGAGTAAATAAAACACTGCGGGAACATAAAAAGGAAACTTGGAGAGAGAAGATGTAGAGAGATGGATGAGATAGAGGGAGGGGGGGAAGGGGGGACAGGCAGCAAGTGTCAGGCGGAGAGCTGAAGGATCACCCAGGGCCTAGTAATCATGCCCCGTAGGGCTCAACGTCAAGCAGCTCCAGTGTGAATGAGCGATCGCACCTTCCTGCCCCCTGTTTGTCCCTCCCTTGCCCGCCCTTTCTTTCTTTCTCTCTCTCTCACACACACACACACACACACACACACACACACACACACACACACACACACTCAATAACACCATGTGGAGCAAGTGCAATGTCTGCCCCACTTCGTGAAATAAATTGGCCACCTACCAAAGACAGCAAGAGTCAGATTACCTCCGGTGAGAAGTCGGTTATCGCAATTATTGTTACAGAATGTGTCGAGAATCTGTTCAAATATGTCATTACGGAACACGGCCCCAGCCCCTCGTGCCCCTTCGAAAAATTGTAAGATATTTATTAACAATTACGATTTAATTGGAGAAAATATTTGGCTCATATATGTCAGTGTAATTTAGGCGGGAAAATGTGATGAGTTCTTGGTTTTTTATTAGAATATCATTAACCCTCTTGTAATTAACCTCGTTCAAAAATTAACCACGTTATTATCAAACCAAGCAAATAATTGAAGCAGCAGCTTAATTTATAATTTGACAATTTGCTACCTCTTTTTTTTCCAGCCCTCTTTCATGTGTTCCTTTTAATAAAAAAAAGGAGGAAATGGAGAGAAACATTTAACAGCGGTGGCTTTAATGAACGAAGGAGAGGCAGAATTATCTCGCTTTAATGGCATCTGTGATCCGTCCTCTTAAACTGGACCACAGAAGAACCCCCCCGCCCCCCCACACTCCTCCACCCCAGAGAGCAAAGGAGTGGTTGTGTACTTTTTCTCCAAGACACAGACAGAGGCCACAAGGGAACGGGATGGAGGTTCAGCCCCGCTGGATAACACACCAAAGCGTGTGTGTGTAGGTTACAGGCAGCAGCTAGGTGTGGATGTCAAGGCTCAGCTAAAGAAAAGAGGGGAGGTGTGCAGGATGTGTGTGTGGCGAGAGGTTAGGTGTTGGATGAAGAATGTTTCATGGAATATCTTTTTTTAGATGGTCCGCTGAGACAATATCGTTGCCAGCTTGGACATGCTTAATGTCAAAGGCGGTGATTCCAGAGCACAAAATGTACAAGTTCTGTAATAAATGCCTCCTCTATAGCAATGTTTTTATGAGACTCAACATGAACATTGGATGGTTTTACCTACTGGACTCTCGAGTGAAAGTCCTGTACACAAAATAAAATAAAGAACAATAGTTTAAGGGTCAAAATAAACTTGAAGTTCCAAAAGGAAAAGTACTTTTGATGCAGGAAAAGGTGTAAATATCTGTAATGTTGCAGCTGTGAAAGATGTGTGTCAAAAAATAATTACCTTAAAGGAGCCGTATTATGCTAATTTCAGGTTCATATTTGTAGTTAGTGTCTCTACTGGACATGTCTCCATACTTTAATGTTCAAAAAGCTCTTTATTTTTCTCATCCTGCCTGTGCTGCAGCACCTCTTTTCACCCTCCGTCCGAAACCAGAGCCCAGTCTCCTCTGATTGGTCGAGCGGGCCGGCTCTGTTGTGATTGGTCAACCGCTTAAAGGCGAGTTGGAAAGGTCCAGCTCTCCAGCATGCCATGTACAATGCGATTGAGCGCTAGGCAATAGTAGCACTGGTGTTACACCGTGATGTCGTTATGTTACGGGAGCAAACAAGGGAGTCCAATGGAGGCGTTTCATTATATAACACACTACAGGAATCTCAAAACATAGGTTCTTTTTTAACCTCTATTAATACGTAATAAAACCAAATCTGCAAATTATATTAAATAATCAAGTAAATGAAGTTCAGTTATAACCACATCATTTACCCCAAGTAGAACAGAAGTATAAAGTCGGAGAAAGATTGTACTTTTCATTTCCGGAGGTACTTTCCACCACTGTAGACGACTCTGGCTTGACCCCTGCTTGCCCCCTCCTCAGATGCTAGACATCAAGGAGCTCCATCCCTCAGAGAGGAGGAGTGGCTGTCGGCCAAATCTGCCTCATCATTGACCTCAATGGACCGCCACCGCGAGTCTTCAGGACAGACGTTTAACTGCCATACAAAACTCCATGGCTCACTGCCTATTCAATCACTCATGTGACAGTTAACGGCCCGCAGTGGCTAATGATTTCCTGTCATGTCCGGGCCATGCTGCGGAACCGGAGGATTAAATATCGGCTGACGATGGACACATCAACTACTACAATGGCCCCCTGTTCATCAGCCGAGCCTCGCCCTCCCCTGTTACACCTCCTGTAAAGAGAGTGAAGTATGGGGCCACCTTGTGCCACTCATGGAGGGGCCCGTTCGTTATCACCCTTCTGTCTGAGCCAAGCTGTTAATACTGTATGCCTCATGGCCTTCGGGACGTTTGGCTAAGTTCTCAGATATGTTAATGGAGAAATGTCAAGACACTTTCTGACGTTATAGATGTTCTGATTCTGATTCTTGAACGTGTGTCATCTTTTATTCAAAACTGTATTTTTATAAATACAGCTGTATATTTCTAACTCATGAACATGAACAAAGCCACACAGAGTGAATGCCACATACCTATCTTTTATCATCTAGTTTTACAGGAAATCATATCTGAAAAATACCTAAATAAATAAATCTAGGGAGAAATAACACATATGTTTAATACATTTTGGAAGTTCACCCACAATTCATTACAAAAAAGTGCCATGGCTAATTCGTTAGCTACCTCCATCATCGATTTCAGATGCTACTTTTGCTGTCGATCAGCGATTGAAAGGTGTTGTTGTTCATGTGTAAGGCAAGGCACGTTTTATTTATATAGTACCTTTAAACACAAAGCAATTCAAAGTGCTTTACAAACATGTAAACATTAAGATCGTGCAGCAGAAACACATTCAAAAGCAAAGCATAAATTAAACATAAAACAAGCCAACATAGAATAACACCGTGCCGTTCAAGATATGAAAAAGTTAGAGTGCCGTTCAACATATGAATAGTTCAATAAAAGAAACGTCTTCAGCCTGGTAGCACAAATGAGCTGATAAATTATACCGTGATATCGAAACGGTGCATTGAAGGGGTAATTCGTCGAAGCCGATCCAGCGATTTATGCTGCTTTGGGCAAATTTCCAATTCTAGTATCGGTAAAACAGCTCTACTTTCTGTCCAGACCTGTTGAGTTTGAAATAGAAGCTGTGGAAACATGCATCAGGTGATGAAGTTCTGCTCCATCGTTGTACAAATATGAGAACCTTTGGTCGCTCTCCCAGCATTGTTTCTTTCATGACGAATATTCCCTTCCTACAATTTCCCCTCAAGACAAACTTTTTTTTTTTTGCTTATGTTGCACCCTCTGCAGGGATGTCCGTGTGTACACAGGGATTGTGAAGTTTCCGGCCACTCGCTCTCTTGCTCTGCAGGCCCCACTCGCTGCCTAGAAGCCCCCTCTTGTGTTGCGTCTGAACATGTATCTCGTATTCATCCTGGCTCCTTCCATGGCTCTCCTCCTCTACACATCAACATTGTTTGCGGACGGGCATCTCTGGCCGGAGTTGTGTGGAAACTTGGGAGTATTTATTATTCAAAGGCCTTGTTCCCTATGCTGTTTTAGTAAGGGGGGGAGCAAAGGTGTGTGTTTGGTAGAGGGAGATGCAGGGCTGACACAGTGTCACTGACAGGGAGAGCTTCAAAATCCCACAGTCGACTTCCCCCCCATTATTTGTTCCAGTCCGGGGAAGGCTCATGCAAGATCACACAGGAGTAGAGTGTGTGCTTGAGTGTGTGGCTTGGGATTTGTACTGCGATGCACATGTGTGTATATCTGCATCTATGAGGTGTTATTTATAGTGTGGTGTGTGTGTATTTTTAGGATGGTTGTGGACCGTGTGTGTTGAGGCTTTTCGCTCACCTGTCATATCGTGGTTTGTTATTTCTGGCCTTGGCAGGTCCGTCTTGAGGAAGCAGCTTTTTTTATTGAGCCAGCTGGAAAGTTTATTCACAAAAAAAAAAAATCTATTCCATTGATCTGTTCAACTCATTTGTGGTTTACACCTATCTGTATTTACCCAAAACATTGCATTAAATCAATGAAATTAATCACTCACTCATGTTGTCTCTTCCTCACACACACTTTCCTATTGCAAACAGTCATAATGAACAAATGTCTACAGCCTTCAGTCCTGCCTCCCTCCCAACAGGCAGCCTAACTTTGCACACTTTACATACAATATTCATGCCATGTCTGAGGATGAGGATCCACAGTCTGGTCATCTGAAAAACACCCTGGCAATCACTGATTGTCTCTTGTCCTGTTGAAAGAGAATAATTCTTTAACATGCGCCAAGACTGTTAAAAAACAGCCCGTTTTGATGAGTGACACTTCCTGTCCTCCGGATGCTTTTTATGTGTCGAACTCATTAATAAAGCAGCACCCCGGAGAGCGAGGCAGGGGACACGTGTGTGTGTGTGTGTGTGTGTGTGTGTGTGTGTGTGTGTGTGTGTGTGTGTAACTTTTGGTGTTTGAATTGTCAGGTGTGATTTTGGGACTCTGATCTTCACACAACAAGGTTCAATCACACTAGTTGTAGTGGCTATTTAGCGTTTTTCTTCTCTGACAATCTACCGGTTTTCCTTTCAGAGCAGAAGCGTTTCCTTTTTTTTTTTTGTCAAACACTGAATATTAAAAAGAGTAAGAAGAGGAATTCCCCGCAGTGAGGTGTGTTACCCGCAGAAGAATGAGGGGGAGTTGAGAATTGTAAATGACTGTAGATGTGCTGTATTAGAAAATAAATCTGTAACACATATTTTTTATATATTTCCTACCCTGCAGCTCACTATATCCGTTATTATCCTTTCTCTGGATCTTTCTGTCAAACTGCAGCTTGCACTGTGGCTCATTCTATCACAAACACAAAAGAACGTCGTTGCAAATTTGCTTATCAATGTGTTCTTTCAACATGCGTCTCGTTGCTTTGTTATAATTTTAAGAATCAAATGGTTTTATTAAAGCATTTAAATGGTAATCTTCCACTTCCCTTTGTGTCCGCAGTGCTGATGTGTGCGTGCTTGTCTGGCAGCTGTTCACTTGTGTTTGGGCTTCTCAGGCGTCCGTATTAAAGCTTAATGCACTTCCATTCTAATAAGACATGGAGGTTTTGATGAATGCAACGAGTGCATATTTTGAACTTGTACAATATGCACAGCAGCATCTTATCTGTGTAGTGCGAGTGTGTTTACAAAGCCTCGAGGTACGAGAATGTTTTCTAAGTGAACTTCTCTCCGCAGAATGCATTTTAAGTGCCTTGGACACACACAATGCACTCACACTCGCACACACACGCAGAGTCATTTGGAACTGTAGGCTTTTAATCAGCATATTAAATGTGTCAACTCATAAAGTGAAACGCTGTAAATGCTTTCAATATTCATGTTTTCGTATTTGTCAACCCACATTTCATAACAAATTCATGAAAAAAGCCTCTCACGCTGCATGCTGGGAGAGGGCTTTGTGCGCTGCATACATTTTTGAAAAGACACCATCCCATTTAGAGCTCATCATCAGAGATTTGCATCCCGAGCCTTTGAAAAATAAATCTAAATATTTTGTATCATGCATTTTTTAAGCAGCGCACCAATAAAACATCATTCCTAAGGTTGGGCTTATGCTGGGAGTGACTTCCTGTTTTGTGGACGAGCCGTGCTAACCGACTTTAATGTCACTTTGTTTAGTGAATAATTAACACTTATACAATATGTACAATCACAGAAGTGTATAATTGATCATTACAGTTGTTTTTCAAGTCGTGCTCGGCTGGCTGTGAATAAATAACAGGCTGCCTCGGCGGGAGATTGGAGGGAGAGCTTTTGACACGCACGAGAAGCAACTTGCTTGCCTTACTTTATCTCCGGAAAATATTTACTTTTTCAACGCGTAGAAAAAAACGTATTTTGACACAGTCAAGAAAGGTGTTCTAAATAAAATGTCTATAAATCAAAGCTGTGGCCTTGTTGTTGTCTTTAAAGAGTACCTTCCTGTTCATTTCTTTCTAAATGAGTAGGTGTTTGTGTTTTTTGGTAATTAGATCTGACATTTTTGTCATAGTATCAGCCAGTTTTGCAGCAATACTAAATAGAAATAAAGCCGATATGGTTGTTAGACATAGAAACAAGAGCATATGCGAGACATTTGTTGATGTTTTCAAAGTTGTTTTGGAGCTTGAAGGTCAGACACTGTTCAGAAAATGTGGAAATATATTATATAGGGATTGTCTTTGAACACGGCATTGTTTTCAAAAGAATATCCTCCAATCTTGTGGATTAAGGCACATTTTTCGAGTTTCTTATAGTGAATGCAGTATTCACTTTGTCGTCTGTAGCTTAACACATTATCTTTGTGTATGAGAACAAACAATGGCAGCCATTACATAACGCTTTCACTAAGTGATCAAAAAATAGTTAAAAAAAAGCCATTTATTCGACTGGTGATGAACAGATACTCAGCTGAGTTGTGTCAAAGCTCGATAATCTTTAGTTTTATTTTCATCATTGGTCGGCTATTCTTACCGATGATCTAATCCGCTGACCTCTCCGCATCACTTCTCTTTCCCTTTTTCCGTCCGACGCTGCAACCACCTGCTCCTCGTTCCCAACATTCCCCGGGCTTTTATTGGGGAAAGGGTTCACGGTGAGCACATAACCCGACAGTAAGAAGTGCAACCTCCATCGCAATAAAACCCCGTTCACGAGCCCCTCGATGTAGAAAACAGTCTTCGTATGATCTAAAATATGCCCACACTCACATTTGTGCGGGTCATGGGGGTCAGGAAACAGGAGTAAAGCAGGTGGTGTTTTTTTTTTAGTAGTCCAACAGCGTTTCTGTATAATGCACGGCATACATGCAGGAGTCTCCAGCATCGCTCTATGGCAACGCATCAGAGATCTCCCAAACCCAAAGGGTATTTACATTACCAATTAATAGAATATTTAAGTGTCTGCATGAAAATGAGTCCACGTGGAATAGCCATGAACACCTCACAGCATGGAACCACAATTAATTGCATTTTTAAACGAAGCAGGAGAGGCCTCTGCTTCGAAACAAACTACGCCCTTCACATCCCATTACCACAAACAGCCAGATCGCATCTGCTGGAAATGCCATTTGAAATCATATTGAAAAACAAGGTGAGATTTGTAGAGATGACTCATAGGCTGTAGTTTTGGCTTGTTCTTTTCCCACTGTTCCAGCCAGTCCTTTATAATCCTAGAAAACCATTTAAACAAAGAGCGATGCATCTGAGAGAAAGGTGTAGCTGCAGGCTGGGGTCCGTCTCCTCTGAGGACCCTTGGAGAAAGAAATGTCTGTAATTTTTTAAGCTAGAGGCGGTCATTAGGATACGATAGGATGAGTGTATTCATTGTGTTCGCCACACAACCTTCGTCAATAACACTGAGCTAAACGATACAACCTGAATATTTCAATGTAACTTCATGTAGCGGTGGTAGGGACTTGGCTTGGGAACCGGAAGGTCACCGGTTCAAGTCCCCGAAAGACCGAGTGCTACACTAACACTAGGATGGGTCTATTGCAGAATGTAAATATCCCCTCTGTGGGACGATTAGAGGTTCCTTCTTCTTCTTATCCAGCACATAACGTGTATTAACCTTATGGGTTTTGTTATGATAAGCTAGCTATGCTAATATCGTTAGCTGTTGGCATTTTCTTCCCTTTTGTTGTACTGTAGTTATTGGTAGTTTGCTAATGACATTAGCATAGTTGTTAGCAATAAATAAAGTACACATTTATTTCTGCGTCGATGAACATTCACAAAGTTATGGTTGTATATTAAGGTTGTATCGATGGAGTTCATGTGTGATTATAAAATGATTAAAGGTATTTAATACATACAATCACTCGGCTGTTTAATATAAGTAAAGGAAAAACCACACACTGCCTGGTGTAATACAGTGAAATCTTTTGACACGAAGCCTGATAAACACGTGATTTTTTCACCCCTGGATCTGGTGTTAGAAATGGCCCCCTGAAAAGGCATCACCCAGACGTGGGCCCCAGCCTGGAGCTCTGCAGTGGGGCGCTAGCGGCTCACAAAACACATCACACACTCGCTGAACACTGATCTTGATCGCTGAACAAGTAACTTCTTCTGTATGTACATTTTTCTCTGCTCTCCTCTTTCAGACTGACAGTTAGCTGTGCCTCTGTGAGCACCGCAGTCACCCCAGCAATACTGTGGGCCACATAATACCGCTGCTCTCTCCATTTCCCCGTGCATTCGTCTGTGAAGTGGATAGAGTTGCCATCAGGAAAGAGACAATGCGGTGGCAGAAATGCATATCACATGTGCCTCGATAAGAGGGAGACAAATAGGAGGATTTGTGTTTGTTGGGAGCCACCCTCGCCTGGCACGGGGAGACTCTGAGCTTCTTTTTTCTTCTGCGCAGTTAACCTTTTTCATTAAACCACATTGCATAATTATGGCGAGAGTCAGCGGCATCCTCCATTGTTGTTTAATTAGCCAGCTAATGTTGTTACTCGCTGCTGCAAACCCTTCATTTGTCTTGCTTAAGGAGCCTCTCTCTTTTCATTACCATAGGGAAATTGAGTTTGTTATTTATTGTACGAGGAGAAGACACAGCGGTTATGTACGTAGGCTATTAAATCTTAATAAGCTCCAATTTCTGCTGTTGAAATGTGTTGATGGCTTGCAACGACGTTATCGTCATAGAGTGTCAGACATGTTCTGTAAGAGTGCAGCCTTTCTGTTTGTTTTAAATAGGTTTAAGTCCCATAAGCCCTCCTATGTGTCATTTCATATGTGAGTTCAGTCAGTGTTGTGAAGGCAGTGATATTGGGCCACATGTGAAGTTGAAGACGACTATTGATCCCGGCGATATTCTCCAGCACTTAACCTTTACACTAGCCGAACGGGATATGAAGTCCTTTATTGAATGTGTACTTTTATGTTCTCCTCTGGTGACACGCCTAATCAATAGTCTCCCCCTCCTCACTCTCATTAGCAGACATAGCGTTCAAGACTATCTTTAGCCGGGAAGCCTTTCTGCCGATGTGCCTGGACAACATCAGGTCCGCTTTGCTGGTCTAATTCAGCAATGATATAACAGAAATAAAACCATATGGTCAGATTGGTTTTTGGCCAATGCCATAAAGCAACTGCCAATCAAGTGTCCTTTGAATCCTAGGGTGGCCTTATTTTAATCCACATGTACTAAGAAAGCTACTTTACACTTTTACTTTCTTAATCTTTGTTCCTCTTATGTAGGCAAGATGTTTCCAGATAAGCACTATTAATCATTTCCATTCATCTGTTCCTTCTTATACTGTTTCACCTGAAAAGTCTTTGCACTCGGAAAATAACGCTTCTCCTCGCAATTGCCTGACACATTATCTCATTAAAATGTACAAAGAAAACTCCTTCACTTTATCTCTGATAATCTAATTAGCATCAGCCAGATGGTTTAATAAGGGATATCGGCGCCGTTTAGCCTCCCAAACGGCCCGCTGGAGGAGAACAGTGGAGGAGGCTCCTCTCCACTCTCCTCTTCACTCTGAATAGCTCTCCAGGGTTCACATTATTGCTTCCTCTGCCTGAGGCGAACCACTCCAACTCAGGAGTTTAGGGAGGATGAATGCATCCAGGAGAGAGACATGCTCAAAGTGAATCAAATAGGCAGAGATGTTGGATACTGCTGGGAATGTTTTAAACCAAATAATAGAAGATAACTGACTTCACCTTTAGTTCCCCCAAGGAGGCAAAAACATTACAGATTAGGCTTTAAATCATTCTCCGAGATACAGTATATCACTCTGTTCAGTGTGTTTAATTGTTGCCTAGGTAACATTATACCACTTCTTAGATGGTCTGTGCTTAGATAATGAGATTTTCTATCATAAAAGTACAAAATACTTGCATAGTGAAGCCGTTTAGACTGGCTTCTCTATCCTGCAATACTCCGTGGTCCTGTAACTTGGAGCTGTTAGGCCTGACAGGGCACCAGTTCAAATGAAGTCGGGCTATCATATCATTAAGGAGGAAAAAGTTCTATGTCCAGATTACATTAGAGGAGTCTTAGCCGTCTGGTTTCTCCGGTTCTGACACTTCTCTCTCCGTAATGAGCGGATGCTGCCGCAGCCGAGACATGAATGCTCAAGTGAAGTCCGGCAGACAAGACATCCTCGGCCAGGCCCTGCATCGGCAATCTAGGCAAATACATCGAGCAGAAAGAGGCTCTCCAGCACGGAGAGCAGCCAGACAGTGGAGCCCGTCGCTGCAGAGCCGGCAGTGAGAGAGACATGCTCAATTAACTCTCCAACTTCAGCAGGGCTTTTCCTGCTGGCCAGTGGAGAGGAACAATAATGACTGGATTTAGAATAAAAAGATGTGCACATCTACAAAGAAGGGGGTGTGAGTGGGGGAGAAGATGAGATAAGGGGCTCCCATTTAGATTGACGGTTGGAAATTGTGGAAGGTCAGCGCGGTTTGTGAAGCGTCACCCAGGCAACTGCTGTGGCAAAAAAAAAAAAAACACAGTCCAGCCAAGCCTGATCAGGGTGTGAGGCTTCGCTGCTTAGCTCCTTCCTTTTCCTTGCTTTTCCTTTTCTCGTGTTGAGGCCTCACAAATGGGGCCTCCAACATATGTCACAGGACGATAGCCTCTTGGTGAGGAAAAAAATAATGGGATTTTTTTTTTGTAATGCCCGTAGAATATCATGAGAGTCAGTGCAGAGCATACTGGAAACGACTGCCACTTGTTTTTATGATCACACTCGGAAGAAAAGTTGCATCTTTAACTTCGAGGTTTTCTTGCAGGATTGTGGCGACTACTTTAGAAGCGATACCACAGACAATAGCAGCAGGTAATCAGGGAATGCTAATGAAGCACCTTATTATTGAGTCAACCGGGTTTCCAAACTCCAAAGGCTCTGCTTAAGAAAAAAAAAGAGGATTATTTCTCCATCAACAACATTTACAGCATCATTAGGAGGAGTTCTGCTCAATTGGCCTCAGGTAGGAGATTTTAACAAGCGCCTGCATCTCTGCCTAATCTGTGCCGTCGCTGGCATATGCAGAACGCCACGTGCTAATTGCGCTCAGCTGCAATTGGAACAATATCTAATTGTCGGCTGGATTAATTAGGCACACGTGCGGCTGTGCATTCCTGAACAACGACCCGCATTAACAGATGGGGAATAGTCAAGCCTCCTGCGTTAAACACAAACATGAGTGGCTTTTTTTCCAGCCATAAATATTCTATTTTGCTTCAAATGAAATGCTGTGATTTGAATCCAGCAACCCCAGAAATGATTGTGTTATCCAGCAGCACTTTTTAACTCGTCTCTCTTTGCTTTTTGGTATTTTCTGCCGCAGTGTTTACACACAGCGTTCGAAAGTTTAAAGGAATTTGTGGAGTCAAATCCCTCCTCACATCATAACCGTAATTACATCCCTCAGCACTCGACACAACCTTTCAGTCTTTTTGCACTTCAGGCACTTTTTAAAACTGTTTTACAATCAATTAGACCCCACAGCCCCCTCTGCACGGCTACACTGTGCTGATCGGTAGCTTCACAGATACTCTGAACATTCACTTAAACAGCATATTTCACAATGTGTGTGTGTGTGTGTGTGTGTGTGTGTCATTGTTTGCACGCTCACACCTGCATTGGCTCGCGCTCGTGTGTTGAACTCTGCCGAGCACAGATCACACGCAGAGAAGTCTTATTAAACTTTGTGCAGACCTCTCTCTAAACTCTGACACACACAGCGCTGTGAGTTAGCGTTAGGAATATTAATGCTCATATTAATTTTGTGTTGACCTTTTGTCATCCATGGGGTGCGTACTGCCGTCCAAACAGACAGAAGACGCTTTTAATTCCCTGGTTTACGGGATAGAAACACATCCACTTGCACACACACATTTATTAAACTGCTCTAGGTAGTCAGAGGTGTTAAATAGAGAGGCCTTCTCCTTCCTGTGGCAACCATACGACCCTACTTTAGGAAAGTACTGGTTAATTGCTATAGGGACAAATCATTCTATGGTCCATTGCCTTTCATTTGAAATCAATAAAGGTATAGAAGAGCAAATGAAAATCAATAATCCAGTTACTCAGCAAATGAATTTGCATCGTAGCTTCAGCGATAAAGTGATGACGTCACTTACCGTCTTTTGGGTGCGTCTTTCTTATTACATATGTTCCCATTGTCTTATGTTCAGATAAACAAACTGCAACTTCCTTCCCTTTTATGCTTTTGGCTTTCTTCCCTTTCCTGTAGTGTGTTAAAGAGGTTTTAGTGCATGTAAATGGTCTGCAAACTCTAAAATCCCTGTGTTCCCTCCAGGAGGAATTTCTAACACCCCCCCCTGCCTGAAACACCTCCATTGGACATAATGACATCAATATGTATTACTAGTGCTTCTATTGGCTATCGCTCCAACACATTGTACGTGAAAAAGGAGCGTAATTGGGCCACTTTTTTATGAAAACGTATCATTTTAATTGTCATAAGTGTCATTTAAGTGTCATTTATGGCACCATTTATTTGTCGCTCATCATGAACTAGCGTAGATATCTTTTGCGAAATGAATCCCCATGAGGGACACCAGACTTCTTCACTTCATCACTAATGTTGTCCATAAACACATAAACTCTCACTTCATCAAGCGTGTGATTTAAGTACAAACACCTTCTTGTTTGGGATAATTCAAACATTTTAAAGTGAAAAAGAAAACCTTCTTTGTATTACAGATTGCAGCCCATAATTGTCCCTACCTCGGTGTGAAGGCACTTTGTACGGGCGTCAAAAATGACAAAGCGGCTCCTGTTATGAAAGTGAAATTACTTAGATATGTTAAAGCACACTTTACAAAGCTTTAAGACTTCAAACAAAGCAAATTACTTCGGTTGAAAAACCAGCAACACACACATCCCAGTGCGTGGCATCTCGACACGTTTCCCCCCTCAGAATCACTGAAAGGCTTCCGGACTCAATTTCCAAATGTTTACAGCTCATTTGCAGCTGTTTTCCACACATGTAAACACACCAGGCGATACGCCACCACGGAAAGAAGCCTTTTTTTTTTTCTTCCTGTGAGGAAACAGTGAGACGGCTGAACCTCCAGGACACGCAGGGTTTGGGGCCATAACAGGTGATAGGCAGTGTGACAGGGACAAAGGAAATGCATTACTCAGCCATGTTGTGTGTTTCTGGGAATCCACTCAGTGTGGAGTTCACTCAGGAGAAATTACATTTCTGCTTTGATTTAATTAAAGCTAAATATTGGGCAATCGTCAGGCACTTGCCAGGGTATGCTTGACACTGTAATTATCTCCTGAGGTGCTTTTGTCTTAAAGGCTGCATTCATGCGTGAAACCAATTCCAACGTTGACTCGTCAAGGGCGGCGGATTTTTTTTGTTTCTTCAAAATAAAGACAGTGTTTGCTCACTGTTCCTCCAAGCCTTCTATAACCTGTCACACGGGCTGGGGGGGTGACTTTCAGAGCGGTGAGACGAGGAGCTGTTGAAAAACAAACACGTCAGCTGCCCGTTAGTTTGATTCAGGGGAAGGAAATGCGGTTTGCCTCGAGTAAATTTCCCTGTGCTTTTTTGAAGAAGGCACATTTGTAATACAAAGGTTGTCCTGATGCCGGGGAAATAAAACTACAGTCATCTATTAATGGGTCTTTACCTTTCCGTAGCGCCCTTCTGAATAAAACATTCTCATGGCCGTCTGCCACAAGGTGTGTGATTCATAAAGTAACACAGTCTGTACAGTATGCATTCACACTGATGCCCCCCCCCCCACACTTTTTATTTACTGTATATCTCAGCCTCTCTCAACCCTTCTGTTCACTACGCCCTCTCTTTCACTCTCAGTTTTCTCTTGAATTATTCACCAGTGTCATCATGTTGACCTGTTCCTTGTCAGTGGTGTGTGTGTGTGTGTGTGTGTGTGTGTGTGTGTGTGTGTGTGTGTGTGTGTGTGTGTGTGTGTGTGTGTGTGTGTGTGTGTGTGTGTGTGTGTGTGTGTGTGTGTGTGTGTGTGTGTGTGTGTGTGTGTGTGTGTGTGTGTGTGTGTGTGTGTGTGTGTGTGTGTGTGTGTGTGTGTACATCAGCGCTGCAGCTGTGTGGGTGCATCTGTGTGTGTGTCAAGGCCAAGCAACGCTCTCCTCATCCACTCCTCGGCTGTAATTTGTGTCACTGACGTGAGTTTGATGGGTGAGCAGCTCCGCGCAACACTGTGTCACAGGGGCGGAGTGGCGGCGGTGTGTGTGTGTGTGTGTGCCTCTGCATGTCTTTGTCTGTCTCCATCCTGAGATGTGGCCATGTGAACCTGCTCCGGTGTGTGTGTGTGTGTGTGTACCTGCATGAACAGTAGTGCAGCTCTTTCCCTCCGTTGCCTGCATCGGCAGAGTGTCACAGTGAGGAGCCCGGAGGAGACAGCCGGGGCCGCAGCGCTGAGGCGCTCACAGCTGCCACTTGTCACATTAGTCAGCTCAAATTTGGAGGAAATCAATTCGGAACCTTAATTCGCTCGACGACTCCCACGCCCGGTGCAGCCGAAGAGCCGCGGCCACCGGCGAGCTCTCAAACCCCCCACCCCTCCACCACCACCCCCACCCCTCCCCAAAAGACGTGGAATCGACTCCCAGGGGACACAAGTCATCAATCTTGAATCACCTCCTCCAAACTAATGGCAGTCCCAACCCGGCCAGTCCTGCTCAATTGAATTATTACTGGATTGACAAAAAACTGCTGAGAATATTTTTGAAGGAAGGAAGGGTAGAGTGTGTCTTAATGACAGGAAGTGGAGGGGAAGTGGTCGGACTGAGTCATGAAGAGGGGGGGGGGGGGCAAGGAGAAGTTGTAGTCGTGCACACGCAGACACATCTCGCCTCTGCAAAGCCCACATGCAAACTTCCGCTTAAACACACTTGTCTCTCACACACACCACTTACACACACTTTTCAGCATATTAATGCAGGGAGATGGAGGGACCACCTACCCTGACACAATGCATGGAGACAGGAGTCTGGCTGTGAGGCTGCAGAGGGGCCCCCTCCAGCCCAGGAGCCTCCGCAAAAAAATAATTTTAGGTTCTATCCATTAAGAGCAAAGCAGGGGGAGAATAAGGAAGGAAAACCCACTTCCAAATCAACATAACTTTAGTAATAAGTAACAAAAATAACTTTAAATCCCTTCTGTGTTTCTGTGCTTATCCAGTTCTGTAAGGGATAGAAAAAATACATTTTTAGTTTTGAAAAAGACTGCTAAAAGTTTTTACACGGCAGAATTTGCAGCTGAAAAGTTGGAAAAAGACCGGAGAAAAACATGCTTTTAGTCTAGGTTTGTTTGTACACTCTGTAAATCTTTGGACGTTTTTAGAAAATGAATCGTTTATCTTTTGTTTCAAGCTTTGAAAAATGTAATTTATGTTACTAAGCACACAAGCAGCTTCCCACAAGTTGCTGAAATACAGTACTCTCAGATGTGAAAGACTTGGGGGTTGATGTAAGTCCTTCACCTCCTACAGGGCACCTCTGCACTGCGCCTTGACAAAGCAGCAGCCTCAATGGTGACATGTATGTATCGGCAGCAGTCAGCTGTAAACACGCCGGCTGTGTCAGCGGAGAGGCTCGTCGAGACATATTTACCGTTCGTGGCTGTCACCAATTCCACGCGCTCCGAGTTACGGCCTTGTGAGGCACATGAAAGTGATGGATGAAAGTTTTCCTCTCCCAGGGCGCGGGGCTGAATGAAATTGAAAGCTACTGTTTATTCCCCCTGTGTCTCATCGCAGAATCAGGTTTGTTTGCAATTGATTTAAGCCGGGGGGGTCTTTTGCGGAGGAAAGGCTAAGGTTTTCTTCTTCTTGATGGGAAAGATGATTGAATTTGTTTTGTCTCGCATGCCTCTCCGCTTGCACTCTTTCTCTCTCCTTCGCCTGTGTGAGTAAATCAGATCATGCCTCTCCCCTGTCAACACACGCTCCTTGTTGAGCAGTCAAAGCTAATTTGCCAACCTGCTCTTTGATTTTTCCTCCTTTACCTCTTCGCCTGATCCTCCTCCGCCTCTTCTTCTTTTTTGACATCCTCACCGTCTACCATTTTTTGCTGAGACTTCTTCTTCTTCATTTTATACAACTTCACTTGGCTGAGGTGCAGCAGCTTTTGATGAGATGATGAATCCTGTCTCAAGCAGGTGATGCCTCCCTCCCCAGCCACACCTAGCCGTGATCGGGTTCGGTCGCTGGTTAAGGGGAGCTTGTCAACCCCTGGATTTCCTTTGTAGAAGAGCCGGCTGGAGTCTGAGGGGGCTTCCTGTGGGGAAATGGCTACAGAGTCATTATTCATCATCCAAGGCTTTGCCGGGGCCCGTCAGGCAACTCTCCCTCGGCAGCAGTCCATCTCTGCAGCCATTCATCATAGGCCTGAATGCAGCTGAGAGGAAGAAGGGAGCGAGACACTTAGGCCCTCCGCTATACCGAGGCCCCTAATGAAGGCCCTCGCTCTCATACAAACACCTCAGCGATATTAAGCTGGGTCAATTATCATGTCGCTCTCAGCCAGCCATCAAGGTGCGGGCTCTACATTTGAGTGTGAAGTGTTTTAAGACTCACGGAGGAATAGAATACGCATTAGATGGAACTTAAACACGACTGCTGCTTTTAAATAAGTTCCTCCAGCGCTTTTTAAAAAGTCACAGCTGAAACTTTTCTGGTGCGTTTTGCTGCGTCAGGTTATACCTAAAGACTAGCCGGTGCTAACTAATTGTGCGTACTGACTCTGTGCAGCGTAGTAGCTCTGATTAGTTCCCTTTAAGTGCACAGCATATGCACTCAAAGTAGTTTATAAAACATGGATTTTATTAAACATAATGAGCCATGTGGAGAGCAGATTTATTCTCAGGGTATAGTGATTATGGCGTGCATTTACGGCTGTTAGGGAGGTGGAAAACAGTGGAGAAGACTTTTTTTTAAATGGCAGAAGTGCAAATTTACAGTTAGAGAAGCATTAACATTTTCGTTGCAGTAATTACACAGCGCTGATCACAGCAAGGGTAGCATGGTATTTGCTCTGAAACGTATAGTGTTTAGCATTCCCCGGCCTCAGCGGTGCACCACAGAGTGCAGATAGAGCTACCAGCACAGCCGCAGGTGCGTGTAGAGGAACCTGTGATTATGCATCTCCTCCAGGCTAATCTGATGAAATTATCTGGGTTTTTTTCGGGGGGGAGGAGGAGGATGTCCCGTTCTGTTTTACAGTCTGGGGAATCTCAGTAAGTCATGTTTGTCGGCCCCTTTACATTTGTGGGTAAATCTCAACATTTGGTGGTCCACGGGAGACTTGTCAATACTCGGAGCAGTGCAGACTGTGGCAGCCTCACTTCAGGGAAAACATTTGCCTTGAAGTACCATCTTCCCTCATCTTCAATGTCAGCCCTGGGGCTCCAAGACAACATATGTTCCCTGCATGTCCCCAAGACATGGCAGCCAGTGTGCACTCTACGCTAGCTAGTCGCACAAACGCATCATCACACGGCTACTGTCTTCCTCACAGCTTCACTTCCCTCCATCTCTCTCTCCCCCCTCTGAACCGCAGCTCAGAAACAGATGGCCGCAAATTACAATGGCAGTACAAAAGTACACTGACAAACTCACAGCAGTACCCCCCATCACCAAAATGACAAAATCATTAATTGGCGTTGCGTAAGGGCTGGCTGCTTTAGCGGTGTCTCGCACAGCATGAGCGCCTGTCTAAAACTCACAGATGTAAAAGATTAATCTTTTTGCCTTCAGGTAGGTGAGCTGGAAATCAGTGGGTGAAAAAAAAAGCAGCACTTCTAGCTGTTTGGTTAGCGGGGATAATAGAGAACAGGGCACATCCGCCTGCGCTGCTGCAGGAAGCATTCAGTGTTTTTGTCCTTGAACAGACCCCAAGTGAGGGATGGGCTGTTTTTATATCGCGAAACAAAGAAGTGACTGGAATATTAATCTTTATCGATAATGTACATCTTCTTGAGACAAAGACAGAGAGATTATGTTGCATACTTTATTAGATAAGATGATCTTTATTGATTGGGAAAAGAATGTGGGAACTTGAATGTTGCACGGCTGTCAACATTGGGCAAACATTATAAAAGGGTCAGAACATTTTAAATATTATGTTTGGGGCAAAATGTCCAATTTCTGACTGAGTAATTAGTGAGCATGCTTGTTTATTTGAATACTTACACTGTCTGTGTTACATTATTAAACTGTTTATTCTTGTTTATCTATTTATTCTTGTGAGTGCAGAGGAGTAATGCATACAATACGTGCTAATTTTACCAGAAAAACCCTAATGAGGTGGCAGTTGGCTATAGTGCGATCAGCAGGATATCCTCTCAAAGGTTCTTACTTTCTGTTGGCTTTATTGTACGTCATTTCCTGTAAATATCACAACATAACATTTAAATTATTGCTTGTTTGGCTTGACTTAAAGTGAATTCTTCTCAATTAACAGTTTTTTTTCCTTAATTTTCTCCTTAGTTCAAATATAAATTCAAATACATGTATGAACTTTGAATAATATTTGACTACCCAGTGTGTGCTAGTGTGTATATTGGAGACGCCCTCTCACAGATATATGATTTAGTATTACAACCTATATCAGATGTATAAATTGAACACCTGCTCGTTGCTCTTTTGCCGGTGGAGTGCGTTTTGATGTGAGTGAAGTTCCTGCACCCTAACATGACATCCAGGATAATTAAAACTAATAAAGTTAAAACAAAGGAGTCGTTTTGATAGAAGACACGGAGCAGGGGAAACTACTTCCACACCCCGGAGAATATTCAGACGTCCGTCTTCTTTATCTTTACTCTCTGATCTGCCATTACCCGCCCAGCCAAAGCACCACCAGCCCAAATTAATAAAACTGTGTGTTGGATATTAGCAAGGCAATAAAAGGATGAATATTTGATAACAGATTCAGACACTGTTATTACTCGGCCATTACATCAGCCCTGTGAGCTCAGACCAGCGATAGGTGCCGCTTCCTCATGTCAGCAGAAACTGCCGTTGACAATATTGGATTTTGTTCAAACTCAAAGTAAAGTCAGACTTGTACTTTGGGTAAAGAAGTGGGTAACATACATCGGGGAAAGATAATGGGTACATTTTGTTGCCTTGACGACTGCAACCCTTTCTGTCCATCTTCACTCTCCAAATTCCTCATCCCTCTCACTTTCTTTTCTTTCTCTCTGTTTCTTTTTCCTGTTTTTATTTCCATTAATCTTTTTCGAGGGGCTTTCTATAATCCATCTCCCCAGCCGAGAGGTATTCCCCGAGGGTAAATTACTCTGGAGGCCTGCCTGGCCCCGCACTGCATCAGATTGACCCTCAGCTTGTTTGCCATTTTGTATACTGCACTGTTTATTTAACAAGGAGCAGAGTGAGTGTGATTTCCAGGGACGGGTCCCTGTGATAGTAGCTTTGACACCCTGCCTGAGTAATGACCCTCATTATGGAGCCTCTGACAGCTCCCTGAAAGGCCTGATTTATGAATATGCTGGAGCCGCAGCCCCACAAGCTTCCACGCACCAGCCTCTGAGCATGCTCTCCCTCGCTCTGTCAGCACCCAGACTATACATACATGTGCGTGGGCGTTCACACACATATACCGCTACATATGCAGCAGAAGGTAAATGGCATATGTATATGAAATGCATTTTTACTTTTCCAATCCCTTCAACTGGAATCCGTACCAGCACCCCTTCCACTTTCTAATTTCCTTCATAAGAAGAAACAAACTCTCCCAGGTGGTCTGCGGAAAGTTGGATTTAGGATTTTAAAGCACAACTAAATTCTTCCAAAGTGTATTTCATTCCCCGATTTGGTTTTTGGTATGCGAACGCAGCAACATCCCACAGAGAGGCTGGTGCCGCTATTTCCAACTCTCCTTTTATTTCATCTGATCGGTCAGTTCTTCATGAAAATTTCACACATCTCACTCCTCAAGGATTAACCCTATACATATTAACCCTTCTTAAATATCACTCATATCAAAGGGCAGCATAAATAAGTAATGAGTTATATAGCTCCCTTTTTTTTTTGCCCCAGCAGAATCAATTAAGCGGGGCAGAGAAGGAAAAGAGGGTGTTTTCTTGGCAAGGCCTCAGTGGATGGGTATCAGAGGGAGGAAAGTTACACAAATACGTAAGACAACACAGGAGTAAAGAGGAGGGAAGAGAGGGAGGAGGGCTATCCAAAGAGGAGAGGAGAGGTGGGATATCCACTGGATATGCATAAACAGGAGCCGAACAGGCAGGCGGCACGAGAGCGAACAGCAGCAGCAGATAAAGCTATACAGGCTTGTCAGAATCCAGCAGCTAGGCCAGTGATTTATGAGGATCCCCAGTCAAGACTTCCCTCCAAATCCTCCATCCAGCAGCCTTTTGTTCACAGCAGAGACACCCTCCTACGCACTCACACACCTCACTTTGACCAGACTGCTCAGACATGCACCTGCTCAGGTACAAAACCCCAGAGCTGGACTCGATCTGAGACTTATATTGATGTTCTAGGATCTAAAAAATCTTAAAATTTAAATAAAACACTGAAAGAAACTTTAGGTGTACAAGTGAGCAGTTTCATATCTAACATGTCTTTATAAATGACTTGTTTGTTCAACCGAAAGTCCCAGAACATATTCAGTTTTCGGCAGATTAAGCAAATCGCTAATGAGAATCTTGACCTTGACACATGGTTTGAATTCTTCAAAAGCATAATTGATCATCAAAATTGACGCCAATTCATTCTCTGTTGATTGACCTATCATAAAGCAATGTTTTGATCTATAATCTTACAATTTGATATGTTTCAGGACTGGGATTGGGGTTAAAGATATTGTGATACTGAATAGTAGCTCACTTCAATGTTTCTGAACACACGGCTGCTCCTGTAACGAGAGAATTTCCCAAATTGGGATCAATATCCATCCATCCATCCATCCATCCATCCCTCCCTCCCTCCCTCCCTCCCTCCCTCCCTCCATCCATCCAGGTGACATATTAAGATACTTTAAAAGTGTAAAAACCTGCCACTGTCTGTATAAAACTTAAAAACTAAAGTCCATTTATCACGGTTCCCGTAACATCCAACATCAGATCTCCTCACGTGCGATCTGATCCACTGCCTGCTTTGAATCTTCACATCCAAACTATGTATCAAAAATCGATACACATCACAAAACACAACACTGCGATACTCAAGTGTATTGATATTTCCTTACGCCCCTACTAATTGGCTTATGGATTATCGTGTCAGATGTACATGTTTCCACCTGCACTTGGAAATCCATTGAATGGACACTTCTATTGTGCAGGTTTTTTAATTAGAGTCTAAAAATGCTCCTTAACTCTATTGACATCAATGTTTCCCAATATCACAGCTTCCTTTTATTATTTGCTTCTGTGTTGCATGTTTCATAGACTCCTCTTTTTATTATTGCGCCACATGATTATAAAAGATCTTGACAACTTTTTCATTTGAATCCTATATTTAGTGGGATTGTGTCACATTTATCCAGAGAGTATGGATGAAAAATAGATCCTTTGGCCACCTCAGGCGCATTTATTGCAGTGCTTTTTTAATATCCCTTAAATAGTAATCACACAAATACATTATACAGCCTTCCGACACATGATGAGAGAAGTTAGCTTGTTTTTAGCGTATCATTGCCGCCATTAAATACCCCATCCAGATGTTAATCACAACTGCTTCATTTATTCATGTTTTTTTTTTTACTGGAACATTATTTGGAGTCTTGACACTCGCGGCAGATAAGAAGCGGCTGTATTTGTAGCATCGCTGTCCAGGAGATTAGGTCTGAGGTCATAAAATCAGTGAGGGATGTGCTGTCGTTTTTTGGTCCTAATCATAGATATTATTTGTCTTTCAGAGAGTTGGCTTATTGAGGAGACCAGATTGGACACACACATGCACACACTTTATGCCCCGAATTAAAAAGCCCTGGATAAAAGGTAAGGAATATGCTTTATTAACTTTAAATATGCATGAAGTTTCTGAGGGAAAGTGCAGCACAGCATCAGGAATGTCCAAAAGCTTGACTACTTATTTCTCTCTTTTTCCTCAGAAACTGTAAATAATTAAAAACAGAGAGAAGTGTGTGTGTGTGTGTGGGGGGGGGGAGTCAAAGATACTCGCACTCTCTGCATAAACACATTCTTATTAGTGACCTCGGACGCCCTGAGACATCAAATCATAAAGTAACATGGCACAACTCTCACCAGATGTTGTCCCTGTGTGTGTGGCTCTGCTCAACACACCAGTGCACACACACACACACACACACACACACACACACACACACACACACACACACACACACACACACACACACACACACACACACACACACACACACACACAGCGGTAGATGGAGAAGCTTCAGTTTCCTTCCAGTTTGGATGAACTTCTGGGGACACAGGCCTCCGAGAGCCAGGCTCAAAGTCTCTCATTGTTTTTCTCTGAATATCTGCAGACACTGATCTCTGAGTGATGATGCAGTCCACATACTTTTTCTGGACTTTTTCACGCTCCTTCCCCTCTCCGTCTCCATCCAGAAACAAACAGATGTTGACACTGTGACGCCCTCTCTTATTAGTCAATTGATTTCCTTTTGACTGCAGATATTCAACCCGAGTAGGAGAGCTTAGCTCCGTGGCTCCGGGCTCATGAGAAGCGGCTTAGCCTTATTAGCAAATAGGGATTCTGCAAACATGACAACCACGCTTTCACCACAACTCCCTTGGTAATGTAAATAGATAAATACATAAATACATAAACAGGCTGATCGCGTTAGTCCCTCCTGATTCCCGGGGACGGAAATGAAATCAGTTATGCTTTTGCTGCTACAATAGTCTGTGTCAAATGCTGTTTTCCCCCACTGCACAAAATTGTTTTTTCCTATCATCGCATGTTATTTGGCCCCTTAATCTTCTGCCATGGCGGCGGTTGTTCATCACGATTATTTCAGCCAGCTGAACGATATTTAAATGAATAAATAGCAGGTATTTACCCAGCATCATTGCCTTGTCATGTTGGCTGCATCGCGTCTAATGGCCTTCTCGACTCCGGCTCTATTTATGGGAGTCATTTCATCCTCTGTTATTTATCCCCCACCCCAAACATCCTCCGCACTCTTTTTTCTCAACTCCATCATGCAACTGCCACCGTTCGCTTTCCCCCCTGATGCATTGTCTCCCTGTGAATTTTAATTTCAGTGGCGTGCTATTAGACGGGGGTGTAATCCCGTCACTGCCTGTCCTTCATGCCTCTCACACAATGATGTATTAACGGCAGGGGCGCACTAATGAATGGAAAGCACCAAGTTGTTAAGTCTGTTTTAAGGTGCCATTTCTTTTCATTTGCTCTTTGCTCGGCTCTGTTGATTTGTCTTCCTGGCTTTTTGTCTTTTTTTTCTTCACAGATACATCACATCCACAATTTATTTCCACAATCTGGTTGAGCTTTTACACCTCTGTATGTGTTGCGGTTTGTGTCAAATTACGGCTATGAATAGACAATTCACACTGTGACTTATACATATTGAGCTCCCAGAGGATGTCTCAAGTCAACAAAAAAATCTCACCCACATCTGTCCAAAACTATACTTGATACGCCGCCTTGTGAACATGTTTCATTTCATATCATGCGCTTGTGAGAGAAATCAAAGCTGATAGAAGTCGAAACTGCTGTTTGATTAGGGGAAAAAATAGAAATATGTAGGTTTGTATGAGAGATGGCGGAGGATTTAAGTATAATGTGAGATAGCAGAGATATTAACAGCTTTCTATGCAATTGATCCCCTTTAAAAAGTCTAGAATCCAGTCCACCACCACATTTTAGTGAACGAATATGGCTTAATCTGATCTCTGGATTGCGCCATAGTGGAAAGAAAGCTAATCTGTGGATCACATCACACTCTACATATGCTGACATGTCCATTTCCCACGCGCCATGCAATCCCCCCACAACGATGAAGCCAAGGGAAAAAGGAATACATGTTTAAAAAGAAAGCCACAAACCGAGGATTGGCTAAATTAGCGGCGTGCAACAGGGGAGAGGCTTCATCGTTTGTGTTTCCTGCCGCGGCTGCGAGGGAGCGCGCCGCCATTCCTTTGACGCTTCACTGGGCAGATTATGCTCAGGTATCAGCCGCAGCCAAGAAAGCGGATTACTTGTGTCCAAATAGAGTTGTCAGTTTGGAAACTCAAGATGCAATCATTTCCATGGGAAGGGTAATTATAGGGGATCAGGCCCACGTTACTGTCAGATGCTGGCGCAGGATGAGACAATCACTCACTAATGAAGGATTTTACATGTGTGAGGTGAATGAGGCACTCCCTCTCAAGTCTTATGAGCTCTCTGTCTGGTTCTCACTGTGTCCTCCAATACAATATGTAGTTTTATAATGGTCTATGTGGAGTCTTTGATGCACTGATGTAGGAAGAGAGACTGCTTTGACCTGCCGGCTTTCTTTAAGGGGCCCTTTTATGCTCATTTTCAGGTTCATATTAGTATTTTATTCCTCTACTGGGACATGTCTCCATGCTTTAATGTTCAGAAAGCTCTTTATTTTTCTCATACTGCCTGTGCTGCAGCACCTCTTTTCACCCTCTGTCTGAAACCAGAGCCCAGTCTGCTCTGATTGGTTAGCTGGACGGCTATGTTGCGATTGGTCAACCGTTTAGAGATATCCTGCCCCTTAGCCTACCACGTACAATGTGTTGGAGCGCTAGCTGATAGTAGTTACATGGTGATGTCACGGAAGTAAACAAAGGAATCCAATGGAATCGTTTCAGGCGGATTAATGTATTGGGAGAAAAGTTTGGAATTTTAGTCTTTGTAGACCATTTACATGCACTAAAACCTATAGTACACCCTACATGAAAGGGAAATCCCCAACAAGCATAATTAGGCATAATAAATCTGATTTAGGGGGAATTAAATAACACAGATTCAGCACCAGGTTGAGTCACATGACCACAAAAGTAGTAACTGGCAGGAGCAAAAGGAATCCAGTGCTGTACTTTTCAAACAATAAATACGTTTTCTGAAAGAAATGTTGTTCACTTCGAACAATGTTTACACACCCACTGGTAGCAATGAAAAAGTCAAAGTTTTTCTTTTACAAATCAACCATCCTTTCAACTTTTCAAAGTAACAATCAATACAGTGTACCCCCCATAAAGATACAGTCATAAAATACGCAGGGCTGTATGATGAATGCATTTTAATTGAGATCATAATGTAATATAAAGCAGATTTTCATTCCGGTGATTAACAAAAAAACTAGACAATCTAACTAACCAGACACAGAGAAAGCATTTATTATATTCCTGTAACTGACAGGAGAAAAGTTGGATCCATATTTATACTTCAATGTTCCCAGTAGGACTGTTGTTCTGCAGTGGGTGAGTCTACTTGCATTAGAGGGTTTTTTCAGACATGTGAGAGAAGAGCTAAACAAATGCATGTAATTAATTTCTGTTTCTGTAACTGTGTCCAATATTGTGTTGGCCATACTATAGAATTTTTATTGCTTGTCTCTAGTGAATAATATAGCAGATAAAGAACTTTAAAATAGACAATTGCAAATCCGCATTTGTCTAAAAAAAATATGCAATTATTCCATCTCGTCCAAACTAGACACAGATAAACATTGTTTTTTATTCCTGTTGCTTTTCCTACCACATCAGAAAGATGACAATTGCCTATAATTACAAATTATGGGATAGCTGCCCTCCATGTTCCCTACCTTTGTTTCCGTGTCTGACCATCACACCCTTTGCCCTTCACCTTGACTACGACTAAGCCGCCACCTTCATAAAAATGCAGAATGGACGCCACGATCAAACCGCTTTACCACATTGGCAAACACCTTGGAATGCACACACACACACACACACACACACACACACACACACACACACACACACACACACACACACACACACACATGTCTGTTTTATTATGACGAGCTTGTGCATTGTACATCTCGCCAATACCCAATCACTCATTTTCCCCACTAAATACCTCGCTCTCCCGATGGCTTCACCCAGTGCTCGGTCGAAAAGGTCACACAATTAAATGGCTAAGGCCTTCTGTTCATGTCACAGAATGGTGATGTATCACTCCAGGCTGGCTGTACGTGTACCTGACACACTGTGAGCATGAATATGATTTCAGAGATCATTAAAAATTTAACAGCGTGACCTAATTACCCGAGCTCCCTATTCAGATTCCAAGCAGTAAGTGAGATGGGGAAAAGGAGGTGGAGGAGGAGGAGGATCTGTGTATGGCAGGCCGAGTCTCATCTGGAATCAATTATAATTACTTTATGTTGCTACTTTGTCAATCAATATGGAACGGGCCGTAATGGATCGCTCAGGTGTCACATGCTGTACTTAGAGCGATGGAGTCCTCTTGTTTGTGTGTTTGCATATGTGATGGAGGTCCCCTGCTATAATTAGAGGGTTAGTTTAGTGAGGAATACTTAAGTGGATGAGCTTTGTGATCATTCATCTTGAAGAAGGTTCAGATTTTAGAGTGGCTCCCCCATAAGGCATTGAGAAAGACGCATATATAATGATCTCTCTAACAACACAGACTCTATTGTTTTCATTCAAATCAACTTCCTCTCCAGGCTCATGGCTTTTTTTCTGTTTCCTTTTTTACCATATTGATTGCTCAGTACTGAGTCACAAACAAGGCAGATTACCATTATGTGCTGTTACAAAGCGTTTCAGGAATCTTTGACTGAAGTCGTAAAAACCCGGGGCTTTTCATGTCTCTCCGCATCGATTTAACGCTTGTGAGAATGAATTGCAGATCAATTGGCTTACCTCCGGGCAGACTTAATGAGCGAGCACAACACCCGGGCCTGTTGTTGTCTGCCTCTCGCTTCATACTCTCCAATAAACGGCGAAGAGGAAGAGGAAGACACCGCGCAATGATTTCCAGTTTCCTGCCCTCCCGACACTTTGGAGAATAGAGATTTTGTCCCGTAACCAAAGATGATTTAAGGGCATTTCTTTTCCTGTCTTACACATGTCCAACAATCCGTGTGACTAATGACCTTCTGAGTAATCTCAATAAGCATATCCTCACTTTGTAAAAGCTGTCTTGAAAACCTTTTTTGGCATTTGAACGGGACGACTCTAGCATGGCACCTTATCTCTGGAATACCATCACGGTAATTACACTTCAGGGATATATAATGTCACGATGGAGCCTTGTAATGCCTACCAACACTCCATTACCCTTTTGTTTATCCTATTACATCATTCCCAATCTTTGCCAAGTTGTTGTCGCCGCCACATTGACTTGAATTTCCACTCTTATCTCACCCTGTCCCTGGCTGGAGCTTAGCTGTGTAGGAAATGGTTTTCACACGAGCTATATACTATAAACATTTACCCTGCTCCCACCTGGGATCAATAAAGCCTGTTGCCAATCTGGTAATCAGATGAATGTTCTAGTAGACGTCTAATACCCAGCGAGGAGTGTTAAGATGATTCCAGCCGGCTCCAGACTCCCCTCCTGTCTCTCCAGAGTCTCTCTTCACATCTACGGGACCTGACTGCAGGACACAGGCCTCCCTCTAGCCTTCGCCAGGTCTCGTGTGATTCGGTCGGTTCACCCAGGAGTCACAGAGAGATGATGGGAGCTTTGAATTTCTATCAGGTTACGGTTTACTTTGGGAAAAGGGAATGGGAGGGTAGCGCCTCAGTGTGGCGGGGGATGCTTTTGAACGGGAGAAAAAGGAAGGAGAAGATGAGACAAAGAGGTGGTCATAAGGACATATTGTGCAACGTGCTTTAATTAATTATTTATCTTGATTGTTAGATATGGAGTGCCAGCCATTACCTTAATGCAGGATAATAGAGGCAGAGGATTAAATGCAGGTAGTGTAAAAACATGACTTCCTAGATATCAGGCATTGTTGAAGTAAATAATCATTAGTTTCTACTTTTTGTATCTTTTATTCTTTTACCCCCGGTCCCCTCTGGCCTCCACCACCATGGGGTATTCATCTAGCCTTAAGCAGCCACACTGTGTCTTTAGATGAAGCTCGCAGGAGTTCAAGAAGCTGTTTAGTGGCCGTGGTCTTCCGGTGGCCCGGCGGTGAGTTGCCTTCAGTGAGATGAGAGGTATAATGTAAAAAGAGCCTCGCCACGGGAGCGCATGGTGGAGGGACCTGTGAGCAGCGTCATGTTGAGCGGGAATATTCACAGCTCCTGTAATTGCCCCACAACGTTTTAGACTGCGTGGTGAACATGTTTCCCTATTGTTCATCTACATTTTATTATACCACAGGGAGAAAAAAATATATATCTTAGTTATTGTATGACGACCGTTCAAAGGCACACTCAACAACACCCCCATACCCTACCATTAATCTCGGCTTCTCTGGCTCTTATCGTGCTATTTTCCCCCCTCTCTTCACCTCATTGTATGCTGTAATATATACTATTAAGTGGCAGCATATAGAAACAAACCTTTAATTAAATGGATTTGAATCACAAAGAAACAGTAAGACCCCTCCTCAAGCTTTCAGTTTTAAGCATTGCTTTTTGACTCTGACTTTTGACACCTGTGGTTTTCAAGAGGGGTATTTCTGAGGACTCTCGTATGGCAGCAACACCAGAATAAATCACGTCGGCTATAATAAAGAATAATGTTATATTCATTTTGTCATCATTACTGATTCCAGTGTACTAAAAGGCTTCTGGATTATAATGAATTCTAAATAAGTTCAATGTGCTAATGGGAAAAGATGGAGGGTAGTGTGGATTACTAATATTAGTTAGGGCTCTACGTTTCATTAGACTGTATTACGAGAAAGAATATTCAAATAGGGTTTTTTTTCTGTGTCAAGTTGTAGTGTGATTGTCAGACAGCCCTCTCCTAATTATTCATTGTCAATGAGAACTGGAAACAGTGTTTAATGATAAATCTGGCAGATTTTTCTACATCTGTTTACCACAGCTTGTTAAAGATTGGGAATATTAGTATATACATTGCCTGGAAAGTAAAAAGAGATATTGGAATAAATAAGATAAATAACAAAGACTGCTTAAGGAATCCAGTCGGTCTATACATAGAATTCAAGAGCTGTATTTATCCGAAGAAAGGCGTGCAAATCTATGTAAGTATCTCCACTGTTTGCATAATAGATTAGAAATTAGCATTTTTGTTCATTTTCCATGTATGCACAGTGCCTGGAAGAATAACACTCCATGCATATCAGATCAGCCTGCCTACAATTTTGCGCAGTATATTATTTGACAATCTAAAATGTGTAATTTGCATGAAATTGCTTAATTAAAACACAGTCACTGGGGGTATTAATTTCTTTGTCTGACAGTGGAGTGTAGTGAGGGGAGAGCAGGGGAGATGTAAAACGCTGTCAGATAGCGCTGTCACAGAGGCAGAAAGGAAATTCTGCCACATTGCCCACCCCCCCACCGCACTCCTCTTCTCCTAACGGCACAGAGCGATGAAGAGGATAACGCCTGCCCAGCTAATTTGGGTTATGGTGGTAAACGGAGGCCACTGCACTAGAAAGATACCAAAGGGAGGGAGGGAGGGGACATGAGGAGGAGGGGGTGAATCACTGGAAAAGATAGGACGAGAGAGACTAGCATAGCTGCCTTTGTGCCATGCTATCATTGTTGTCCTCGGGGTGGAACTATGCCAGGCAATTGACAACGATACAATGATGTCAGATACTATGGAGTATCAGCGTTTGTACCCCGACAAACACATAGAAATGTTACAAAAAAAGCCACCGTCATCAATCCTACGGACATATTTCTCATCAGCTAGCTTAAAGGGGCCATATTACGCTTAAGTATGTTGTATAGGTTTATGTAAATGGCTTACAAAGCCCCCCCCCCCCCCGCCTGAAACGCCTCCTTTTTTTACTTCTATAAAATAATGAGATAATTTTCGCTTCTAGTGGCTAGCGCTCCAATACATTGTTCCTGATAGGCTAAGGGGCGGGACTTTTATAAGCGGTTGAGCCATCACAACAAAGACGGCCAGCTAACCAATCAGAGCAGACTGGGCTCTGGTTTCAGACAGAGGGTGAGAAGAGGTACTGCAGCACAGGCAGTATGAGAAAAATAAAGAGCTTTTAAAGCATGGAGACAGGTCACAGTAGAGACACTAAATATAAATATGAAACCTGAAAATGAGCAAAATATGGCCCCTTTAATTCCGAGGTTTGAAATCTTTCCTCGCGTCTCCCTCAGTCGGAGAATATGGAACAGCTCTTGTTATAGTTTTGTTTCAGAGATGCAATCAATTGTAGCAACCACAATGTGAGCAGTGGATCGAAAAACAGCCACTCATTAATTGTTGCCCACCCCTCGCTGCTGCGCTGCCAATGCGGGGAATAGCGAGCGGGAAAAGGGCAGAGAGGTAGGCGAAGGATGAACCAAAGAGATTCAGAAAAACACACAGGGAGGAGGAACTCTTTGGAGCATGACAAAGAGTGAGATTAAAGCTCCTTTCCCATTTCCAGTTGGCCCCGTGTCTGCGTGCGCGCAGCCTGCACATCTGTACCCTTTTGTCTTAAATATCAAAGGCAGCAAAGGCACGTTAACATTTCAGTAATTCCAAAGATACATGAGGAGGACATGGGAGGAGGGGATGGGGGGCAACGAAGAAGTTATCAAACTACGAGAGAGAGAGTGTTTCTTCTTCTTCGTCTTCTTCTCTCACATCAGTTCTGAGAAAGCGATTTTCCGGTCCTTGTAGTGCACCATTGAGGGGCAAATTAAAAGCACTTAACAGGGAGGAAGAGATACAGGAAGATGAAAGAGAAGAGGCGGAAAAAATGCAAGAATGGTGGCAGACAAGCAAAAGAGAGAGGGAAATGCATATATGGTGGTGAGCAGAATGGAGGCAGGCAGGATCAGCAAGGGGTCCTTGTCAGGGGTGTCAGCAGGGTAAGGTTGAGACAGAGACAGCAGCACTGAGGGCAGGCGAACGCTGACAGGACCTCCATTGCAGCCTTGACGGCCAGCTTCACTGGGACCTTAATTGGTCCTTTGATGTCGCTGGAAAAGGTGGTGAAGGCGATGGAAATGGAATCTGTCCCTCTTTGCCGGCATGCCATTATATCACTGTGCCCTCTGTGTTTATTTATGAATCACAACCTTTTTTTCCCCCTCCTCTCCGTGCTTCTCGAGGGTGCCCTATTTAACTTTTCTATCTCTTTTCCTGTTTCTTTTTTATGACATACTTTCAGGTTTCATCTTCTTCTTATGCTTCTTCTCCAAACCTTGCATCTGCATTGAGGTAATTTTGGTGTATTTGCATGCACATTGGCATCAAGCGTAGTGTTAAAAAGGAAGTGTGTGTGTGTGTGTGTGTGTGTGTGTGTGTGTGTGTGTGTGTGTGTGTGTGTGTGTGTGTGTGTGTGTGTGTATGTGTATGTGTGTGTGTGTGTGTGTGTGTGTGTGTGTGTGTGTGTGTGTGTGTGTTGAAACCCCTGCTGCCTTTACTGATCAAATGGTGCAACGAGGGTAAGTCCTGCTAATGTGGGGAGCTGTTTAGAGCCAGGGCCTCCTTTTGAAATGATGATGATAATGGATGCAGTCCTCTCATTAAAGGAGTCCGAGAGCTCATTAGGCACCAACAAACAAGCCGGTTTTGTCGGCGCCGGGAAATGCCAAGTACCCCCATCCGTCACCGTCTCCCATTTCATCCGAGGATGTGACCGCGTTACTGTCATTTACCTCCAGCCCTCCCATTCCTCTCCACAGGCACAAACACACACCAGGGGGCATACACACACGGCAGTATTTTCCAGTCCTCAGCCAATCCGCAGTACCAACCTCCCCCGACCCGACTTCAAAGCGGCCCAGCCTCGGCGCACTCAGCTGGGAGTCCCTGCGAGACTCTCACTGGGCTCCCGGGGTCACGGGATCAAGAGGACTGAAATTGATCTGGTCTCTTTGGTCCCGCTCAGCCCTCTTTAGCCCCTTGTCATCATGCTCAGAGTGGGAGCCCGGTATAGCGGCACCTGCAGACGAATTGGAAAAAAAGAATACTGTCTCCCGGGATGAGAATTCTCCCTCTTGTTCCCGACACACTGACAGCGGTGTGATTATGGAATTGACTGTCTTCTCCTCAATATTCCACCACGGTCACTTGTCATTGTGTGGCATCATCTTTCTGATGGCAGATATCGAGGGAAAGAAGTCTCCATTGAGGAGAAATGTGCAAATTAAGTCCTGACACATTGGTTCCTATTGGCACATTCTTGTCATGTGTGACAGCTCTTCAGGGCTGAGGTCCTAGGTGTCGTGTCCCTAATTTTATCCTCTCCATCTTTCCCTATGTCGAACTCTAGCAGTTGAGATCCATCCTCACAGACTGGCAGATAGAAAGATGATCTTTTGTGAAGAGGAAACCTTTTGCTCAACAGGTTGTCAGGTTTTTGATCTTTACATCTCTTAGCTTTTGCTAACTGAGGAGATCCGCTAGAATGGAAAACAAGGTGATATAGTCTTTACTACTCAGTCACATTTTTAAAGGAATTAAGCTCAGTGTAAATACTGACATTGCAGATGTGCATCGACAGCATTCATCAGAACATCCAGGAATGGTTCCTATCTATGGAAAGCGGAGATACGGATTGACAGTAGTGAGTTTTTAATGTCTCCTTCAATTAACCATCTCTTGGAGTCCCAACGAGTCATCTCAAGTGTGTCAGAGAAGACATACTGCTGATGACAAAGCCTTATCTGTGTGCCATTCCCTCTCCATCAGGGAAGGAAGTGATAGGTCCTTGTCAGAAGAGGAGGAGAGATCAGAGAGTACGAGCTCCCAGAGAGCGAAACTCACAAGGGTCCATTCCACCCTCAAGGACTCTGTTATCGAACATAACGATACAAACCGAAATTATCAATCAATACTTGCCATTCTCAAGTTGAAAATGCATCCTAAACTATATCTCTCTTCCATTTCTGACATGTTGTTCATTAATTCAAAAGTAAAATGGGATTTCTGTGGTAGAGGACTGTGTTGCTTCTCATTCTTTTTACATTATAATGATGGGCTTGAGGGATATCAATTAAATGTGGCCAATTACAGAATGCTTCAAAACTAGAATATATAGTTGCGCCTCCTTTTTTGATCTATTTACTCGCAGCGGAGGCAACAGAGGGAGAGAGGGAGTAAGAAGTTTCAAAAACAGCCTCTGTTCCACATGAAAGGGGCATTTGATCATATTTTTTTATTTTTGTCTTAAAGAGAAAAGCTTGCCAATGAGGAGTCATTCCCCATTAAAGTCAAGCAAAATTATCAGGCCTGCATTAAGGAGCTTTAAGAAAAAACGAGATATGTATCATGCATGTGGATATGCATAAACATGATGGAGGAGCTTAAGTAGAAAATGAGATCTGATGCCGTCGTGAAGAAGAGAAAAACCGGCGTGCTCGGAATGCATTTAAATTTAAATATTCATGTCATTATAATTCTGAGGAATGTGGAGCGACCGTATGATATTTTATTGACGAGGTTTTAAAAAATGAATGCTGTCCCTTCTCCTTAATAAAAATCCTTGGCTTTCACTCGGAGGAAGTGAGTCGCAGACTACTGTAGGAGGTAGTGATCGAGGTGAGTAGACAGGAAGACAGGTCCAGAGACAAACGGATGGACGGGTGGATAGGCACGGTGACTTTCGGCTGACTTACAGTCAAAGCTATTCCCCACAGAGCTGATGGATATCTTTAAAATGTCCATACAGAAGTGTGTTACGACGCAGGTGTTAGAAACGCGTCAATACGGACATCGAAACCATCTCGATTTCGCATCTAGCACACAAGTGTTCGACATTTCCAAAGCAGAAAAAGCCCTTTACGTCTCTTCCTCATTCTCATGCCCTTTTCTTTTATTTTGAAATCTCCTCAACACTTCTAACGTAAAGGTAATGAGGGCTTTTGCACTTGTCATGTATTCAAAAAATCTGATAAATGACAAGCGATGAGTTTTTTTAAAATGAATTTTAAACAACTCTGACCGGAAGAAGGGGTAGGTCTTCCTGTCCACAACTCTACAATTTTGATCTCCATTCAAAAAGAATAGATGGAGGCGGAGAGACGGAGGAGATGGAGGTATAGAATGAAAGCAGTCCTCAGTAATTATGCTGTTTGACTGAGCTAAGAAAACCTGGACGTAGTGAACCTTGAAGACGGCTTGTGGAGAGGGATGGTGTCAAACTGGCGGAGGTGGTGGTGGGGGACTGTCCATTCCTCCCCGTGTTAATTATCTTTTGTTTGCCCTTGATAATCCAGAGGCCCGGTGTGCTGCCTGTAATGAAAACCCTGAATCAAAAGGTCTACATTTAAGGAAAAGAGGGGGGGGGAAATAACAATGCCATTGTCATTACCACATCATCAGTGTGTGATCAATAATGAATGAAACGCACATTAAGCAGGGAGAGGCAGGAGTTTATGAAAATGACTTGTGTGGATAGATTAAATTACAACTATTATTACTTCGCTTTTGATGTAGTGCGTCAAAGTAATTACAAAATGTTTAAAAAAAAAAAAGTGAGGAGAGATGAGGGAAAAGCAGGGAGTCTTTCCTTCTGGAGTTATAAAAATGGAATTTATGTTACTGGGAAATTCGTGTCTGGAGTCGACAGCGCTTAATGTATTACTCCAAATAACATTTCCCTTAAAATCATCCCTTTCACATTTCTAAAGAAAGATCATTAGAGGACTCTGCATGATGAAATGCAGAGTCCTTTGTGTGTGCTTGTGTTGAATATGACTTAAAATCTGTGTGATAACCTAGCCATTAGTAGTCATATTTCCACTCTTTCTTTGTCCCTGACGTAGCTTTTACGATCACCATAAATCTCGGGCCAAAGTTATCAAGTCGCAGTGTTCAAACCTGCCGCTCCATTAGTTTACAACTCCACCCTGGCTTTTTCTGCCAGAAAACACACAAGGAAACCGCATTGCTTACGGATTACACCCTCATAAATCATCACCTCCTTCATCTTCCTGTGATAGAAGCGTGTCATGGTGAATAAGCCAAACAAGATGGCCTCCTAAGGGCTGCGTCGGCGTCAACATGGTGTTTGTGATAGTGCTAGTCAAAGGCTTTGTCAGGGGATTAGGGTGTTGAAGGGAGGGCCGCGGTTGGAGCAGCTAATTATCTATATGTTAATGGGACGTCACCGCATCCTTTATTCAACGCTCCGTCTCAACCCAGTGTGTGTTTGTGTGTGATCAAGGCCGAGTGCAGGGGGGAAGGAAAGGGACTTTTTTTTTTAAATGACATGTACCGCAGTGATTCTCATTTGTTCGGGGGAAGTTTTCAAACTGTGGAAACGATGTTATTACACTTTGCCACAATCGCGCCTGTGTAATGTGCTATTTGCCATGCCAGGCCCGGATTTCGCAGATGGAAATTAGGGGAGAAAATTGCCACTAACTACTCAATTACAGCGCTTGATGGTTAGGCTGACCCCGGTTGGCAGCGATGGCAACACAGAGCCAATCACCTTCCCCAGATGGCATTAAATTAGAATAGGGAAAGAGGACAATTGCACATATTCATCGGAGAAAGACATTTGAATTACCTCAGATGCTTTGGCTTCATATTGAACAATTAAGTGCAGCGATGGGATTTTATGGGATGGTTTGGAGGCAAGGCGCTATGTTAGCATGATGGAGGCGTTGTAAAAGGGCTCTGTCCTTGGATTTTCAATCTGACAATTAAAGGGAACGTAGTCATTTGAAAAATACGCTATAACGTCCATTAATCCGGTGACAATTAGGGACACATTTAGTTGTCGACAAATTGTTTGGTATGTGATATTTATTAAGCTTTACATCACTTATTCGGGTTGCGAGCTTGCCTTAAGTCTTTCCTTTTTTCTTTTGGAGCTCATTTGATTGGATTCAGCTGTTATTCCAAATCTAAAAGTTATGTTTTGAGTCCGTCTTCCAGCGCTGGCTTCGGCGAGGCTACTCAGAGAGCGCCACAGCAAAAATATTTATGATTTCTCCCTCTGCTCTTTCCCCAATGTTTATGCTGTCCTCGCATGGAATAAATTGGGCTATCGTGCTTTGATCGGTGTTATATTTCACATTTAAGTTGATGTTTGTACTGCGTGTGATGCGTTTATCCAGCTGGGAAAGATGATCTCTTTACGGCACTGGAAATTGTAATGCAATTACCTGATTCATTTTCCAGAGATCACTCCCCCGTTACAAAGAGACATTTAAAACCACACTGGTTTTTTTTGTTGCTTTTTTTGTGCATTAGTGAGACAAGGAAGTTTAGTCCTTTTCCACCAAAGCAGACGAGATCAAAAAACTGTACTACAGCGTCTGTTTAGAGTTTCATCTTGAAAAGTATTAAACTGAGCATAGAAACTGTGGCAGTGCTTCGTAAACAACAGATCCTAGCATTATGTTGAAGCTGTCTTTACACAAGCGCCAGGAGCAGGCCGCTGCGGTTTCACCTGACATCTAAAGTCGTAGGGATCCCTCCTCATGTAAGGTTTTTCTCCGACAGAATCGGAGGCATGTGCAGGCCTGTAATCAGTGTAAACCACAGTTTAGCCAAGATGTGTTTTCTCCTGCCAAGGGCTCACATGTGTTTACATTGCGGTGGCAGACAAAAGCTTAGACTAACTGCAGTCAGGAGCAGCATTTTGGCAGCCACTGAAACCACTAGCAGGCTCCACACTCATTTATCTCGTCTTTATCGCTAAATCAAACGCAGCACTCGTAGGGGAAGGAGGAGATTAATTGTTGTCGGGATAATTCCTCTCTTTTCTCCAGGCTTTTTATGTTGATGTGTAATGTAGGAGTGAACCATCCTTCGTTTCGGTCTTTTAACCTGTGGAACAACATTCTATCCTACCATAGAAATCTGTGTGTGTGTGTGTGTGTGTGTGTGTGTGTGTGTGTGTGTGTGTGTGTGTGTGTGTGTGTGTGTGTGTGTGTGTGTGTGTGTGTGTGTGTGTGTGTGTGTGTGTGTGTGTGTGTGTGTGTGTGTGTGTGTGTGTGTGTGTGTGTGTGTGTGTGTGTGTGTGCGTGTGTGTGTGCGTGTGTTCTGCATTCTGCTGTGGTAGTGACAGAAATGCTGATGGAATTCTAATACACTTTCATTTTGACTGGAGTTGCGTGGTTTATTCTCGCAACTCCAGTCAAAATGGCTGCGGCAGCAATAAGATGATGTTTAGGAAAGGAGGGCTCTTTTGGCGTGAAAGTTAACAACCCTCCCAACACACACACACACACACACACACACACACACACACACACACACACACACACACACACACACACACACACACACACACACACACACAAACCTTCCCAACTGAATCAGTAATAACACTGATTCAGTGACTTTTTTCTCCATGCCTTTGCCTTTTTATCTCAGCCAGGCTGTTTGCCTATGCATCGTCACTGGAGGGGCAAAACACACACCCGTCCTTCTTCCATATTCAGTAGGTGTAAGACATCAAAACATTTTCATCATTAAAATGCTTACCATTTGTGGCCTTTGTAGCACAAGAATATACAGTGTATTTAAATCTCCCCATCCTCCCAGAGAGCAAAACAAAGAGTGCTATTAGTTCTTTATAGTAACCCGAACGGCATCCCAAGGTTCTGCGTGGGGACCTACCTTTTGGGATCAATTATGTGGCCACAGGCTCTTTTTAAAAGAGCCGCACCTGATTAAAACTCTGCCGGTTTCCCAAGGTCCCTTTGTGCGGAGTGCCGAGGCCCTCGCCACGGCTATTTATTAGCATATTGTCTTTTAAAGGTCATTGTCTGTTTTGCACGGTCCCACTCTATCTAGAGTAGGTCGCCGTCAGACACTCGCTATTGTTCTGCATCACTTGCTGGGGTTGGAGAAAAAGTTGTGTGTTTTGCCCCCTATGGGGACAGCAACAGGAGTGTTTATACAGAAGTTGTGGAAAAAAGCTCCAGTGGCTCCATTGTGAAGGATCATGATCTGCTTTAACAGCCGATGGGGCTTTTATCTACCGTCTCATCCTTCCAAAACCACATTCCTGCGTGGCCCCCACCAGCCCGGTGTCCAAATCTGTTTTCCCGGAAGTGCTTCGACAAAAGAAAGGCTCTTGTTGAACACGGGCACTCATCAAACACAGGCAGACGATCTGGATAGCTGGGCTCACCGGGGCAGGCGATGGAACGTTGAGGGCTTTCTAGGGATGAAGCTGTTGGAGATGGCGGTAATAGAGGGGAGCATGTAGGGAAAGAGAAAGAGGCCCTCGCTGGGACAGAAAGCAGGAGAGACCTGCCTGTTGGCCTCAGATGTGGTAAATGCTGGCTCCCCGTAGACTCCATTAGAGCTTTGTCTGGTTCCCAAGTCAAGAGGAGGGGGAGTGAGAGAAGAAGGGGAAAAGAAGGAGAATGAGTTAGGAAGGGAAAAGAGATGAAGAAAACAGAAAGAAGTGAAGAGTCCTACCTGAAAATGATTGCCATGTTTGATATAAAAAAATGAAGACCTGGGTTATATCTGGTGCTTCCAATTATCCCAGTACACCCATCAGCCATCGCATACTGCATGATAAATCCTGTGGTTGTGTGGCTCAGGGTGAAAGCTATTGGCTGCCGCAACATCTTGTTTACTGCCTGAAACATGTTGCTACCCCGATCTGCAATAATAAGTAACGACAAGAACCACAGCGCATTTTATAAGTTGATATATTAAAGTTCAACTATCGTAATAAATTCAATGCAATTCCCCAAATGTGTCTCATCCCACAAGGTTTTTCGATTGTACAAGTGTTTTTGTAAGGTGTGAAGACAAGAGTCAAAAGGGGGGAAAAAGAGCGGAGGTGAGCACTTTGGTTAACGTGTTTCTAAAACTCCTATGTTCTTTCAAGCGTAAGTGCAACATTGTCAAATTCAAGAAGAAGCGAGGGAGAGGATCTGTGTCTCACTGTTTCTGAAGACTTCACTCGTACGCCACCTGCTGCGATATCTTCACTTTTACTTGATGATGATAGGTGTGTTGTTCACTCTGTGCTGAGCCTCACTTCTTTACACATTTGTTTGTTTCGCTGTAGAGATACGGAGTGTGTTCTTGAAGAAATAAGAGAAAAGAAAGAGTCGATGCTGTGTGTTTGTGTGTGTGTTGGGCGTCTAAGGGAGGAGGAGAGCAGGGATCATGAGTGACTCGAGGCATCCAGCCACATCTGACTTTGATTAATTGGCCTGGCGTTCTTGTGTCTCTTCACTGGGCAACCTGACAGAGAGGTAGACCACAGGACAGCACAACACCACCGGGGATGATCCGTCTTTTCCCTTCCTTTATCTCTGCGAGCTGGTTGTCAGCAGGTGAAAGACACACTCCACAGAGCTTTGCCAAGTTAGCTCAAATCACTCAGGCACACCCATAATGACTGTCCACGGTGGGAGGGGGGAAGGTAATGCGGTCCGTTGTTTTATGAAAGATTCAGCGTGTACACAAAAAAGCCATCCCAGCTAAAGTCCTGAGGATGTTTAACCTTAGACGTCTCATTATTTTGAAGCATATCTGTAAAACACACAGTGTCACTTACTTAAACTATAACAGGACCAGTTTGTACTTTTTTGCACTTTGTCATCTGTCAGAACTGAACTTTGTCCTTAACATGACTGTGTTGCACATGATTTACAGGGACTGATGCCGTTAGCTCTGAAGTGTTAGCTTATAAATGGACTCACACAAAAAAGTTTAAAGTGGATTCTTCTTTCCTGTCTCCAAAGATCTGGATCCTGAAAGGTGAGACTGTTAACACTTTAAGTCAGAGGCAGTACATACCTGTTGAAAGGACAATAGACTGGATATCCTCCACATTTTAAAGTGTTCACATTTGTCATCCTCAGACTACTTAATTAGCACACCATATAGTCTGAGCTAAAGGATAGAAAGAGAGAACACTGCTTTATTTCTATCCAGCGACTATAATGCCACTGGTGCTATCTGTGGTGACGTAGGAGAACATGGTGTAGACTCAAGTCAAGGTAAGGGAGGGTTTATAATGGATTGTGTTTGCTGCAAAATGCTTGATTGAAAGAGAGAAATCTGGATCTTTTTATGGCGTTTGATTGTTGTTCAACATCAGGTCGGAGCTGTTTTACTGATGTTAGCTCTACCTGTTTGGGATAGCAACTGGAAAGATCTTAGGCATTATAAAGTTATTGGACACTTAGAGTACAGAGAGACAGAGTTGGGACCAGGTCGTAGTTTTGGCAAGTCTCTCTATTTTGTTTTGCAAGTCAAATCCCAGGTCCCAAGTCAAGACAGGAAAGTTCTTAGTCAAGTCCCAAGTCGACTCCCAAGTCAAGACTCAAAAGTGCTAGGTCAAATGCAAAGTCAAGTCCCAAGTTAAGAATTACAAGTCACAAGTTGAGTCCAAAGTCAAGACAGGCACGTCCAAATTCAAGTCTCAAGTCAATAATTACAAGTCCCAAGTGAAGACATGAAGGCAACAGTCAAGTCCAAAATCAAGTCCCAAGTTAAGAATTACAAGTCGCAAGTTGAGTCCCAAGTTAGGACAGGCAAATCCAAAGTCAAGTCTCAAGTGAAAAATGGCAAGTCCTGATTCGAGTCCCAAGTCAAGACTGAAAAGTTCCAAGTTAAGTCTTCTTTTTATTCTGTCAAGCCAAGTCATCAAGTTTGTGACTTGAGTCTGACTCAACACAAGTCGTCTGACTCTACTACGACTTCTACGGTATTAATGGAGAGAGAGAGAGAGAGAACAAATGCAACATTATTTATACCCAGACAAACAAACCAAGTCTTCAAAAAATGTGTTAAGATTTAAAAATATGATTTATTGCATTTAAATGAAGGTCTGTTCGATGCATTCGTTAATAGAGATGCAGATGCAGTTTTTGCAGCCCCTTATTGTGCTGATAAGGTGATACAGATGGTTCTAAATGTTCTGGTTAAACATGCCATGCTGAAATGTAATTAGTAATAGTTGGGTCAGACTCTAAATCACAGTCTCTGTAATTCCATATTTGAATTCAACGACAACTTTCCTGATTAGCTGAAAAACCTTCAGCGCTTGTTGCCAGTACATTAGCCTTTCAGCTCCTGACAGGGTCTACATGGTGTTAACACGCAAAAACAAGTGGCATGAACGACTGCCAAGTTTCCCTCCCCTCTCCTCCCCCTCACAACCCCTTTACCCCCCCCCCCCCCTTCCTCCCATCCATTCTACCATCAGTGTTTAACCCCGCTCAATTTGCCCGTCTGGATGAAACAATACTTGTGATCAGCGCATGTAATGGCACCTTATTAACCCCAATTACCACAATTAAAACCCTGCTGCCACTGGGCCCCTTTCAAGTCTTAATTAATCAGATGGCAGCGAAGAGGCCTCCCCCCCCCTCGTATACACACTCACGCTGGCACTCATACACACCTTCTCCCCAGCCTTGACCGACCATGTGGCCTCGCTAAAAAGCACATCTGGCGGAACAAAACGTCTCCACGCTGGCAGACAAATGCCTCCACTTTACGAATGAAAGGCAAGCGTCTCTCTGCCTGCTTCTCCCTCTCTCACTCCTTCCATCCCTGTGATGTGGGTATAATGAACGCTACAAGCCCCCTTGGCACAGTGCCTTATTGGGAGGGTTTGGAAAGCTGCCCAGTTTGTTCCTCGCTAATTGCTTAATTGATGCATTGTTTTTACTGATGATACGGATTTGCCTCCCACCCCTCTCTCTTTCCCTCCCTACCGCTGCACATGGATACTGATACAAAAGGAATTACACCCTATTAGCAAGTCATGGTCCCTTTCAGCAGACTGTATTAGAGACTTAAAACCATTGTGGCGGCGTCCCTAATTGAGCACAACCACTTGATGTAACATAATGCCATGTAAATAAAACCACTTGCCCCTCCTGCTCACGTTTCATAAGCAGCCGCCAGAGACAAATGAAATCTCGCTGCTATAGCGCTAACAGGAGACGCTTTTATAGCTGTTGCAGAAGGAAAAAAAAATCACTTACTTTGGCGTTATTTGTTGGTTGGGGCATTAACGCTCATTGCCTTCATGTGATTTTCTCCACTGAGGCAATAACGATGTTTATATACATGCGTGTCCAGTGTGGATAAATAAACGGCATTTAGCGAGTGTGCTGCTCTTAGAGTAAAATCATCAGGTTAATAAAGGCCTTTCCTTGGAGAGAGGTTGCAGCCTTGTGGTAGTGTCACTCAGGAGAATACACACTCTGTTTAATGCATTCCTCTTTTTCTCTCGATGCCTCTCTATCTCCTGAGTGTTACACCGAAGCTGGTACACGCTCCTATGCTAGCGTGCACACACATAGCCTTCTGCGTATTCCAACTGATGCTTGGGATAAAGAGGATGTTTTCCCCTCCATCCGTGTGTTTGTCCCTGGCACTCCCTCTCTGACGGCTTCCTGCCAAGAAGAGGGGGGCCGGGAATCAGCCAGATGAAGGAGAGCCCGGTCCACAGAGAGATGCCAAAGACACAAACACACACACATTGTGACACAAACATAGATGCACAGGTGCACACACACAAACTTCAAGGCCTGGGAGAGTGTGGCAGAGAGCTAGAGAGAGTTCGATGTTATTTATTCATCAGTCTTTCTTGTAGTCGGGAGGCAACAAGCCCCCGGAGCTGTAAACACACAGAGACACAGGCCTCAGTGAGCTCCAACCCTGGGAATAACAAGTGGTCCCCACATAGATACATGCACACACACATGTGGGATGTCTGCACACACACTCGCGGGGTGTCAGAGCCATGGCAGCAAAGACAAGACAACATCCTCCCCGGGACTGAAGGAAGACAAAAGCAGACTACAATGCCAGACCGGGTTTCAACTATCCAACCCGCGTATGAAAAAGCACCGTTACACAATCACAAAGGAACCGCGGCCTTGATTCTGAAGCATGATAAATTGATTTTTGTACTTTCATACTTACTTTGGCTGAATATTAATTGAATCGGGCGGGCAGGATGGGATAGGAGGGAGGACGGGCAAGAAAATAATCGGAGTCTAAAAGGAAAAGGGAAAAAAAAAGTGCTGAAGGAATGGGATCTGGCATCCCTGCGTAAAAATAGCATCCCCTGCAAACACATTTGCTATTATCTCGTCGGTGCAGCGCGGGCCGCACTCCGGCCCCCCTATGGAGCCAGACGGCAGCATTTACATGAAGGCTGAGCAGGAGAGGGGGAAATTACAAGTATTGTGACCTGCCTTTCTGCAGGGTTTATTGCATTATCATAATGTGGTGAGAGAGCATGATGGTTGACATCTGTGGTGTGCAGGAGAGCTCGGTGTTGCTGCAGATGTGTCTTCCTTTCTTTCTTTCCGTCTGTTTCTCTTTCTTCAATTCATCTTTAAGTTTTCTTTTCTAACTTTTTTCCTCATTGCCAACGTGGGATCTATTTGCCGGTCGGATTCTTTATTGTTTTCCTTCTTGATTCCTGATCCAATTTTCCAGAAATAAAAAAGACCTACAGAGGTTTTCAGGATCGACACAGCTGTTCTATTATCGCTGGTTCAACAGGTTTAAGGATATCATTTTAACACGGTTTAAAATGTTTGCTCCTTATGCCTTGCAGACCATTTACATGCACAAAAACCTTTATAACACACCACAGGAAAGGAAAACCACAATAGGGCCTCTTTAAGAAACTCAAAGCTGTCATACAAATCAGACAGTTTGGACACTTTGGAACCGGTTCTCCGCTCAGCAGCAATGGACCTATACAAGCAGCCCATAGAGGACTCTATCTAAACTCTACAAGGATGTGCTCCAAGCAGATGTTACAACCCCCCCCGTGTGTGTTTGTGTGCACTTACAGTCTTTCTGTGATGCATATTTATGTGCGAGCAACGGCATTCCGATCCACTCGGTGATTTCTGCCACTTCAGGCACCCTCTCCTTCAATGCTCTGTGACCGAACACCTGCTGTACAGCAATCTTTTAACGAGCGATCCACCTGAGAGGGGGGGGGGGGGGGGGAGGGAGGTGTTTCATGGGTCTTTATGTTTTCTTTAGTGCCGCCACCTGTGCCGTGTTAAGAGATGTGAGAGCGCTATCCCTCTGCGGAAGCGCAACTTTGGCTTTGATTAGCATGGCGATCACACCGCAGACGCACAAAATAAGTGATGCATTAGCAAGAAGAAGCGCACATCCCAACATGTCTTGGCACACAGGAGACTGTCCTCGCAGGCAGCTGTCTATTTACCATTTCCCATACTGAGTTAAAAAACAAATGGGTGTCCTCCATAGCATGCTACCTAGGAGCGAGAACCGACTCTTTCCATTATTCTCTCTCATCTCTGCTCTCCTCTCGTTATTTTCACTCCTTAATATTACTCCGTGTGTGTGTGTGTGTGTCTACAAGTATGCATGTACTTCAGGGTGTGTGTGAGGGTGTTTGGGCAGTGCTCAGTCTGAGCAGCGAGGTGGTGATTTGTAGCAGGGGCCTCTAATACAATGCTCACTTCAAAAGCTCCTTCAGGATGCTGCACACTCTGGGCCCGAATCAGCGGGTGAGTTCCTGCTCTGTGCGGCATTAACCTAGCATTTCCCTCATCCTCCTCATACATTATGTCCTTTGAATTTGTGTACTTAATTAGACCTTTGGGTTTGCTCAAGCTGCTTGTCTAATTTATTTGGCATGCATTCGCCAAGGTACACGCTCTTTTTGTCCTCTCTGTGTCTATAAGTGCTGGGCTGTTACTTTTATAAATGCGGCGGATTTTATGTGTTTTCTTCTCGGCTGAGATTATTCCGTGACATGAAGACAGTTTTGTTTTGCCCATACCTGTAGATAAAATCATCCTGCTCTTCCTTTGAAATATCTGTTTTAACTTCACGTTGCACAAAATGAAAACAAGTTTCTTCTCCTGAAGACACGCTACAGCCTCTACAATACATCACATCTTTTCTGAGTTTTCCGAGTAATTTTTCTGACAGTGAAAAGGCTTCAAACTGACACTTTCATTGCATGTACCCCCTATTCACTGAAGGCTGATCAAATAGGCTGATTTTATTTGTACATACACCACTAAAAGCCTCAGTGGAGATGTTTTCTCTCTTAAAGGAGATAGAGGAGAAGGGGGGCTCGCATCCCTCTCGTGCGGTCTCTACAAACAGTCACAATCAATTAGCTAACCGCAGCGAGCTAAAGCACCGTTTATTTCCAGATGAGGATTTAACCGTACATTTGAGAGGGAATGTTATGAATTGTGAAATATTGATGGTGTTTGTGCGAGTGCGTTTGCTTATGTCTCGTTTAAACTGTTTATAAATTCTAATGCGGGGCCTTTGGACTCCTGCAGCTTTGGTTTGTTAGCATTTAATGCAGAAGGGCGGGGAAGCGACGGGCAAATAAGCAAAGGCCTGCAGAGATTGCTAAATCGAGCTCTGAAGTGCAAATGAGCTTATTCCTCCCTTGATTATGTTTTTTTTATATAAGTGACGCATGGGAAACATGTTTATTTCAGCTAATATTAGCATCAAAGCCACAATATAGCCAATAAAAGCTGCTTAATTCAATTAAATCTGCTAATTCCTTGTTGTGCCATTAGCATATCACAAGGCAGCAGTAATTACTACCATTTGGACTTTATTTTCAAAAGTCGGACAACTATGTGGCATGAGATGATTATGAAAGAATATGTCTGACTCCCAGCAGGCTGACAAACTGTGCGATGTTTCAATTAAAGGTTTGTCAGTGTTTTTATTTGGTCCAAACTTTGCTGGAACCTTTCACCTTGTAAAAGCCACTGGCACAGCTTGACCGTCTTTTTCCTCTCGGATGGAACAGCTTGAGTGGAGGCCTGATTAAAAAGCACAGACATCGGCTGTGTCTTCCTGGGAGGTAAGAGCGGAGCAAAGAGCCTGGCCGGGGCCTCGGGGAAATAAAGATTCGCATCGGTCTGATTTGAGTAGATAGCGCAGTAATTACAGGCATCCCAGATCTCAGCGGTAGATACGGCAAGCCGGGCCCAGAACTTATGGGAGTGTGATAAAGATAGAGTCCTGTGTATTGGCAGTGGTGGATGATGAAGGGAGTGGGGAGTCATTTTGCCACTGATCCACAAAATCACATGAAATAGGACTCAGGGTAAGTCATTGACTGCGTGACAGCCCCTATCATGGAACCAAAATAAATGCAGGCCCTTTGAAACAGGAGAAACTAGTTGTTGTATGCATTACTAATGTGATTATGCGACTAGGGTTGGGGTTATTAAAATCACATTAGCTGAGCCAGTTGGAAAAAATATTCAGTTTTGCGGCTTTGTCTCGACTCTTTTCCCTCTTTGTCTTTATTTCCCTGCCATTCCTCCCTCTCTATGTGCTGCATAGAGTTAATTTAAATAGAAAAACCTGATGAAAATTATAAGGGAGAGGATGATTACCGAAGGAGAGTCATTTCACCCACTCCGGTGATAGACACTAATAGGACTCCATTGTTGTTAGCATTTAGCCTGTGCTGATTACCTTGTTTTTCATGGCTGCATCTCGAAGGTTGGTCTCCATCCTGCCAAACCTCCATCCCTCCTCCTGGGTGACATTTCAGACGGGGCCCTGAGGGCATTCGGAGGGGAGGCATCGAACAAGGTAATTGCGCCGAGGTTTCCCCTCACTAAATTAACCTCTGCTCGGAAATTTATTGGCCAGCCGCTCTGCAGAATTATTTAAACTTGCGGTTATTTCCGCGTTGAGCAGGGAGACACTATGGCTTTGTGGTTTTTTTTATTTATACACATCTTTTTATTTCACTTCTCTTAACTCTGAGGTTTGATTATGTAGATATGGAGGATGTTTTGGGGAAATGACAGCAGCCAGTAATTCATTACAGACTGAGCTGAGCTTTTGGAACATTTTTAACTGCTCACCTGTGGAAATATACACGAGGTTGCGTAGTCTTGACGGCTGGGTGAAATCAGTGCACTCCCGAGGGTCAAACCCAGGGCAGAAAACAGTACTTACACTGTCGCTAATGTATGCTGCTCGGGGAGAAAAGCCAAAAGAATTTGTCTTTTTTTTGCCATTTCCCTTGGCTGCCTTGTCCCTCCCATTTTATCCATTTGAACCTGACTTATGACTTCAGTTTAATAGTTGTAATAACACTGCTTATTATGACCATGACATTATACATTCCACCATTTCCCTCCGTTTGCTCTCTGAATGGCTGTTTCTTCTGAGGGTGGCAAGTTCTCAAAGTACGCATTTCCACCTGGTTTAGGCAGTATTGACTTCCTGCCAGACACACACATTAGTTAGATTCTCAAAACTGTCATTACTGCACACCTCTAGAGTCGGACCCCACGCATGCAGCCTGTAAGGACTGAATGGTTGCCCTTTATGGCACATTAGAGCAACTGTCTGGAAATCAAACGTGCACAGTATTAATATTTAAGACGAATATTAAGGCAAGTCAAACCATTAGGAACCATGAACTTGACCCACTCTAAACTTTCCTGGCCACTGTTTTTAGATAGGGTAGAGATAAATGGATATGCTGGAAAGCTTTCCGCTCTCCTCGTGTCCCCTATATGGCATATTAAATTATCCCGGGTTCAGTTACGGGGGCTTGACTAATGTTAAAGTGTCTCTTTGGCTGGTTGTGTAACTGAAATATGTCGACCGGTTCTGAATAAACATCAATCTCTGTGCCTGTGCCTCTTGATGAGATGATTGGCCAAATCGTAAAGCGGAGACAGCTGCTGGGGTAATGTCAGCTCGGCCGGGACGGACAGTCAGCGCATCATGATTTACATTGCATCTGGCATTTTGGCCAACCGACGGAGGAGAGTATCAGTCAGATTTATTTGACTTTTTCCCTTCCTCTCTTCCTCTTCTCCTCAGCTCTTTTTTCTCGGCTTGCTGACAGGCCCTCAAGTCATTCTAGTGTGTCTACACATGTAAAAGACTCCTTTAAGGAGGGAGTGAGGAGGTTACACTCTCTTTTTTCCACCCTCTCTCTCGCATTCTGTCTCTCATTGGAGCGCTGCCAATTTACCAGCAGAGATGGGAGACGTGCCGTGTCAGAAACGGACGCTCTCCCCTCTGACCAAGGCTAGTTTGTTGTGTGTATACTCTCCATAACCATTTACACATATCTCGACTCTTCCCTCTATCTTGCATTGACCCGGCAAGCACCTCGTGGCCCTCCTCCCGTCATCCCTTACTGCACCAATTTGTGAATCAGCTTATGATAATGGCCCGATCATAACGAAGCATTGAAATGAGATCGGCTGCGACAGTGCTGACCTTTCGGTGGAGGCAGGGCTGGTAAAGCGCCCACACCGTAACAAGGTCTGTTGAGTAAGCAACTTGCAAGGTAAGGTTATCATCCCTGGAAATATGTGTGTGAGAAAAATATGAAGGAGAGAGTGTGTGTCAGTGAGAGACAATGGTCTGATTGTGATTTCACAAGTCGATTAACTTCGGCGAGTGTGTGTTGTGGACGTTCTGCTGATGCGGACGGTTTTCAGCAGTGCGCAGGACACTGGCGGGCGGGGCGCCATGATGCGGATGATCTTTACGCATCAGACGGAGGGGCATCAATCTCAGGTGAATGGTCTTTCCACTGAAATTCATCCCTCTACCCATTCAGCACGGCATACACTGATGTCCGGGTTAGTCGTGCAGAGATTATACATTTGCCGTGGTGTGTTTGTGTACGCCTGCGTGTCAATGCCTCGCAAGGAAGATTGAGAGGCGATTTTCCTCACATCTTTCTTGATTTGACTGTACACACACACACACACACACACACACACACACACACACACACACACTATCTTTGCAGGGTTCCTCAGATGTTTTGGCCCTCCATAAATAAAACAGCTTCCTTTGGCCTTGCTGACAGGACCTGTAATGGAGTCCACCACCAGTCGGACCATCTGACTGCCCACCTGACTGACTGCTTTACTCCGCTGCCAGAGCATGAAGCAGCCAGGTCACTTTCACCTGGAGCCTGACAACAGCTGCAGATGACTCTGGGTGTGAAGTGTTTGTGTTTTTTCCTCGTGTATCTCAACTGTCTCCGTCTGCCCGTATGGTGACACAAAAAAAGGTGAGGGGTGCGCACGATCAATCTTCATTTGGTAATTTCTGAAGGCGTCCGCTTGTCAGGTATCCAGCGGCGTCTGGTACAACTCATTCTGCTGTGCTGGAGGGGGGAACCCCGGGGTATCTGCGCCTCCTGTCACCTCCCCTCCCTCCTCATCGCCCTCTCGTACGGTGCCTGCTGCCGTCAGCAGCCCAGAGGCATGGCAGAGAGAGAGGCGGAAGGCGAAGCGAGAGAGGAAGCCAGGCGGGATTAACCCTGTGGCCACCCACGGCAGGTGCTGAGGCAGCCACGCGTCCAGCCTCATTAAGGAAGCGGTAGAGAGGGCAGCGTGGAAACAAACACAAGGGGGAAGACGGGAATGTACATACTGTACCTACTGAGCACAAACACGTCTAGAAAACCACTGTGCCGCGCCGCAGAGACTGGCACTTACTGTAAGTAGGTAACATTGACACTTTGGAGGGTGCCTTACCATTTTTTTCCTCCTCCTTCCCTTTGTCCCCTTATTTCTTCCCTGCTCTTTCCTTATTCCTCCCCTACCTGCACTAGTTTCTCTACATGATCCATTGCATTTTGCCCTTAACCCCGCAGCTCTCACCGGGTCTCTTTCTCCCTGACTGGGCCCATAGGTGGGGTCGATTCGGTCGGGCAGGCAGGCATGTTAGTCCACGGGCACCTGGGCGTGATAAGTGTTGACACTTGGTGTTCTGGGCATAAAGGAGACGACATCAGTTTGTAACTTGGTACTCAAACAAGGATAAAAAGGCAACTTTAGGAGCAACTAATCAGGAGCATAGGACTTTAAGAAACAAAGATGAGGACACATGACGTGCATTTCTGCGCACTTACAACCAAGGTGAACTGTATCGAGTTTTTTTTAAATGCTGAATATCTAGTTTTAAATCATTTCCAATCCTAATTTCAACCCTGTTTTGTGGGCCGAGCACGTCTTTCTTCAAGTTCACCCTTTGATGGAAAGTAGATACTAAATGCAGTACTGCAGGAATCTTAAAACAGAGTTTGGTCTATTACTAGCACTTTCAACATTAGTCTTTTTACATCAGCTCTATTTAACTTGAGCTTGTTAATAGGGCTGCAGAACTGCCCTCCATCATTAATCATGTAAAAATCTAGGAATCAGGAAAAAAAATCACTTTGATCCTGATGCGTTACGGAGTGCTTGCAATTCAAACTATTTGCTCATCTCCCAATCCGTTCCTTTGCTATTCACTTCATCCGTTGATTAAAGATTGAATTTGCTTTTAAGTAAGTGTTTCTGAAATTAGGGTGGTCAGGACAGGGGTTGCGGTGGTCTCCTGGTATTTTTTTCTTTCCTTTAAATTCTTTGGATGGTCCGTTTGTGTGACGACATTTTGGGTGGTGAATTATTCAAGGCGCTAAGCAGCACTTTGGGCCAGTTTCCCCCAGTCGGCATCTTTGATTGGGAAAACGGGGGCTGATTTGTGAACGATAGCCCCGGGGCTGCTGGCCTAAGGCGAGCTTGGGGGGGACACTGGCCTCCGAGCCCCTCCTGGCCCCAGGGAGGGAAGGTCCGGCCATGGCCGCCAGGCCTTCCGGTCTCCAAAAGACAGTCCTTGCCTGTCCGCCCCTATCAGCCCTGCCTCTGGACGTGGAGTGTGATGCAGCAGCCGCTCCACAGAGAGTATCAGACGGATGAGGCTGTTTCTGAGCAGCGACTCCCCCTCAGCCAGAGACTCCGTCTCCCGCGGCTGCCTGGGCAATTTGTCGGTCGACCTGCCAGGAGCAGAATGCAAATCCTCACCGGAGGAGATGCACGAGGGCCTCAGTGCCTGGCAGCCGTGTGTGTGTGTGTGTGTGTGTGTGTGTGTGTGTGTGTGTGTGTGTGTGTGTGTGTGTGTGTGTGTGTGTGTGTGTGTGTGTGTGTGTGTGTGTGTGTGTGTGTGTGTGTGTGTGTGTGTGTGTGTGTGTGTGTGTGTGTGTGTGTGTGTGTGTGTGTGTGTGTGTGTGTGTGTGTGTGTGTGTGTGTGTGTGTGTGTGTTGCCCAGCAGTCTTTTCTATAACAGGATAACTGTCATCAAGACCTCAGTGTATCAATGTGTGTGTGAGTATAGCTGCTATAGTAGCACAGTCTCTCTCCCCCCACCCTCCCCTCCCCTGTCTGTAAGACACGACTCTCCTTCACTGCTCATCAACCCACCGCTCCTAATTTATAGATGGGCATAAAATCTCTGTATTTTCGCTCACCCTGCCCACCTTCCGCCCACCTCTGCATAGCACCAGCATGACAAAATAGGACACATGCTGTTAACCATGTTAAAGTTTTCCTTTTTTTATCCTTTTCTTTCCTTTTCCCCTGCTCCCCGTGTTTTAACTCCCAGACAATAGTGCTACACATGCGGCAAATCGACTGACCCCTCACCACGGGGGTCAAACTCTGGTTTTGACATGTCTGAGTATCGTTGGTGAAATCAGCAGGCAGTAGAAAGATAGATGAATGAAATGCCAAGAAGAGCAACACGGTGCTCTCCACAGAGTTCAGAGAAGTTTTCAAGGACAACTCCATACACAAGATGAAAGTGATCTTCTGGGCTCTCATCTCATCTTCAGCGCTCCTATCCAAATACCACCTGGTTCATTCTGTGCTGTCAGCACTTTTTATCTCAAAAATTAATACTTCTTTTTTTTTTTCTGGTCAGATAGGGGTACTCTATTCGTCGCGGTTTGCCCGGAGTCTTCCGCATCTTCAGAATGTGAAAGATTTGAAGGCGTGGATAAAAGGCACTTTTCTAATCAACATTTTTTTTTCCTTAAGCGCTTCTTTCTTTTTAAAAGCTGTTTTTCATTATTTATAAGTGTTCTGAAGGTGCTACTGAGCTGATTCCTTTCACGAGGCCTGATATGAGGCCGATGGAGCTTGCAGAATTGATTAGATAAGCTCGGAAATTACAATGTGGAGCACGCAGTCCTCTGAAATGTGCTCTAAAATACACCCAACGCGAATATTAATACCCAGGGCTTATAAGCACATATTTGAATGCACGGGGGAAGTTGGTCCATGAAGTTTCATGAACTGTCCAGTATGCATTGCCATATATTACTGATCAAATAAAGTATTACCCTTTCTCCCTGGATGCCATTGGATTGATAATAACGGCCGGGTTATCGCAATTTCATCATTAGCAGTCGAACATTCGTAGCTAATCTCTGTTTTACTGAATAATTCTGAAAGATGTTAATCAAACATACCAAAGCATATTTGAAATATTTAACCAAACGATATTAATGAAGATCAAAGGGTGGGCTGTTTTTAGCGGATGTTAAGCGAAAGGCCTGGGTAATAGCTGGGTCCATAGGAGCACATGAAACACTTTGTCTTCTGCTAAATATTTCATGCTCAGTACCTGTTGTATGGCGCTTAATGAGCTATGGGGGGAAAAAGGTGATTTATCATGCAAAGTTTTCAAAGGAAATGCAAATCCAGAAACACACACACACAGGAACACACATTCCTTGCAGTTTTCTTATACACAGTCCTCCTCTAGGAGCACAGCCGTGTTTTTCAGGGTGAATATTTTAGCCCTGAAGAAAAGCAAACTCAAGTGAGAGCAAGAATCAGGGGTCAATGGTATGTCTTTAAAGAAACTTTCTCTCTCTTTGCCTCCACGCTCAGCTGTGCCTTTCCCTGGAATACTAATACGAGCGGGGAGGGATGAGATGACAGAAACAGTGTGGATGCATGTGTCAGGCGGAGGGGTCAGCTCTGGGCAGACGCATGTTAATGCTCGCCCATTAACAGAATGAATCCTAGTCTCTGTCAAGTCTTTTCAGGAGCAGGGCCCAAAGTGTAGATAATATAAGGAGTTTTTTGCTTTTTTTTGTTCCAGAGAGTGATAAGAGTAAGAAGAATATTAAACAGATATGTGAAAACAGATGGAAATGATCTGTGTTTGGAGGGGCAATAGCACACGTTAGCATTACTCATTTTTCAGTATAATTCCTGCATCAAATATGTTAAGTAAAAGGGATAAATTAGCAAGAATTGTGTTATAAAATGGAAGTGTGTCTCATGCAGAAATTATAATATAATGATAAATGATGCGCTATACGGTACGCAGCTTTTCAATGTTCCATTGGTAGGGGTTAAGTTAATTTGAACTGTTTTATGTACTTTTTACCTAAAAATAAGTGTAGAAAAAGATTCAGAAAAAGTAAAGGTGATCTTAAGATGTATGAATATAATTTATATATAAATATAATAATATAATATTAATGCTGTTTCAGAACTGATACAAAACCTAACAATAATAACACTATGGATTCTGTCTGCTATTTTCTATTGTCCCATCAAATCTCCTTTTAAGTTTTAAACATATTTATCAATTTTTCTGGTCATTATTTAAGTCAAATGTACTCAAATGTAGGGTATTTTAGGCTTGTTGTAATGGAAAAAAATATGAATTAAAAAATTCAAATGTCAACAGGTTTTGTTGACATTTGAATTTTTCTTTAAGTAATCAGATAAACATATATACTTCCCCGAATCAACCTTATTTTACATCTTTGTAAAGAAGATTAACTCAGATATTTAAAGTTAGTACACAATAATCCATTCAAGAACAGAAGTACCATAAACACTCTAGACATGCTGATTGATAGTCAGCATTCGGATCTGTCTGATCAAGAAATAAGTGAATACGAATATAAACCCGAGCAAACATGAATGTCTACTTAGATATTTTGTGTGTGTGTGTGTGTGTGTGTGTGTGTGTGTGTGTGTGTGTGTGTGTGTGTGTGTGTGTGTGTGTGTGTGTGTGTGTGTGTGTGTGTGTGTGTGTGTGTGTGTGTGTGTGTGTGTGTGTGTGTGTGTGTGTGTGTGTGTGTGTGTGTGAAGGAATCCAAGAGACGTAGTAGGTGTAGTGAAAAGATGGAGTGAAACACGTGGACCCTTGGCAGTGCTACAGAGCAGCGGGGCCAGGAGAAGGGCAAGGCGACAGTAAGAGAGTGACAATCGTCAGGTGATTAGAAAGACTCGCAGGCTAGGTAGACCTACAAAATGAATAACGGCGCACCCCAAACCGCGCCATAAGGCTCAATGGTTTGTGATTTGCAAGTTGATAAGACAAGAAGATTAATAATGCTGCATGATAATGGCTGGCTGAAGCTCAGCTGGGGAGATGGTAATGATGGGATATTGCTGTAGGAGCAGTTCACTGAGCCACAGTGGAGTGAGGGAGGGATGGAGAGGGGAGACAAGGCCGATAGAGAGAGAGAGGGAAGCTGCAGCTGCATGGGCGAAAGCAAAAAAAGAAGCACTCATCCCAATTGGCCCTCAGGATACAAGAGTTTGAAAAATGAGAATGCAGTTATCATTTTAATTAGATGTAACGTTTTTTTCCACAATATATAGAGTGTGTACATTTCATTTTGCTGAAATAAGAACTTCAAAGAATGTACGTATGTCCCGTAATCATTCCTTCATGACAGCTTTGGTTAATTTGCCCTTTTTCTTTGTCTTCCAGGTGCGGTATTGCAGGAGGGGATCGGGGCTCGTGATGAGCAGGTAAATCTGGCAACACCTGTACACACACACACACACACACACATTTGCAGACAGTTTTGGTTTTTATGTCAGCGTGACGACACAAAAAAGCTATTGGCCGGATTGTCGTGAAACTTGGTGTAAATCTATAAGATGGGTCAAAGAAATATCGTAAAAAATGTGGAGCAGATCAGAATCACGGGGCAAATACACAAGTTGTTTCGTAAGCACATTTGGACTTAGTGAACACCCCGATTGACTTTCATTTGTTGCTTTATCTGTAGTACATTATTTATTCTAGCCTCCCAACATCTTTTCATTTCATCGCAGACGTCAAATCCCACCGAAGCTGCTTGTGTTTTTCCTCTCCGTCAACACTTTCCCTGAGAGTCTAATCTGCCGCGGAAATTTTCTACATTTTTAATGATCTTGTTTGATTGTGACAAGCTGTTAAACGCTGTGATCCGTTTCCGCGTTGTCTCCCGCTGCAGCTTCAGTACTGTTGACTTGTGTGTTTGCACCTCAGACAAACATTTTGTCAGATCCCCGATTCATCTTAATTGCACCACTTTGCCAGCGCCCGTTGATGATCTCTTACCGTACCTTCACTCAGCGCTTCACCGCTTTTTCTCCTTTTTGTTTTAGACGCTCGACTCTGATCAAAACCCGCTTCTCATCTCAAAGGGAATCAATTTTGAAGCTGAGCCAGGAGCTTCAGGGTTGTTTTGCATACCCCACAAAAACAGTTTTCATTGTTTACTCGTGACCTGAACACACTTCCTTTAGCGAGAGCGTGCAAAAACACAGGATCTTTTCCCTGCCAAGCCCTCTAAGCTCAAAAACAATACGGCAACTGAACAATATTTTGGAAGAAACATGAGCTCAGTGAGTGGTTTTAATCTTATTTCTTCTGAAAGGTTTTAGGAGAAGCTAATCTGAATGGGTTGCAGTCAGATGGCGGAACATCATTGATGGAATGGCATTTGAGTTGTTTGAGGTCATCGCGGCTCCAAACGATCCCAGAATGTCTGCTAATGAGTCAATAATGGTCATTAAGACCTAATTAACATGGTGGAGTGGGGATTGGGGAAACTGTAACTGGAGCAATACCTCCGCTGTTTCCTCTAATGCTTGGGAAAATAAGAGATTACACCATCCAGCCGAGTGTAAGAGGCCTATTCGGAGGAAGTAATCACACTAACGAGTGACAAGTTAATTATGTGACAAGTTTTTTTTTTTTTTCAGAAGATCAACTGAGCTAACAGATGTTGTTATTGATAGCGGCCGCTAAGAATAGCCGTAGCGGCTAATTTGCTAATTACACAGCATGTTAACAGCACTTTGCTTTATTATACAGTATATGATGCAGCCCTGTTTGTCATTACACCACAGATGGGGACTCAAATGTATTATTGACTGTAAGGAGGGTGAGATCCTGCCTCTCATTTGCATGCAGATGGCAAGAGGAGGCCTCGTTACCATTTCTCACCTCACACTAACAAACATTTGATTGGCTGTCAGTCACTGAGAGACAAATGAGGAGACCTTTCCCCCTAACAGTATGTGATACAGGTGATGTCAAAGGGGCCGTGCTGGGAGAAGAGCTCAGATGTATTACAAATGTTACTTAAAGTATTGGCATCAAAATACACTTGAACACACAATTTAAAGTACTCATTATGTCCAATAGCATAACCTGGAATCCTATTTATATATATTAAATTGCTGGATTATGACACAGCCGGTAGGTGGAGCTAACTTTAATGACTGTGTGCACTGCTGCTGGTTATCTTAACCTTTATTATATGTCAATTTTGTTACATATTTATTATTTTATTTATTTATTAAAATAACATTTGAATATTTATTGAATTCAATTGTATTTTATATTTATGTTTCAGTTTATTTATGTTTTTTTATTAGCTAAAAATCTGAATTTGTAAAGTAACTAAAGCTGGATAAATGTATAAGAGTAAAAACAACAATATAAGCTTTAAATATAAAGTGGTATAAGGTAGCATGGAGTAAAACAAATTAAAGTTATGTACAATTACCTCAAAAGCACACTAGTAAATACTTAGTTAGCACCTTTAGGAGCCTGGTAGGATCCTAACCCTGTCTGTTTCCACCCAGATCTGCTCTTAGATAGGAATGATTATTAAGTATTTAATAAGTTCTACAAGTTTGTTTCCCCCCGCCTCTCTCCGTATGTGTGACGGATGTGTTTGATGCCCCCGGCGCTCGTGATCGCACTGACAGAGGGGGCCGTTTGTCCAAAGTGGGATTGACACCCCCGGCGGTCACCCCCTATCATCCACATGACACAAAGTAGAATGAGCCGCATTAGCGACACGCAGCAGCCGCACACGTGCAGCGCCCTGCAGTTTACACCCATTAAATGCCCATGATAATGTCCCCAATGCCTGTGGCCCCACACACCACCCCCCACCCAACTATGTATCGCGTCTTCCTGGATCTCGGTAAGCAGAGATAACGGATGACGAGGGGGACGACGTGACAGTGTCAATAACCATAATCATCCGTGGGCAGGAAATAATGAAGCGTATGTGCCGTGTCAGCCTTACATGCATTCAATATCCTCTAATAAAAATGAAGTGGGAGAAATTTTATCCCAGGGAGAGAAAAAAAAAACAATCAATAAAGCCATCTAATGATAAATACGAAATTGCCATGTGGAGTGAATATTATTTTCCCTCTCTGAGGATGCTGGGCAGATTATTAGGATGAAGGGGAGAAGCCTATTTGTATGTAAATGGGAGATTGATTATATTTATTTGCTGGCAGAGGAGCTCCGACACACACATCGGAGAAGAGTGAGAGACATCCGTAGAGAGTCGGTCATCAGACAGCTGTTTTTCTGTCTGTTCTGCGTCCGGGTCCTTATGACAGAGGGAAGGAATAATACGGGAAAAACGACAGAGGGAGAGAGAGAGATCTGTCTTCCTGCTGCCAGCTCCAGCAGGGCTCACCTCTCCAGAATATTCTAATTACCAGCCCTCCTCATTACAGATGTCATGTCAATGAGAGGAGGGAGAGAAAAAAGGAAAAAGGGAGAAAGGAAACTTCAAGCAGAGAGGAGCAATTCTGTAATTTCTTAATCACTTTTTTGGCAACCTTTTGCCTGTGCCGTGGTTAATGCCACAAATTGAATGTTTCTTTGGTTTCTCTCTAAATAGGCTATCATGCCCGTTGCGGCGGTGCTTAGTAAAATCTATTATTGTCATTTGCATAGGGGCCTTTTTAGTGGCAGGATCCTACAGAGGGTGCGAAGAACAAAGAGCTCATGAGGGAGAAAATAGGACAGAAATGATCCGGCGCTGCCTTCGAAAAAAAAGTGACGTCAGGTCCCTAATGAAATCTTTTGACTGAGACCATAGCAAATGGTGGAATCTATATCTGACACTTAATGGTTTGCATAGAAATTAGAGACAGGGAGCGAGCGGAGGAGCCCCTTTCGCTTGATGTCCCCTGATTAATTTACAGCACTTTTGTTACATCGACAACGTCCAAAATAAATTAACCACGACGGAGATATCAGAAGCGGGGGGTGGTGGTGGAGTGGGGGGGTGCAATTTATTAGAGAGGAAGAAGAAAAAAAAAGTTAGATGAGATTAAATAAAAACACCTAATTGACGGAAAAAGTCACCAAGCAGCGAGTCCACCATTGTTGGAGAGGAACGTGTATGTGTTTGGAAGGAGGAGGAGGAGGAGGAGGAGGAGGAGGAGGAGGAGGAGGAGGAGGAGGTGAGGGGGGGGGAGAAATAAAGAAAGAGCGATAGAAAGAAAGAGCTGGCCACTTGATTTCCTATGAAAATTAATCGGCTATCAAACAATCTTGGTCTGCCGAGGATGATTATACAGCAGGGGCAGCGACAGAGGAGGCAGGGGGGAGGGAGGGGAGGGGAGGGGGGAGAAGGGGGAGAGAATGCCCTTTGTGTAGGTGAAATGCGTCGGGGACTGTCATCGTAATATACCTCAGTGAAATGAAGGTTAATTCTGATGTACAGCCTGCATGGCCGTCATTATCGGCGAATCATGAAAATAAATTAAGCCACTGAAATAGATACTCCTCCGGTACGCGGCGGGGATCTCATGAAGGATGGACGGCTGAACTTTACAGATTATTATTGGGAAATAGTGGCGAATTCAATTAATGCACCTAAAAGACACCTTTATAGAGGGCAGCCATAATTTAAATGACAGCAGGGTGTAATTTTGCTTGTTATAAGTCAAATTTGCAGAGTTTCATGTTTCATGCTTCCTTCCCCCAGCCTCCCACCCCCCCCCACCCCTTTATGTTTGCCGAGGATCTCCTTCTTGTCCTTACTCCCAAGAAAAATTCCTGAAGAAAACACTCCCAGCTTAAACAAAAAGAAAAATCCGCTGCTCTCCATCTATCAAAGTATATTTACAGTAATCCTCTGCGGCAGATCCTGCATCGCCTTCTCAGGCAGGACCCCCCGTGCACACGAACCCCGCCAAGCATACAGATGCCGGAGCCTTTTATGCAGATCCGCCCCACCTTGAGAAGTGAGTGAGAGACCAATGAACTGGGTAAATGGCTGACCTCTCACCTGCGCACAACGGAGAGAGAAGCCGGCGGCTTAATGCAGGCAGGTGTCTGACAAGAGGGCGAACACAGCCAGGGCCATATCGCGCTGACCCTCGCGCAGACCTCCCTTATCTATTAATCTACACCTCTCTGTAGCGGGGGGGTTGAATTAACACCTCTACGGGGCACGGGTCTTCTGATTAACACACACCACCCCACCAAGCGGCTGCCAACCCAAATAAAAGACAAGAGGAAAGAGGAGACTTCTGAAAAATCTCATGCTTGTATTCATTTGTACCACACATGCAAGGTTTGTTTTTATGGCACTTCTCTGAATAACCAGGAAAATAATGTGCACCCAGAAATAAAATTACAGAGAGGTGTTTCCAGTCTGCTGCGCTGTGCCTCGGCATTCCTGTTGTTTAATTTGACACAAATAGTTTCCCCCGTCTAAACAGAGGCCATGTTAAATATTTATTTGCCAGCTTTTTTTATTTTATTTTATTTTATGGAAGATTTGTGCCACGCAAAAACAGAAAGTGAACTAGTTGCGTCTTTATGGCGCATGAAATATATGAATGGATTAAGGAGCAAGCTCGCGAGAATGCTGTATATTGGAAATTGCGTCGTAAAAAACCGAACGGCGGTGCGTGAAAAATAGCTGCATGGAAACTGTTCATATAAAAGTTGGGAGTTGTTAAAAGTGTATAACCAAAAAAAAAAAAAAAAACCCACCGCTGACTGATTCCATTCTGAGGAAAAGCCAAATAAGAGTAATTGTATTTGAGCGGGGAATGTAGTAATTTAGACGGTTAAAACCATCATCTTTATTTAATCTCACCCATGGCGAGAAATCATATCCTCTCCTTTTTTCTCCTCCAAAGCCAAACACACACAAATCTTCCTTCCTTCCTTCCTTCCTCTCCTCCCCCCCCCCTTCTAAACTCCAACAGTTTAAAGAATCCTTCCACTATCATTATTAGTATTGAACTCATTTCTAAATTCAGAAATTGGCCGAGGAAGATCATTCATTGCAGCAGATAGTAAAATCAATAGCTTTTGTGTCAGGCGGCAGGGTCTGTCTCCGTCTCTCTCCGGGTGGGTTGGAGCTAGAAGTGTGTGTGTGTGTGTGTGTGTGTGTGTGTGTGTGTGTGTGTGTGTGTGTGTGTGTGTGTGTGTGTGTGTGTGTGTGTGTGTGTGTGTGTGTGTGTGTGTGTGTGTGTGTGTGTGTGTGTGTGTGTGTGTGTGTGTGTGTGTGTGTGTGTGTGTGAGCAGTACAGTACAGAGTGCAGACAAAAGGAGAGTGAAAACTAGGGGAGTGGGGCCACCTCTTGACGACATGGATACACAGTCACACACACACACATTTTCCCTTCTAGTCCAGACACACACTCTTATATATTTTAAATACCTATACACACATTTTTAGATATTACACAAACAAAAACAGGATTTTTTTTACCACAATATAAAATGTTAAAATTGAATGACACGCATCAACACACACTGAATACTTTTACACACACACACTTTTTTTTCACCCACTGACGGAACGAGGACAGCTTATCCCAATGAGAGTCAAATCAATCAAGTCCTTTTAATCACCACTCTGCTTTTATAGTGTGGCAGTAATGATGGAAGCCTATGTAGGGGCAATCCCCTAAGACCCCCCCCAGCACACACACACACACACACACACGCTCTCCCCTCCCCAGATCGGAGCCGACACACACACTCGACTCTGATGATTTTCATTTCTCAATTACATTATCTTATTAACCAATCAATTGCCGGCCTTATCAATAATTAATGTCTCCCCAACTATTAGAACGTAGATTAGATTAAACGGCAGTCTCTTGTCTGCCCTCTTTGATACTTTTAACGGGGGCCCTTCATGGCCAATGTGATTTCAGGAGAAGACTCCATGCATAAATAGATTTTAAAAGATGTATGTGTTTGTCAAGTGGCGCTCTTTAGCTAAATGATTTTTCTTTATCAGTTTGTGATGAAATGTAAAATGTCAAACAACCGAAACACAGTGTTTAAAATGAGCCTTGAATTTAAATCAATAAGTGAATTATTCCTAATGTTGCCGTTTCACCTCGATTAGAATTAAATCTACTGACTGCTGACAGATATTTTTTGTTATCTTTACTTCTTTTAATATAAGGTTTCTAGACTCAGCAGCAGATTAAACGACGAGGAGTATTTTTTTTTTTCTTGCAGTGCAGTGCCCAGCTCAGGCATGCGCTGCTGCTCCTGCTGGCTGCCAGACAGAGCGCTCGGAGGGGTGTAAAGGAACGAGCTCGCGGATCGATGTCTCACTCTGCTCTGCCCAGCTGTAGCTGTTGTTCCTCACACAGAGAGGCTTTGTCTGAGGCTCCGCCGGTAACAACTGTTTACCGTCTGGCCGCCTCGGGCCTGAACGTGGGCCTTGAAGTCCTTTCACCTTGCGGTAGCCGGCGGTAGCTCGCTGTTTGAGGATGCTAGTATTAATAGCTCTGACAGAAGAGGAGTTATCTGGGGGTTTGGAGCTGCTGCTGTTGAATCATCACGATTTCTGGGACATTTGTGTCACCTGTAGACAAGTCCACAAATTGTGGAGTGTTTAAATGTGCTTGAGCATGAAGATGACACACACACACACAGTCAGGTCTCTTGACCCCAAGCTACAAGGCTGTGTAACTGATATAAAATGCTAAGGTTTATTGTCATATGCACAGAAGCTGCAGTGTAGATATGGAAGTGGAGTTCTTAAGTACAACGCTCCTCAAACAATGCAAACAATTTAAAAAACAATATAATTGTGTACAAAGAAATACTGCTAATTATAACCGGGTTCAAAGGTTACTCAAACGGATCATCCTGAGGTTGTTACGATGATTTTCTTATTTATTTTTATTTGTCTTGTAGGTGTCCGAGGTGCCGGAGGGAACCCTCAGACAGACTGAGGTAAGAAATGTGCAGAAACACTAAAGCGAAAGGGAGTAAAGCTCCCCTCTGCCTTTTTTGGGGGGGAACATCTGTCAGCACTCAGGCTCCAGTGGCGAGGCGCAGAGAGAGCAGAGGGCCCGGTATGCAGAGGGCCCGGCCCAGGAACCAGTGCAGCCTGCTCAGCTTGGCACGGCCGCCGTGTTTATTTGCCCTGACCTCGCCTTCGCTGCGAGGTTACGGGACCTGCGGTAGTGAAAGGAGCCATTGTCCTGCAGGGAAAATCTGTTACAAATATTTACAATGGGGGGGGGGGGGGATGCGAAGCCATGGCCTGCAGGCAGCCAGACTGAAGCTGTAAAATTCACTTCTGAATTAGCCTCACCTTTTAACAGGGGTGAAATTATACCCTTGCATTTTTGTTAATGACATCGCACTGTCACAGGTTATTAGCCTTTTAATAACCTTAGCGTTAGCATCCCTACTGCCCAAATTCATCACACACATTTAAACACAGCTTACAGCATGTGTACAGGGTGGTTATACATTTAATGACTGATTGGTCCGGGCATAATGAAAATAATTTCCTTATATTTTAAGCACTGATTTCCTTGGCCTGTAGTCTGTGTACGACACCATCTTTAACTACCCCGCCGGTTTTGCAGAAAAAAAATCTGGAGCGCCTCCCCGCACTATATTTCTTATCCCACAGCGTCCCCCTGTTAGGTCAGTAGTAACAAATACATTTTCAAAAAGCCTGCATAAATCCCCCCCTTCTCTCCCCACCCTCATATGGGTTTTGTTGAAAATGCCATTCTGGTTTTAGCTGGAATAAACCTGCAGCTTTTCTCCGTCACGTTCGCCTTTTTACCCTTGCAGCCGGACCAGGCGGACGCCCTCACCGGCGCATTGACATGCAACAAAGCCAATGGTGGCCGGGACAGGAGGGCCTAATCTTCACTAACTGACAAGATTTAAATTGAGGAGACATCTTCCGCTGATTAGCTCCCACACCCACAATTATCCAACTGGGGTGTCAAGCAAGGTTTAACATCTCCACTGATTCTGCTCTCCTGAGACATCCGGGAGGCAATGCAATCGCTTTTAATAACTGCCTCCCTCCCTTGCTCCCTCCCTCCATCCCTTCTCTTCCTCGACGCCCAGTGCTCCTCGTGCACCCCCCCACCCCTCTATTTCTCTTTCTCTCTCTTCCCTACCTTCCCTCGCTCTGCAGCCCCCCAGTTTCCAGTCATTCAAGCTCCCTTCAAAATTAACCTTTCCTGCGAAAATATAATTTCTCACAAAATGAACCCCACTGAGCGATTTTTTTTTCCCTTTCTTATTCGGAAATAATTTATTCAAATTGCCCAACTCAGAACAGCAGAGCAATCTGAACACTGAGTGGACCCCTGAATTTGTGAATCTCTCTCTCTTTTTTTTCATTTCATCTAAGGGTAAAGGGAGAAAAAAAGTTTATGTACCTTGCTGTCTTCTGGCAAATAAGGGGCCGGGCTCCTGCTTCCACCTTCTATCCCCAGCGCTCCGGCAGCGGTATCCCCCTCGAGTGTACACCTCGTTAAAATTCATCTGATCTGAATATTTTTTGCAAATATGGTCTGATTGCTCGCCATGACATGAAACATCCCTGTGTGTTATTTTAATCACACGCGCACCCCGACGGGCAACGTATACGATGGCTGTGACATTGAACTCCTCCACTGCTTGACCCCATTTTACGAGTGCACGTCACTTTAAGGGGGACCTGGGAGATTGCAGGGGGGTTGAAAGTTACCTGGAATGATGGACATGCTTGATAATTCTTGCCTCTTTTTTCTTCAAATGTTCACACAGCATCAGCTCGGTTTAAAGCCCCTCTCAATCACAGCCTCCCCCTCCTCCTCCTCCAGCCCCTTTGCTTCTCTGCCTCTAATGAACTGTTTTCTTCCGGTGATGGAACGGGGACACAAAGCAATGTGATTAATAATTTACTGTTTAGTTTTACTAATTGATCTGTTTTGGGAGCCAGGATAAAAGTGAGGATGCATCCTCGGCGCACAATGCCTTTCATATGGCATTTATCCACAAGTCACAAGCAGCTCCCTCAAGATGAATAATGAACCAAACAAGATCAAATAATGATCACTCGGGAGCAGCAGACAGAACTCCCTTACAAACACCACCGAGTTTACCTCCGCTTCTTCTAGCATATCACACAACAGAGTGGCAACAAAGAGCCAGCAAAGTGAGGGCTTGCAAGGACAGAGCTTGTTTTAGTGTTTGCAAAGTCCCGGAAACTTTTCTGCATGTCTGTTCTGATTATGATATAGCTTGTCAACCGACGATCTTACATTTGCTCGTCCTTCACCTTGACTGTGTTTCAGAATAAGCTGAGGAGGAATGCCATCCGCGCTACTCCTGAAGCTCCCCTGTAAAGGTAGGTTTACCCTTCCCTATGGTTATTAAAAGCTCAACTACCAAACAGGACAATAATATACCAATACATCATTTAACAGACAGTACAAATAAAACCTTATGTAAATCTAAGAGGATAAATGGTCCTTGGATCATCAGTGAGGTCATTACTAAAGGAAAAACAGTGGTGAATCTTTTTGGTAACAATCAGAAAGGAGAGCTTTTTATACAATTTATAACATCCTGTGTCATCACAGTGAAGATTTGAGTGGAGCTATGAATTTTAATTGAAGTAAATCTGAACTCTTGTACGTCAAATCCTCCTCCATACACGGTCAGTCATAACAAGTCAGCACTCTCAGTGAAGTGCTTCCTGTTGGAACAGATTCCGGCTGGCTTTCCCCTCCTGCACCTCTCCACAGTATTGTCATGGAGAAAGTACAGCGGCCCCGGGCATCCTGCTGGCTCAGCAGGGGAATGAGCGTACCGTGCATTTGTGTGACGTCAGTTTGAATCCAACTCCTGACTTTTGACTCCTTCTAATAAACGAATATGCGATGAAAGCAACTAGGGACATAAAGTGAAGCCACTAGTTTGCCACTGTACTGTAACGTCTGGTTGGAGCAGCAGGAATCAGTCTTAAAACCTGAATATGAGATCAGTTTTTGCTCCTTGCGTTGCATTGTAATTAGTTGTGAATTGGCTTGTTTTTGTTCTGTGGTTGACAGAAGCTGAAGTTGTCTTCCTTGTGTTGTTCTACACCATTGGATTTGCAATTTTTGGAGCATACGTGTATTAAAGGGGATATATTATGCCAATTTTCCAGTTTACACCAGCATTTTGTGTTTCTACTAAAACATGACACGCATATACAGCTCCAGAAAAAAATTAAGAGACCACTCCAAATTGTTCTTACATCTGTATCTCTACATGTATGGCAGCCATTTCAGTGTCTGTTAAATTTCAACACAGAGAAAAATTGTCAGTAGTTTATAAAATACAATAAACATTAAAAAAAATAAAAATGTTTTAACTCAAAAGACAAAAATGATAATGTTGAAGTGGTCTCTTAATTTTTTCCGGGACTGTATGTTCAAAACACACTTGATATATCTCATATATCTTCTCTTCTATTCAACATCTGTCTGAAACGCTCTGTCTGGGCGCCTGTCTCTTTAAGCCAGTTTCCTGAAGAACTCCAGAGTGCTCTGATTGGCTTGGGAGAAAAATGAGGCGAACCTGGCAGAGGTTCCTCTCAAGCTATTAGAGAAGATACTCATATGGGAAGCCGCACAATATTATACATAGGAACACAGGACCTTTTGACATAGAAAGTAGAGCCAATATTGAATCCTGTGTTTTATGACCAAGCCATTCCACAAAGAAAATCCGCCTGGGTCCTCTTATTTCACAGTTTGTGGTTTGATAAGCACTCCAGATACACACAGATATGAAAACAAGCACTGAAAAAAGCATGTTTATCATAATGAGTCCACTTTAAACAACTAACAACTGACTATATGGGACTACAGAGGTTGTCAGTTATCCCTACACACCTGTACAGCCGTGTTGTGCCTGCAATCTGGAATCTATCATTTTTCTGCAATAATCCTACATTTTTGGAGAATATGCCGTTGTTTACTTGTCATTGGGGACCAGATGCTCATGGAATGGTTTGGGCTGTCTTCCTAAAATCATATATCATCCCTGCAGGACTCTATTGACTTGGATAGTCATTGAATTTGTACTGCAAGATGCCAAGGAAAAATCCAAGTGGTTAAATGTGTTTGAAGGTCACTTTAGGGCCACATTAAAGACCCTGAATAAACATTAACAGCATCGGCCAGTTATGAATACAAGTTCTCTTAAATGCTGTATCGACTGTGAGCCGTTTCACTCCCTCATTTTGATATGGAGGGGGAGGGCTGCGGGTTAGGCGAGGGAAACTGTCTGCAATGTATTTATCCACAGCACCTTAACACTGAGAGGGGATTAAAAGGAAATGAGAAATATTCCTTCCTTGATTCGCCAAGGTCTTAAAAGAGATGGAAAGCGGGGGGGAAACATGTTGTATCACAGAGATGTTCATCTGTTTGCAGATGTGCTTCTTTTAGTGTCTGCGGCTGCTGACACAAATTTACATTTTATTGTTTTGGATTACACGCTGTTGGCCCATTGAACCTAATGTGGTTTCCCCGCCACCGTATCTGTAATGGTTATAGCTGTTCGCTTGTAAATAAGGTTTAATACACTGAGCCTGTGTGTGTGTGTGTGGGTGTGTGTGTGTGTGTGTCCACATGCTCTCAGGGTCTCTTATAAATATTCCCATGGCTGGGTAGAGAGTGTCATTATGTGTTAGCTGCAAGTAGCATAAGATTAAAGCACCAACTAAAAGCCCATATCATTACCCTATTAGCATGTGACATATATGGGTATAGGTGCCCGCTTAATTAGCCTTGATTGATTGGAATCAATGACTGTATTAAAAAAAGGGGGAGGGGGGGTTGAAGAGGGGGCAGGGTTTGTGGGTGGGTAAGTAGGGTGTCTTGTGAAAGTATCCAGAATTAAACCCCAGATAGTCCTCTTATTTATGATTTGATTTGGCTAAGCTTCTAAACAGGCAGGCAAATCTAGTTGCCTTTGATACCTTACTAAAATCTATCCTGCCTGCTCCGCACCCCCCCTAAAAAAAATAGTAGCCTAATTTTGTCATGGATATTACACAGACACATGCATGAATCAGTGCTGGTTGTCATAATTATGTTAACACAGGGGATATTAAATGAGACAGGCCTATTTCCAAAGGTGAGGCTGTAGAATCAACTCGGCGCTCAACAAACCTCGGTGTCAATCACGCGAGCGATTCATATTCAACTAAAGTCAAGCGCATCTGCCTGGATGCATTATTTATGTCGGAAATAAGCAGCTTAACCGAATCATGCTAGCAGCTATTAGCAAGAGACACATACCTAGCCTCGCTCCCCGTCTCTCTTCGGAGGCCGTGATGTTTGAAGTCTAAATAACACAAGTTTGATTAGGCCCACGGAAGCTAAAGCAATCCCACTGATGTGTGCTGTTCTGTGGGTTTGGAACAAAGGTACGTGTGTGTTTGTAGCTGTCATTAGGCTGTGTATCTCCCTCTCTTTTTCCCCCTCCATCTCCCTTTTTTTCATCGCTCCCCCTCTGCGGGCCAAATAACAGCGGAGGTTAGCATTCCAGAGTAACGGCTCTATCCTCCTGTCACGAGAGCGCGGCTCTGTTTTAGATCAGCCGTCCCCGCCACGCCTGACGGACGGCTCTGAAGATAAATGTTACATGAATAAAAACAGCGCTGTTGACTGTACAAAGGCTTTTGTTGATGAACTGGAGCGAGGGGAGTTGGGGGGGGGGGGTTCGGGGTTGTGCGAGGGTTAAGCAATGCCGGGTATGGTCGGGTAAGTGAGTGTCCTCCTCCTCCTCCTCTTAACTTTTCATACTCCACCTTTCAAATAGATCTCATTCATAATGGATGGATCCGGATCTCTGTTTCGCATCTTCGACGTTGACAGTTTTAGTGGAGTGTTTTACTTTTTTTGGGAGCCTGATGTCCTCGTTGCTGCACTTTAGAGGCTGTGTTTGATCCAGGGGCCTCTGTCTTAGAGCAAACGCCTCTGATCTACAGCCTACTTTTTCTACAAATGCCGGAAATGATAAACCACATCCAGGTTTATTACGGGTACAAGTATCACAAAGGTCTCCATTTGTCTGGGATCGCTGTCAAGCCGGCTACGGTGACAGTGAATCATTCCCTTTATAAGTGCGACAGGGAAAATATCCTGCACATAAACACCTGCACTTACACTCAACCTCTTAAACCCACAGACAACAAAGCGGCATCAGGTGGTAGCCACAGGTTACCCATCATCCAGCCTAAATACAGCCCTCCATCATGGCCTCCATTTACCTCCACACACACACCCTGTAACCCTGGCAGCCCCGGCACAGACTGCCTTTTACCCCTGCTTATTCAGATGCACTCGAGGACACAATGGGGGTGCATTAGCAGCGCCCGGCCTCGCCGCAGCTGTAATTTCATTGTGGTTACCACATGCATCCTACTTGACTCCCAATTCACTCTCTGGGATGAGGGCCAAATAATGGGATTTAGCCTGTCTGATGAGAGCCTCCCACCTCTCCCTTTTCCTTCCTGTGTGTCTGTGTGTATCTCATATATACAACTGACTTTGCTGGTATGTGTGTGTGCGTCCATGCATGCATACATTAAAATACGCATAGGTGTGAATGCGTGTTAGCATATTTGCTTTTATTACTTCAGGTGTTTTTGTCAACATCAGGGCTAAATGTGCTGCTACTCCACATTTGTGGGTTAAAGGGATGAGCAGTGAATGGCTCTGTGTTTGGTTCAACATGTGAGGCATGTTATTTAAACTACAGGACCAGTTTTTAAAAAAAAAACTCAAAGTAAGTTGCAGCATGTCTAATGAAACGCTCTGCTTTCGTCTTTACCCATATTTTTTTAGTAATTACAACGGAAAGTAGGAAAGAGAAGTAAAAAGCTTAAACACTTTTAATTTGTATTCATGAGATAAGAATTGTGAGGCGCAAGAAGAAGCAAACAGCTCCCCCACACCAATACAGCATGCATCCCTTTTATCATACACTCGACTACACACACACACATACACACACACACACACACACGAATGCATGCACAAGCATACAAACAGTACAAGAAACAAAAAAATTAATCAGGACGAACAAAGCCTGTCTGCGGTTGCACATTAGCGCTCGCCACGCATTTCCACGCACGCACACACAAAGGAAGCATTAATTTATTCAGGTTAGTGGATCCCTTTAATTATTACTACCAGCTTTTCTCCCCTCTCCCAATAATAGCCGACACGTCTGTAGCTGTAGCTGTCAAAAACAAGCTGAAACAATTTCATCTGTGAGCAGGGAAACAAACAGCGTCTCCTCTCTCGCACTTCCACTGCTCCTCTGTAGTGTAAAGGCCCCTTTAATCAGGCCCTGGTGTATTTGCTGTTTGTTTATTATGTGATAGTGAGAACACAGCCTCCAAATGTGTTATGTTGTTGCATTCACTGAACATTTCCCAGCAAGGGGAAATTGATACGGAGTTTCATAATTAAGCGAATTAATGAGTTTATGCGGTGAGCGACCAAACACTGTGTGATTCCAGCTCCTATCCGCACAGAGGCACGGAAAGTTGCACTTTTTTCACCGCGGTTGTTTGTGCTGTGAGTTTGTGCATGCGTGATTATTGATATCATTATTATTGTCTGAGTAAGCATCCCTTTGCTTTATATTTCGTCCATTTGTACAGTTCTTTGCATCAGACAGCCTAGCAGAAAAGCATTGTGCAGGTAAAAAAAACAAAAAGAAATGCAAATAAAGTCGCACTTCAAGAAGATGACATGTTTAAAGCCTTTATTTTACTGTTTACTCTTAGAAAATGCAACATTAACAGCAATTTCTACATTTTTTCAGCATCTGGGAAAATGATGATCTCTAATACCTGCGTCATAATGGCCGCTCTGACAGCAGGCTGTTAATAAGCGGCCATTTTGTGCCATTGACTGCAGTTGCTTCATTAATTTTTACAGGTCTGAGAGTCAAGGAGAGAGGGAGAGTGTGTTCACGTGACACCACCCCCTCTCTATGTATTGGGTGTGTGTTTAATTCAGAATAGGAAATAGAAGCAGCCACACAATGATAAATAATGACCCCCCCCCCACCACCTCCCGCGCACTCCTTGTTCAGTAACGATGGCCCTCGCCGCGACACACGGGGCCGCCCCGGGGCCAGAGGAGGAAATGAGAGGCTCTTTAGAGGACACAGGCGTCATTAGGTCACCACAGGTGTCCCGCCTGCTGTTTATCTCCCCCCCTCTCTCTTTCAGCCTCTGCTTTCTCTGTTTCTCTCGCTGCTTGTGTTTGGCAGTGGCGCTATAACACGTGTCAAAGTGCACAGGAATGATATCACGTTCCTGCTGAGTGTGACATCGTTGTGTGAGCATCAACCTGTGTGTGACTGTGTGTGGGTGCATGTACGAGGAAATATGTTCCATGAGACGCTGGAGATGAGTTATTAGACATATTTTGCTCATTTTCAGGTTCCTTCTGCCTCTACTGTGACATGTCTCCATGCTTTAATGTTCAAAAAGCTCTTTATTTTTCTCATACTGCCTATGCTGCAGCTCCTACACCGCCTACTGTTTGCTGACAAATCAAGTCATCTGTTTTCACAGTAAAGCAGCTGTTTGCATTAGCCTTAAAATCAGATTTGAGCAGTGCACATGAGGTCTTCATCAGCTCTGACGAAGCGCTGACACTGCACGTCTCTTTTGTAGAAATTCAGATTTGTGAAACAGTGATAGAGGCCTGAGGTGAATTCATATGTATATGCAGTGGTCGCCACAGAGAGAGATGTTCCAGTCTGTTTCCCTTCCTCTTCATCTGTCTTTGTTCACCTCCCCTCCCTCATTCCCCTACTCATCGCTGATATATCTCTCTCCACTCTCGCACCGCCCCTCCCCTCACCTCTGTCCTCCCATCCCTGCTCCCCCCTCCCGCCAGCGCAGACAATAAATATCATGTCACGAGGATGGCAATGCTCCTTCATGGAACACTGCATGTTTATTAGAGGCAGGAGAAGTTTAAGAGAAATGCTAACAGTGTTCATTAATGGGCCGCATCCGCGTTTGATGAGGCATGGCACATCCTAGCCACCGGCCGAACGCAGGGAGCAGGCGGGGTTTTCGGCGGGGGGGGGGACGGGCATAACGGCCACTGGTAAACGGCTGGTAATTGTGTCCAAATTGTACGGCGAGAAGGCCTCTCAAGGACTGACAGTGACGGAGCAATTATGGCAAGCCAAGCGAGCTGTGTCAAATTAGCCCCTCTCCTCCCCTTCCTCCATCCTCCGAGGGCCAACCCTTCCCGCCACCCGCTGACGGGGAGTCATATTTCCTTGCCCTACATAGAGTGATAAACCCTTGATTGTGAATGATAGGAAAGACTAGCCATGACGCCTCAAATAGCGCCCACACCTAGGGGGTCACGCGGGGGTCTGAGCAGGTATAGAGATGTTTAGTCGGAGGGAGGAAGTTTAGAAGGAAAGGAGGAGGGGGTGTGTCTCGCGTTCACCGACCCCACTGAGGGAGTCGTCACCGGGGGAAGGTCATCAGTCAGTGCTGGCTGTCAGGGATGGATCACACACAGTGGAGTGCGCCTGACTTTGGTAATTACATCTGACTGCAGAGTGGGGATGTCTTCTTTTGTGGGCCCACAATGACTGCATAATTTATAATTAACTGCAATCAGTTCAGTCACAAGGATGTTCATCAGCGCTTTTTTGTTTTAGGATTGGGTGGTTGGCAGCGTAGAACTGGATCATCATTTAATTTGTCTGAATGCGTCGGTTTTTAGACCAATTTGTCAACACTTTTTTTCCACTTGCAGTGTTTTTCCCATCAGTCCTTTCCTTGCATTTTTGGGATAAACTGCAGATGTGTCCCTCTAAATCCTACAATGTAGTCGTTATGGCGCTTCCACCATTGTTTATGCAAACCAGAGGGGGAGGAGAAAGAACAACGTATTGGCTGGATGAGCAAACTTTGGATGGAACAAATGGGTTTTATGAAGATCACAGTGGAGAGGATCAATAGGACTGATGATTCAAGATGTCAATCCATACATGCAAACACATTCTAATTGATTTTCTCCTATTGATTCCACCAGTGCCTCGGCCGCTCTGGTTAAGATGGGAACATGTATGTTGTATTTGATGATAGAATCCAGACAGTGATTAGTCGTGCGGCGTGTCGAAATTAGTGTTGCATACTTTGATTTATGATTATAATGCATATTAAATAAACCTCAGACATCTGTGTGCCGGCTTTGAATTATCGTGAAGGTTTAATTTATGCGCTGTAATGTGATAATCATCCTATGAATTATGTAAACAATTATGCTCGTAAATCACGTTTCCTCAATCATCTAAAAGTAGTTATTTGAATGCCGTTCTTTGTACTTCACTTTGAATTTGAATACTAAATTATAATGCATAAATTGCCTGCTTTACATTGGAGCGTTGACGATAAGGGTATAGACGGAAGTATTGCAATTTGTGTGTGTGTGTGTGTGTGTGTGTGGTTGTGTGTGTGTGTGTGTGCACGGGTGCGTGAATGTGCCTGCCCGGTAGTGTCTTGGTTTTAGGTCCAAGTATATCAATCTTTTTACTGCCATTAATGTCACTTTCAGCTCATCATTCTCAAATTATATTTAATAATAGATAGCTTTTGGGCATAAATGTTAATGCAGAATTGCATAGAATTTTATGTTCCGAAAATGACATGCCTAAGTTAACCTCTCAATATTTAGAGAGCTGCTCCACTTCCATGCAAATGCCAAAAAAAAAACCCTAATAAGTGAATCATAACTTTCTCTGCAAACTTTCCTCTTAACCAAACATCCCCTTAACTCTGAGCTGCGAGCGTGCTGCTTGAATAGTAAACCGTTGCTTTGATTATTGATTTTACCGCTAAAAGCAATTTTAGTTAATGTGGCTAAAATAACATGTCAGCATTGATTCCCAGTCAGCTTTGATGCGAGCCATTTCCCAACAGGGAAAGTCAGCGTTAGGGTTTCCATGTCAGAGTGTGTTATGTGACGGTGGGTGACGCATGTGATATGACGTTCACTGGAGAGGTTTTAGGAAGAATGTTGATTTCATGACTTAGGCTTTTAAGGTTAAGGTAGTATATAAACATAAACACTCACAATAAGATACCTACTCACCATACTATCATAACTAACAAACAGGAAAACCACCAACAAAGAAATGGAATAAGTAGTTTTTGTTGTTTTTTTAATTAAGAATATATCAAAAAGGTGACAGAAAGCTTAAAGTTACCAACAATATAAAACTAAATATGCTTGTTAATACGTACAAACACACCTATAGCTATACATATTGACTTAATACTGTATAAAGATATATCTACACAATAACAAATGTACTTCAGATAATAATAGAGTTGTATTCATATAGCCCTTTTCATACTTCAGAGTGCTTTAACAACACGGCACAAATCACAAATTAAAACAAAGAACAAGACATTCATTTCAGGTAAACCCTATATACCAAGTAATAATAATAATATACCAATAAATGAAACACAGGCAGCTAATGGGTATGATAATAAAGTTATACAATAAATAAGTCATGATCCAAAAGTAGGCAGTACATGCACAAACATACACTCCCATACTTTCAGAAATGTGTAAAAACATGTATTTATGTGGTTTATCCCTCAGACTAACTTTCCTTTTTAAGAACCCACTGATATTGCGACAACATTGTGGACATTGAGTGTTTCTTTATATGCTTTCCCCATCACAACAACGGTATTTTCCTTTTTCAAAAACCTAGAACATGGCCAAACATTATGGCTAGCTATAAACCGTTGATCTAAAAACTAAGGCGTTCTTAATTAAAGTTCATAAAAAGCTTTAACTCCCCAATATTAATGCTATTCTACCTTTACTGGGGGGCCTGTCTTATTAAAATCTTCATGCCCCCCCCCCGTAGGTGTCTTGTGCTGTGTGTGATTATGTGGATTAGACCTTTGGGACTTCAGTAGAACACGTATTGATTAGCTATTAACCCGCTAACACCAAATAATCCATTTTAAACGTTCCCTGATTTGCCGAGTCCCAATCCACGTTTGATTCCAGGTTGCCTCAGGACATAAACTTTGATTTCTGTTTTCGTGTGAAAACTCACGAGGGGGGGGGGGGCTTCTCTGCAGTCCTATTACATATTAACAACATCCCCAGTTATGTTCTTAAAACATGATGAGTACACTGAAGCTGAGTTGCCTGCAAGATGAATTATTGACACTGTCCTTTGCCCAACCCGATCTTAAGTGTGTTCTGCTTTTTGTCCTCTTATATTAAAAAAATATGTTTCCTGTGTTACAACATGCAACATGTTGGAACACTTTGGATGCATGTGGCGTGGATTGGGAATTGAAACCGCATAAAGGCTATGGATGGAAGTCATCATCATTGCGAGTCACTTAGGCGCTTTAGCATCCACGTCGTAGCCTCGCCTCGCCTCTGATCAGCGACTTTAAAGCGCGCGCAACAATCTGGCGAAGAGATTAGACCTCAGTTTGTAGCAATTGGTTGTTATTTTCTTGCAGCTAGATATGAGTCGAGGAGATTTGACCGGTGAAATCACAGTTTGAGTGCAGTCCAGCTAGGCCTATTGGGCATTAGTGGTCATGTTCTGCTGCATGTTGTTAGCATAAAACAGGCTTTCCTCTCACTCCTCTCCCGCCCCTCTCAGCCCCTAGTGGTATCATTTTGTTTATTAGCAGGATTCCTGGGTCCTGTTGTTTATTCATAAGCCATTGTTTTCAAGCTTGAACTGCTCTATTTTGAGGGGTTCCATATTTGTCAGCTGAGTGTCGGTGGATGGCACCAGCACGCCTCCCCGCACCTCCAGAGACTCCCATTCTGACAAGGACATTTTTTTTCCTCCCCCATCCTCTTCAAGCTCCCGGTGTAATGAAAACTAAATACGCACATCTTCCCCTCGCTCCCTGTCTCTTATCCAACTCTCTTTTCTCTTTACTCTCACTCCCTTTCTTTTTTATCCTTCCCTCTCTGTTTCCTGACACCTTGGCCAATGGGAGTTGTTTCTGTGCCCGGCGGTTGTCAGGAGAGACAGCCAATAAGCAATCAAAGTGGCGGCCAGTGGCTGAGACAAAGGAGCACTCTGCCTTTTTCTGAGGTGCTGCGGCGGGCGCTACAGAGGGGGCTTGCATGTATAATTAAGTGAGAGAGGAAGCCGGGGCCACTTAATCTTCCCCCTAATGGTGATCCTAGCTCCATCACCAGGGCCCCTCTGGGGGGGCCGTACCCCAAAGACCCACTCTCCGGGTCACCGCTGTCCCCCAATTGTCATTGGCAAATCTTTTTTATCGGCCGGAAGAGCTGTTTTCCTGGTCCGCTGGCATTGATCCATTCATCATGGCTTTGTTCCTTTAAGAACTCTGAGGGCACACCAAGGGTCTGCACAACCAGCTATTTATCATCCAGCAGAGAAAAATTGAGAAGGAAGTGGAGGGATGCATATTTTACATAGTTTTTCTCACAATAGCATGACAGATCCTCAGGTTAGGATTGTATTGTCAGAGGTGTCCCTGTCGGCTGTGAGATTTATACAGCCATCACGTTAAACTACAATAACGCTTTTCCTTCTGGACTATTGATTATATTGGAAAAACACAGTACAGGTTAATACCGTGTTGTCCTGTATGTGGATCTAAGCTCATTAGCTTAGCTTAGCATAAAGACTGGAAGCAGTAGCAAACGTCCCGCTGGGCTCGGTCAAAAACTACCATACCAAGCAACAAGTTGTGGTTTCATGAGGATCTATCTGCTGGAACATGTCTTATGCTAAGCTAAGCACCTTATGGCTCTTGCTTTATCCAACTCTCTGCCAGAAAGAACATTTCCTGAACTGCTGAGCTACTCCTTTAAGAACTATTTGTTTGTTGAAAAAGAGAATTGCTCCCCTCAGCTAGTTTACAGAGTATTTATTCAGCATGAATTTTGAAAACACACATAGCAAAAACAGGCACGGACTTCCTTCCTTAAAGACAAAACAACCCAAGGTTTAATACTCTGTTTCCTATTGACACAGCTACAGGCAGCATAATGGGCCTATTACAGGCTACCTGCATCATGCCTAATTCATCGGGGCGGTTTTGCAGTGTTCCTTATTCAGCAGCCTCCTCATACTTGTGATAAAAAGCCCCCACTAACGTCCCAAATGTCTGGACTGCCACTTGCAGCCTTCACTTCCTGAGGATGGAGGTGAGGATCAGGGGACGAGGACAGGAGAGAGGACCCGAGTGACTCCGTCCAAATGGAGCGCCTTGTGGTTATCCCTCTAATACAGACTATTATGTGGTCCCACTACTGACACTAATGGGATGTTACAACGATTTAAAATGATTTAATGGCTCCCAGGTTGGGGCCCCTAATGGCCCTCTTTATACGCCAATGCGTATTATGAATGGCAATGACAGTGTTGTGAAGTGCCTCTGTTTCTCCGGCTTTCTTTCTCTCTCTTTTTTTTAAGCTGCTGCTCAGGCGGTGTGACAGTTGCGGCTCTGTGTGGTGATAGGGCCGCAGACACTGCAGTGGACGGTTGACGGACTCCTTATAGGCAGTCCTAGTGTAGCAGGGTGTTCATTAAACATCTTATCGCACCCTGCTCCACTGATGTGCACCAGAACACAGTCACAAGGAGTTGTTGGTATTGTGTGTTCATCCGTTCTGTAGAGAATATCCAACGTGATGGCTAAAACTGGATTATAACGTATTATTTTGGAACGTTCAGATGTTTTAAGTATTGCATAGTGGATTAAAAACAAACTTCCAGACACAGTGCAATGTAAGACCATTCTTTTACAGTTTTAGGGCCATAAAGTGTGACATGTTTGAAGAAGCAGCTGCAAGGACTGTTGATTTTTGCTATGTATCCATTTTTACACAAGACAGTGGTGGATGTACTCATATCCTTAATACAGTATAAAACACTGTGAATATAAAACAGTAACAAGTAAAAAGTCCCACATTCAAAATGATTAGTTTTTCAAGTAAAAAAGCGAAATATTGTCAGCAAAGAGAACATAAAATCTAAGAAATGAAAGCTCTCGTTCTATATAATTGAACCTTTTCACTAACAATACGCTCCAATGCATTAATGTGTTTATTCATTTAGTACTTAAGTGCTGACAGGCTAAGGCTTAGCTTATTTTAACAGATTTTATTCGGCATATTTTATAGGTTGCTCATGTCCTGTGCACTATTTAAAATATACATTTGAAAAGTACCTTGTAGCTGTACTAGCGTCACATTGTACTGATGTAAAAAGTACAATATTTCCCTTTGAAAAAATATAGTAAAGTAGAAAATAAGACAACTAATACTTCAAACTTCAGCAGTCAAGTAAATGCATTTTGTTCCTTCTATTGCCAAACAATATATTTTAAATGCTTTAAGTTATAGGTCCGTCAATCCAAAAGTCGGTATTGGTAACGCTCTGCTACCTGCAAGAGAGAAAAAGTGTAATGAATGATCTGATATCCATAAATCCAAACTGTTTTTCAATACCTGTCATTGAGTCAAATACAGACACTTGAATTAGGGAAGTATATAGAGCCAAAAAGCATTAGAAAATAGGTAAAGCAGCTGGAATGTGCTGTTAGACTCAACATGTACTGTACTTTACATATCTATAAATGATCTTCATTGAACAAAAGTACAGAAACAACTAAACCACAGTCCGGAGCATTGCACAATGGAAGAAATGAAAGGGGACATACTGTAATTGATTACTTTAACTTTGAGGGTCCTCCTCCCTTTCTCCAATCCAGTCTGCTTCCCGACTCTTATGAGCATGAAACCAATTGATCCCCTTCATCTATCCGGGTGGAGAGTTTAAAGAAATTGCTTATCCCGTGCCACTCATTATCAACTCAGAGAAACTTCCCTCTCACACCTTTTGCTTCCTGCAGACGTTTTGATATTAAACACTCAGTCACCGAGGCAGAGAGAGAGATTCCTCTGGCCTCGCAGAAAGCTCCCTTGGTATGATGTCTGCAGATGGCCTGGATAGCCTCTGATCCCCGGCTCTATCCACTGAAACCTCACTGTCCAGCAGCCTCTCCTTACATTGTCCAATGCACACAGAGAAAGAGAGCTTATATATATATATGCATGTGAGGGTGTGTGCACATTGGTGTGCGTTTAGGAGTCACGCAAGTCTGTGTGAGACAGAAAGAGAGCCCAGAGGATTGACAGCTCTAGCAGTCATTACACGCTGGATTGAATGCTAGATTAGTCCAAAGTGGCTCAGGGTCAAGCGGCTGCCTGCTCCCTTTTGGCACTCAATGACTTTAATACCCGCTACTGTATTAGTCAATTACTTCAAAGGCTAGGCTGCCCTCTCGTTACCTCTCCCTCACTCCAAACCTTCTGAAGCATCGGCTTTTTTACAGCATCTATTATTGATTTCTCTTTATTTATACAGGATATATCTGTGATAGGGAGGAAAATACCTTAGAAATATGCTTTTAGGACTAAGGACCAAAAAGAGAAATCATGCTTTATTTGTGTCAGAGTGTGTGAATGGTTGCAGGTAATTCATTTTGTGGCCTGTAAACAAAAGCTGAGGCAGTTTGGATGTTAATGGAGGAATACATTGCGTAATAGCTCCCTGACTGATGTGAAAACATGGGAATTTTTCAACAATTTTCCATGTTTTTCGCAATTTGCAGCACACATGATTACAAGTTAACACCCTGTAGATGTTTCATACATAACACTTGATCATATATTGTGTTTTAAAAAGAAAAAATCCCTCCTTTGAAAAGTTTTGTGACGCAAAAAGTCAATTTTTGCTTTATTTTTGGCAATAAATGTGTAAATTGTTGCAGGTAATTCAAGTTTTGACAAGTAGAAAAAGCTAAGACAGTTTATGGAGGAATACATTGCGGAAAACCTTCCTGATTGATGTGAAAACATGGGATATTCCAACAATTTTCCATATTTTCCGTCAAACGTTAACACCCTGATGATTATCCCTACACAGCAAATAATCATATATTCTGTTCCTAAAAGAAACAATTCACGTAAACAGGAAAAAATCCCCGCTTTTAAAAGTTTATCCCACTTGGACACGTTGTCTTCGGACCACCATGTGAGCGTCCTGTCATTAGATCAGCTCCTCTGCTCCTCTGCTCTTCTCCCTGTCCATCACCGCTGCACTCCTCCCATTAGCTCTCATGTTAAATCGCTCTCGTGTGATTGTGTCACTGGGCTCTCCCTTTCCCTTTTTCCCGGGTGACTGATATGACCTTTAGGTACACCGGCTGACAATTACTGTCACCGGGAAATTGAATTATTAGCTTTCTCTGCCAACAGAGCCGCGGGTAGGTGGATGGTAGTTGAGAGTAAAATGCTGTAATTACTTAGCTAAATTGCCATATTATATTTTTCGCCACTCCTTTTTCCTTTCTCATTCTTCCTCTGGAGTGATATAAAGGCTGGCTGGAGAAGAAAAGGAAAGCTGTTCGGATGAAAGAATGATTATGGAGGCCTCTTGTAACCTTTCAGGGGTGTTGATCGTCAATAGGAACAATTAAGAGATGTGTAGTGAGGGGTGGGGGTGGGGGGGGGGGGGGGGTCTGAGGGGAAAGGTCACACACTGTCCTTGCTTTTTGTCTCTTGGTCAGTCTGACATTTTATTTCCCTCTATATTTATCCCTCTCTCTCCCGTACTGGGAACAATTGATTTGACCCTAATAGTGTTTCTCTTCCTCTTTATCTCACACACACACACACACACACACACACACACACACACACACACACACACACACACACACACACACACACACACACACACACACACCGGATTGGCCAGGCTGAACGTAATTATTTTTCTGAGCAAGCAAATGGTTTTTCTTTGCTTAGCAGCTTGTATCTCGCGGCCTGTCAGATGGTGCTGTTTGATTACACTTTCTAGCTGTTTAGCAAAAAAAGAAAAACAGCCTAAACGCCGCTGTCGTTAATTAACCGCCATCCGAGGGGGAAAGACGACTTCCAGGGCCTTCGCAGGTCACACGGCTGGAGAAGGAAAAGTCTCGGGCTTCTTCCTCTCCTGCACTAAACCTCTGTCATCCCTGCATGCACATCTGGATTAACCTCTTCATCTCTTCTCTGAACACACACATGCATGCATAGATGCACAACGTTCACCGGGAGTAAACACTCATTAAAAAAAACAACCGCTGCCTTCGTTCTACTTGCCTTATCTTAAATGTCAAAAGGTGTTCTCATTAAAGCATTTTTAATTAGTGTCTATTCTGCGCGTACAATGAGTATGTATTTGTACAATGAATGCAAACTGTGTGGTATGGTGGTTAAAAAAAACAACTTCTGACTGCGAGGAAATATATATATTAGGTACATTTGAACAGCAGATTGTGTCTTGTATTTCCAGTGTTTATTTAAACAAGGACCATGAATACAAATACATTAATCTCAGGAAAGATGAGAGATGATTTATGCCAGATTTAAGCTACTGGCTGATTTCCATCTGCAGGTATAACAATCACTACAAACATTGCATAAGAGTACTACTGCATTGGTGAGAAAATATCAATGTTTCTAAGCATTTTGATTCTAAATATTAGATACACAGGTGTGCTTTCTCCTCCCTCCAACATGTTGTGTCCTTCCTCTCCTGTCCTCCTCTGGCATAGTTTCCAGCCTTGCAGGTGCTGTTATCTTCATGTAGGAGGGGCAGCTTGGGCTTCCGAAGCCTTGTTGCTCCCACAGTGGGTACAAGCTCATGCTGACCTAAGATTGGCTTTATTGTTTAGGGACCCAGACGCTCCGGTAAACACCTTATCTGTGACCTAGATGACAGTTTAAGTTAGACGTATTGTCCGAGCTTGTTTAGTCTGGTGCTTGAAGAATGTTGATTACCCATTCGGAACTAGTTAAAACCTCTTCCTATTTTGGAGATCTTCAGAATTTGGTTTGGCAACCGCTGTGGCAACTCTCGTCTGCAGTAAATGTTTTGTCAATTCTCCGGCCGTAACTCAGAATAAATCCAACAGTGTTTTGCCATCAAGTTCCTGCTCTCCCGTGTCTCTCTGAGTTTCGTCTCCATTGCTTCAGAAGTTTCCACCACAGTTGTGTGTAAACTTAGCCGTCAACAAATTCAAAATGTATAATGAAATATGGCCCACATATTACACAGTAGTATTCATGTGTTAATAAGCCCACTTTTTAAATAAATGTAGTCAATTAAATTTGGAAACATTTTCTAACAAACCAATAACTTATTTACATAATTACCTTGAAAAAAAACCCCTTCATATTTCCCTTATAATAAGCAAACTGAAGCTCTGTTTTAAGGCTGCCAACACATGAATGAACCCCTACGGAGAGCTGTGATGTAGGCTGTTCAAAACATATTCAAGTATCAAGCATAATTGATCTACATTTGATAGATTTTTCTTAACTTAGCTTCCTCCAGTGGGTGGCCCAGCCCTTTGTATGTGTTTCTGTAAGCGGCCCAAAGTCTGGAAACGTCTGATCTCTGCTTTTAAATACATTTTAAAATGACTTGGAAAAAGTATTTACTAAAGTCTTCTTTGCAGCTTGTTTATTTTTATTCATGTCTTTATCTTTTTTAAGATATTTTTTGGGGGGCTTTTTGCCTTTAATCGGATAGGACAGTGGAGAGTGACAGGAAAGTGGGAGAGAGAGAGTTGGGATGGGATCCGGAAAGGACCACGGGTCGGGAATCGAGCCCGGGTCGCCGGCGTATGGTTCAGGTGCCCCAGCCAGTTGCGCCACGGCCGGGGCCATGTCTTTATCTTTTAATAAAGTCTAAGGATATGTGTAGTACATACTATAAAGGCATCTTAGTCGTAGTTTTAAATTGTGTATAAGTAAGTAAAATATAGTTGACTTGATGTTTTTATTCAAGTTTTGTCCACCTGTTGCTGTGGCTTATGGCGGTTTGGAATTGAAACGTAGGAACTCTGAACGCTTCTGAAAAACTACATGGATAGTCGAAGATGTTACAGGCCCTATCGATTTTTCCCGTTGATACGCCAGATATCATCTCAAATAAACGTGAAATGAATCGCCCTTACAAGCCAGTAAAGAACAGACAGAGACGTGCAAAGTGAGAATGGGGTAGCAGAAGATCAAAGAGTGGGATGGTGTTTCATTCCATCAGCTATCATGTAGAGCTGAAAAAGGTAGAGGGGTAGAAAGTTGGACGGGTGAGTGAGAGACGTCGGGCACTGTACATGAAAAGACATAGAAAATAAGAGCGATGAAGAGGGGGGTTTGTATGATTTTTCCTCCTTAAGGTCGAGCTCAGTCGTCGTAAAAAAAGGGACAATTTACACGGCCCATAAAGGACATTTATGCTCATCGCCGTGTCCCAGCAGAACCCCATTGCTCTTTGTTTTAATTGTCCATGAACAAGGCATTGTTCTGCTAGATCAGGGTCTGGAAGAAATTTCTTCAAAACCCGCTCATTGTTACAAGGAACGCATTATAGGCCCCTTCATTATTTCCCCTCCGATATAAAGAATATGTTATTTGAATTTACATAATTCTCAGAGCAGCTCCAAAGACACTTCTATAAATAGCGTTATTCAACTTGAGCGCGAGTCCAAATGAATGGAGAAGTCATAATCTCTTACAGTGTTGTATCTTTGTCTCATAGCTCTCCACACAACCCTCACTATATCCACTCTTTGTGTATTTCTATTGGGATTGTTATGGCTCTCACAATCACCCCATTTTTGTTCTAAACGAGACGATTAGTTTGTTGTTCCCTTGCAAGAATCACCCTCTACGCAGATGACTTATGTTGTTGTGTGGTACAGTTGGCTGGGGGTTGTCCCACTTTCAAACACTTGGCTTTTCTGAGATTGGCCTCGAGGAGCCTTGACAGAGCTTCCTTTGAGCTCAAACACACAGATCTGCAGACTTTCGAGCAAACAGAATCTCACAAAACCCCCTTGTCTGAAACACACTTATCTCCTGCCCTGAAGTTTGGTTAAAAGTGTTTTATAAGCTCTTCCTGCCCCTCTGCTTGTGCCCGAGGACGTAGTTGATCAATGTGCCATCACAGACATAGGCAGGACTACGCATGACTGACATCTTGGTGTGTAATAATTCTATTTTTTAGGGTCCACAATGCTTGAAGAACACCACTATTTTTCACCTGCACAAGGAATTACATTTACAGGCACTTCCAGTTTCATTACGCTCGATGTTGGCACAGGAATTGGGAAAGGAAGGATGTGATATATTAGCATTGGTGTGTTAATCCCAAAAGGACGATGAAATGCATTAAAAATGAACCCTTGTTAATTGTAACGCTGTTGCTGTGTGGCCCTGAGCACAGAACAGTCCTTCTGTTATTCAGTGTTACGTTTATGTGGTTTTAAGAATAATTTCACTCCTCCTCCTTCCATGGCCGCGCCACGCTGCTGGGCACTACAGTCTCCATAAACCCGGCCCTACAGTCTCTCACCTCTCTCCTCTCATTTCTCATGGTATTAATAATACAAAAGCCTCCATAAAGTGGGAGCAATGTGCTTGTATTAAAACAGCACTGGCCCGGGATACATCCAAGGTCGCCAAGGCTGAACTGTTATTCTCCCCGCGCACGACGAGGGGCGAACCACCGGTCATTCCAGCAGATGGAGATGAGGGTCTTATTTCTTTCCTCTTTTTATATTGTTTTAATATGCAACGAGAGAGCCAGCAGAGTCTTTCCACAGGTTGTGCTGCACCTAACCTTTTTATGCAACAGCGGTGTCATCTGCATTCTTTGTTGTGTTAAGACGAGTTAAATGACCACTTGGGATGGGTACGGGATGACCTCTGAACCGCGGGGATAATGAGTGAGATGAGGAGCGCCAGGTATAATGGACTGTCGGGGTTGATAGCATATAGCAGAGGGCAAGCGGGCCTCTCATGCTCCGTCTCGTCGTTGCTTTTTTCTCATTGGTAAAGATGATGCAGACACAGAGGAGCAATTACGGCCGAGAAGCAGACTTCCATTTCCATTTGACAATGCGATAGAAAGGCCTCGGCCTCCTTGCTTAGGCATGCAGACGGCCTGAGAGTTACAGGAAGCAGGAGAGGGTGACAAAGGCCAACATCTACTCTCAGACTAATGGCCCTCACAGGTTTGAGAATTATGATCTCCACAATGAATTCCATGATGTTTCTATTATTCATTAATTCCCAGACAGAAGCAGAGAAAGAGGAGGAAGAATTATTGATTACAATGCTGAAAATATAATGAACTAGAAATGAGGATTGAGTTTTCCTCATACATTTCCCCCCCCCCCCCCCCCTCTCTTTTAACTGTCACCACTGTCTCGCCCCGGTGTCTCTGTCTCTGAAAGGGCACATTCGTTGTCTCTGTGCTGTTGTGTCAAGACGATCCCCTTCTCCCCCCCCCCACCATCCACCCCACCCACACATTTTTAAACAATCACATGCCCGAGGAATTCATTTGTCTTGGTTTGGCTTTGTCTCGGAGGTGACACACAAGCCGGCGCTCCTTTTGTTGCTCAAAATTGATGCCGCTAACAGTGTAATAAAAATGTCCAAAAACTTCCAACGCTGTTTGAGGAAGAGCTCCTTTTGTTCCTGGAGAAGCTCTTGTACCGAGGAGATAACTGCAGGTTGTGTTGGTGGGAAGATTAATATGTTACCCAGTTAGACCGCGGTGTTTTCTTACTCCCGCTATATCTCTGGTGTCAACATCATAGCTCTTCCTTTGTGTTCCCTCACTTTGAATTCAGCCCCCTTGATTGCACTCATTCTCCTGAACCGGTAAACAGAACACAGTGGGGACAGATAGCGTATTTATCTTTGCTGTCGCCTTCTTGGGTGCTAAATGATACCGCTGCCATCGGGTTTGATATACTCCACTGCGACAGGGTTACCTCATTTAAAGAGGCACAAAAGGTTTTCCCTTTCCTCTTGTGGATTGTGTGCATGTAAATGGTCTGCAAAGGCAAAAAACTTTCGTAACTTAGTGACATCACTGTAACACTCAGACCATCTATTGGCTTGCGCTCATCTCTAAGCGGTTGACAGGTCACAACAGAGCCGGCTAGCTAACCAATCAGAGCAGACTGGGCTCTGGTTTCAGACAGAGGGTGAAAAGAGGCGGTATGAGATCAATAAAGAGCTTTTTGGACATTATAGCATGGAGACATGTCCCAGTAGAGGCACTAAGTACAAATATGAACCTGAAATTAAGCATTATAAGGCCCCTTTCATGAACAGATGTTTACTTATCTTGGTATTTGGATGATAAGCATCTTTCACTGTTTGCTACTTCAATGGAGTTTAGAATCAGACGAAGCTTTGAAGTGAAATATCCCAACACTACCTTTTTCAACTCTGCACAGCTCTCTAAATTCAAATGCTGCATATATTAGTATTGTGTCTTTGTTTTTTCCTTACAATTGAACTCCTCTTACTGTGTCTATGTATGCACCATACACACCAAAGCAAATTCCTCGTCTGTGAACCTACTTGACAATAAACCTGTTTCTGATTCTGATTTTTAAAGAGAGTCTAACGGGTGCTTTTCCAGAATTATTGCTCGTTCTGATTTATTTACCTTTTTCTCTTTTTTTGTTTCATGACAAACGGTAACCTGACACGGCTGAATTACTGAACTGTGTCTGAGGACTAATGAGAGAAATTTCCCCAGAGAATCTTTATCTATTGCTCCTCAGAGAGCACCTTGGGGACTTGCTCTCCTGTCTGTCACCTCCACACACACACACAAACACACACACACACACACACACACACCGATCTGCCACTCTGGGGTCTGCCCATCATCCCCTTCCCCGCCCCACCGCCACCTCCCTCACCCATTGACACCCCTGTTTCCTTTAACACTATCATGTAGCACAGCCATTTCACTTTTGCGCCGTGCAATTAAAACCAGTGGAGAGGCGGAGGAGAAGAATACTCTTATACCCCCCCTCCACCTCTCCTCCTCTCCCCCTCCTCCTCCAGCAGCCACCTATCTGCATCACAACCTTTAAAGATTCTTTTTTAATCGTTTTTTTTCTCTCATATGTGCGATACATATGTACACGATACGTGTTAGAAATCCAGAGTTTACGAGAATGGCAAGCGTGGAATTAATTAACACAGGAAATCTCACCGCTGCTTTCCATGGAGGTGGATAATTTCTGCTTTTTAGTTTGGCGCTCTTGTGATGGCAGGTGAAGGCGGTCGTGGCGAACACAATGATAAAAGCAATAAAAGAAAGTGAGACTTATGCCAACTTGAGGAGAGTCTTCCGCTGCCCAACTAGGTTAAGTTTTACAGCGCTGGGCAACACACAAGTCCACCATCACACACACACACAGACACACCCACACACACGCACACACACCTGTGAAGTCAAAGAAGTCTTTGATCTTTGGTGTTGCTTTACTGACCTCTGCAGGATTCCCCCCCAGCTCTCTGGTGTGTGTGTGTGTGTGTGTGTGTGTGTGTGTGTGTGTGTGTGTGTGTGTGTGTGTGTGTGTGTGTGTGTGTGTGTGTGTGTGTGTGTGTGTGTGTGTGTGTGTGTGTGTGTGTGTGTGTGTGTGTGTGTGTGTGCTGTGTGTGTGTGTGTGTGTGTGTGTGTGTGTGTGTGTGTGTGTGTGTGTGTGTGTGTGTGTGGCCTAGCATAACTGCTGTGTGGAATGTGTGTGTGTGTGTGTGTATTAGTCCAGATACAAAAACAATACCATTCAAGATGGTAACCGTGAGTCTTGGTTTAGTATACATTAAAACCACAGTAGTGAGTCATGCGGTGGACAAACACGGACATTACGAAATCTACTGATTGAATATTCCTCCGAAAACTTGTTGACGATTCACATCTTCATTAGAGACAAGAGGGAACACGTTTTGAGACTGATTCCCAAATCTTATTATTGGATTTGAATTGCGTGCCTAATCAGAAACAAGTTACTCAGAGGCGCTTGAAGGGGGAAGCATTTGAAGGATGACGCACATGTGTTTTGAGGCCTGGATTAATGACTGATCATATTTACAGATGTCAGAGATGATGTTCAGCTAATAATTCTTCCCACATGTGGGAAACATTGTCTGTGTGATTTCTGAAGCTCCGTAATCCAAAAGTTGTTCAAAGGACATCTTACATAATGTGGATGACTAAGAAATGACATTGGAAATTAAACATGTGGGAACACATCTCTGCTGAGACCGCTTTTGTACGAGACAACCTGTTTGTTTTAATCATAGACTGAGACTCTTTAAAGAAGTGGACATAGTCACCATGACCTCACCCGTTGCTTTGTGAACTACAGTAATGAGCCCAGAGTTTGGGATTTTGTTTCGACAACGGGGTAGCAACCTGTCAACACTGAAGCATACTCTGTTTATCTGGTTATTTTATTTGAAAGTAAGCCTGATATTACATAATCAACATCAGGTTGTACTTGGAAGGACACAAGACGAACAAGTAAGACCATAAACTCATCAGGAAAATGTGTTCTGAGATAATAAATGAAGTTAGAAATACATAAATGTTTTCCTAGACTGCTATAGAATCAGACTGATTTCGGAAACAAGTGGCGCCCTCTGCTGGCCATGAAAAGGCAGGTTTAAGGCCCAGTGGCTTTATTTTTCTGACCTTGGTGGCCACATCGTTTTAATGCATGTGAAAGTGATCTGTGTTTGGATGGAGGCAACCGGTCAACAATCTAGAAGAAAAAAGGCCCGGTGTAATCTACACATGTGTACACAAACATCCACACACACCGAGGCCCCATGGGAAAAAATCCTCACACATGGAGTCAGAGATCATGGCTCTGTAAACAACTGCTCGTGATTAGTGTGACATTACTGTTCAATTTTTTATTTGTTCCAAATTGGAAATCTGAGGACGCTGTGTTTTTGCCCCCCTCCTTTCCTCGTATGACACAGTTCTTTGATATTAAACATGGATTAGCAATGTCTAAGATCTCGTTGTACAGACATGAAGCAGTGCAGATAGGGAAGGGGGGGCACTGCTCTTCCCCCTCAAAGGCCATTGATTTCCAAGCTACTTACGCCCTGTTTGTATGTACGGACACACTGGAGTGTAAGCCTGTTAAATGTGAAGTGCATCACTTGTCACCGGCACGTCCCCGCCTCATCTTCCCGGGGCTTATCAGCACATAAACATACACACAGTGGGCCGTTTGGAAATTCAGAAATAGATACCGCGTGCGGTGCACCGTCCTCTGACACGGCTGGCGGTATCAGGGTCCCATCTATGATATCTCTGTTGTTGTTTGAACACAAAACTGGTGGGTGTCACAAAGCAGAATAATTAGGGTGATCATGCACCTGTCATTTTCCTTCTGGGCGTCCGAGAGACACAGCAGCAGGATTGTGGGTATGTATGGGTGGTGTCTACTGCCTGTATTTACAAGTCAAGATTACATTCTTGTCAAATTTCAATCCAGTGCTCGTTCATCGATATCGTGTAATAAATCACCATTCATCACAAGATAAAAATATTTGGATTTACTTGTATTTTCCGGGGAGAGAAAACAAATACACATGGTGTGTTGTGGAAGAGAAATACATGAGATACTGTTCAGAGAAATCAGAGGTTTTCTTTGCTATATTACAACATGATCTATGACGATGGCATGCAGTTTGACAATCTTCTGACACTAAAGCATCTACGTATCACAGAGAGCCACCGTCCTGTTCACACACCCTGTCCGCTATCTAACGGTTGAATTGAACCCTGGAGTGTTTCAGCCCTAGGAGCGGTTCGTTTGGGTTGTTGTGAACGCAGTCCGGACCGCTTGCTAGTAAACTCTGGAGCAGTTCAATGCTGGTGTGAACGCAGTCTGCACCGAATCATAGGAACCATAGTATTTACGTGTTATTTTCGGGTGTGGTTACTGGAGGAGTTAGCAAGTTGTGGCTTTCATTCATTCTGAAATAAATCATTAGTTCACGGAGATATAAACGCTACATTTTGACCACACCTTAAACAAACAGGTGCTGTTGACAATTTATCATGGATCAGGTACTGATGTTCTTTGACTGATGTCAGTGGTCTCCAGTCGGTGCATTTCATTTCTTTTCTGCAGATTTCTCCAATTTTTTGCCTTTTTAATGCCATGCGATTCATGGTAACGTTCCAGGCTGGAGTTAAGGGAAGAAGTTAGGGTCAAACTGGGTGATGTGATTAATTTACCTTCTTTTTTTGGGGGGGTTTCCAGATTAATCACAAGCGTAATGGTCGACAGCCCTTGTGATAATATTTCAATGATTGCTAATATTTACTACTAATACGTGAAGGAAATGTTGATTGTGTCTGTCAGCTCCTAAGAAAACACAAGAGTTTGTGTTGCTAATCAAACAAGCTTTCTGTCTGGCCTTGGTACGGAAAGACAGCCCAGGTGATTATAGTCTGGAGTCTGCTCCAGTTTATTATGCCAGAACATCACTGGACCCGTCTCCAAATATATCATAAATAATTATTACAGGGTGCATGTTCAGCGCTCTGGGCCATGGATATAACTTGTTTAGTTTCAAACACACCCCAATCAATATCAGCCTGTCATCTAAAATTTATGAGAACACCAGCTTGTATTTTATTTATTTATCTATTTATTTATTTATTTCATTTGGCCGCTTCAGCCTCTTTTTCTTAACTAATCTCGCCGAGTGTGTGTACTGCACAGGCGTGTTTGGGTGTGTAAATACGAGAATACCTGTCGTGTGTGTGTGTGTGTGTGTGTGTGTGTGTGTGTGTGTGTGTGTGTGTGTGTGTGTGTGTGTGTGTGTGTGTGTGTGTGTGTGTGTGTGTGTGTGTGTGTGTGTGTGTGTGTGTGTGTGTGTGTGTGTGTGTGTGTGTGTGTGTGTGAGTGAGGCGGCTTGGTCCGGCAGGCTGCGCCACTCGGGGGACCCCGGAATTATGGATTGAGGACAGGAGTCATGCGATGATTGACAGCCGCATTCCGTTAGAGGTGATTAGGTGCGCGAGGCCCAAAGAAAACAGACATGATGGAAATTTCAACATCCCTACTCTAATTTCTGCTGCGGGTAATTATGATACATGATGATCTGCAGACATCATTGGCCACACAGTCTGCTGTGTTCAATCTACCCGGCTCTAGCTGTCTCTCTTGCTCTCCATCTACCCTCAGTAACCCACTCACATACACACACCAAACAGACACTCACTTCCATACAAGTCAGAAAGCGGTGAGGCGTTGTAATTAAGCAATGGGAATATGGAAAACTATGTTATTGCAGTATTTCCTTTCGTGAACAAATTGCTTTTTTTAAATAAAAGTATAACATATGGAGGAAAATGCATATCAGAGTGAGATGAGAAGATTGATAGGTCCACCACTCTCATATCTACTTGGTTAATGTACCTGGATCTAGTAGCTGCTTAGCTTAGCTTAGCTTAGCTTAGCTTAAAGGGCAGACACATAGAAACAGCTAGCCTGGCTCTGTCTAAACGTAACAAAACCCAGACACCAGCACCTTTACAGCCTCATGTTCACAGTGTGGTTCAGCTCAACATGACTCAACTCACTTCTAGCAGGCCCTTTTTATTTCCCACTGCTGATAATACCCTCTCCGTGTAGACAGGATTTTCAGCTAGCAACAGTAGCAACACCGCATAAATCTGCCATTAGATTATCATTTATTTGTCAATCAAACAGTGGAAAGTCTTCAAACTTCAAATATGTGTACTATAATAGCTGACTATCATTTCCTAATGTTTAAATAAACATTAGGAAATGATAGAAGTTTGTATTCAGGGTATTTATTTATATCTTTGCTGTGTGTGTCTCCCTTTGTTAGATGTAGAGTAGATGTTGTGTCTGTAAGGTTAAATACACAAATAGGAATTAAACCTGAGTATTTAGTATGATAGTGATCCAACGATGTGGGTCCTGTGGTGGTCACTTATGATTATGATACAATCAAATTCTACAAATACTGTAGGCTAATATTATACAAATAATATTAGTTTAGCTTCATATTTCCTGTACCAAAAGTCCACATTTCAACACAATAAATGTACAAAGCATTTACAGGTTAATATAACATTTGAATGTTACCTTATCACTATCAGGTTTTTATACTTAAACTAGGCTGTATTAAATCCATTTATTGATGAGGAAGCTGATATGGATCGTATTTAACCTCCCTATCAAACCACACGATATGGCGTACGAAAGTGAACATCCTGAACACACACACACAACTACAGGCCAGATCTGTGTGAGCCACCAGTCCACCAGCATCGCTCCCGAGCCGCGGTGGAAGAGTTGTGATCTGAAAGTTACAATATTCCTCCCAACAGTTCCTCTCAACCTCTCTCATGTGCGCCTCAGTCTCTCCCCCCCTCTATCTGACAAAAGCTGCACGTCCTCCCCTCTCTCCCCCATGTCAGGTACGTTTAGCATGGCTTTGAACGCCATGCCTCCATATTTTATTGAACACTTTGTTGGTTGATGCTGGATTCCTCCACAATGCCTGGCGATGGGCTCATGCATTAGAGATGTGAGCTTTGGACGGAGAGGGGCCGGAGGAGGATGGAAAGAAAAAATAAAAGATGAGGGGGCAGCGTGTTTTTCCCTCTGTTTTGGTGCACCGTATAGGAGTCGTTCTTATTTAGCATTTGGGTATAAGTTTCTGCTCGCTGCAAAGGAAAATCCATGAGCGCGTTCACAGATTCCCTCTCAAGGATAAGAGCTGTACGAGTCCTCGGAGTATCTCACTGTTGCACATTGACTTGTTTTTCCTCTCAGCGGGGGTGTCCATGGTATTGTTTTTCAAGCTATTCCTTGAAACTCTGCTCAGTTTTGACAGTGTGAGATATCTGACCACCAGGAGTTCAGAGATTCTGGCAGTACCCAGTAGTGGAAACAGTACTCTGATCCTTTAAGGGGCCCTATTATACTTGTTTGGGTTTTCCCTCTACTCTAGTGTGTTATATAGGTTTTTGTGCATGTAAATGGTCTGCAAAGGCTCAAATCCCTGCGTTCCCACCAGAGGGAGTTTCTCTCCTACACACCTCCATTGGACTCCTTTGTTTACTTCGGAAAGATAGTCCTCAATGTGCAGAATATCTCTTGTAATAGTGTTGTATTATTACACAATAATTCAGTTCTTATCACTAACAAATACATATACATGTCTTATATTGATTGTAGTCTATATTTATCAAAGTCAGCTTCAGTTTGTGTGTACAGACAGAAAGATCCAAATACCCTCTCCCACAATCCCGAGGTTTAAAAGAGTTACAGTTAAAAAAAAATACAAATATATATAAAAATAAGTATATACATACAAACTGCATACCCGAACGTATATACACATATACACATGAAAAGGCATAAATAAAAGAACAATACTCAATATATACAAAATACACATTTATATAATGTAGTAAAAGGTACAACAATTCCCTCTGAGATGTAGTAAAGTGAAGTATAGAGTGGCAGAGAATGGAAATACTCAAGTAAAGTAGCAAAAATAACTAAACTCATGTACAGTACTTGAGTAAATGTACTTCGTTTCATTCCACTTACTTTCTACCCCTGTTGCTTTATCCCGTCATGACGTTTCAGCTCGAGAAAACGTGACAGTATTTGTACCTGCTGACATTCTGAGTCATCTGCGTGACCTTTAGCTTTCATCTGAACACAGTCTGGAGTACGGCATGCTATAGAAAAGGGCTATTTGCATATCTAAGGTTAAGCCCAATTGCCCTTCATATACAGTAGGTGTGAAAATACTGATTAATCCCACGAAGGGTTGAGTGTAAAACACATATCTGCAACCTCCTGATTGTAATGTGTAGCAATAGGAAAATTAAACTGTGAAATGTGTCAGGCCTTAAATTAGCGCTCCATATTTTAGTGCCGCTTCCAACAGTGTCGCGTTTGCAAAGGCTTCCACAGACAAGAGGCATCTCACTTGTTGTCAGACAGCCCCCTCTCACCTCTGCAGCACCTTTCCTGCATTTGCATACGATTTTGTTTCTGTGACATCCATTGAGTTGCATATTGGAATATTTCCCCTCCATTTTTCTTTAGTTTTGAGTGAATCGCACATGAATTCAGCCCCAAAGTGATCTCAAACTAGCAAGTTAATGCTGGTGTTTGCACAGCGATTGGATTATTTACAAAGCCTTTTGTAAGTGTGCTACTAGAAAATCTGTTTTGAGCTTTTTAATGCGTCTCGTTGGCGGTTGCTTATTTGTCTGAGGTCTGCTGTACTTGTCGAGGCATTCTTTCACAGCGACGCCACAGCAAAACAGATGTTTCATTTACAACTAACAATCACACACAGAGGAATCTCAGGGAGAGGAGGAGGAGGAGGGAAACACCCCCAAGTTTATTTAAACAAAATCTTCACATGACGTGCCCTCTCCGCAGCACCTAGCAGATTTATTTGAAACGAAACAGTTTGTGCTGATTCTCTCATTTACTCCTCAACCCCCTCCGTCCGGGGAGCAATAATCTGGCTTCCTGTAGACTAAACATAAAATTAAAAAGCAATCTGACTGCACCGTATGTTTTATAGAAATAGAAAGAGAAAAAAAAGATCTCACATCAGCGACTTTCACAGATAAAAGCGCCACGGTTCGCCAAGTGAAAAGACGGATAAAAAAAATGAATATCTTTCTTTTTCTTCTCCTTTCGCCTTTGCATATGTTAGAGCAGCTTGATTAACGGCCGGGCCGTCCAAAAGCTAATTATTTTATTGAGTTGTGGGACGAGGCGGGATCCCACCCCGGGGATTTGGCTTTGGCTTTGGCTTTGGCAGCAAAATAGAAAAGGGCCCCACATGTGTTGTGTGATTCCTCCCTCCTCCCGGTGCCCGTCCTGCCGGTGACAGCAGGATGAGCCCCAGGTATGGGTGGTCTCATCTCCCCTCTATCAATAAGGAGCTTACTTGCCGTACTGGAAATGGGAGGGAATACAATACCGTTGCAATTTGATTTTAAGCCCCACAGGTCAATCTCCTGAACCTCTTTTTCAGGCAGTTCCTTTTATCATTCTGTTTCTCCATCTCAACTCTTTTTCGCTTTCGAGTATCTCCCTCACTCTCTTTAGCTTTCTGCTCTAACTCACTGTCGTTATCACTCTCTTGCTCTGTGCTTAACTGTTCCTGTGGTTCTATTCTTCGTAGGGAGTGTCATGACTCTTTCATTCCTGGTCGAAGGCGGTCAGCGATGGGTGTAACATGTATCGCTTACTACAAATGCATTTGATTTGTTTAGGTTACCGGCCATCAATTACTATCCATAATTTGCAATTAGATTTTTATTTGGTTATCCATTGTTTGATGTCCAATCTAAATTGTTTTCTTTGACAGACAGACAGACAGACAGACAGACAGACAGACAGACAGACAGACAGACAGACAGACAGACAGACAGACAGACAGACAGACAGACAGACAGACAGACAGACAGACAGACAGACAGACAGACAGACAGACAGACAGACAGATGTAGAATGAGTGTGAAGGTGTGGAATATGAAATAGTATAGATATAGAGAATAGGTTATGACATAATAAGTTACTGATCTATGAGAAGTCCTATTAAGAACATGGGGTAGTGGTCCAGCCTCTTGTGGCCAAAGTGAGGTGCTAATAATCATAAAAAATGCTAAATTGATCACCTGATTTCACCGATTAAAAAACGAAACCTGGAAGATCTCGTTTGTCACCCAGGCAAAAAAATAATAAAGAAACAGTAAATAATTTACCTTTTTTTTGTGGCATAAAAAATGCCGTTGTGTTCTTAAGTCATAAACTGGACAAAATATATTTTGGATGAACATGTAAGTATTTTTCTAACTTGCCGCTGAGGGCTTCAGTAGCTTTGAATTTGAAATTCATGAAAGAATCCACACAGTCATTGACCTGTTTACTTGTATATTGGACAGGAGTCGTTTGGTATTGTATTTTATACATTTAACACTTGAAAACTAACTACCTGGGTCAGTTAAGTTTATTTTAAATGCAAATTTCACTCAGAAAGGCAATCCAAAGTGCGTCACATGGAAAAAAACAAAATGACAGTCAAAGACAATTCCTAAAAATATTCGGTGGTTAAAAATCATCAGTACAGTTGATGCTGAAGCTAGATACCTGCCCTTAGTCTGACTGCAGTAAAAGAAATACTCCACATGTCCCTTTGCATAAACAAAAGTACATGTGTCAATGTGTGAGCATGTCATCACTCATAATAAATTCAATAATGTAAAGATTTACTATTTTTAAGAAGAAGTGATTCAAGGCAGGCCTATAGTGTGTGTCTGTGTGTGTGCTCATGCCTCTGTGTGTTTGCGTGTGTGCCGGCTTGTCCTTGTCTTGTGTCTGTGTCGCTGTATCGGTAGTATCTGATTGACCTCGCTCCCCTGTCAACAAGCTGTGGCCCCACGGGCTGCGAGGAGGAGAAGCGTCCCTCTGCTGGCCACTCTGTATCGAAGTCAGGGTGCGTGGTGGACAACAAATTGGCTCCTCCATGTCTGCCTCTCCAAATGCTAAGGTTAGGCTTTAATTGTGGCACCTGGGTTGGGAAGCAGCGGCGTTATAGACAAAATAGCGGTGCTGGTGTCAGCGGACGTGTTGTGAATAGTTCAGATAATACCAGTGTATACACAGCGGACACGGAGCAAGCCACCTTTGCTCCACTCCCCTGTTCTCGCTGAATAAGAATCTGACATAAATTCTGCACATATAAAATTAGTAAATGCCACTGTAGCCGTAGTTAAATATCACACAAACCCCCGGGGAGGGGGGACGGGAGGTGTGGGCAAGTTACCTTGGCCTATTTTTTTTGTGAAGGGGGAAATAAGCCAAGAGGAGGAGGAGGGGAAAAAAAGGGATTGTGGGAGGTTAGAGAGAAAGAAAAGGGTGAAGGGGAGAGGGAGGGCAAAACAGCTGTACGTCGTCAGAGAGGGTGGGGTAGGAGTCAGATACGGAGCTGTCATGCTCCCCCCCCCCTCCTCTTTTCCTTCATATTGAAACTATCAAATAAAACAGCGTTGTGCAGAAAGCTGGTCCTTCAGCCTCTCATACGGCATCAGTAGAGGTTAAGTGCAGTCTAATCTCTCCCCTAATAAAGTTACTTTGAAGTGAGGGAGGAGGGGGGAGAGGGGCCAGGGGTTGTTCACACAGACTATTTAGTGAATTAGCTCAGCCGGAGCATCGCTGGTGAAGGCTGGGACCCTGTTCAGTGTCTGAACCCCCCCCCCCCGTACAGCTATAGTGATCATCTACAGAGCAGTATAGGAATTATTCGGTTTTCAGCGTTTTTGTTTGATGCACATCAGCTTTCTACATTTTTATGGATGAGTAAAGTTAATGTTTTTTATGAAGGGACAACAAACAGCCTCATCACGTCGTGAATGTCAACTAGAGTTATTTAATGAAGAACAAGTATCTTCCATTTATATCCTCTAACTATTTTCCTATTCATTTGCTTCCATATTTTCTTTTCCTACTTCTTCACTTTCTCCCTTTCCTTCCTCCTAGGGGTGCTTTATGGAAAAGGTAAGATGGCTTGTATGCAAGAGTGCCGCTTATTGTCGAAGACGTCTGGAGCGAAGGTTTTACCTATTTGATTTGTTTTCACTTTGTTTAAAAAATAAAACCGATTGGGCCGCCATGTAGCTCAGTTGTCAGAGCATGTCATCCCCTCTTGTCTCTCCCCTTTTTTCAACATTGTCACTTACATAAAGGCACTGGTTTGCCAAATAAACTACAAAAAAACTGAAACATTGAGAAATTGTCTCAGGGACAGAACAATCCAATCCTGAAGAAAAGTAGGATGACATTTCCAGTTGAGTTTGAGCATTTTACATTGGAATTAATAGGACATTTTTAACATACAAATGTAAAGAAATGCTCTGATTTTGCCTTCTGAAGGTGTGCAGTTTTTAAATGTATTGTATTATATGTCTGCATCTGCCATGGGCCCAGACGGTACCCAGAATAATTAGTTAATTCCCCTACAGGAGATGGGATGTTCTCTACAATTTGATGGGGATAATATGTGCGTACATCGCTCAGCATTGGTGCAATAACAATTTATTCAATCTTTTTCAAATGTCCCTACTTCTTCCCAAACTCTCCCTCCCTGCGCCCTCAATGTTTCCATCTCTATACCAGCCTGTTGCTTCTTCAGCTGAGGCCTGGCATGGTGCCAGCGCTGGGCGGGAATGCCCTTCTCATTAATTTACCAACAGATTGCCGTGCACTGCTCACAGTTCACTGACAGGGGGGGGGGGGGGGGGGGGGGTGTTTACAGCAGTGAAGTGACTAACTGCCATTATAACGTTAATGTCGCACAGAGCAACGACGCCGCTGTTTTCCCTGGCACACGCCGTGATGCAGCAGCCAGCGTGTTGTTGGCATGTCTCCTTAATTGGAATTATTGGGCCACAGCCAACACCAGCAGCCAACAGACAACAGGTCTGAGACATGCCAGCAAACAAATTCAATCAACAGGCGCAATTTCTGACTCAATTCATGCATGCATATTGGGGAAATTTGACTCCTTGAATGCCAGATTTATTATTGACTGGAACAGGAAACGTCTGCAACCTTTTTCCTATTAATTTGCTTTAAAAAAAAAGATGTACTATTCCTTCATTAGTGGAAACATAGGGTCCAATTTTCTATATGAATGGATTTTGTTAAGTCAACTGACCTGCTACAGCGCAGCCCAATGTGGCAGTGATTTGCAGAGTAAATGTTATTGCACTCTCATGCATCAACACCATATGTTTTCTGTGTCTTTTGTCAGAAATTTCGCTGGAAGGAGGCAAGATTCCTTCTCCAAAGGGACCATGTTAAATTACTCCGAACCGTTTAGTGTCCAACGCGCAAAATGACGTTTTTTTCTTGACCATATGGAAGCCTTTATGTAAAGTTTTCCTTGTTGATATACAGAATCTATAACAAATGATAATGGATTGCAGCTGTGGGACGCGGCGTCGGCTGATGGCTTCAGCATGAGCTGCGTGCCCCTATCCTAATGTAGCTCGCCGCCCAACAATACCTGTCTTAATGTGGATTTTATGACTCCTTCATACTTCTATTTGTGTGAGTGAAATGGCAGATGGAACTACAGTATCGGGGAGTTTGGAAATAGTGTGTGAAGGAGCTTAGCAACCTGGAACTGTAAAGTCTAAGCAATCCCATGTTGATGTTTAAATTGATGATAAGTGAAGTAACGAAGCACATAGTGTCTTTTAAATTGTTTCCTACTGGCATATCGATTCGATCTTGCATATCAATGCACTGAGATTGATTTTGAAAAGCCCAGATCTTTAATTATACCTACCGGTTTGTGACTGACTCACATCACAACAAAAATGAAAGCATTTCCTAGATGACTGGTGATACGTTCGGAACAGCTGTTAACCTCCTGATCACTGGTTTTATATGAATATAGAACTTGTTTTTGTGATGTGACATCTCATCAGGCGCGATATCGGGATGTTAAGGAGGGATGATAAACAGCAGATGCTTGCAACTTCCTCCGTCAATCACTGGGTGAGAGGTGCTTTCATTCATTTGATGGTATGAATTGTTACCGTCAAATCCGAGATACAGGGTCTCCTAATTTAATAAGGTTCGACTGAAGCGCTCTTTTGTGCACCAATCAATCCTGAAATTAAATACAGAGTTAAATCCCAGGTCAAATGCATGTTAGCGGGTCTTGAACATGTTGTCTTCAGTGATTGTAAAGCTATGTTAGATGTTCCTTTATATTTAAGATATGCAGATGCACCTTTACAGCACGGACAGTATGGTTCCACACAGGGGAATACAATTCAATGAAAATAAAGTACAGGTAAGTAACTGTTAAAACAAAAAAGGAATTAAGGAATTAAATAAACACAACTACATTTTTGTCTCTGGGTTGTTAAATATATTTACATTTATTTATACAGACAGTGATACAGGTCAAATGTTTCCTTGTTTGATGTTGCAAATGGAGCCGCTGTGATGCATGAAAAATAAATCGTATTTAGGGTAAAGACTGTGACGTAAAAGAGAAGTTTGGGGATGGTGGGGGGATTGGGATTCCTCCTCTAATGTGCGGGGAAACGTGTCCGCTCAGAAAGCTGATATACTGCGCGGTGACCACCGGAAAATGTCGGCAAATCGGTGACAAATTGCAACACAGAGCAAAAGGCCGAGTTTTTCAGAGGGCCCAATTTGTCGTCTCCAATAAAGGCCATTGGTGCTCAACAGTCTGGGCGCGTTGCCCAATAGCTGGTTAGAGCCAAACTGATTGGATGTAATGTCTGACAGCTGTCGGGGGTCTACACCGAATAGAGTCAACTTCTGCGTGCCACGCCAAGTTTCTGTACATCAGTATGTAGAAGGAGAACGAGGGAGGCCGAGAGGGCAGAGGGAGGCCGCTTTACTACAAATGCATGACTGCCTGTTGTGGCAACAAGGGGCCCCATCTGGCTCTGCTTTAGGTTCCCCAGGCTGCATGTGTAGACCGAGAGGAGGATGGCGGAGGGGGGGTAGTATGTGAGGCTGGTGGGGGTGTTGTTGGTTACCAGAGGGACACCCCAGGCTCTGGTGACAGTGTGGGTGAGAGAGTCTGGGTCAGGAGGGTCGCCTCTATGGACCACCGCGGGGGGCCTGGAGTGTGACAAATGGGGTAGTGTGGTGTGTGTGTGTGTGTGTGTGTGTGTGTGCCTGGTCTGAAGTTGTGTGAAGTGAGCATGATTATACATAAGCTTTGGGGTTGGTACAAAAAAAGAAGAAATGTGTCCCCAAACTTGAAAATGTTTTTAAAAAGAAGAGCAGTTTACCTAAGGAAATGTGGCTCTGCGGTCCGCTTCAAATGGTAGATAGCTGATAAATATCTAGGAAAGCTTTAAAAAGGACAAAAGGTATGTTCAAATGTTTGTTTAAATACAACATTTACTCACTGTTGTAGATTATGTCGCTAAACAGGAACACATTCAAATGCTGAAGTATATTAATGTCTCTTGTTTCCTTTATTTATTTCAATTAAAATCAAGGCCCCAAGTTTGATTTCAGACAGAATGACTCAGAAAAGTATCTTTAAATAAGAGTAATAACTTATTCTCAACCAAATTAACTTCAAATCCACTTTAATCAAAGTTCAGTTATTGGGATACCAGAGAAATGTGGGTTTTCCGTGTGGTTTCCCTGTGGGCTCGCTGAATTTGCACATTCATTAACGTGTTGGCATGCTGTTGTGTTTACGAGCAATAGTAACAATCATCTGTTCCATGCCCCCCCCCCACTCCCCTGTGGATCAAGGGGAGGGGGGGGGGGCATCTGGTTGGATTTCAGATCTGTCACAGATTATCCAGCCATTACCAGCCTCTGTTTGTTTGATTTCCTCCCATCGATTAAAGCCAATCCCCTATCAAACAAGCTCTATTGATGAAACAACACAGCCTCCCATTCCCTGGATAAACACATTGCGGCCCGTTGTGTACCGCTACCGTTGTCGGGGGCAACGACTCCAGAAAAGTTCCCATTTCATCATGAGTGAGCGCACTGCTGTGGTTTCCCATTAGAGACTTGTGGAGGAATTATCTCTGACAGCACGAGCAAACGGATGTGATTAGATGCCCTATTGTTTGCGATGCCATCTTTTACATATCATATTTATTCTATTCATTTCCTTTGATTCAAAAATCTAAGCATCACTTGTTTCCCTCCTTTTGTGAGGGATTCATGTCGTGCGGATTAATATTTCGAAGTCTGGTAATTCATTTTTGACAGGCGGCGGTTGAAAAGAGACGTGTTTTCACGGCACATACGGTGAAAGAACAACAACCGTGTTGCTGTTGATGTTTTCATTTTCGTGTTTGTCGACGTGGCGCCAGCGAGGGAGTCGTCGAGCAGGAGGCAAAAAAGAGAACGTGTTAAATAATGCAACAAATTACACGGCGTCTTTCTTCCTCTACGTCAAGAGAACAGATTTGTATATCTATTATTTACACAAACATCTTGTTAGCTAAAGAGTAAGCAGTTTGTTTACTAAATATGTGTTTTGGGGTTGCATGAAAACACCGCGGTTGCATAATTCATGGAGCCAGGCGTTGTTTGTTCACGTAGCTCAAGCGCTGTAAAATGTTGTGGTGTCAGGCACATCCCTGCGCATTAAAAATACACTAGTGCAACACAGCAAACGCCTCTGTTTTCCAGTCACTTATTCATAACTCTCTTCCGCACATTAATATTGCAGATTGTGCACTGGCACGCGGAGGCTGTGTGTGTGCACGCTTGCATGTGTCTGTTTTTACCCTCTGTTTGCTAATGCGCCTTGTCTCCGAAAACAGAGGATTTCTCTCGTGCTCCTTTCCCTTCTTTCCCCCCAGTAAAATAAAAAAATTAATCCTCATTTTAAACGTGCGCTGTGGTAGCAGATCAGGCCAGGTGAGAGATTGTCTCCTCTTCCCGCCTTCAGGGCATCTCAAGCTCCATTTAATCCAAATGCCAATTTGTAGCACACAAATAGGAAGAGGCTGCAGCCGGCTGCCTGGTTGGCTGGCTGGCTTGTTTGGGCATTTTGTGCACATATAGTACAAAGGTGTGTGTGTGTGTGTGTGTGTGTGTGTGTGTGTGTGTGTGTGTGTGTGTGTGTGTGTGTGTGTGTGTGTGTGTGTGTGTGTGTGTGTGTGTGTGTGTGTGCGCCTCCTCTGTGTGAGGGGTTTACACCGGGGCCCTCTCAGCTTGGTGCATCTATAATTGGAGAGCAGGGAGCGTCCGGAGGTGTGGGGTTGTCAGTCACTGTTTAGGTTGCCCCCGGGCCCCTGGCACTCCTGTGGGTATCAAAGTGGCGCTAATTAAATGTGGGCCCCGCCGTACGGCCCCTCCACATCACGGGGCCAACGCTCGACTGTCCTCCCCGCGCCTTTGAGAATCTGCTGCTCGCACTAATTACCCATTGTCCGTTTGACTTGCCCATTCACACACACATTTCATCCCGACCAACCCCCCATGCTCATCACGAACCCCACCCCCTCCTGTATTTATTATTTCATATTTTCCCTGCCCACTCTGTCTTTGGCGAGCCAGCCTAATTAATCTTATGGAAATCTCCTCCAGCCAAGGTTGGCCTCCGATGTTTGTAATTTGATTTGGCGATGATAAAAGTGAAAGCCGGGTTCTGGGATGGTGAGGGAACAGTGTCATTTCTCTGTCCTCTCGCCCGTCCCCCTCCACATCCCAACACTCGGGAGACGCGTGGGGGCTATCAATCTTTCCCACGTGCCCAGCAAACTGATATCCCAGAAAATTAACTTCAATTAATAACAGAAATCCCCTGATGCGGCGGTAGAGGCAAGCCGGGGCTTTGAAGGAGAACCTTCAAAGATGTCTCTCTGCAAGTCTTTTATAGGCCAGCTGGGGAGGGGTTTCTTTTCATTATCATCAGCCACCATTTGAAAACTCACTTTTTACTAGTTTATTTATTTGGTCTATAGCTGTGGGTATTTAAATAAGACCGCTGTCAACAGAAAAAATCGATACCAATCCCTCTGGCTGAAAAAGCAAAACAAAAAGGCAGTTTGTTAGACGGATACACACATCACATCGCTTATTGCAAGGAGGATAAGGTCAGAGTAGGTTTGACTTTAGTATGATGTTTAAACGGATGGATTTGGGTTTAAATGTACTGTTAAACGTGACTTTAAACATGCTTTTGTTTTGACGTCTGATGACTGGTATACAGCCGTGGAAAGAAACCACTCAAATGTTTTCTGAAATATTTATCTCTACATGTATGGCAGCCATTCCAGTGTGTGTTGAATTCCAAAACAGAGAAGAAATGCCAGTAGTTTATAGATTAAAATAAAAAACACATTTAACTCAAAAAACAAACCTTTAAAAATTAAAACAAGAGAAACTGATAATGCTGAAGTGGTCTCTTAATATTTTCCAGGGCTATGTATGCTCAAGTCATTATAATGAAGACTGGATCAGATGTGGATTTGACTGGAGGCTAAACAACTCAACTATAGGAGGTTAGGCTTACCAATCCCTATCAAAACTTTTAGTTTAAGAGTAAGTAAGAGATATGTTTGTTTGCAGTATGCAGGGGAATATCTGAATATTTGGCAAGATCTAAATAACACAGTGTTGCAAATCTCAAATCAGTCTGATTGAAGGTTGTGGTTCAATTCTACCCATTTGTCTAAGACAGGGGTGTCCAAACTTTTTCCCCGAGGGTCACATACAGAAAAATATACGGAGGTCTGGGCCCCTCACTAGAGGTGAAGTATATTGCGTCATAAGTGAGGTTGTAAGTCAGCAATATCAATCTAATGTAGGTAAGTTACGCTTTAAGAAAAAGACAGCCTACATCACAGCTCTCCGTAGGGCTCGCTCAGAGTGCTTATAATAAGGGGGAAAATGGAGGGTATATTTCAAGCTTCTTATGTAAATCAGTTATTGGGCTTTTCTTGATTGATTTGTTAGAAAATGTTTCCAACTTTAATTGACTGAATTCATTCGAACAGGAGGCTCATTAACTCATGAAAGAGTAATATATGTTTACATATCGTATCGTGCGCGACTTAGTAAGGGCGGCAGTGGCTCAGTGTGTAAGGGCTTGGACTTGTTCTCGATCTGATTGGACCAGAACAATGAGCTGGTAGCTGGAGAGGTGCCAGTTCTCCTCCTGAGCCACTGCCCAGGTGCCCTTGAGCAAGGTACCTCCCTGCTCTGCCACCTCTGCCTGTGTGTGTGTGTGTGTATGTGTGTGTGTGTGTGTGTGTGTGAGTGCATGTATCGTCTCTGTGTGTAATGTGTGTAAACACTACAGAGGGGGGTCCCTGTGAGGGATGAATAAGGTATGTCTTCCTCTTTATATTTCAGTACAATATAAGACAAGCACACGTTTCATTTGTGGGCCTTATGACATTATCCTTTTGAATTCGCTGAGGGCCAATTTAAAATAGCCCATAGGTCGCATTTGGCCCCCGGGCCGTAGTTTGGACAACCCTGGTCTAAGACTTTCACACATTTTTTGTCTCTACATCCCTGCTAGATTGTGTTTTCATTTCCACATCTGATCATGCAAATTCCTAAAATACCTTAAACCAGTTACGCCTTCGTGAATCTCCTTCTGGAAAAAAAGACGACATAGATGTTTTAAAAATGTAATGAAATGCTTTTTCGTCCATTCTCTTTTCAACCAACATACAGTATGTAATACTTTGAAGTACACAATGGCATACACTATGAATAACTATATACTTCTCATATTGTTATGTTGGGTGAAGGAGCTTAACGACACATCTTCTCAGGACTGCGCTTGATTGATTGACAGCTCTCTGACCTATCATGTTGGAGAAGTTACACTTTTATCATCCTCACCTCACAAGACTCCCAGTTTATGCATTACTAACTAGCAGATGAATTAAAAACAGCTGCGGTTATAGTGTCGTATTGCTTTAGGTGGACATAAATCCAATTTATTAAACGTTATTTAAAATAAACAGCATACCTAGATGAAACAATCCTTCTGTAAAAAGTGAAAACATGCATATTTTCCTGGCTTTTTTCCTCCCAAAAATACCAAATTACCTCTAGTTTTATCATTTTTATAATATGCAGTCACTTTTATTGCATATTTTATCAGGAAAAGATACACCCTTTAACTGTAAATGGCCCTTTGCCCCAGAAAACGATTCCTCCACGCTTGTTGTGTCCTCACACGCCCCTGTAACATCCCTCCCCACACAAGCAGCTCTACTTTAAGTGGCACAAATACAACATGCTTATCGAGTCACAGTCCCCCGCCGCCCCTTACAATAAAATACAATTCTGTTTTCTTCACGCCGCCTTCTGGAGTGCTAGTATGCCATGGCGGTCACGTCTGGGGAGAGAGCTCTCTGCTTATTTATTTGTGGCTGTTTCCTCGCCTGTCAGGATAAAGAGGGCAACACGGAGCCAGTCTGAGAACATAATTTCACTCTGAGTGCCTTAGCCTGAAGCGTTGAGCGCGAGCACACACACATCCAGCAGACACGCACGTACTGTACACACAAACACACTCGCTGTGAGAGGGGCTGTTGACCTGCTGAATAATGCTTTTCGACTGGAAGCAGTGTGTGTGTGTGTGTGTGTGTGTGTGTGTGTGTGTGTGTGTGTGTGTGTGTGTGTGTGTGTGTGTGTGTGTGTGTGTGTGTGTGTGTGTGTGTGTGTGTGTGTGTGTGTGTGTGTGTGTGTGTGTGTGTGTGTGTGTGTGTGTGTGTGTGTGTGTGTGTGTGTGTGTGTGTGTCTCAGAGTGGCTGGTTAGCAGCTTAGCCCTCCCGCTGACTCCTGTTAAGGGCTAAAGGGATCCATGTCAACAACAAGCAATAAAGAAGATGCTCCATCCAGAGAGACATGCACACAAACACACACACACAAACACGTGTACACACAACAGACTTGGCATGTCTCAAATAAAATATAGATAGAGGTGAGAGTGTTTGAAGGGTCTATTAGCGCGGGCTGTCGGGGAGTGATAGGGGTGGGATCAGTGTCACCGCTGCACTGCGCCGGGCTCGGCCGCGCTGCACGCTGTGGGGAGCTTGGAGAGCTGCCAGCTGCCTGTTTACAAGCCAGACGTGCGTTTGATACTGGGCTGCTACCGCTTGATAGCAGCCAAATCCCTTTCCAATGAAAAAATAAACCAGAGGGCTTCCTCTGAAGTGGAATAGGCCGGCGTAGAGCAGCTCAGGATGCTGTCTGAAAGATGCCGAGTCAGTTTGTTTGGCTGGCTCGCCGGGTGGTTTAACACTTTGCTGACTGGCAGATTGACTGACAGCTTGGGTAGTTGTGTGACTCAGCCAAATGAATCCATATCGTCCTTTATTATTCATTTAGAGCCTTACATTTGAGCTTTTATAACAATAAGTATGTTTGACTGACAGTCATTTCCAATTAAAAGCAACTGGTTTCACATTACATTTCATTCAGCTGATGCTTTTATCCAAAGCAACTTGCAATAGGTGCATTAAACCCTGGAGATACAAACCCAGAAGATAAAAAAAACCAGCAAAATGTTCAATTAGACAAACCTTTTTAGGTGTAACGTACAGAAATTAGAAGATTTTTTATTTTTGTATTGGCCAAGGTGCAGGCAGGTACTCAGTCTGCGGCAGAAGAAGTCTTAGTTTGGGTTGTCCTGATATTATTGAGGAGCCGGCTCCACCCCTTTGGTGCTCTTTGTGCTCTTAGAGGAGCCAGAATTCAATGCAGGGAGGACGGTATGTGAATGGAGGGGTTTATAAACACAGCTGAACACTGTTTCTGTTCTGCTTTAAAAAGGAAACTCAACGATGAGTTATTTTAAGTTGCATAACAAACTTATTGTAACCCTAACCACATTTTCTTCCCCAACCTATCAAAGGAGTGTATTTAACTAAACACAACCATGTGTGTTTGTACGGCTGCACAGTGTAAAAAGAACTGCACATGCATTCTTACGTAATTAATAGTAATTAATCATGTTGTGGTATTGGCGATAGTGTTAGGAAATTAACCAACACATACTGAAACTGCACTTTTCCTGTGAAGGCAGTTAATATAAAAGCAGATTTGTAACAGTTTAGATAAACCTCATGCCAGGCTGAGCAATATATAAGGGATTTAAATGCAATGTTTTGAGTATTAAAATGACTTACTTTTGCTCATCTTATTTAGACCCTTTCAACCCCCCATATACCAAACCCTCTTCGTCTTTGTACTGCTAAAAGTCGCCCTCTAAACCGGCCATTTAACCTTTCTTGCTTTCCTCACCCTACATTTAATACATGATGATATTATTCTGAATGTTTGAGAGTACTAGCAGGCTGTGAAAGTTGTACATAATGTAAGCATCCCGTGGGAAAAACAGTGGGTGGTTAATAAAAGGTTATTCACATTCACATTTAATCTGAAAATGATCTATAAAAGATTCCACAATTACCACACAAGTGTTTTGTGGCAATTTGAGCCGTGTGTGTGTGTGTGTGTGTGTGTGCAGAACATATCCGATTGCCTCTGTATCTCTCTCTGATCTATAAGCACTGGTTAATTAGCGGCCATGTTAATTAAAAACCCACTTCCTTTACATTCAGTGTGGTAATGGAGGTTTTATTCACTTATATCTCATGTCAGCTCCTCTTCCCGCCCGCCCTCGCCTTTCTCTACGAAACTTTTGTGTCGTTCTTTATTTCCGCCTCTTTGTCATTTCACATTAAAACATGTTGAGGTTTTTGATATGAATTCTGACCAAGCATCAGAGTCATGATCACGTGTGTGTAATGTAACCCAATGTAGAGCTTAACCGAGGCCTCTGCTCTGGGAAGGACCAGTGCCACACTTTCTTCCTCTTCTTCGTCTCCTTCTCCTTCTCCTTCGTCTTCTTCTTCTTCTCCTTCTCCTTCTCCTTCTCCTTCGTCTTCTTCTTCTTCTCCTTCTCCTTCTCCTTCTCCTTCGTCTTCTTCTCCTTCTCCCTCTTCTTCTCCTTCTTCTTCGTCTTCTTCTTCTACTTCTTCTTCTCTCCTCGTGCCTACGTATATTGTAGCATTAATCATTTTCTCCAGGCTGAATGTCACAGAGTCTGCCTGCTAGCCCTGAATAAACACTGTCATCCCTCTGCAGGAATAACCTTCACATATTGCTACTGCCTTGTGTACATGTAGAGTACAGTGTGTGTGTGTGTGCCTCGAGTCTCACTAAAGGTTAGGAGGGCATGTAAATAAAAGAACAGTACATGGCAGGCTGTGAGCACTCGCTTATGTATCTGTGCATTCTCAGCAGCCATTTATAGCGCTGTTTGGTTTGATTAGTCTGAAGCAAGGCAGACTATCTCCACACACACACTCGTCCATTTTGTGTCTATGTCCCTTCCTTTTTGTCCTTCTCTCCCTCTGACTGTATCCCTCATTTGTTTTCATTAGTGTGATTGCCTCAATGTCTCCCTGACCTTCAGCGCCATCTTTTTCACACACAAACACTCCTCTGGTTTGATCACTTCTGATTTTAAGGCTCATATTTTCTACCGATCTCCACTTGGCAGCATTGCCTGTAGTAGCTAGGCAGTAGATGTTTCCAAGCTGGGAGTAAAGTCAGTAAATGAAGCTCCCATTTTCACTCTTTTGTTTTTACCCTTTTCTTTTGAAGATTTCTAATGGACAGTTCAGTGTCTTCTTCCGCTTACATATAGATGCTGAGGAGAGAAAGAGAAAGGGGGAGAGATGGGCAGGCGAAGAGAGATGTATTGTTGAGTAGCCGTGACCTTCAGCAGTGATTAGGGACAATTAAGTCTTGAGTGGCAGTTTGAACCGTGAAGCCACTGAGACAGAAAGACGAGGACAGAAAGAGATGCCCGTCAGCAAGGTGTGGTCATTGACATACGTCCATATAAATCTGTGAATGCTTTCCTCGCTGCTTTTCCTCGCATCAGTATTTATCAGCAGCAGCGTGGAGGCGAAAAGGGGTTGTTGTGTGGGGGATGGAGGAATGATTAATATTAATTTGAGGGCTGATTGAAGGCAGCACTCGAGTGAAGTGGCTCATGATGATGTCTCCTGAGCAACTCCCACGCACTGCTCCCGCCATGAGTGGAAAGGGGAGAGGAGACGAGGGAGGAGAGGATGCAAGATGTTTTTCCTTCCTTCATCAGATGCAAAAGCAATGCTGTATTTCATCACAGCAATATATCCGAGCATCCGGAGGGCTTTCAGGTGTAATTATCCATTTGATGTAAGCATATCTGATTAGCACACAAGCTAATGTAACCGATTCAAGCTACCTTTAGCAGAAAAAATGCAGTTGAATGTAAGTTAGAAAGAAAAGAAGGGGAGCATATGAATCATTAAGGTAGCATACATGCTAACAACAGGATATGATCTGAGTTGATTTTTTAGGTGCTGCTGGTGTTTTGCTGGTTGTAGTCGACGTGAGTCATCAATTGGTTTGTGGACTACGGTTATGAAGCCTTGAGTCAGACATATTTGGCCGTTTGGTTCTTTGTCGTTGCCATCGAGTAACCCGAGATGTTGGAGCAAGCTACAACTCAACTCTGAACAGGACATATTTAGTCTACATTTTAACTGAAAAAACATTGAAAGGGTTAAAGTTGAAGTCAAAAACAGAAAGGGCACCCATAGTGGACGATATTGTGTGGTAGCGTCCTGCCATAAAGCCTAAACTGCTGGTTTATGGTCTAAATTAGACCATAATATACAAAAGGAACATCGTGAGGTATTGAAGAAAGCTTGAAACTAGTGATTGAGACCATAAACTCATTCGAAAAATGTTGACTGATGAAACAAATCAAAAGTTGGCTGATTTTGTCATAGTCTTCTACACAATTGAACTTTTTTTTTGCTACCGTTGGAATCGTCCGCTGCTGTCTGTTAAAGAAATAAAGTGGAGCACACTTTTTCGCTTAGTCACAACAGTAGTTCGTACCAATAATAGGCTACAAGGCTATTTCTTTTATTTGATAGGGACGATGCAATTTAACATAGTTCAAATACAAAGCATGAAAACTGATGTGCTGCACAGAGAGTTTATAGCTGTTGCTAATTTTCAACACTTGTCCCTAGTTGGACTTTTACATGTGCGGTGTAGTTAAAATGTATGCTTTCAATATCATCAAACCACAAAACACTATGAATATAGAAATATAATAAAGTACACATCACATAATACAAAAACTCCTTAGTCATTTGCTTTGTTAAAAATGGGTACAGCTCTGGTTTGTTTTCAGCCAGCACTTAACCTTTGATGAGAAGGATTTTATATCTGGAATGAATTAGATTTCAGTTAGTAGTGTGTTCCAGAGTTGACAGCCCTTTAGTGGAGAAAGCTCATTGTCCAAATTTAGATCTACAGTACGACGTGATATTTCACAGTTGCCGTTCACCATGCTCCGAGTTACTCTGTTTCCATCTTGTCTTTGGATATATGTGGAAAGGGAATTTAAGAAAACATAAAAGAGTAAAGCTCTCAAAGCTGAGCAGATTGTGTCTTTTTGGTATGCGACAATGATGCCACTGGACTGGCTTTTTATCCATTATTTTCAGAGCCTGATTGTATACGGATGTGAGGTGTTTGGTTGTAGATGGTGGTGCCTGAGCACATACTGTCATACAATATGAAAGAGTTGAGAAAATCATAGATTACCCAATGTTTTTGATGAATGATCAATTTTACACCCCTGCTAATTCATTTTCGGTCTGCATTCATGTATTCAATTGGTTGAACGTTGTGTTGCCAGAGAATTTGCAATAAAAGGTGTGCAAGGTTCAACCTTTTAGACATTTGCCTGAAACGTATGACCCCATAGTATAGGATTTTATATTTTTCCAAGAGTCCAGGCTCATAAAGTCTGACCAGAGGTGCCAGTTAAGTTATGCTAATGTTGCAGGGATCATCAGGGTGTACTGGGAGATAACGTGTTTTAAACTCCACATTGCTTAGAGGTTAAATGGCGTTGAGGCTTGCGGTTGGTTGGCTATCGCCGGCCTTTTGGGGGTGCTTGAGTAGCTGAGGCTGGACGAGGTTAGAGGGGAGGCCAGAGGGGATGGATTGGTAGGAGCACTGGGTGAGGAAATGCACCCTTAGGTGTCTTGTGAAATTAAGGAAGGAAAGAATGACTGGGGGGTGAGGGCTTTGGAACAGGTCTTGCTCAATGGGAAATGAGAGTCAGAAGCAGCGAGGCTTTCAGGGACACAGGTGGACGAAAACATTCCTAAACATACCCAGAAATGTTGACGTTTGCAGAGTCAAAATGGGTTCCTCCTGAAGTTTCAGTCCTCCAAAGGTAATTCAATTCCAAAAAATACCAAACCCAATGTTTGTATTTCAGTTTATTTCGTATCCAGGTCATTGACGCTCAGGTATTTAACTTAATGCAGGTGAAGTGCCTGTTGAGAGGCGAGGAGGTGTTGCAGCGCCCATCAGGAGCTGACATTTGTTTTGGCTCGAACAGCTGATATAATTAACTTTAAGACCTTCCTGCTTCTCCGGGCTGCTTCGCCAAAGAAAACAAGCCAAAACTACCCGCATTAATTTGCACTGCACTCCCGACTCCATCTCCTATGATCCGCCTATTTCCCTTAACTTTTCCTTACCTTAAAATTCCCCCTCATTCTCTCTTTCTTCTTCCCTCCTTCCTCCCGTCTCTCTTTCAGAGCGGCAAGGTGTCTCCATGCTTCGAGTCCTTGTAGCCAACTACAGTGGCGTTCGGTTTCCCTCCATCATACACAAAAGCGCTTCCTCACTTTGTCACAAGTTTGTACTTTGGGGAGAAGTGCTCAGCAGGCCTACAAGTTAACTTCAACCACCGTGACACTCCAGTGCTGCTTACCTCTGCACTTTTTCCATCCGCCTGGCAGTTTTGTGTTGGAATGACTGACAACAGCCTGCCATTGGCTGCATGTTTGTACGTTGTATGTGTCAGGGAGACTACACGGGTTATCCATAAGTTTCACGGGTTGTTAGACTTACTTTTAATTGGCTTTTGTGTTCCATGAAAAGGTGAATAAATTATTAAAAATGTCAGAATTCCAACATATTTTAAAGACCTCCTTGTCAGATGAGTATATCCCACCACACCTGTGAGTGGCATTGAGAGACGGGTTACGCAGACCGGGTCGGTGCAGGTGTACTTTGTAAACCGCCTCTGCTTCAGCCATATCATCTTTAATAAAGAATAATGATGCCTGAGCGCCTGTTTTGTTTATTTGGCGTGGAAACAGGATCTGGTTTATATTTTGGAAGAACAGGCTGATACGAGGCAGATATTCAGTTATAATGCTTGGCAGATGCACGGGCCACAGAGAAAGCGAGGTGTTTGTTTGTACAAGCTGATTTCTTAGACTAAACGGGTATCGCGTCCTCCCAGCTGCTTTGGATCAAACAGGCAGCTGGAGCTGGCGGGAAGGGCCCCCCCGTCCACCTGGCAAAACAAGATGGGACGCTGGCGTGACAGCGAGTATAACATCTCTGCTAACAAACGAGCAGTTTACTGAGATGACACATCTGAAAGGCCCACGCTCTGTTGTCTTAGCTGTAAATTTGGGCAAAACTCTGTCGGTGAAAGAGGCGGGGGTCGCAGAGTCAAAAGACAAACGAGATTGAGCTTCAGTTAGGGTCAGACTGAAATATGGGATCTGACGGAGGCTACAAAAATCCAGACACTATATTTAGTGTTGGGGAGTCAGGAGCAGAGACAAAGTGTCCTCACCTCCTCTTCTCTTTACTCTCCGTCTGTCTTTTCGAATACACACACACACACACACACTGATGATAGCAAATCTATTTTTCAGGGAGATATTTTGGTCAGCTCGTGTCCGCGCCGGGTTAAACCGTGCTTCCATCCTGCGTGTGAATGCATCTCTGTTTGTGCCGTCCCGCTCCGTCGGTTGCAGTCAGACGCCATCAATTCCCTGTCGCTGGGTCTGCAGGAAATAGTAAATCACGTTCAGGTAAACAAGTGAGGAACGATACCCAGGAGAGCCATGGCACGAGAAAGAAAAACACGGTCGAGTGTATCTGACGGCAAGTCGTATGTTAATTTTAATGACGGGTTTGCCAGGCACACAGGTGCGTCGGAGCAGAGGCTAATACCCTCACACTTTAAGTAGAGGAGGGGGACAGGGTTTGGAAAGAGAGGAAGAGAACAGGCAGAAGAGTTTGAATAACCTCTGTGTGTTCCAACAGGTTTCTGCATCTCCAGGAAACCTGCCGCTCTCATTGGCCAGCGTGATGCTGCCTTGGGGAATACTGAGGAAATGTCCTCATTTTCTGTTTTCAGAGGCTCTGTCTGTTGGTGTGTACGAGTGTGTGCGCTCCAGGTGCAGGTGGGGCGTCTACAGAATCACTCATTCACGAGAAAAAGCATCCAAGCTCGATTGTAAACAAGATTAACAGATGTTTACATGATTGTGTAGAAACATTAGTGATTTTTTGATATGTGTTGCCTTGTTTACAATGAATTTACCTGAATTTTCTTAATAATTTAAAGAAGACTAACAGATACATTTAAATGATTACATGAAAACCTTGGGGATTTTTTAATTTGTTGGTGTTTATGTCTTATTTTCAATGATTGTGGTTTGATTTTCTTACCTATCAGTAGTGGCAAGACACAATCATTCCTGCGTTTTTTATTCCCGTAAAAAAGGTGCTGTTCACATCCAGCATTTTCTAATCATATGTCAGTGGAAAGAAAGTTGAAACTCGTCCATTTCTTGTGCTCAATTTGAACAAATTGACAACCATTTCCACTTTCTATAACAGCAATTACTGAGGGACAATTTTTCTGCCCCGTAGCCCAAGTTTAGGGATCAACGAAAGAGATTTTCCAAATTCTGTCACATGAAATATAAGACTAATAGACCAAAAGCATGAAAAATCTGCAGAATGACTCACAGCTTATATTAAATGAGCGTCAAATAAGTAAATAGTTTCCTGCATTTCATTTCTTTTTCCATGCTTATAGACGTGGATCCTTTAACTCTCAGTGGTAAAGGTAACAAACCCTGTCCTGCCTCTTCCTCAGCAGTATTTATCTCATGTCTCCTCTTCCTCGCATGATGGAACCACAACATTAAACAGTATCAATTTTTAAAGCCACAAGGATAGCATGGCTGCAGGGGCACGGCATACTGCACCATCTCCTCCTTTATCTGCTGCTGCCACTTCATAAATAAAGCCATTACAACTGCAGAGAGACATCCACAGATGAACATAAACACACGCACACACTCTGGGCAGGTACTCGTGTCGCTGGGGAGCTTTAACCCGGACCAGCTTAGTTCAAAAGGCGAGGGGCTTTATGGGACATCGGGGAGCAGCCTGCATGGAGTAAATAGAATATCCAGGGGTGTCTGTCCCAATCTCGGAGTAAGCCACCGAAATCTCTACGCTTTTGGGAAGACACTGTACAATAACAGACAAAATAAAAGAGCATGCAGCGTGTGTGTGTGTGTGTGAGTGGGTCCCAGTGCAGCTAAGGGGTTTTATGCTGACACTAAAGAATGTGTTCATCTATGAGTGAAAGGTCTGTTACCTGCCTCTCTGCTCACAGACTGACCTACAGATGTGTGCGACAGTGAAGTGGAGTAGGAGTCTGACAGGGATCTCTTTTCAGTTCCCAAAAGGCCCTAAAGCCCTTCCCCAAGCCAAAAACTACTCCATCTGAGAGGAACCAGCTTGCAGGGTGGGCCCCAAGCTCCATCCACTCACTGAAAAGTCAGAAGAACGTGTGTTTTGTCGAAATCAGTGAAAGAAACACCCTTTCCCCACTACTGTTTCTGTCGTTGGAGGTTGCTCTGGATCAGCTGTGAAGGTGGGAAAAGCAGGAGGTGAATGACTCAAAGCAAAAGTTTGAAGAGCCTTTGTGGTCGACTGAGAAAACCAAGCTTTGTTAGAGATGGAGTGCAACAAATGGATTCAGAGCAAGTACAAGATTAAATCAGTGCCACTCTCTCCATGGCGTCTGCTGCCCTGTCCTGGAAACAGCAAGGTGGAGAAACATCATTTATTTCACGAGCGGAGGGAGTACACGAGCCGAAAGACAGAGCAGGATTCACTTAGCTAAGAAAAGAGTGGAAAGTAAGGAGATAAAGGAAGCACAACAGATACATAGCAGAGATTTTATTCAAGGTGAGAGGAGGAGAAGGAGGAGGAGAAACCCCCGAAGCATCCCTTCAAGAAAGAAAATGGTAAAACCTGATTTGGAGAAAATTCAATTTAGTTTGACACAGTGTAAAATCTAAATATTTAACTTTCTTCCTCTTTGTTAGCTCACACAGCTCTGGAAATACTTTTAACAAGTCACTGATAATATTTATAGTTTCTACATGTGAGCTCGTTCAGTTTCCACATGGCATAGGGTTTTCACACACACACACAGCATGATTGAATTCCAGCCTGCGCGTAAGTGTTTTTTGATCTAGTCGGCTTGATCCTTGCGCACCACACACACTCTACACTGCATGTGTACAAACACTCACACACACACGCAGAGCGCATTATTCGCCGTCAGCCGCGCTCAAAGTGGATCATTATTTACTAAACAGGTTGCCTAACAGGAAAAGACTGATTCCCCTGCAGGCTTGTATAAAAACCTTGGAAGCATGGCGCTGGAGCAATATCCATCATAATTGATGTGTTGCAAAGCAGATTACACACATTAGTGCACACTGTTCTAGCTATGACAGCTGCAACTGAACATGACAAATTCCATAATGTAGATGGGGGGGGGGGGTCTCTCTGGGTGTTAAAAAGGCACTAACAAAGAGGCATTCGGAGTTAAAGTGAAAGCATGTGTTTGTGTGTGTACACCTCCTCATGTCTCCTTAATTACATCCTATTTGTTCCTCTCGGGGCGGAGGGTCCTGTAAACTGTTTCCCATGCTCGGTGACTTCATCGCTAATCCCGATATAGCATAAGCTACGTGGATGATGCCTTCACTGACAGGCGAGGCGTTATTTACTGAACGCAGCACAACAGATAAGCCCGTTGTAAAGTGCAGCAGCTCATTGTGGGGTAAGGCTTTGAGGGTGTGTGTGTAGCTAGCCTAATCAGTGGGTTGGATGCTGGAGGAATAAATAAAGCTTTGGGAAGAGGAGGCGGCTCACTCACTCCCCTCCTCTCTTCTTCCTCCCTCACTCACTCTCACTCTCCCAATCAACTCAACAGCATCACGGCAAATCGGCTGCTGGAGATCCTGCTGGCTGCGTCTGCTTCTGAACGAGTGCTGCTAAATGAAGACAAATATTGTTAATAATGCGTCACTGATTTGCACTTCATGAAAATCCATTACTTTTATTTTTATTTGTAATTCATTTCAGATTTTGGGGGTTTTTTGTAGTCCACTCAATACAAAAGTGCAATAATATTTTGGATGTTTTTATCCAGTAATTATAAATGGTAACACTCAATCAGTAAACAACACATAATGAAGGCTTAAAAATGAAGTGTATGATTTTAATATTTGAGTTTAATTTTACTGATCAGTATCTGTTGCTCAAAAGCCATAATTTGACACAAATCTGTAATGACATATTTCTGTTAATTTCCTCTTTATATATAAGTATTCCCATAATGCTCTTAGAATTTCTGCATTTCCATTGGATTGATTTAATTTCCAGTATCTTCTTTCCTAGCACTTGATTAAACCTAACATATTAAGAGATGTAATTTAAATTATTCTCTTCGGCACTAATTGTGAAATTCATTTTAATTGTGAGAGAAGGCCTGAGCTGCGCCGTGTGTTTATGTGTGACCGAGCTGTTCGGAGCCGTGTCGTTAGCCACACACCCACTCCTGACGACCCACTAATTAACACCCCATGTTAATCACTCTCAACCCAGCCAATAACCAGTGACATGCCATCATGCAGATCACTACATCATACCGCAGCACAGCAGTACACCCAACCCGGGCCATGTTTTCCCTTTCTCCTCCGTGTTGTGTTGTACAGATGTCTCACTGAGTATTTTGATTTATTTGACAGTACGAGAGCACACACTTTTAACAGTTTTCCCCCGAACAGGAAGTTGGCATTTAGCAGGACTGCCAAGTGATACCGAGGTGATATGAATACTTGACAAAGAAACATGTCACCATGCACCCGAACCATCTGTGGCTCTAAATGGACCCTGCGTGTTTCCCCCAGCACTGAATCCTCATAGCACATTTATTTTTGTCGGTGCCACGTGTGTTAGATCTTATCCGTTAGCCTGATCCTGCTTTACATGCAGTGGTGTAAGTACATGTTGGCCGAGTATCTTTTCCCAGTGAATCTGCCGTTCTGGCTGAAATGATGATTTTGATATAAGTTAAGCTGATTTGCCTAAGCTACCGAGTAATTAACTGAACTTAATCATTTCAATTCATTTCCATTACCTGAATTATTTTGCTCCCATCCTTTGTAATGTCTGCTCGCTGTTGTCTGCCGCTGAACAGAGGAGCGTCTGAACTCTGTTACAACACTGACCTCTAGTGTCCGCTCGTCCCTGCTCCTGTGTGTGAGTTTTTTAAATGTGACATTTTAGCAGGCTCATTGCTAGTCCTATCTAAGGTAATGAATCCGCTTTGGACAAACTGCCTGGTTTGAAGCTTTAGCCTCCAAACGCCCTGAGCGGGGATTGCCCAGGATAGGGCAGAGGTAGATTAGGAGTCAGTGTAATGAGAAGCAAAGCGTCTCTTTAGCTCACCCTTTGTCTTTGCCTCCATCCACCGAGCCTTGGAGGAGAAGGAGAGAGATACTTCTCTGGCCAGTGGCAGCCGCCCGGGCATTGGCTTTATTTTTCATCATCCTCTCCTCCCTGCCGGCGCTCCCCTTCTTTTCCTATCTCTATCTATTCCTCCGTCTTCAGCCATGAATGCTGACACTTGCCAAAGCGGACTCACGTCCTCAACAGGGGATTGTCAGATCTTCTGGAATATGGAAGAAACACACAGCAGCAATGATGTGCAGCACATAGGTAATAGGCATAATAGGGTCAGGCCTGCATTTAATAAACAATTACCCATCTATAATAGATGAGTCCGGCTCCAAAGGCCTGGGTCGAGAGAGGGAACAGGGGAGGGAGAATAGGAGTGAGGTAAAACGAATGAATAATGCAGACGAGATGCCCATCAGAGCACCCAAACGCAGGGGCCCACGCGGCGCCAATTATCTCCCCCTGCTAATGATGATCATCATGATGCACTCCCCCAACACCCTACACCCCCGTGCTCAAACATTTACCCAGCTGCATCCCGAAACACAGAGGAAAACAAGCCTAGGAAGCAACTCTTTTATTTTGTAGTGGCAGCAAAGGGGGTTTCCTGCCGTTTGGGGACAGTAGCCATCGCTCCTATTTTAGAATTTGAAACCATTTGGGGACCTCAGCTTCCATTCAGTCCAAGGTTACCCAGATTACACAAGGTTAAAGTGTGTGTTGGAGTGTGTGTGCATGCAGAGGGACGCTAGTTGGATTAGCATACAACTCAGCCGGAGCGGGGGGGGGGGGGGGGGGGGAATTAAAGGTAGCACTGAGGTACGGTGGCCGAGCAAAACGGTCCCCCCCGCTCTCCGCTGTATTTGAATAGACAGTCTGAGATACGTGGAGGCGGCGAGGAGAGGCTCTTTGGCCCCCAGGATCAGAGGGGGGGGACCTGTGGTGCTCAGGCAGACTGCTAGTTAAGTAGATAGGGCCCCAGTAGACCGCTTCAGTATGGGCTCTGGGAAAAATACACAGCCATTTGGGATCCCTCAGGGGCCCGAGTCTGTGGTAATAATGGGATCAGAGCCATGACCCTCCCAGGACACCGTAGCACTATTGGATATTCTATTAGTTTCCGGCACGGTGAAAAGAAGTCCGTGCTCAGCTACTTTTCTCACATTTGATTTACTTTTATGTAGCTTTCACAGCGACTAATCAAATTATGGGAAGTTTTCAGGCGGAGACTTTAAGAACAATTGAACAGAGTGCAATGCTACTTATTGTAAAACCTTCTAGTTTATAAAGCTACGTATTGTGGATATCTTCTAATCATATCTAATGTACTTTATGCATGCAAGGATATTGTAAGCTATTAACATATGCACAAAAAAAAGCGAGACCCATAATTGTTCCTTTTTACCAGTTAATCCCAGCACTGTGAGATACAGCAGAGATCACATTAACATTTACATTTGTGAATCCCCCTCCTCCTTGATACAGCTCCAGCTTTCAGCCTCAGCATCTCATCTGCCTTTACATAATATCAGGCCGCATTAATGCTACATACGGAGCTCCACTGTCTGTGCTGCGTACATTTACATTTTCCTAATGATGTGCTTTCATTTTTCTTTTTGCCCGCGCCTATCCCCCTGTCCTTCCCCTCACCTCCAGCCCACAGCCCACGGTGATTTAAAACACATACAACTGTACTGCCGTTTTACTGCGGAATAACACAAAGCGCGGGGTTGAGACACCTTTGGTCGCCCCGGCCCCCCATCTGTTGCACATCTGGAAGTGGTGTGCCTCACCAATAATTGGAAGTCAATTTGTTTGAAGTTATGTATTTGGCATCTGGCTCGATTCATAAAAACTCTGGGAATCGCATTAATTTTATAGCATCTCGAGAAGGCCCGGCCACTCGTTTTTTCATCTCTCTTGTGTTCCATCGTTAATGCACGTGGGGCCTCGTCTCGTGACTTGGGAGTTTGTGGAGCACCGGTCAGGGTGTGGTCTTTAATAAAAGCAGCATGGAGGATAATGCCCCAAAGAATCATGGGATAAAACACTAACATTGCTCCTTATCATTGAATGTTGTCCTCTTCTATTTTTATTTTAGCTTTGACCTCCACCTCAGATCATTTCCTATTTTCTCCTGGAAGTAAAAACTCAAACTGAGGCCTAGTTTGCCACATTTCCTGGAGCAGGGCTGACTGATTGAGAAGCAGAGACGGTGTTGTTTGTCACACCGCTCCGAATCCTGGCTGAAAATAGATATGACACTTGATGTTTGGTGCCTCTCTGCCGCCTGTCATATTGTTATTCCCACTCAAATTTCACCTAATTTGCGCACAAGTCTTGTCACAGTCCGAGATCCTGATGAGGGCTTTTAGGTGGGTATTTTTTTTCCCCTTCCCGTTAGCTTCCCCTTCCTATGTGTGAGATACACACCTGTGTGCCCGTGTGTGTATGCATATGTGTGCGTGTTTGCACATTTGATTGGGCTTGTTTGTGTGTGTGTGTGTGTGTGTGTGTGTGTGTGTGTGTGTGTGTGTGTGTGTGTGTGTGTGTGTGTGTGTGTGTGTGTGTGTGTGTGTGTGTGTGTGTGTGTGTGTGTGTGTGTGTGTGTGTGTGTGTGTGTGTGTGTGTGTGTGTGTGTGTGTGTGTGTGTGTGTGTATGTGCGTGCTGCAAAGTGAGTCACCTCCTCAGCGGGAGGTGATTAAGAGTTGCCAATGGCAGGCTCGACAGGTGAGTGCATTGTAGCACGCTGGCAGCTGTGGCATGTGCACAGGTGACAGCTTCTCCTGCTCAGTGCCGGTGTCAGTGTTGGTGGGTGGCAGGAGGCCTGACAACGTTGTTTTGGTGACAGAACGACTCCGCTGTGAGCTTCACAACAGCACTTGCCTTCTTTAGATTTGTCAGTCGACACCAGGAAGTATAGGAACTACCTACAGACTTTAGCTTACACTGCAGAGGAACTTACGCCATATGTGCGAGTGCTGTTGTTAAGCACTTCTTATTTAACTTGATTGTGTTTTGTTTGAAATAATCCACCACACATGTTGTACCACTGTTTTTATTGTTGATGAAAAAGCACAGCCCACTGCTGCCACCTGCTGTTTGAAACATGACACAGCGGCCAGCTTGTTATCCTGAGAGTGAGGTCATTCCATTTTGCTGTGCATGCATTAGTAACACACCGAAAAAAACATTTTACAAGGTGCTCACTTTTTTGGCTGGAATCTGTTTCATATTCCGAAGGAGTGAGAAGGATTACAAACGATCCCAAATTTTCTTTACATGTTTCAATTCCTCTCGGCTAATGTCTCTAACATAACAGCGCTATCTGATACCTTTCTGAGTCCACTGTAGACACTTTTCCTGTGAGTCTCCGAAAGCGTGGGTTGATGAGCTGCGATATTCCAAATAAAAAGTCGCTTGTTCTGATGTCACCGTTGCCTCATCCGACCACATTTCCTTTTGAAGCCTGCGCATAACCGGCCTTGAACTTTGCCCATGATAGCCTTTGATATGGGGAAGAATTAATGTGTTAGGAAGTGTAATCTGACTTTTTTTTCAGGCCTTTATCTCTTGAGGTAAGCCTTAAAAACACTGTATTTCTGTCAATACTCCCATTAAGGTACAGAGTATTTGTATTCATCTACCCCTGACTTTCATCCAGCTAATTGGATTTGTGTATTTTTCCCAAGTTTGGTAAGATGAGAAAAAAAAATCATTGAATTACAAAATGTAAATTGAGCCTTTTGAAATGTTAATCATGCTGACTCTTTTTTAGATACCCTTCCTGAAAATCCATATTTACCTTCCATAACTGCTTTGGCCAATTACCCGTAAACATCACTCACCACTTTGTAGTTGGGACTGTTCTCTGTGGAGCACGATTGATTGCTTCGGCCTTATTTGCTGGGGGAAAAGGAGCTTGGAATGTTTTGATTTCATTACAGAGAAACACACACTAATAACACCCTTAAACATTAATTCAGAGAGGCTTTGATTTGGAGAAAAATCTATTTGGGAAGTATCGGCGTGTGTTGTATTATTAATGCATGATTTTTGAATGCATACACAAAACAGATTCATGATCGTAATGAGGTCAAAGTTTGGTGTCACAAACAAACTTTCCTCAGCAAACTTTATTAATGATAGCAACAGTGTGGATCTGTTGATGCGTCTTACCTCGCAGGAGACTTTCAGCTCTCACAGCAGCTCTTCAAGCCTCGCCGTTATTCATCCTCGAGGGCTCATCAGCTCACAGTAGGCTCGTAAGAATTATTACTCCTCCTCTACTTGTCTTTATTATCCAATTTCCCTCCTCTCTCTGCCACTCATTGCCAATCAGCCACCTTGTAAGCCGGCCCTTCACCTTCCCCTGTGAAACTTTTCAGGCTTTGTTCACTCTTTCAGCCCGTCTGCCGTCCAGCAAGAGGTTTTTTACACTCAGTCAATCGCTGGTCACATTTCTGTATCATATTTCTGCCATCATGTGTTGAGTTTAGTGAGCGATTGTATGTGAGATGTTGCTCATTGGTACAATGCTGAAAAAAGTAAATTAAAACACAAACAACTGCAATAATATAACATAATAATGCAGTTTTGAAATCTAGATATTTCTTCTTATATTCTCCTTTTCTTTCATTTTAATTTAACTTTTCCCCCCTTTTTTCTATTATTATTATTATTACAATATTTTTAAAAATAGTATTATAGTATACATTATTAGTAGTTTGTTGTATAATTATTGTTATTATTTCTGTAATTTTTATTCTTTCCATTTTTTCTCCTTTGAATTTGAGGCGTATTTTGGAATAAAAATTCTATTTTATGAATTTTGTTAAATACTTTTATAACATAACATCATAATGCTGTTTTGAATTCTAGACATTTCTTCTTCTACTTTTCTTTTTATTATTATTAAAGTGATTTTTTGTTAATGTATTATTTTGGTATGGAAGTGTTAGTGTGTTGTATATCATTTAATTGAAGTGTGTTAATACACACTTCAATTAAATGATTCCTTCTGTGAGATGACAATAAGTGAAAATCAGGTATACCAAAAAAGGGGTTTATTATATTTTTCCCACCCCTACTAAGAATAAAAAAAGGTAACATGTTAGATAATAATATATATATTTTTCAGGAATACATGGATTAAAACACATAAATACATATTAACAAAAACACTGAAAAGAGACGGACACAGGACTTACGAAGGTTAGGCATCGTGGTGAGTATCAGTCACATGGTCATATCTTTTCTAAGACGATCATGATAAGGCACATGTGCATACGATCCTTTTGGGAAGCAGTAGTATTTTGCTTTTTTGTAAAGGACAGCTTGGCAGGTTTTCCAGTGGTTACTTTGCATATTTACAGTGTACAGCTACCACAGTAGTAGTTATTTACATTAAAGGCTGATACATGTCTCCCTTTTTCTTGTGAGTCTGTTCCAGCTCTGTGTGGGAGGCAGAGAAACATTGTCTGTACAAAGTATAAAAAAAGAGCTGATGGAGGAGCAGGAGTTGGGGCTCCGCCGAGCTTTGGGGGACGCAATCTTTGGGACCAATCGAGCTCTTGATGAACAAAAACAACACATTCTATTTACAAGTGGCACTTTAGAGGAGGTTTTAGCTGTTTTTTAAAGGACTTGCAACCCAGTGAGAGGTTAGTATTGTCTTTTAGTGGCCTCTCCCACCGGGGATTACAGCAGTGTGTGAAGAGTTCGTGAAGAGGGGCACCTATAGGTCTTCATCCTCCGCTGAGCTGAAGCTGCTTCTGCTGTCTTTGGACCCGGCTCCAGGCGATCCGGCGGAGAGGAGGGGGTCAGTGCCAAAGGGGGACAGGGGGTCGTCCATCAGGATCTCGTCCAGCCGGTGCTCCTCCTTGAGTGTGGAGCTGAAGAAGTCTGTGAAGTGGGACAGCGGGTCGGAGAACGTGGAGCAGCCTTCTGCGCCCTGGATGTGATCCTGCGGCCCGGCGGCACTGGGGATGGTGGCCGGGACGCCGCCTAGCCTCTGGAGGTAGTCGCTGTTAGGGTCCTCCTGGTAGATGGGGGGCTGCTGGGGTTGCTGGGCCTGGGGAGACGTCTGCGGCTGCTGCTGCTGCTGCTGCTGCTGCTGCTGCTGCTGCTGCTTGAGGAGATGAGAGGACAGCTCCACTGTCCCCAAGGCGGAGGCCATGTTTGGGAGGCCATGTGCTCGTGCTTGGATCTCAAGTTCCTGTAAAGTAAAGGGAAAAGAAACCATGAGTAAGAGATTACTTACATATGTTCTAGTTTGGAGAAAATTCCCCCGCCTTATGAGTTTGGATTAAGCCACACTTGGAAATTTGTCCCACTCCCACACACCTTTAACACAAATGGACACGACTCATCCTGTTGACTGTTTGACCTTTGTTAGCTGTCCCTTTGACGTCAGTTGTAGTCAGTGTTTCTCGGATGGCTTGGTCATCTTTAAAGATGATAACAGAAGTTGTGTTGGATTGAAACTAAAACTTGTTTAAGTTTGCAAGTTGCCCTCTGTGTGGTGTGTGTGTGGGTTTGTGTGTGTGTGTGTGGGTGTGTTTTCATTAAAGAGCTGTTCTATTACTGCTCATCATCTATTTCTAACCTGGGTTATTTCCCACTGAAAAGAGCTGGGGTTATTGTGTTTATTCATCAGGTAATTAGCACTGAGCAACAAGGGGTGGGGGGAGGAGTGGAAGGACCCTCTCTACAAACAACAGCAGGAGGGTGTTGTAAAGCTTTGGCTGTGGAAATGAGGGATGAATGAGTCAGGTGGATTGTCAGAATCCCTTAACCTTTGGCATAATGAAACACGCCTTGAGGACGCTGTTTATAATAGATCAATAACAAGACTGCTGTGGGTCTGAGTAGAGTTATAATTCTTAGGTTTTTTGCGTCAGAGGAACGTAAAGAGACATCATGTCTGTGTCATTATCCATTATTTGCAAACTCAGCATATCCTAGCTAGTGTAATTGACATAATCTAGTTGACTCTTTGGATGTGAAATAAACCCGATCGTTGACCGTTTCCGTGTTATTACCTGGATCCTCAGCAGGAGTCTCCTGTTGGCTTGCTCCAGCTTCTTCTGACGGCTCTCCAGCTCCCGAGCGTGATGCTGCTCCTTCTGCAGCCACTTTATGTACTCCACCGAGGCCTTCAGGATGGTGCCTTTGTTCCAGCGCATGTCTCTGCAGGAAGGAGAAATGTAAAAGATAACCTTTAATTCGAACCCCCTGATGTCTGCAGAATATCCTCCGTAAAAAAGAGGAGAAAAAAACGAGGGGGAAAAGTTTTAACACAGAGGTTTTTTCGGCTTTTATGATATGAATAAGAAAAGGTGCTTTACATGGGGCAATTATTCATCCTTGGACATTACATGGGAATGGGAATTTTAATAGAATAGTTAAGTAGCTATGTGGAAAGTCCATTCTTGTACCTCCTTGTTCGGTAAAATTAATCCTGGAGTAAAAATAGGTGAGAGTTAAGTATGAAGACGGAGGAGAAAATGGAGTATGGGACTCGAGGTGCTAGAGTGCAAGTAATTCTTTTGCAGATATTATTGCTTTTTCCTTTTTAAGTAAAGGGGAGCCGTAGTAAAATCGTCCTTTCCAAAGGAATGAGACGTCGGTGTGATCAGCGTTAATAATCTCCTTTATCTCGTGTTAATGGCGCCATGACAACGGTAACCTTCCATTTAAATTTAAAGCATAGTTCAATTTGCGAACAAGATGGCCGGTGGATTTCAATTCAGCGCCACTCTCCATCTCCATGTTCCAATTGTGCTTCAAACTTTGATTCCAAATGCTGTGGCCCGCTTCTTTGCATTTGACCCCTCTCCTCATCATTCATGCTTTTGCGCTGAACTGCCGGGACCCAGCGAGAGTAGGTACGGCTCGTGGAGCGACGACTACAATGGAAGTTCAAGTGCACCCTTGAAATATGACTGAAATGTGCTTGAGTACTCATTTGAATTCAATGAACAACGTTTAGAATGTCCTTGTGCTCATAATTGAATATGCTTCCTCGCCAGGAATGGTCGTGCAGTCATTTCCGTGACAAGTGCATCGAAGAAGGGTTGTTGTTTCAATAAATACATTCAGATTTAGCTACTTACGGGTCATTTGACTTTGGTATGAGCGTCCCCAGCTCCTTGATCCTGTAGTTGATGTTGTATCGTCGCCTTCTTTCAACTAAAAAAAGCAGATGAAAACAAAAGGAGCACGTTAATTAAGACATTGTCGGCTGCTGTGCTAAAGGCTAGCTATAACTCATTTAAGATGATGTACTGTGAAGGACTTGAAAGGGCGGCGGCAGACACTTACTCAGATTATGGTTGTCTTTTTTCTGTCTCTCTTTTGCCATCACTCTCGTGTCAAGTTCTGTGTAGATAAGGGGGAACAAATTTATTAGCAACGCATTTTGAAACCGTAAGACAACGAACGCCACAAAAGGTCCAGTCAGGAGACACACAACCAGTTGTTTTGAGGGAGTTCAGAGGCAGGGTCAGCCAGAATCCGGAATTCCAGTGCATTAGCCCACACCCCAGACACTAGTTTGACCTCCTTACACACACACACACACACACACACACACACACACACACTGAATGAGCCCAATCTTTCCCCTCCAGCATGTCTGAAGATCATTGTGGACGCAAAAATGGGGATCACTTTTTAACTACCATAATAAGGACAGTTTAGCAAATTCACTGGAGGGGGGACAAAAATGCCAGTGCATCCATATTTGTATTCGCATTCTTCCAAATTATATAATTGGGGACCTGAGATTGGATTTCCCAATTTGTCTCTGTTGATTCAATCAGGACAATTTACAGTCTGTGTAACAGCCCATTGTCCTCTCTGCCCACGCTCGAACGTAACAGATGGCAATTTACTTATTTACCCGTGGAGAGTAAAGGGTTCTTCTGGCATCCTTTCTATTTGCTAAATCAATTAGGCTACTTTGCTTGATGCATGACATTAATAAGAAATGTCTTAAAGGGCCCTTTGTTTGTATTTTCTTTTCTTTTTTTGCACTGTGACGAAAAGTCTACACGTTTCTTCAGTCTATTAGTGGAACCACTGACAAAAAGGACACTGTTTCTCAAAAAAAACACAAATCGCCTTAGACATTTCTCTGTTGTCTTGATTGGACTGGATTTAAAAAAGAAGGAACACCTTTGCCTTACTTTGCAGCACCCAACATAATAGATAGAAATATGCCTTTTTTTGTTTCCTAAATGTCTTAAACCAACAAGCAAAATGTGTGTGTGTTTAACATCAATGTGAGCATGTCCTTAAATGCTTTGTGCTTAGGTTAAAGCTATGGCATTATTTCATACCTGTGTATTCCTTTTTTACAGTGAGCTTTGTGGGGTTAGATGTGGGACTCATTCCAACATTAAGGGCGTTCATACCTTGTTCACCCCCATAGATATCCAGCATGCTGCCACTGAGGGACACCTAAGGACAGAGAGGAGGGGGGGGGGGGAGAGAAAGAGAAGTTGTCAGTCCCAGGGGATGCATGTAAAAGCTTTTGCATTTCACACTCTAACAAAAGCCCCAGCACAAATAGTTGTTTTTAGCTGCTGTGTGGCTTTGTTTGTCATTGGCAAAGAGGCAAGAGGACTGATCAGAGAAAGGTTGTCAGCCCCCAGGCCTCTGGCTTCGGCCCTCCCAGCAGGGGGTTGTAGTATCTGCATGTGTCCCTCAGCAGGACAGGGCCTTTTCCGTGTTCAAATTGCCTGCTCATCTTGTATAACAAAGAGTGAAAAAAGACTAACAAGAACTTAACCTAGCTGGAACCAGGTCAATGAAGGGGTTGATCTCAAGCGTTACCCCATCTAAGCCTAACCTCCAACCGAGGCTGGCAGTCGTCTGAGGCTTGGTTTGTCCAGACATCGTGCCTTGATCTGCTAATGCCACCCTTTCACCCTTTTCAAAACCCCTCCACTTGAAAGTCCTCCTAACACAGAGATGTCCTCTGTGTTGAAAATAGCCTCCCATTGGATGAAAAGGCTAGCTAGGTCAACTGCTTGAACAGAGGCAAAACTGTTTTCCTACGGGTCCCTTCTTGTCTGGGAAAGCGTGCATCGGTTCTGCGATAATGACGTCTTTTCACGGACTGGGGAGATGTCAAGATATAGCGTGCTGACACACATGTGTGTCTAATTCGCATTTGTGTATTTATGGGAAAAGTCTACAGAAGCCACCATGCATTCCACGATGCGCACAGCCAATTTTATCCAAGTCTTGTGTGTCAAATCTGACTGCCAGACTGGTGAACGTGATAAGGCTGCATGGGAAGTCACAGATGGAAAGCAAAAGCAGAAGAAACAAAACAGAAGGAACTGCAGACCTTTCAGATATCGGCAGTTGGTTTTCGTTTGGTGTTTTTTTTTCTCATTATCTCACCAATATTGGAGGAGAAGAGTAGAAGGAGGAGGGGACACACAAGTGCTTATCAAAATGAGAGATTGCAACCATTCCCCTACTACTCCTTTGGTAATCACTTCAGTCCCTCTCCTGTCCGTGTTCCTGGATGTGTTGACACTGCGAAACTACGTGATGCATCATACTGTATGACTAATTAGGATGAATTGATCCATTTAAGCATGGTATCATTTCTGAACAAGCCCATAGGGAGTGTATGCATTAGCCCAATCCAATGGCTCAGTGACTCTCTCCAGAAAAATCTCTCACCCCTCCTAAGCATTATCTTTTCCTCCCCCCTCTCATTCCTACGCTGTCACAGTATCTGTTGTGTTCGGATGTGTGTCACTTTATCAGTGTGTATGATTCTTTTGTCCAGCAATCTGTCTTCCTCTGTATTTAAGGAGTTAGGCCAGATTCCCAGGGTTCCCATCCCACAAACTCTCAGGTGTTGCTATGTTTTCCGGTCAAATGGACCCCTTGTCCCACATTTTCCCCCCAGAGTTTTCGAATTCCTTCCTGGCCATGAATGCTACTGATTGGGCTTGTCTGTGGTGCAGTTAAGCAGTCACTATACATTTAACGTCTTCTTTTGTCCCAGCTTTTTTTGCAAAAACATCCTCTTTTCTACTTAATCTGCATTGTTGATCTTCTTCAGTTATGTGAGAAATGTTGCTAAGCCCAAATGAACTTTGACTCATTTCCAGACTTAATCTGACCCCAAACTAAGGCAGGTCCCCTTTTTCCCAAGCAAGTCAAGCCTGCGCCCAAACGATTGGGTTGAGGAAATTTCACTTTCAAGTCCCCATTCAACTTCAAAACACAGACGTCATTAGCTGGGCAACTTATCTTAACATGAGCTGCAATAACGTGAGCCAACGAGGTAGACAAAACGAAAGGATTGTGCAGGAATCAAAACAAACGAGCATTTAAAAAAGTGTTACTACATAGCTGTTGATGGGATTCATACTTACATTGCTTTGCATCATAAGGTTAGACTCCATGCAATCCAAGCCTCCGTCATTGAAGCCGGATTCAAGACTGATTAGGTCATCAATAACTTCATCCATTGGAAACTAAAAGAAAACGGTAAAGTCAGTTTACTCGAGGACAGGCTCATGATGTTTGTACCCGAAACATTCAAACCAAAATAGACACAAGGAAGAGGGGGAACTGTCCAGAGACTAATCCAATAACAGACAAGTTCCCCACCGACTAGTCTTAAGTTAATTAGCAGGTTTGGCGGGAAAGTGTGTGTTATCTAAGTAGTGTCTTCCTTTGAAAGGGTTCTCTCATCACAGGCTGTCTGAAGTTATTGATGAACACATAAGAGAGAAAAGGATATCAATCATTTGGATTTGCTCAAGACAATGAATTTAGAAGGTTACTTGTGAATTATTTTACAGGTTGACTCTCTGTCCAAACATTAGTCTCTATCTCACACAAGAGGAACTAAGAAACATCCCAAACAGAACAGAAAACAAATATTCTAAATATATAGGGAGTGGTAACAGGAAAACGTGTGAAGACTGTTACGACATCTTCCAGAAATGATGACTGACACGTTTTCCATCACCCAGTCTGTGGTTACATTTTTTTTTTGTTGCAATTTCATTCTAGGCTTTTCTCAATTTCAGTTCCATGTATTAAGAAACATCACAGTTCACATTCAGACACTTTCTTTCCCCACTCACCTCGCTGTCGTGATTGGCCATATTGAGGAGGGTAACGGGGCTGTTGGGGTTACTGCCGTCGCTGACCGAGGGCATGTGCCCATTCCTCATGATGGGCACCGGTGGCCAGCGACTGGCTCTGAGCGTGTGGGTGTGGAATAGCGTGCCCCTGCCCGGTCGAGGAGGCCAGCTTGGAGCCCAGCGTCAGGTACTGCTTGACTGGCTGGTTCTGGCTCTGGTGGAGGTGGTACTTTGAGTTCTCCAGGTGGCTCTGTACCTGTAGCAAAAACAAACGAAATGTTCAGAAAGTCTGTTGATCATTCCCGAAACTGCGCTGACTATGAGCACACACTCCAGATGTTTTTACAGTAACTGTTGTCTGTGATGAGTAGGTATTTCCCATTATGAGTCACTTATGCAGCACATTTACAGACTTGCAGCAGTACTGTTTTGTAGAAGACAATTAAAGTTTCTTTGTGAGAGGTAGGACTGATTCCATGAAGGCCGTTTATTAAGTAGAATCTTTTAAATGTTAATATACGAACATTTTGTGACTGAAATCTCGTTCAATCGCGAAGGATTTTCCCAAAGAGCTGAACTTAAGTTGCCAAAAAATGCATACTTTCATATATTCTATTATCTACAAAAGTACCTACAGATACATACAGCCAGCAGACAGCAGTCAAGATTTCCAAACCAGTAATAAAAGCCCTACAAATGCTACAAAATTTCAACCAGTTTTTACATTTTGATATTCTTACATTTGAAGCTCTGGTCGCGTCCCGCATCGTGAAGTAACTGCAGTCAGTTAAGTGTGGCATTCTCAGAAAAACCTGATATTCTTCAGATTGGTTTGTTTTGGTTGTAGCAGCAGGTCAACTTTAAGGATCCAGATGTACTGCTGCTATCCTGTTGAGCTGCTGACTTCTCAGTGAGTGTCTCTACTTCCCAGTCTCCTACCAAAGGCTTTTAAAGGGTCCTAAGTGAACTAATTGGCCCAAAGCTGGGGGTAAGCCTTTATGTTGCGTAGCATGACAATCACTTCAAACACTGGACTGTCAGATCACCCAGGGTTTGATCACTGCAGGATATCTGCCTTTAGTGTCTGTCACTAATTCATGCAGACCGCCCTTTTCTGTCTGACTGACCAATCGGTGATCAGCTCCCAACCTCCTCTCCTGCCAGCTCCAGGGGTTGTGGCAGCACAATTGACCCTTGTTCCCCAATGGGCGATTTAAATAACTCTAATGCCATTTTTAACCAAGCCTTTTCATTCATTCACTGGTTTCATTGTAGATATTTCAGTAATATCAGACTCCCAAACAATAACTGCAATATTTGTTAAGTCTTTAGAGAAAAAACATCTAATATATTTCCTGGTTTAGAACTCACAAAGACGTCATTTGTTATTAGTTTATCCCCTGTAGAGTTGTACTTAATCATAATAATGCATTGTTAGCAGTGGTATTATGTTGTTAGTCTTGTCAGTTCTTGATATTAGCCTTATCCGTGTCTTTAACCCAGATTTCTTTCAGAACTTCCCCTAAAAAGTATTTCAAAATAGTGTGCTTTATGGGCTTGTCTGAACTTTGTTATGGCTAATTTTTTCCTTCCCTTGCTTGACCTCAGCTAACCAATTACAAGGCTTAGACGGTCAGATAAGCAACAATGCTGGTGTCTTACTAGCAGATTGTGAGGACAGATTTAACCTGATATTTGTAACTGATTTGTAAATGTGATATTAAGGAAGAAACCCCTCTTTTTTCTTATGTCAACCCTCCCTGCTCCTAAATCACAATGTCATGTTCAGAGCACCAACATCTTACTAGACCAAGTTGTATTTATAGTAAAAACACCAATAATGAAAGCATAGAAAAGCAAAACTCTGCTGAAAGGCAAGTGCAACTGCTTGGTGACAGTTATTGGAGTATGCTAAGTGCTAAACAGTTAGGTCAAATGCTAAGCTACCGTTACAGTAGTACAAGTGGAGAAGAGTTATAAAGTCAAGATATAGTAGCCTTGTGTTTGCTAAAATGAGCCACGATTAGCTTCTGCTCATATTGGGTCAAATAAGGCTTCTGCAATAAAAAACCGCAGAGTGAATTTAATAAAGAAACAGTTTATTGCTCGTGATTTAGATTTAAAGTTTCCAAGAGTTAGAATGTGTTTATGGCATGCTAGCTAGTAGCATTTTGAAGTTTCAGATTGCTAGTTTTTTTTTAAGGGTTAGCCCAACACAGCTAAACCGTAGGGACTTTTAGTGTGGATTTGTACTGAAACTCAGCAATAAATTCTACTTAGCTATACACTGGATGCCTCTATTCACCGCTCATCCGCTAAACTAAGAACAGTCACAGTACTCAACTTGTCGGCAGTGACTGAGAGCTCTTATCTGGCTTCTCCAGGCCAAACAAGATGCTAGTTGTTAGCCAATCAACATTTCTTTCCACTACGGAGAGCTGCAGCAGGGATTCCAGCACTGCTACACACCACATCTGCTTTGTGTGACAGCGGTTTGTCCTGGTTTCACTTCAGCTTTCTCACTACTGT